>NC_140590.1:1424266659-1424866659 GCF_964204655.1 Triturus cristatus | reverse complement strand
TATGGACAGTATGAACAGAGATACCTCTAGAAGCACTGATGCCACCACTCGGGCACTTGCTGCCTCAGCATACCTTCCCAAATGTCTTGTTTTGTTGCACCTCCAACACTCTTGTGTAATTGCAGGACATTTTTTGAAAGAGGATACATGGTAAGAAGAACCACACCTAAAACATAGAGGTTTACCGCCCCCTGTCCTTTGGAAGATTGTGTCACGTTAGTCTATTGGTGTACAGGTTGTGATCCTTCACCAATACCCTAAGATACACTGGCAACTTGGTGAGAGCTGGTTTCTAATTGTTTCAAGTCTTCTCTCGAAGACTCCTTGCTTTTGGCCTTGTCAAAAATCTCATCAAGTGAAGGATGTTTGCAGGCAAAAAGCCTTTCTTGAGTCTCTTTTGGAATTTCACCTGGCCACCAATTGATCTCTTATAAGTTGCGATGTACAATTCTCAAAATCGCAATAGAGACTAAAACATTTGGAGCAGTGATAACAGTATCAATTGACTCTGAGGGTGTTTGGACTCTGGTAAAAAAAAGTGTATCTACACACAACTAGGTTAATCTTGCTTGCAAAATGGATCTCTAATTGTTTAACAGCACTTTGAAATTCATACAGCGCGCCATCCTCTGTAGGATTAACCTCAGGCAAATGGTCAAAAATATTTTGTCCCTCAACCCCCAAATAATAATATTACAAATTAAGTTGTCTGCCTGGGCGAAATATTTGACAATCAATGGCATCCAGATAGGCATTAAATGACTGATCCAAAGTCGCCACTTTAGAGGGGGTTCTCCAGGGTCCTAGAGAAAAGGTGCCGGTGGTATGACTGTTTTTATCATTATGAACCAACAGAAGTGCACAATACTAATACAGTAATGTTCTTAATCTCTAAATGCAACTAACCACTTTATACAAGTATAAAAAAATAATAGAATGAATGTCCAGTTATTGAGCTGTTGAGGAACACACTGTGTAATATTCGGCACAAAAGTAGTGCGCCAATCGCTGTGCAGAGATAACAATGCAAGGGAAATAAGCATACCAATAGCTGTCAGCACGAGAAAAAAAATACAGTAAAAATAAGCATGCTAATCGCTGTTAGACTTTAGCACTTGCAGTGCCCAGTGTGTGGTGGTGTGCTTCCAGAAAGCGGAAACTAACTCTGACGATGTTTCCTTTGGGTGCCGCAGGGTGAAAGGACAGACTGAGGAAGCACAGAAAGGCTGCCACAAGAGATTTACACAATGTGAGTAGACACGGTGGACTTCAGGTAAGCCTTTGTTCCATTCGCCTAGGAGTGCACACAGCTTCAATGCCGAATGACAATCAATGGAGCTGGCTAGGGCTTTAAGTGGGCCGGGTCCCACCGGTGCTGAGCACCGGCAGATTTTTAAAAAGGGCCTTGAAACGGGTCTCTATCGGGCTCTGTTTTGTGCCCTGGCACAGGCGGTCCGTTTTTTTCCGGACTGCAGTGCCAGCAGGCACATCGACGAGCCCTGCTCACACTGCTCACTTCGGGAAAGGCGGGGCCGATATCGGCCCTGCCGCAGATATGGCGGGGCACCGACCCCCTCCCCCCCTCGCCTGCTCGCCCTGCCCGGCACGTTCCACCGCGTCAGTATGACGCGGTGGGCGCGCCGCGGCGGGGATTGGCTGGTGGGGGCGATCCCTCGGCCCGGAAGTGATTAAGCTGCTTCCGGGTCGAGGGGGGGCAGGAGGCAGGCCAGTTAGAACTGGCCTGCCCCCAGTAGGAATGATAATGGGGCATTCAGGGTAGGTGAATTGGTGGCACGCAACAAGTTGGATGGGCAGGGTGGGCTCCTACTGGAGCACGTGAAGATACAGGGTGACACTTTGCTATTAACCATCAAAAAATCAAAAAACGATCAGGAAGCTCGGGGAGAAGGGGTGGTACTTCATAGGGCACAAATCAACCCATGTTGCCCGGTGATGCACCTAGAAACTTACCTCAGACAGAGGAGCAGTGCGTTAGGTGGGACATTGTTACTACACGCGGATGGTACCCCACTTTCCATGTTCCAGTTTAAAAAGGTATTGGCAATGGCGATCAACAAAGCAGGTCTGAATCCAAAGGTTTTTGGGACGCATTCATTCAGGATAGGGGCTGCCACTGAGGCAACGGCTAGGGGGTTGCATTGCAGTAGTGTACAGAGGATTGGACGATGGGCTTCCAAAAGTTATGGCGTTATGTGCGGCTGCACATGTTGTGAATACACAATACAATTGTGGACTGATGCCTGTCTTGTTTGTCTGTTTGCTCACAGTTTCTCGAACCTGTCACGCAGGAGGGAAACTGCCATCACCACAACAGCAAGACTCTTCTCAACGGCGGTCAAAACTACAGGGCAAAGGAATACGGAATGTGTGGGTTGTGGGTCATTCTTATATACGGCGTATGAAATCTGTTTTTCTTTCAGGTAATTACAGACAAAGAGCTGAGCAGGGTGGTTTCACAGTATCTTTCCATGGAAAAGGGGGCCTTTGCCTTAGTCAGTTTAGGGGTTTTATGATTGATCTTCTGAAGAGACACAGTCCTCTGCCCACAATATTTATTTTGCATTTGGGTGGGAATGACTTGCTAACATTAGGCAGAAAGGTCTTGATGGAGGACATAATCTCCGAAGTCGGCTGGTTAGCTAAGGCGTGCCAGGGCTGCACCATAGTTTGGTCGCAGATGATACCCAGATTTAAATGGAGGGGGGGAACTCTGTGGGAGCGTTGAATCACGCGGTAAAGAGGGTCAACAATAAAATAGGGAAACTGTTCAGATCCCCTCAATTACATTGCACATGGGTGTGTCAGGGGGGAACGTGCTTCTTAAAAGACGGGGTCCACTTGACTAGGTTAGGTAATGAAATAATGTTAGAACATTTCATAGCTTGGCTAGGGAGTTTAAGGGCGGGGCATGACCTTTCAGAGTGATAGGATGGGGGGGGGGCCAGATAGTTGGGCAACTATGCTGGCCTGGGGCGGTAAGGTCATGACTGGTGAGCAGTAAATTTAAGGTCCTTAGGGGGCGGCGCCATTCTCTGATGGGGTCGCCCAGGGGGAGGGACAAGGGGTCTCTCCTATAACTCCAGGGGCGGTACATCCGGTTGACTGGATGGGTGCGGGGAAAGGGGGGAGTCACGCTTTCTTTAGGCTGGTTGGCCACCCCACACTGGCATGGATGTCACTAAATGGCGCAGAGTGCAAGAGCCCCCAAAATTTTAATTTGGCTGGTGGGGGCGATCCCTCGGCCCGGAAGCGATTAAGGCGCTTGCGGGTCGTGGGGGGGCAGGGGGCAGGCCAGTAGAACTGGCCTGCCCCCAGTCGGAATGATAAAAGGCCTGGGAGCGCGGGACTCAGACTCTTTGTCCCACGCTCTCAGACATACTGCACGCAGCCTCTGGGAGGCTGCTAACTTTTGTTTGCCCACCCACCATCCCCTGTAGCAATATGGTCATTGGGCAATGAAGTTGACGGTATGGTTTTGTTCCTTAGGCGTTTTCCCGTTGACAGGTCATCAATCGTCGTATTTATTGCTATTCCTTGGTCAGGCGGTAAGGTCATGACTGGTGAGCAGTAAATTTAAGGTCCTTAGGGGGCGGCGCCATTCTCGGATGGGTTCGCCCAGGGGGAGGGACAAGGGGTCTATCCTATAACTCCAGGGGCGGTACATCCGGTTGGCTGGATGGGTGCGGGGAAAGGGGGGAGTCACGCTTTCTTTAGGCTGGTTGGCCATCCCGCACTGGCAAGGACGTCACTAAATGGCGCAGAGTGCAAGAGCCCCCAAAATTTTAATGGAGTTCAGGGAACGTATGGGGGCAACCGGGGGGGGGAAGTACCCTCTCGGTAAGCGGGCCCTCTGCGCATGCGCCACTCCTACGGGAGGGCGTGGCTAATTGATAAGGATCTGACACCGGTTAGCGACCTTGCCGTAGGCCCAAATAGGATACTCAGAAAGTAATTAATGTATGATTATGATCCAGATGTTAGATTCGGATAGGAAAAACTATGTATTAGAAATATGTTAAGGTTAGCCATCTGATATCTGTGCATATGAATTGTAATCAAATGTCGTGTTATGTTTCTGCGTATAATTGTGTAAATATTGTTTATTTCCATTTTAATTTTGTTTTCATATTTTAATAAATACGGCCGGGGGTTGTACGACCTCCGCCTCCAAAGCAACTCCCTTCTCATGTTCATCATTAGAAATGTGGTTATGCGTGGGGGGAGGGGGAAGTTCGGTAGTCCCAGGCCATAGGGAAAGGCAGGGCTGGTATCGGCCCTGCCGCAGATATGGCAGGGCTCCGACCCCCTCCCCCCCCTCGCCTGCTCGCCCTGCCCGGCGCGTTCCACCGCGTCAGTATGACACGGTGGGCGTGCCGCGGCGGGGTTTGGCTGGTGGGGGCGATCCCTCGGCCCGGAAGCGATTAAGGCGCTTGCGGGTCGAGGGGGGGCAGGGGGCAGGCCAGTTAGAACTGGCCTGCCCCCAGTAGGAATGATAAAAGGCCTGGGAGCGCAGCACTCGGACTCTTTGTCCCGCGCTCTCAGGCATACTGCACGCAGCCTCTGGGAGGCTGCTAACTTTTGTTTGCCCACCCACCATCCCCTGTAGCAATATGGTCATTGGGCAATGAAGTTGACGGTATGGTTTTGTTCCTTAGGCGTTTTCCCGTTGACAAATCATCAATCGTCGTATTTATTGCTATTCCTTGGTCAGGCGGTAAGGTCATGACTGGTGAGCAGTAAATTTAAGGTCCTTAGGGGGCGGCGCCATTCTCGGATGGGGTCGCCCAGGGGAGGGACAAGGGGTCTCTCCTATAACTCCAGGGGCGGTACATCCGGTTGGCTGGATGGGTGCGGGGAAAGGGGGGAGTCACGCTTTCTTTAGGCTGGTTGGCCACCCCGCACTGGCATGGACGTCACTAAATGGCGCAGAGTGCAAGAGCCCCCAAAATTTTAATGGAGTTCAGGGAACGTATGGGGGCAACCGGGGGGGGGGAAGTACCCTCTCGGTAAGCGGGCCCTCTGCGCATGCGCAACTCCTACGGGAGGGCGTGGTTAATTGATAAGCATCTGACATCGGTTAGCGACCTTGCCGTAGTCCCAAATAGGATACTCAGAAAGTAAATAATGTATGATTATGATCCAGATGTTAGATTCGGATAGGAAAAACTATGTATTAGGAATATGTTAAGGTTAGCCATCTGATATCTGTGCATATGAATTGTAATCAAATGTCGTGTTATGTTTCTGCGTATAATTGTGTAAATATTGTTTATTTCCATTTTAATTTTGTTTTCATATTTTAATAAATACGGCCGGGGGTTGTACGATCCCTGCCTCCAAAGAAACTCCCTTCTCATGTCCATCATTAGAAATGTGGTTCTGCGCAGGGGGGAGGGGGAAGTTCGGTAGTCCCAGACCATATCACTAGTGGAGAAGTTACGACATGACATCATGCCAGGTGAGCTTTGTAGGGGAAGGGAAATCCTTTAAAGAGAGTAATTTTCTTTCAGGATTCCCCTTCTCTTTTTGAAACTCAGGAGCAGCAACATTGCCGTGGTGTCACCAGGACTTCAAATGGAAGTGTTTTCAATATTATGTACAAGCCATAGTTCCTGTTTATTTATCTCATGCAACTAACAACCATTGACAAAGCCAATAGTCTTGACTTGTTGTAGGTATGATGTTACTTGTTGTATCATATATCTGGATGCAATGACAGAAACAGCAAAATACAAGTCGGGTGGCACACTATGCTAATCACAGATTTTTAGCTTACCTGTTTTTAAGCGACGCCCTTAATTACATTGGCCACGTCCCTTTAACACCCCCCCTCCCAGTTTATTTCATCCCACTTATAGCCCTGGAGCTGGCATAGACCCCACGCTCGAGCGCAAAGCTCGAGCACAATGTGTTAGGAGCAAAACACAGGTTGGAGCGGGAAGTGCACGTGACACTGCCACTCAACTGTTATTGCGCCTGTCCCCAAATGCCGATACCCGGCTGACACCCTTGTACCAAATAAAGTTACCTGCGTGTATTTTTGTGGTACTTCTTGGTACTCTGGGATAGCCATCACCCGAAGAGGCTCACCCTGGGCAAAATGCTGTACCTGGAATACTGGGGAGATTCATGGCACTTCGGGTCATCAGTGGTAAGATCATTCCTACCAAGGGCAAAACATTAGCCCTAGCACATTGATGGCGCTGTTTGTGTTTTTTGATGGTGTCCACTCCCAGCAAAACATCGCCTCTGGCATATTTGTAATGATTCCTGGCTATTTTGGGCAGGGCTGGTTCTGCTGGTCTTGTAATCCTGCCCAGTGGGCGTTTGACACAGCAGGCATAATCAGATAGGATTTCCCCTCTAATATAGGTGGACTTTATGGGTGGCAGGACTCAGACTCAGCTACTGATGCGGCTTAGCTCTGCTTCCTTCTCCATCCCGTGATAGTGCTGCACCTGAAAAACTACAAGGTATAGCCAATGACTGGGTGTTAATTTATATCTTGAGGTACAGACATAAACTCCTCAACCAATCAGGCGAGAGCTTCAGCATGCTGTGGTACACAGTAGGGCGAAGGGCATAGCTGAAACAAGGGTACTATTTGCGGATTATGAGCAACTGTGCTGCCCCAAAGAAGTCTGTTCTTTAGTGTTAGCCATAGGGTTCTTACAGTGCAGCATGTTGTGCAAGTCACAGTAGTGCCAGAGGAGTCACCAATCATTCGCACACGCCCTCCCTCTGCACTGAGGTCTGAGAGATAAACTCAAGCAAGAAGTCTTGTTTGCATCAGCACCAGGTCACTCCCACTATCTCTACAAGCTCCCTGCGGGCAACATGCTATTTCTCCATAACTTCCACGCCCTATTTTACTGAGTCTACAAAGTTCTGGTAGTGCAGAATTAACAGTTGAGCACACCTTGGGATGTGGCTTGAATGAGGAAAGATGGCCTCGCCATGAATTATTGATCCTCAATTCATTTACATTGATTTGTTGCCTGGACATGGGTGACGGGTCTCTCCAAGTTTGGTGTATCTGTCTAATCAGAAACTTACGAGGTCGACTTGGATGGATCCCTGTTGAGTTTGAGATTTTGGTATGTTTGGGCAGCAGAGGGCACCTGATATACCCCGGTTTGGGCTAAGGGAGGTGATTTGAGCCCATGACATTGATGAGTGCATGAATAAGGGTGTGCACAGAGAAGAGTGGAATGAAAAGTACCACTCAAGTGATTTGAGTACCATCTACGGGTCCTGAGTGTTCTTTGTCAGACTGGGGCATGTGTAGGCCCTAAACATAACATTTTAGCGATTTTAGTGATTTTAGGACAGATGCCCGCACCCTGACGTGACTGGATAAGTGCTTTGCAGTTGGGAAAAACTAACTAGCACCTGAAGGCTAAACCCACGTATCGGCCCAGCACCGGACTGTGCTGTGACAACCCTGGGGATAATGCACGAAGTTGTGAGGTGGCCCCACAGCTCTGGTGGCTTTGTTGGTCAGGGAGATGGGGGGCAGCCACCGAGGCAGTGCATGGTTCAGGGGAGTGGTGAGCAGGTTCCCCAGGCAGTGCAATAGGTTGTGATGACAACCATGGGGTGCAATGGTTGAAGGGCACCACTAGAACACAGCTCCTGGAGAGGTACAAGGACACCCAGCTGAGAGAGCAAGACTGCAGGGCTGCTGGCGGCAAGGTGCACTTCCCATGAAAGACGGACTCACCATATTAATACATCAGACCAGCATTATGCAGTGGTGGCTCCTCCGCTAAGGCGGAGGAGCGTCGCCTTACTGCTTTCAAGCAGTGCGAGAAGCAAAAACATAAAATTCTAATAACTTTCAGTTATTATCATTTGATGTTTCCTTTACTTGGGGCTGCGCTGCTAACGGAGCAGGGGAGGTGTGGTTTCCCCACTCCTAAGTGTGCAATGACTGTTTGTTCGGCCCTCTCGGGCTACCCAAACCAGTTATTGGTACTTTCCCCATTGAGAACATACCTACCTCTCCAGCCCCTGGCTGAGCGGCGTGTCACGGCCCTCAGACCAATCACAATGCTGCATTGCAGCTTTGTGATTGGCTTAGCAGAGGGACCCTGACTGCCTGCTGCTGTTCCTGAAGTCGGAGACAGTAAAGCAGGAACAGAGACACAGGACCCTGCGGCAAGGTAATTTATTTTTATTTATTATTTTTGATTATGCTCCCTCCGGCTATCGCTACCCCCTGCACCAGCCCCCCACCCGCGAGCCATGCTGGCCGCTACTGGCATTATGTGCATGCGATGGAAAAAAAACTTAAAATAAAGGAGAGAAAAAATAAAACAAAAAAGGAACAGTTGAAACAAGTTTACTGTAACTGATCAGATGCAAGGGTGCTCCCACTAAGGGACTTCCAGGTCTCCGGGCAAGAGTGCATGCAGTTGCCAGTTTCAGTGGGGTAGAAGAGACCACAGCCGTTGTAAAACGAAGAGGCCCAGAAATAAAAGGAGGGGGGGGGGGACAGGTGAGAAGGATAGGACGACCAACCAAGGTAAGCAGCAAAACCACAAAGACACCGTGAGCAAGCGGCGAGGTCCGGAAGGGAAGTTACACCTGAACCTCAGAGATGGCAAACATGCCCACCCTAGAACTTCTCATGAATGCAGGTCGCCCCTCAGCACAGGACCAAAAGTGGGTGCTTGCTTTGCTGTGACAGCCGTGGACAATGACCTAAAACGCCTGCTGTTCCTGCCTCTAGCAGGGTTGGATGTTCACAAAATGTCACGACCCGTACCAGAGGGAGTTCTTCCATACATATGTGACATAATCGTTGTAGCGCTTAATGCTCGTTGCGAGCACATGGTCAATCTCGATTATGAGAGATTCTGTTTCTGGCAAGACTCTGACGAATCTGTCAACACTTTCTACACTCGATCGAAGGAGCTGGTGAGCACTTGAACATTTAAAGATTAAATTGAGTGGATCAGTTCTCAAATCATACACGGATGTACATCGGTGAAGTTAAGGACATAACTTCTGCAAGAGCCACTAAAGTCGCTGAAGAACATTCACACGTGGTCCAAAGAGCCATTGAAGCCAGAATATCGCACATGGAGGTGGTACTGAGTAAATCGATCAAAAGTGAGAATATGGATCAGATCTCTCAAATATACTGGCTCTATACTGTATAGGTCATTAGTTTTTTAGCATGAAGGAAATGTATACATAGTCGCAAAGAATCAGATGACTGCTAATTATCAGTAGTGTTACGTGAGCTGTCAATGTATATAAAGAAGTTAAAATGTATAAAATGCAAATAAAGAGATTTAAAAAACATTAATCAGATCTCAATTGGCCGCCACTGAAAAAGAAGGTTGAAGGAAGCAACTATGGGGCAGATTTACAAGCCCCTTGCGAAACATTTACGCCGCCGTTGCGTCACTTCTGTGACGCAGCGGCGGCGTAAACCATGCGCCATGTTGCGCCTTATTTACAACGTGACGCATCTAGGGAGATGCGTCACGTTGTAAAGCCCCGCGCTACATTAAACCTGCGTCAGGTTTAATGTATGCAGGGTGGGCGTTCCGTCCGAAAAAGCCTCGGAAAAGTGACGCAGTGAAATCTACAAGATTTCACTGAGTCACTTTTCCGACGCTGCTGCGTCAAAACCCTGCGCCTACTTGAAGCAGGCGTAAGGCATTACGCAGTATGTTCGGTATGGGCAGCCCCTGAGCATTGCTGGAGTTGCGTCGTGCTTGTGACACGACTCCAGCAATGCGCGCCCTTATGCCATCAGATGCGTCACGCATCTGTTTATCCTTGCGCCATGATGCGCTGCATTGTAAATGCGGCGCATCTGTGGTGGCGCAAGGGTAAACTTGAGTGACGCATCTTTCCTGGCGCATCACTGCTGATTTGCAGGGATGCGCCAGGAAACAAAAATCTGCCCCACTGTATGTAATGTGGTGGACTGTTTTGCCATGCCGGGACGTTCCCTGCCACCGGCAAGAGATTTGCAACGTGCAGAATGAACAATCATTTTGCCAAAGTCTGCTGGTCATCTCGCAACCCACTAAACAAGCAATGAGAGCCGTAGCACTAACAAAACCCAGACTAAAAGCGGGAGATATGTACGACGATGAAGGACAAGCAACCATTCACATTTTGCATGCTCTATGTATGGGCCGACCAAAAGCCCCTACTGCTCCAAAGTGTCAGGAGTTGATTCATAGTAGACCAGTAACTGCAATCATAGACACAGGGGTGTCAATCAATGTGATGTACATGCGGGGTTCAATCCTCTAATAAGACAGCCTCCCGTACGGCCCACCAATATGAAGGTATGCACTTATGGACCACGGAAAACCCTTCCGTTAGCTGGCATGTTTGTACCGTACCTGTAGTACAATGGGAAGAACACCCCAGGCAACGTGTATGTCACCCAGGATGGCAATGGGATGGTGCTGAGTTGTTTGACAATCCAAGAACTGCAGGTTGTCCAGTCTGTTTTGCAAGTCCGCACCTTGAAGCCGGAAGAGTTGCTGGACGAGTTCCACAGTATGTTCCAAGTAACTGGGGCCTAGATTTACCAAGTGATTGTGTTGTCCTTGAATGGCCAAGACATTGCAAGCCAACGCAAGTCCTTAACTGGGATTTACAAAGCAATGCAAGGTGTGATTTGCACCGCTTGCGTGGCTTTGTAAAGAAATGTTCCAGTGCATCCACCAATGGAATTTGATGCATTTCAAGATTTAGAATCACTTGTAAACCTGGAATTGTGCCAAAATCGTGCACCTACCACAGTGAGGAGTAACAAGGAGAAATATCTTTATTTCTCCTTGTGATTTCTACTTACTGCATTCTGTTTCACACATAGAAATAGGAAGTTGCTTCTTTGTATTTTTTGGGCGGTAAGGAAAAAACAATCCTGCCCATTATACAGGCAACCTTGCAGCATGGTGCAAGGGTACTTGTGTTTGCTCTACACAGCAGACAGTGCGCCAGCAGTAGGAGGGAGCAGAAATGCACCATATTCTAGTAGATAGGGCACATGTCTACTCTCTCTGTTACACGCAAAGGAGCGAAGCAACTTTGCTTTCTGTGTGGCATTGCTTGAAACATTAGTAAATCTGGGCCTTGGTGACTAAAAGGCAACTACATAAGACTTTATATAAAGCCCACTGTTCATCCTACCATGTTGAGACACTGCAGGGAGGCGTTTCATCACTGTCTGAAGGCGGAGGAAGGGCTAAAAAAACTAGAAGAGTCTGACATTATTGAAGCAGTAGAGGTGCCCACACCTTCGGTCTCCCCAGTAGTTGTGACTCAAAACCCCTAATGGAGAAGGTGAGGCTGTGTGTAGAGATGTGACTTCCAAAAGTAGCCATCAAGAGGGATCAACATCACTTTGAAGGTGGACGACATTTCGGGGGAGCTTGGTGGAGCTTGTTGATGTTCGAAGATAGATTTATGCTCAGGGTACCACCAGATCCTAATGGCATCTTTTGTGAAAAATGTGCGTAAAATGTTATGATATCAAAATTTGCATAGCGCTGTATTAACATTGGCATCCTTAGCATCTCTGGCACTCTAGCAGTCCCTGATCCAGCAATTAATGGAAATTCCCAACCATGTGGATGCTCCATCTGAGGCAAGATATAGAAAGCTGAACACTTCGCAGTAATTAGAAACTGACCAACGTTGTGTACTTCTTCCAATGTTATTCTGGTTATCACCCTTAAATGCTCAACATAATCAAAATCACTTTCCTTCATGTTTTGGTCCTTTTTGATCATAAATTCATCATACATGATTATTCGAATTTGCCCTTCTGCTAGCTTCTGACTATTGGTAACTGTTCACTAATTTCAATCCCCCTCCATCCACATTATGTTGCAATGTCACATAGGGGCCTATTACGATGGCGGGCAGACAAACCGTACCAGTAAACGGGACCGACTGCCAGGGGTGCGGCGGTCCCGCAATAGCAATTAGGATGCGACCGCCACCCTGGCGGTCGCATCCCGGATATTCAACATTGTGGCGGGCAGTGCTGTAATCAGCACCCGCCACAATGTTGAATATGCACGTGTTGCATTGGCATGCACAACGAGACAGGCACCGCGCGGTGCCTGCCACCTTGAGTATGCCAATCATAGGTACCCCCCATGTGCACCCCCAACCCACCCCAACATCCAGGGGGCCCGCATGCCTTTCCATAGTGGCATTGCCGCCATGGAAAGGCCAGAATCTGCACATATCATAATATGGAGGGCGGTGCCTGCTAGGCACCGCCACCATATTAAGGCCCAGGACCGCACAACAGGCAATTGTAATGATTGCCTGCCTGCGGTAAAGCGGCGGACGGTCTTTCCGGCCGCCCCTGTACCCCCGCCATTGTAATATGGCGGGGGGTAATTGAAGTGCGGGTGGGCAAAGATGTCGGGCAGATCGCCACTGCCTTTCGGGCGGTGGCGATCCGCCCGACATCATAATGGGCCCCATAATGTGGATGAAGGGGGATTGAAATTAGTGAACAGACAGTTTGTTCTTTTAGACATAAAATATAGTAACTCCAGCGCCTTACAACTCTTTGAGCTTCCGCTTCTAATGTATGCTACGAGCCTCAGATGGGTCAGACCCATATCCACATATTGTCACACTGTTGAATATATTTCTACTCTTCAGCGCACTGAAATGTCATCTACAAGTACACTTATGTTAACACACTTTAAAACACCTCATTGTTACACGCTACAACTGATGTTGAGTCAAGAGCTTAAGGTAACATTGTTTTCCAGAGAAATCATAAATGTCCATGCCCAGTATTTTAGCAGTCTATGGGCCTTATATGAAGTCTGAACCCTACGGGTCGGATTTACAAGCCCCTTGTGCCACTTTTGCGTCATTTTTAACATGGGAAAAGTGACGTACGGGTGGCGCAAGGGGCTTGTAAATAAGCCCCTATATTTCTATAAAATGTGGAGGTCATTCCGCTTTTTGGGAAGTTTAAATTAATTCCCGCCTAAAATATTGGATGTAGTCGACTTTTTCTGGAAGTCTAAATACTTGGCCTAAAAACCAAAAGAATGGAATTCAACAGTTAGGGGAAGTTTCAGTCAGACTCCTACTGTTTTACATGGTTTCTTGAACAACATGGAAAGCAGAACAGCCAATAGGAGTTGCAAGAGTCTTACTATGGATGGATAATAGGGAGCTTGTTTCACCGAGAAATGCACAGACCAACACTCTCAGGCACACTCATTCCTTAAAGAGGCTGATTTGTAAATGTAAGATATCTTTTTTCCAAGAGCTCCATCCAGGCTTAGCACCAACCAATAAACCATCCTATATAGTTATGCCATTATTTCCATCATGCCTTTGTGTCGCAAGCATTTAGGACCAATGATGCCATCCGCATGGGAACGGTGCAGTTTCAGAGCTCTGAGGCTTCTGGGAGAGAGTTCCATTTCAGGCCGGCGGGCGATCAGATTGCACAGCTGTGGGCAATTTATCTGAAAATGAAGAAAGCAAACATGCCCTGTTGTGCGACGCTAATTTGATTGTGGGCAGGGGGTCGCGTGGAATTCCTGCTCACATCCTCTTTCTATGTAATTGACCTAGAATGGATCCCTCTGGGCTCCAGAAACCCCTACATTTCCTGAAAGGCGCCTGGTCTGTGAAAGAGTCACATGTGAGGTGGACAAGGCAGATCCCTGGTGCTCTCATCAAAGAGACTAGCATGTGGGACCAATGTATAGAAGCACTGCCGTATAAACAGGAAGGACATGGATCTCAGCTCGAGACGGCCAGAGGTCCAGTCGCTACACCTAACTTGGCCTCTGGAACCATCGCCTTCCCCTTTGGTACTCCTGGACCTTCCCCTGCTACCTCTTGTCTCAGGGGGACAGCAGCAGGGCCAGAAAGTAAAGAAGGAGTTTTAGTTTTTATAGCATATGGTCTGCGCCCTTGTCAGTGTCCCATCACCTGAAAGCAGGAAGTTATTGGGAGGCTAAGGTGCGTATTTACAAGCCCCTTGCGTGACTGGTACGTCACTTTTTCCCATATTAAAAGTTATTAACAAGGAGTCGGCAATGCGATGTATCAAGAGGTCAAAGAGTGTATGATGTGACTTCCCCTACATCTGTAATTTTGGTTAACCAATGTCCTTGTGGGCAGTGCCCAAGGTACATACTTAAGCCATTCAAATACCTCAGGAATCTAAAAGTATGCCTTTGAGGTCAGCATTTTGCCGTGCAATAGACCTACTGGTCAGGTTCATGATTTAGGGAGTTATAGGGAAGGTAAGAGAGGAGAAATGGTGTGGGGATCTAGAAACATTTTCTTCTCCCCTGAAACAACAGAGGTGTGGGACAACCCCGGTGACATCACAGTTTAAGAAGAGATTTAAAAGGCCAGTTCCAGCGGGAAACAGCCTTTACCACGAAGGCTTTTCTACGCGTTACGTTTACAACGGTACACTTACCTCGTAAACGTCTTCACAACGCGTATTGCTTCCACGACCGTCTTTACCACGCAAGCAACGTCTTCATGGAACGTCTTCTTCCTCATCCGAAAAAATGCGTCAGTCCTTTTTTAGTGTCGGCGAAGACGTGAGAAAAAGGCAAAAAAAAAGAAAAAAGGGGGCTTGGGGGTGGTCTCCCCCCCCCCCCCCAAAAAAAAGCGTGGTAAAGGAAAAATCGAGGGAAAGGCTATGCGTAGAAAAATCATTCCGTTGTAACGCATGCGTGGTAAAGGCATGCGTTGCAACGGAATGCGTAGTAACGACATATATTCAGTTCAAGCTGCTCTTGTGAAATACTGAAATATGTGTAGTCATTTTAAAAAAAACACAGCTTAGAGGTGACAATGGCCAATCCACATCGGAATAGGAACTTGATCTTTGTAACTTAAATACTGCATGCACCTTGAACAACTCTCCTAATGAAATGTGGTTTGTAGCTGACCGGTCGTTGGTGAAATTACCAGGAGGCAGAGGTTCTACTCCATGCTCCTCTCTTCTGGCTTTTGCTACCTTATTTGCTAAAATGTAGGAGCACTCGGAAGAAATGCAGAGAAGTGTGAAGCCACACTATTAAGTGCTATATAAAACAGGAACACTCACATACATTAACTAGTGAAGACCTCTTATAATCAATACGATTGGAAAACCTGCCAACATGTGTGGGGTACTGAGGTACTTGCTGGAGAAGGTTTATATTAAAATGCACGTGCATATCATTGATTGGAGCAACAATTGATGGACAGAATGCAGAACAATGTCATACATTCACCCCAGTACAGAGATCTGGGCCTAAATCCATCGTTTTTTTGCTCACCATGCCATTCCAGTTTGAACCCAGCCATATGCAAATCAGTCTTGACCCTGTGCCCCATGGGAACAGTCCAGCCCGAACTGCCAAGCCAGGTCCTCCCTGGACTGGAAACAAGCATCCTAGGACCGGTTTCGGGCTTTCAGCCCTCGTCAGCCAGGATAGCTTGATTCCAGTGGCATGGAGAGCAAGGGACTCACGTCTGAGCATACCCTTCCCACTCGGGGTGACAAATGCAAAAACAACAATTGATGGACAGAATGCAGAGCAATGTCATACATTCACCCCAGTACAGAGATCTGGGCCTAAATCCATCGTTTTTTTGCTCACCATGCCATTCCAGTTTGTACCCAGCCATATGCAAATCAGTCTTGACCCTGTGCCCCATGGGAACAGTCCAGCCCGAACTGCCAAGCCAGGTCCTCCCTGGACTGGAAACAAGCATCCTAGGACCGGTTTCGGGCTTTCAGCCCTCGTCAGCCTCGTCAGCCAGTTGTATCATTGATTGGAGGGCATAGCAAATTGCTTATGGGAGCTATATTGCATCTTCAAGAGTTTGCATTTAAACTTTTTGGGTTTATATTATTTTTCGGTTAACCTTTGTCAATGCCGTTTGCAGGCAGGAGCCCTCTTTCATATTTGTCAAATTCCACGTGAAATTTCATTTGCTTCTTAATATGCTTTAAATCACTATGAAGCTAAACTGTGGACATTTCTTCCCTGTGCTACAAGGATCCGAGAGTCCTCTTGACCATTTGCACCTAGCTATCTCCTGGTTTGAGGTCATTGATCCCCTCTTTGGAGTACACCCCATATTAAGCCACCTACTACCTATTCACTTGCCGGTTCACAAAATCGAAAAGGTAAAGTCAGTGATATGTCTACTGGACAGACCCCAATATCTGCCTCTTTCACAACTAATCCAGTGATATGTGCGGCAATATCGCCTTTGTGCTTTTTGTAAAACAAAGAACCGAGAGTGACCTGTGTCTGTTAATATCTGATCCCCTTTCAGAAATGTGGTTACTGCCTCTTTAAGAAAAAGCCATCCTACTGAGAAGTTTTAGTTTGTCCCCTTAAAGGCACAGCAGTCCTGCTGAGAAGGGCTGGTAAGCTACAGTTAGCAGTATTGTTGACCGGCTGATGTTACCACCCCTTTAAAGGCACACCAGCCCTCCTTTTGCTTGTTGATATTCCCAAATTAGCAGTATATCATCCCTGCTGGGATCTTCTGGTATTGTCCCATCCACAGTATAGCAACTCCCTGATGTGATAGTTCCATTAACAGCCCCAATGGAATATGATGGTACTGGCACATTAAAACACAGTAGCATTTAGCAGAAGTGTTAGCACTCTCCCACATAAAGCATAAAATGCTTGCTGAAGCCGAAACGTGTCAGTACCGCCCCATTAGCAGCACAGCAGATCTGCTGGGAAGTGATAAGACTCGCCCATGAAAAGAAAACAGACTCACAGTGAAATGTTGGTACTGTCTCATAAGAAGCATAGTGGCACTCTTGAGAAGTGTCATTATTACATCATTTACATTATTACAGATCCGCTGGGGCGCGATAGCATTGTACCATAAGAAGCACTCTAGTCCTGTTGTGAAAACTCAATAAAATGTTTTAAAGAAAGTTAAAACATGTATATTGAATTATTAAACAGAGTTGGTGTGCTCACCTTAAAAAACAGGCAAACAGTGGATACCCTGTATATATATGTGTATGTGTATATACTCATATCTGCAGATAGCTCGCTGTAACCTGTTCTCTATTACATGCCTCCCTGAAAATTGTGCAGTAGGTGACGTGTGGGGCAGGGAGAAGATTTATTCAATGCTTAATTGTATTATTTATAGTGACCGTATCAGGATATGCTGTGTTGTAGGTTTTATTATGACGACAAGACGAGAAATGTCCTGAAGCACACCCTTTGTTGTTCATTAGATTGTTCATATATCTTTCCATTTAATTCCCATTTGGCGTGCAAAACCTGGAATGGTGCGCCGTTCCTGCGCACCAGAACATAATGTATTGAAAAGTAGTGGCCAACGTTTGAGTGGGTCACGATCCGGTTGCACAGCTGTATACACATTAGTACTTCAAAAGCTCGAGAGGGTTTTAGCACTTTTGCATATTACGAAACAATCAGAGAGACCAGAGAGAGCTAAGCGCAACACGTTTCACATCAGGTACGCACGGGGAATTGGTATAATGGTTGAATCGGTTTTGGAAGGTTGTTTAGTATTGTTGGAGGGCAAGCAAGTAGGATAAGAGGATCTAGAGATTGATATGAGTCAAGAGGTTAGAATGATAAGGGGTTAAGTTGATTTAGAGTGAATTATTTTAGTTTAAACTAGGATGTAGAGTTCACGTTTCATGGTCACATGGTATGAGTTGGAACTTGTAGTTGAAAATGGGTATACGTTTGGGGTGATGGGGTGTGGGTTGATGTGTATTTTTAACAGAAATCACATGGGATAAATTAAGTACGGGCACTTAGGCAAATTATACTCTGATATTATTGGGGTTGTAAATGCAATGTTACTGATATACATATATTTTTAACTCGTAGATACTCCTGATGAAGGTTTTCTTAAACCGAAATGCATTGAGTAAAATGTGTATCGAATCAAATGGAGGACATGAAAATTCTGCAATTGTTTACATATAGGCCTGGATGGGCAATATTTAGAACAATAACACGCTAAAAGTAATTTCAATGAATTTTTTACATCTATTGACGTGATGAAAAACAAGGATAACATGACGAAAAACAAGGAAAATAAAAATGATAAATAACTGATTACTTTGGTGGATGTGTACTAATTTGAAGTACTAATGTGTATACAGCTTTGCAACCGGATCGTGACACACTCAAACGTTGGCCACAACTTTTCAGTAGGTTTTATTATGCCATATCATGTTACTGTGTGTTTTGTAAGTTATTCTGTGCTATGCTAGGTGCTGTTATGTATTATCCTATGCTTTATGTTCTATTATACATACAACTCTGTGCTATGCTATGTGATTTTATGTATGTATAGTTTATAGTCTGTGGACTCTGCACTGTTATATATTTTGCTATGTGCTATATTAACCTATGCTTGTTTTGTGCATGTATATAGTCCTTAAGCCTGCTGGGACAAACAAGCGCTTGAGGGATTTGGAACTCTCATTTTTGCTGGGAGTGAAGTCAGCTTTTCACTCCAGCTTTTTTTGTTGGGTGGTAAGTCGGGTTGCGGAGGACAAACAAGCCTTGAGTTGGTTTCTGAAGGCTTGATGGCTAGATTGGTTACGGAACTCTTTGGGTAGGTGAATAACACACGCCTCAACAGCCCGCTCCCTCAGGGCACCTCACTCAGTAGTCCCTCCACAAGGCACCAACATCTGCTCAGAATACATTAAAAGTGAGGGCCTGGACACTGGAAATAATCCAGAAATACACTGCCATTGAAAGAGAGGGCCACTGGAAATAAGCCAGAAATACACTGCCACTAAAAGTGAGGGCCACTGGAAATAAGCCAGAAATACACTGCCATTAAAAGAAAGGGCCACTGAAAATAAGCCAAAAATACACTGCCACTAAAAGTGAGGGCCACTGGAAATAAGCCAGAAATACACTGCCATTAAAAGAGAGGGCCACTGGAAATAAGCCAGAAATACACTGCCACTAAAAGTGAGGGCCACTGGAAATAAGCCAGAAATACACTGCCATTAAAAGTGAGGGCCTGGACACTGGAAATTAGCCAGAAATACACTGCAATTGAAAGAGAGGGCCACTGGAAATAAGCCAGAAATGCGCTGCCATTGAAACAGAGGGCCAGTGAAAATACGCCAAAAATACACTGCCATTAAATGAGAGGGCCACTGCAAATAAGCCAAAAATACAGTGCCATTAAAAGAGAGGGCCACTGCAAATAAGCCAGAAATACACTGCCATTAAAAGTGAGGGCCTGGAAACTGGAAATAAGCCATTATGATAGATGGTCACTGGAAATACACCAGAAATACACTGCTGTTGAAAGAGAGTGCCACTGGAAATAAGCCAAAAATACACTGCCATTTATGGTGAGGACCCAGAAACTGGAAATAAGCCTGAAAGAGTTTGCCAGTAAAATTGAGGGCCTCATACTCTGGAAATATGTCAGAAAAAACATTGCCATTAAAAATGAAGCCCCAGACGCTGGAAATAACTCAGAAATCCACTGCCATTAATAGTGAGGGCCACTGGACATAAGCCAGAAATACACTGCTATAATGGAGATTAGGCAGAAACAGGAAATAAGCAAGATATACACTGCCATTAAAAGTGAGGATCTGCTACACTGGAAACAAGCCAGAAGTACAGGACCAATAAAAGTGAGGACCCAGACACTGGAATTAAACCAGAAATTCGCTGCCATTAACAGTGAGTACCCAGACACTTGAAATAAGCCAGCAATATACTGCCATTAAAAGAGAGGCCCAGACACTGGACCGAAGTCGGAAATTCACTGCCATCAAAAGTGAGAGTTCCATACATAGAACTAAGCCCTAAATACACTGCCATGAACACAGAGGGGGCGTATTTGCTGCTATGTTAATGGCGGAGCAAATATGATGCGGTTTCTAGGAACCTTATTGGCCAATCAACGGGGCAGATTTATGTTCCCTGGCGCATCCCTGCAAATCAGCATGGATGCGCCAGGGAAGATGCGTCACTAAAGTTTACCCTTGCGCCACAATAGATGCGCCGCATTTACAATGCAGCGCATCGTGGCGCAAGGATAAACAGATGCGTGACGCATCTGATGGCGGAAGGTTGGCGCATTGCTGGAGTTGCGTCGCAAGCACGACGCAGCTCCAGCAAGGCTCGGGGGTCCCCTATCATTACAATGCTGCGTCAATCCTTACGCCTGCTTCAAGCAGGCGCAGGGTTTTGACGCACCATGGCCGGAAAAGTGACTGAGTGAAATTTTGTAGATTTCACTCAGCCACTTTTCGGAGGCGTTCTTGCGCCGGAACGCCCCCCCCTGTGCAGGTACGCCCACATGTGGCGCAAGCTTTACAACGTGACGCATCTCCCTAGATGCGTCACGTTGTAAATGGGGCGCAACATGGCGCAGAGTTTACGCCACCGCTGCGTCACAAAAGTGACGTAACGGCGGCGTAAAAGTGGCGCAAGTCCGTTATAAATCTGCCCCAACATGTTTTGCATGGTTTTGCGCCATTTCACTGCTTTGAAGGTGTCTCCCATGTTGAATGTGGAGGGGTGCCCGAGAGACCGCGCCAGGGCCGGTCATCCGGAGAGGAGGTTTGTGAAGATGGCTTAAAGGTTGACTTTTCAGCGGTAGGAGGAATTCCTACCCCTAGCGCATTGAATGCCTGAGTTGTGAGAGTGTTCATGCGCTTAATGTAAACAAACCTTTAAAAAAAATACCTACCCCGCCGGCACAGCTGTTTGGCTTGGATTTAGCAGACCTCTCTGAATCATGGAAATACATTAATGCGGTGCCTTCTTACAGCCAGCGCGCTCTACTCCGCCACAAATCGCGTCATTCGGCGAGAAATTTTACGAGCTTCATTTAGATGTTGCAGCGGGAGATGAACACTGACTAACGGGCGCCTTCCCAAATCATGCACACTATGGACAAGCGCTGCTTAACCCCCATAGTGTGTGGGGGGGGGGGGGGTCTGAGGCTGGTGAGAGACATCTGAACTGCCAGCCCCAGGGCCCCCAACTTGTCTACCATACTCAATGTTTAATACAGCAATTGCTGCCTTAAATACTGCCATTTTAAAAAGCAGGTGCGATTATAAGTAATGAAATACGGTATAGTCACTGTGTTGCCAACTGTACATCCAGATGACCTGGATTCTAATCAAGCATTCCTCAATCAGTCACACTGTGTGATGTTGGGGTTCTTTTCAACTGTATCGGTTCTTATATAGGTGGGGAACACATAGGAGTTGTTTAAATAACGGTATGAGCACTGCTTAATTTGTGCCGGTGTTTTCCTGTGATGGATATCGGCATTCACTTTTGGGGACCGGCACTTATTTTTCTTCATTAGAGCTTGATCGAGACCAAGAGAAAGAAAGCTAGAAAATTGGATAAGAAGGAGGAAGAGAGAGAGACAGAGAAAGCGTGAGAAAGCAGGGATAAAAAAGAAAGTGGAAAACTGAATTAAGGAGGAACTAAAGAGGAAGTAGTGGAGGAAAGATGCATGAGATGGAAGCTGGACTAGACAGGCTACTTCTGCCGCAGACTCACAATGAACACTTTTATTATACAAATTACCCACTAATGTATGATGCAATATATAGACATCTGAATATTACAAGTCTGTAATGTTCAGTTTCTCGACCTTGGAAGGATGACAGGTGGCATCGGGTGTATTCGAATAAAATCCCGTGAGCAGTAGGGCAGCCACAGACCTCAGCAGCCACACTCAGCAGACTGTAACTGGGAGAGCCCCCTTCCCCTGAGTACATATACAGGAAGTGACGTTGCCTTGTAAGATGATAAAGTCTGACAAGCACCTTAAGGATAAAGGGCAGCTCTGCCCTAATGTGATTAGAGGTAACAACAATAATTCAAGTGGAGGCGGATTGTTATGTGGTTGAAAGCCACCAGCTCTGTAGAGTATGAACCAATAATGCCACATAACCAGTGTCACTTAGTGATTCTTTGACCAAGGCGTTTTCCCGCATAATTTTGGATTTTCCAAAGACTATCCCACCAGAGCCCCTCGGGATGTGGTAGGCTTCATGCCTGTTCCTAATCCTTCCGAGTGATCCAAGGTGTAGATGTTTGCATAGCTAACGAGTGGATCAAGTGGACAAGAACCTGCGATAGTCTTATGGTTCGACATGTCACCCCCTCCCACCACCCCCTTTCCATGCTTCCTAGTTTCCTATCTGCCCAAGTGCGGAGCTCTAGAAACTGGCAAACCCCCATTTGTGAAGCCCTTAGACTGGGGCAGGTATCAAAGTCCTCAGGTGACCCGGAAGAAGGCAGGCAGGGCACCATGCCTCTGGACACAACAGCATCTTACAGGACATATTCAAGACCCAAGCCTGTAAAGTGATCCACTGAAGCGGCGCGGGGGCAGTGGGCACCGTTGCTCAATGCCAAGTGCAGAGTGCCAGCCAGCTTCTGACTGAGGAGAACGGCCAATCAGACGAGTGCTTCAAATGCAAACATAAAAGTGCAGGTACCCACTCTCTCAGAGTTCCTGTTGGTTACTGAGTAGTGTAAGTACTCACACCTTAAAATGATTGAACCAATGCTGAGATGTGCCTTACTCTCCCACTAAAAGTATTGAATCCATGCTAAACGTTCCGGTACTCATCCATTAAAAGTATGGCACCCTGCTGAGAAGTACTGATACTCTGCCTTTAAAAGTATTGCTCTCGTGCTGAGAAGTGCCAGTACTAATTAATTGAAAGTATCGCACCCTGTTCAGGAGTGCTGGTGCTCTTCCATTTAAAGTATTGAACACATGCTGAGAAGTGCTGGTACTCTCCCTTTCAAAAAGTATTTAACCCATGCTCAGAAGTGCTGGTACTCTCCCTTAAAAACATTGCACTGTGCTGAGAAGTGCTGACACTCTCCCATCAAAAGTGTGGAACCCATGCTGAGAAGTGCTGATACTCTCCCATCAAAAGTGTGGAACCCATGCTGAGAAGTGCTGATACTCTCCCATTAAAAATGCTGAACTCATGCTGAGAAGTGCTGATACTCTCCCATTAAAAGGTCTGAACCCATGCTGAGAAGTGCTGGTTCACTCCCATTAAGTATTGAACCCCTGCTGCAAAGTTCCTGTACTCACCCATTGACAGTATTGCACCCTGCTGAGAAGTGCGGGTACTCTCCCTTCAAAAGTGTGGAACCCATGCTGAAAAGTGCTGATACTCTCCCATTAAAAGTGCTGAACGCATGCTGAGAAGTGCTGGTCCACTCCCAATGCAAGTGATGGACCCATGCTGAGAAGAGCTGATATCTACCATTAAAAGTGTGGAACCCATGCTGAGAAGTGCAGACACTCTCTCATTAAAAGTGATGAACCCATGGTGACCAGTGTCGATAATCTCTCATTAAATGTATTGAACCCATGCTGAGAAGTGCTGACACTCTCTCATTAAAAGTGATGAACCCATGCTGAGAAGTGCTGATACTCTCCCATTAAAAGCGATGAACCCATGCTGAGAAGTGCTGACACACTCTCCCATTAAAAGTGATGAACCCATGCTGACTAGTGCTGATACTATCTCATTAAATGTATTGAACCCATGCTGAGAAGTGCAGACACTCTCTCATTAAAAGTGATGAACCCATGGTGACCAGTGTCGATAATCTCTCATTAAATGTATTGAACCCATGCTGAGAAGTGCTGACACTCTCTCATTAAAAGTGATGAACCCATGCTGAGAAGTGCTGATACTCTCCCATTAAAAACGATGAACCCATGCTGAGAAGTGCTGACACACTCTCCCATTAAAAGTGATGAACCCATGCTGACTAGTGCTGATACTATCTCATTAAATGTATTGAACCCATGCTGAGAAGTGCTGACACACTCTCATTAAAAGTGATGAACCCATGCTGAGAAGTGCTGATACTCTCCCATTAAAAGTATTGAACCCATGCTGAGAAGTGCTGATACTCTCTTATTAAAAGTATTGAACCCATGCTGAGAAGTGCTGACACACTCTCATTAAAAGTGATGAACCCATGCTGAGAAGTGCTGACACTCTCTCATTAAAAGTGATGAACCCATGCTGAGAAGTGCTGATACTCTCTTATTAAAAGTATTGAACCCATGCTGAGAAGTGCTGATACTCTCTTATAAAAAGTATTGAACCCACGCTGAGATGTTCTGGTGCTCTTTTACTAAAAGTATTGCGCCCATGGTGCAAGGTTCCAGTACTCCTCCATTCAAAACATTGCACCCTGCAGAGAGGAGATCTTACTCCCCCTTTCAAATTAAAGCTGTGAACGAACTCCGTATCTGACCGTCCATGCCATGGTACAGACAACGCCGGAGGCAAAGAACATTTGCAGTACTTGTTCTAGAGGTACCACTACCAAAAGTGACCTAAAGTTATATAAGCTTTACATTTCTTTCCAAACTCGTTTTACCCTAGTCGTATACGCCGAATCTGCATTGAGGCTAAATTCAAAGTACAGACGAGTTTCAGCGGAGTAAAGTAAGTCTTGGTAACTCACCCGAGTGCCCCCTCTCGCAGGCTGTTGCTCCCTCGCCTCCCCCGGAGCTGTGTTTATGTCCAGAGCATGCGGTGCCCAGATAGCAGTGTTATCCCCCGGGCCAGCCTGCCGTGATGTCAGCGGGCACTTCCAAGAAACGCCAGGGCAGGCCGGGTGGCTCGTATGCGCCTCGAGGCCATCGGACGGCCGCTAGGCGCCCAGCATGTCAGTCAGAGCAGCGCTCCCCAACACTGCGAGTCCCCTCAGTGTGCTGCAGCGGGATGCGGGGCTGCCTCCCGCCTGCCTCCCCCTCGCAGTCTGGCAGGGGGATTGGGAAAATGCGGCTAATTGAAAGGACATGCCGGGCTGTGCTCACGTCTTGAACCCTCTGCTATGAATCACAAGGCATCGGATGCCTGCCCCGCTCCGGAGGGGGTCGGGGGCTGGTCCCGCATTCTCTGTTTACTCGCGTTTACGATGCTTTCTCTCCGCTAATCACAAACAGCCCTCTGCCGAAGTCCCCTCCAGTCCCACCCCCCCCCCCCTCCTCTTCACTGGAAATTATTTGGGACCATATTTTAAGGTTTATGAACGTTTCTAAACCTTTTCTGCGGTTTGCATTCTTAATCCTAAATCTTTATTACTCTCTTTAGGTTACTTGTACATTTTTTTTTTATCAAGCATACCTCAGATCTGTTCTGTGTTTTATTTAAGAGAAGGTTTTACATGGTAAATATGAAATTGATATCTGCTCGTTTCAAAAAGTGGTTAACAACATGAAACTGGGACTTCTCTCTAAATAAAAAAAACATAAGCGTCCAGTGTGTCCCACAGCTACAATATGGTTAGCTCGTTTCTAAGCACTTCATATTTTGCGCTCGTATCTAAGCACTTCATATTTTGGCAAGCACGTGGGCCTACAGAGAGTTACAGCATTTTGCAGAGGATCACACCATTTGGTCGATTCTCGTGCGCCTGGATTCAATGTTAAATCGCCGCGTTCTTCAGTTCAAGCATTTGTCAGCATAGTCTGAGCACGGAAACTTCACACTACGACCCAGCAGCGAGAAACCAAGAGCTAAACAGAAGCACAATGTATCCCCCATCTCTCCTCTCACACTGCCAGGGGCCTGGCGAATGCGTTAGTAATATGCACAAGCAATTACTGCCGCAGCTTCCTTCCTGCCTGGCTTTCCTCAGTTTATTGTCCCAGACAAGGGCAACAGCCAAGGGAGCAGGCAGAGAACTAAATGACTCCCCACTTTCATCTGTACCTGTCATGCGACTCGCACCAGAAGAATTCCGTTCACAGTGCCAGCCTTCCGGTGATCTATCCGTCCATTCTTTGTGGAGCATCTACCTATTCATCCTTTCACTAGTCCATGCAACCATCGGTGCGCCATTCTATCTATCCATCACTCACTCACTCACTCACTAATTTATCCATCCAGCAATCCTTTCAGGCATTCATCTGTTCATCCACCCGTCCTTTACCATTTTTGTCATTTATCCATCTAGCCTTTCTGCCTTCCACCACCCATCCATCCTTCCATTCATCTACCCATTCACACATCTATCCATCAATACACACTCCAGACCATTTATCCTTCCCTTTACCCATCTATTCATCCATCCTTTCGCCCATCGATTATCTCACCCTTCCATCCATCTCTTCTTTCATGCATCCCTCTTGGCTTTCACCGTTCTATCATTCATTCATTCATCCATCCATCCATCCATCCATCCATCCATCCATCCATCCATCCATGCAGTCATTCATTCATTCATCCTTTCACAATTCCATCGATCCTTTCACCATTTCATCTGTCCTTTCACTCTTCCATTGAACCACCCATTAGACTTTCCTTCTTTTCACCTTTACTTCTTTTTCCTCTTCTTGACATTTTTTTTCCTTTACAGATTCTCTCTCTCTCTATTTTTTTCCTTTTTTAATAATTTTTCCAAGAGACCTGCTGCTGGCAAAGCCAAGCGTCGGAAAGATTGAATTCCAAGGCTGCCTAGCCTTGATTCCACCTCATGTTTTTTTCTTCACCCACCTTATACTACCCTGCCTATTTATCACACTCTCTTGCAGTTCTTCTTCATCCATCATTTCTCTATTTGTCTTTATTTTCCTATCATTCTTTTCCTCGAACCTTGTCCTCTTTCTGTTTTCTCTCTCCTGCCTCCTCTCTCTGATGATAAATAATATGCCCGTGCAACCCAAAATCAGTGCTGCTGCCCACCATGAGCTACCACCAGCACAAATTAAGCACTATCTGGATATTGTTTACAAAACACCAGCCCCTGTTTAAACTGCTACTAGTGCCCTGTTGCCGCACCAAACACATGGATCCCCTAGGATACCTTACCCATGTTTTACACACCTAAGCACAACTTACAGTCTGATGACCCTAACCTACTAACCCTTCAAGGTAGCCTGTACCACATTCATGCATGGGTGCCCTAGTGTATCTTACCCGTGTTTTACACACCTAAACACGACCTGCAGTCTGATGACCCTACCTACTAACCCTTCAAGGTAGCCTGTACCACATTCATGCATGGGTGCCCTAGTGTATCTTCCCCGTGTTTTACACACCTAAACACAACTTACAATCTGATGACCATAACCTACTAACCCTTCAAGGTAGCCTGTACCACATTCACGCATGGGTGCCCTAGTGTATCTTACCCGTGTTTTACACACCTAAACACAATTTACAATCTGATGACCATAACCTACTAACCCTTCAAGGTAGCCTGTAACACATTCATGCATGGGTGCCCTAGTGTATCTTCCCCGTGTTTTACACACCTAAACACAACTTACAATCTGATGACCCTAACCTACTAACCCTTCAAGGTAGCCTGTACCACATTCACACATGGGTGCCCTAGTGTATCTTACCCGTGTTTTACACACCTAAACACAACTTCCAATCTGATGACCATAACCTACTAACCCTTCAAGGTAGCCTGTAACACATTCATGCATGGGTGCCCTAGTGTATCTTCCCCGTGTTTTACACACCTAAACACAACTTACAATCTGATGACCCTAACCTACTAACCCTTCAAGGTAGCCTGTACCACATTCACACATGGGTGCCCTAGTGTATCTTACCCGTGTTTTACACACCTAAACACAACTTCCAATCTGATGACCATAACCTACTAACCCTTCAAGGTAGCCTGTACCACATTCATGCATGTGTGACCTAGTGTATCTCACCCGTGTTTTACACACCTAAACACAACCTCTAGTCTGATGACCTTAACCTACTAACCATCCACGGTAGCCTGTACCACATTCATGCATGGGTGCCCCAGTGTATCTCACCCGTGTTTTACACACCTAAACACAACTTAACTAACCCTTCAAGGTAGCCTGTACCACATTCATGCATGGGTGCCCTAGTGTATCTTCCCCGTGTTTTACACACCTAAACACAACTTACAATCTGATGACCCTAACCTACTAACCCTTCAAGGTAGCCTGTACCACATTCACACATGGGTGCCCTAGTGTATCTTACCCGTGTTTTACACACCTAAACACAACTTCCAATCTGATGACCATAACCTACTAACCCTTCAAGGTAGCCTGTAACACATTCATGCATGGGTGCCCTAGTGTATCTTCCCCGTGTTTTACACACCTAAACACAACTTACAATCTGATGACCCTAACCTACTAACCCTTCAAGGTAGCCTGTACCACATTCACACATGGGTGCCCTAGTGTATCTTACCCGTGTTTTACACACCTAAACACAACTTCCAATCTGATGACCATAACCTACTAACCCTTCAAGGTAGCCTGTACCACATTCATGCATGTGTGACCTAGTGTATCTCACCCGTGTTTTACACACCTAAACACAACCTCTAGTCTGATGACCTTAACCTACTAACCATCCATGGTAGCCTGTACCACATTCATGCATGGGTGCCCCAGTGTATCTCACCCGTGTTTTACACACCTAAACACAACTTAACTAACCCTTCAAGGTAGCCTGTACCACATTCATGCATGGGTGCCCTAGTGTATCTTCCCCGTGTTTTACACACCTAAACACAACTTACAATCTGATGACCGTAACCTACTAACCCTTCAAGGTAGCCTGTACCACATTCTCACATGGGTGCCCTAGTGTATCTTACCCGTGTTTTACACACCTAAACACAACTTCCAATCTGATGACCATAACCTACTAACCCTTCAAGGTAGCCTGTAACTCATTCATGCATGGGTGCCCTAGTGTATCTTCCCCGTGTTTTACACACCTAAACACAACTTACAATCTGATGACCCTAACCTACTAACCCTTCAAGGTAGCCTGTACCACATTCACACATGGGTGCCCTAGTGTATCTTACCCATGTTTTACACACCTAAACACAACTTCCAATCTGATGACCATAACCTACTAACCCTTCAAGGTACCCTGTACCACATTCATGTATGTGTGACCTAGTGTATCTCACCCGTGTTTTACACACCTAAACACAACCTCTAGTCTGATGACCTTAACCTACTAACCATCCACGGTAGCCTGTACCACATTCATGCATGGGTGCCCCAGTGTATCTCACCCGTGTTTTACACACCTAAACACAACTTAACTAACCCTTCAAGGTAGCCTGTACCACATTCATGCATGGGTGCCCTAGTGTATCTTCCCCGTGTTTTACACACCTAAACACAACTTACAATCTGATGACCCTAACCTACTAACCCTTCAAGGTAGCCTGTACCACATTCACACATGGGTGCCCTAGTGTATCTTACCCGTGTTTTACACACCTAAACACAACTTCCAATCTGATGACCATAACCTACTAACCCTTCAAGGTAGCCTGTACCACATTCATGCATGTGTGACCTACTGTATCTCACCCGTGTTTTACACACCTAAACACAACCTCTAGTCTGATGACCTTAACCTACTAACCATCCACGGTAGCCTGTACCACATTCATGCATGGGTGCCCCAGTGTATCTCACCCGTGTTTTACACACCTAAACACAACTTAACTAACCCTTCAAGGTAGCCTGTACCACATTCATGCATGGGTGCCCTAGTGTATCTTACCCGTGTTTTACACACCTAAACACAACCTGCAGTCTGATGACCTTAACCTACTAACCCTTTAAGGTAGCCTGTACCACATTCACGCATGGGTGACCTAATGTATTTTACCCATGTTTTACACACCTAAACACAACCTGTAGTGTGATGACCATAACCTACTAACCCTTCAAGGTAGCCTGTACCACATTCATGCATGGGTGCCCTTGTGTATCTCACCCGTGTTTTACACACCTAAACACAACCTGCAGTCTGATGACCCTAACCTACTAAACATCCAAGATAACCTGTACCACATTCACATTTAGAGCCTTCTGTGTCCTAGACCCTCTGCACAAAATTCACTCTTTGGTGGGTTCTGGGGGTCAAAGATTATGTTAATGCACACCTCCTTTGAGCAGAGAACCGCAGTGATAGAAAAAGACCCTTCTCTATTCTGCCTGACTGTTGGGTTATCCAGTCCTTTATCATGACACTCCTCCTCAGCTGCCCCTTGAAGAACGTGTTGGTCAAACACCTGAGCCAGCCTGCCTTCTACATCCTTGGCTCTCAGTTTTATGTTCCACTATAAGACGATTCATCTTTTGAGCTTATTTGGTGGATGATGTCCACAGCACACCCCACCCTTCCCAGATAGGCTGCGTTTTTCCATCATCAGGTCACTTAGTGTACTATCTTGCAACTCTTTAGGCTTCATCTGTTTCCACCCACAGAAGGCTCTGAATCCTCTGGTGGGTGAGTAGCGGTCCTTTACTAAAACCTTAAATGAAATAATAAATAAATACATTTTCAGAACCTCCTCTGTCCAAGGGAATCTGGATAGGTATGCAACTGTATCATTTGCATTACAGTTTACAAGTACTTTGTATTTTTTCTTTGGTATTGTCTACTGCATGTAAGTCCATTATCCTCCATCTATGTCACATTATCAGTTGTAAAAGAAAACCAGAAACCCTAGTCATAAGTTGTCATACTTACGCTGATACCACACAACTGATTTTCTGATTTACAGGTGACCGACTAAACTAGTTTGGTTAGGTTTCAATGTATAGTTAGATCTGTTCCCAGGTAAAATCTAATCAGCTCCGCTGAAACAATATTATGCCCATATTCCTCTTCTGTGCCATACCTCACAAATTGTTAACCTTATCTGAATTGTATCCATAGATCGTGGTTCATCAGTGCCCTATACATATGCCTCATATATGATGCAGCAGATATTTATTTGGAATGGACTCCAGCTTGACGATGGCAGCCCAAGTCATCACCATTGTGATGTGTACAAATTGCCATTTGAAGCTTGTCAGGTGCGTGAGCTTGTCAGGTGAGTGAGGCAATCTCATTAGGGCCCTCTGAAATGTTTTATACACAAAAGAAATCTTGTGTAATTTCTGCTTTGAGCTTATTTAGCTAATTCCCCTTAGCCCCTTCCAAGTTATGCGTCTTCTTGTACCCTTTCTCCATGGGAGACTGATTGGTGCAGAAAAATTCTTGTGGGAACTGTGAAAGTGATGTGTGCCATGGCTGTGATACATTTTCTGCTTGAACCAGTCTCCCACCAGCATCTCCAGTGACTACTGTGTCAGAGATATGCCCATGCATACATTTTCACTCAGGTGTCTGAGAAAATGTATTTGATATAATATGCTAAATTTTCCCCAAAATAACCTGGGGAAAACTTGTGATTCCACCCACCCCTAAGACTCATCTCATAGTTGTATCCAGATCATTCATTGGGACTAGGCTCAAATACTGTAACCTTTTTATATGCAGGAATGCCACAATCCCTATTCCAAGGAGGACAAGGTTACAAAATCTGACAGATTCCTTAGTCAAGAATGTTCCAAGAGCCTTGCATATGACACCAATTTTTCAGAACCTATGTTGGTTGCTAGTTAAATATCCAGACGTCGGGGAGACGCGCAGGATTACCGGCACTGCCCGCATCCTCAATCCGTTGGTCCGTCTATGTGGTCGGGCTTCCCCCCTTCGTCTATGAAGTGAGACTATCCACCGAGTGAGGTGGAGAGAGCCTGTGGGTTCCATCATCTAGAACCATCCCTTTACATACTGCACTCCCCTAATTTCTTAGGGAGTGCTACTCTAGGACCGTATTTTGGTATCACCTGTAGAGATTGTTTTGGTCCTGAAGAAGTGCCGCTCGACTTAGGAGCCCCTATGACACGAAACATGTCGACCACCCATGCATAACAGCTACCCAGGTACCTTATGACCAATTGGTAGCCACACTGTTTTTACTTAGTCCCGGTCCTACTTCTGGAATAGAAGGGTCCTCAGGACCAGTACCTATTTTAAATCACTGTTTCACCAGATACACACCAACACTAAATTCTTTTTTGAGCCCGCACACACACTATTCACATATGGCGTTCTCAGATCAAAAGAACTCCTCTAAAGATGCCACCAGGCCTGTTGGACATTGCAGCGCCGGTCCGACGAGGAGCACCCTATGATGAAGCATGACACCCTAACAGGTGTGCGAGGGCATTACGATCTGAAATAGAGTTTCCCCAGCAACGCAAACAATAGGCAGTTACTGTCTGATCTGACATCTGCCTTATAGAGGAACTATCGCCTTTTTAAAAATTTAAATGTGCAGATGAAGGAGCGCAGGAATAGGACCTCTCTAAATATCAGCTCTGTAGTTACCCAATTTTGATTAAATGGTTGCTAGTTAAAGCCTTGGTAAGGTCAAACATTTCTGGCTCCCTGGTGGCACTCTCTGTATATATGTGTGTATATTTTGACTTTTCTAAACCGCAAACCTATGTGGTTAGCAACTGAGCACTGCTGTATGGTGAAAAGTAGGATATGAGATTTTCAGCTAAAACTGAGTCTTGGGTTATTGCAAAAAATGGTTGATGATGATTTTAAAATCTAAGCATAGTAAATGTGATGGTTAAAATGTCTACCATGCTGCGTTCTTCTGGAACAGCTTGACAGAAATACTGCAAAACAGATTGAATATCTGTACTTTAGGATAAAGATAAAAACATGGCTGTAGAGCTACACTTTTTCCGTCTCTTCTATCAGCATGAGAAAGTCTGATATTATGGGGTTATGGAAATGGAAACTAAGTGGAATGGTATGGAAAGTTCAGTCTGTAGGTCTTTATGTACAGTCTTTGCAAAACTGTAACATTAGCATGCTTGGGCAAATGTGAGATAGGAGATAGGAGTTGAAGCCTACCTACAGCACAGCTGTCTGGTTTACAAACACTTCTTGGGCACAGCCAGAAAGATTCCCTGAGAATACGTTCCACCCATTTCATACCATTGGCTTTGTGTTTTATAACTCACAGTTACTTGCTTTCTATTAGCCAGCTTTATTTGTTTTAGGCTGTCCAGTATGTCTTTGTCCCTCCTGTGGATCATAGCCTGTTCACTGTGTTCTTCCATAAGTGCTCGCTTTCTATAAACAGGCTTTACATTTTGTATTATTTCATCACATTTTCTCTGAGGTCAAATTTCAGACTCTATCTTCTGAGTGAGCTTGGTGTTTCATTTCTTTGACTTCAAAATTAAAGGATTCACAAGGCAATCATACTGGGTACTGGGGGTGTGCTGGAGGAAGGTTGTAGGATGTTATGTTTTTTAGCTCACAACAAAATGTGAATGTCTATAAATGAATTGTGCAAATATTTCAGAATATATCAGAATTAGGAAAGCACTAACAAAGCAAAAATTTTTTATAATTCTGAAGTGTGGTAAAAGAAAATCTTTTAATGCGATCAAAACAAATTAATACACTAGATGATTTCTTTTCCACACATTTTCATTTGTACGCTGTATAGCTTTAGCAGTAAAACTGCATGTATTCAGTTGAAATGTGTTGTCTGTGAGGCAGTGCACTATGACATCCTCTACTCTATGCCACTCTACTCCCCACTGCGCTATCCCACTCCGCTCTAGACCACTCCATGCCACCTTATGCAACTCCATTCTACAACCCTCTACTCCTCTCCACAACATCCACTCTACTCTGCTCCACTCTATGCCACTCTACCCCACTCTACTCCATTCTACTCCTCTCCATTCCACTCTACTCCACTCTATGCCTCTACGCCACTCTACTCTATGCAGCTCCACTCTACGCCATTCCGCTCTATGCATCTCCACTCTAATCCACTCCAATCTGCGACTCGACACTCCACTCCAATCTGCGACTCGACACTCCACTCCACTCCAGTTTACGACATTCTTTTCCAGTCTACTTGACTCTACTCCACTCCACTCTGTGACACTCTCCTCCACACGTTGCTACTCCACTCCAGTCCATGCCACTTTACTACTAACATTTAGTCATGCTGAACAGCAGCCATGCTGGTGTAAAACATGGCTAAAGCACTTTGGCAAGCCAATAGCTGTTGCACAGGCAAGACCTGTTGGCTTTGTCAATGCTTGTTTCATTTGGCGTTATACATCTAATGTTGCAAAAAACCTTACACATTGTGTGAAATACGTTTTCCTGGTATTGAAAGTAACTTTTTTTCTTTCAGGTTATACCTTATGTAAAAAAATTCACCAACAATACCGCTGGGAGACAGGTTCGAGCAAAAAATACCTCAAGGCTGTAGCACACAGTTCCTGTGATACTTTTCTGACCAATTTTATGTCCTATGGTAAAAAATTACACAAAATAGCATAACCAGTCTGGGAGGAAAATTACATGTACCAGGCTTACTGTGTAAAATGGCAATTATGCAAGCTTACCTTTGTGTAATGAATACTTCAACTGGCTTGACAATGAACAGAGTCAGGGCCACACCAAGCCAGCTAACTACATTGCATTAGTAAAAGGGCACGAGATTCCCCCTAGAAATATAATATATCGCTTCATTGATTTGCATAGAGGTAACCAAATGGAACTTCTCCTAGGGTCCTAGCACCACCTCCATGTGCACCAAGGCCTCTGACTATCAGTGGTTTCCATTGAAATGATGGCCATGAGCCTAGAGGATGAGTGACTTCTTGTCGCCCGCTTCGGGGGTTTCAAGCATTGCTCTGTGCAGCTTAAATCCAGGCCAGATTTTCAGGATATGAACATATCATATATTTACATACAATGAATGGAAGATGTGATTGAACTACTACTCTGTGGTTACCCTGAAAATCTGTCATGCATCTCTTGGACCAACATTTGATCCACTGTTCTACTGCCTAGTTGTTCTCACTTACCTCTTTATTGCTTTGATAAATATATGATCATCAACCCAAATCATCTGCCTTGTTGTTGGTTTGCCAGTAGTTCATCACAAATTCTTCTACAATGCAACCCTTTTGTTTCTAACAATGCTCTTTATTCGACCGTGACATCTTATTGAAGCACATCAGTTCGCCACAATGCCTACAGTAACGGAAGTAACTTCACCCAAGCTTTGACTCCTCATAACATTGTAAGATTGACCCATGTCCACCATTAGCCGCTTCAAAACTTCTTATTCTTGTGAGAAGGTTAATGTGGTGGAATGATGGGGCTCTTAGATCTGTTTCATTCTGTTTATACCATTGCATCCAACATTTCTGAGACCATGGGCAGCAATGCCAGTACCCAGGATAGTAAAGTGCAATGCAAGGGTAGCATTTTCCAACCTGGGGTAACTCTAATCCACACCCACGATGCTATTTAAAGGCAAACAATCAATTTTATCACTGCAGTTTGTATTAAACATAACAAGCCTGCAGAGACTCCATGTTGTGACACAATAGACTTGACAACCAGCATTAACAAGCATTTACAATGCAATAGGTCTCGCATTTATGAGAATTTGAGCTATCGGCATGGTAAACGACAATGCCTTTTATTTATGTGTTGTTTTTTTAAAAAACAGATAAATAAAAGGCTTTGTCATTTACAATGCCAATAGCTTAAACTCTCGCAAATGCGAGACCTATTAGATTGCAAATACGTGCTATAAATTTTAAAAAAAGTTTTAGGAGAGAGCGTGTCCTGCCTGCAACAGCAGGCAGGACAAAGCTATTTGTGAAAATATGTAATTAAAGCCTACTGAACAACAACACACGTAACAGGGGTTGTCGCCATGGTAGGTTACAAAATGAAACAAGGCGGTACTAAGAAGGGACTACTAAGCCTTTTGACCAATGAACAGCCACAGTTTACAGTGGATAATGACACAAATCAATGAAAAATATGGGCGGGGAATGGGCGGAGCTTGAAGTTCCCACCTCAATACAGCATGATTCACAGAGCATGCGCTGCCCAGGCTCGAACTAAAAATGGTTAATCCTGGAACATATGATTTCACTCCACGCTTCGTTGCTTAGGTTAGTGGTTGGAACACTTGGGTAAAGCAGTGAAATTATTTGATTCATGCCCCCTACAAATTGCCTCCCTCCTCCCACATACATACTGGGAGTGTAAGGCAGACCTTAATCTCACAGATTTTGCCATTATCATTAAATATGATGTACGTTTAAGCCCTTCATACCGTTCCCTAAATTGATTCCTCATGTATCGTGAAAGTGCTTCATGATGTGTCAAACAGGCATTGAAGGGACCTGTTGTGCACCCACATGACCTTGCTGTCACACACCATTTCACCACAGGATTTTGGAAAATGCATTTTGACTCTGCCGACTCTGGCCTGAGCTGGAGTCTGCAATGCTCAGTGTGAAATATAAAAAAGAAATCCTCCCCACCCCTCCCCCTCAGCACCTTGAGACACTTACGGGTGAGTAGTTGCACTTTTAAGAAACCTGATTGATTGATTGAAGAAACAAGCACAGGCAAAACCAATAGACTTTTATCTTGTCAAACATGCAGTGTTTATTTGTTTTAGATTTTTTTGCAAACATATGCAATATGCACAAAAAGTTAGCAAAACTATAAAAGAATATGAAAATAAAAGAGAAGTGCCTAACAGTTCAAGCACACCAGCCCTGCTATTGAAGTGCAGTCCTATTCTGGCGGCAGTGCGCATGTGATCAGGCAAAACGCCACCACTCAATTCGGAGACAGACAAAGCACAAAGCAGTCTCAGTTATCTGCTCATACTGTATGCTGAGGTGACCAGAAGCAAAGTGTGAGCGACACATGATCAGGCACATGGATAAGGAGGGATGATCAAAAGCACCTATATTTCAGTACATGAATGTCTGTACTTTTATTATGAATTTATTGGAAAATATGAGGCTGGTGAGACAGCAAAATATAGGCCAGTCCTAAAAATATTGAATTTATTTTTAGGACTAGCAGTGAGAACAAATGAGGCATCGATGCTACTGCCAAGGTATATTTTCCGATTCATTCATGTTACGCCCACTTCGGATGTTGTGGCTGGGTTTGCGTCGCAAAGTGTGCTAATAAAAGAGTAGCTCAAATTGGCTACATGAGCAAGACAATATATTCGCTAAGGGAAAGGTTACCAATCACACTGCTGTCGCTGAAAATGGGTAAGGGATGTTAACAAATAGTAGCCAAACCAGAGGCCAATATTTGGACACCATTGCCAGCATCATTGTCAATGTAATTTTCAAGCACCCCTTCTCTCTTTTAAGGTTCATCCTGCATAACAGTGAACCAAAAGACCAATTGTCAGCTTACCCATAAACTCTAGTGGCCTTAAAGCCTGCCGATTGCCCACTATAATTTGGCTTTATTGTCACTCTGTAAAAACAAAGGCCATTTGTGATGCAGTGCTCTAAATGTAAATAGCATGGTATTAAAGGTGATCCTTTGGTGGACAGGAAGCCAGTGCAAGTGTTTAAGGTTCTCCCTTGTAGATTGCCTTTTAAGACAGACTAGAATAAAACAGGGCGCAGCATTCTGCACCTGCTGAAGCTTATGCAGCAAACCAAGTGAAAGTCCTGAATACATTACATTTGTATAATCTAACCTGGAAGTAACCAGGGCATGCACTACCCCTTTCCTAGTGAACCTAGGAAGTAGATTCTGTGCCATTTTAAAGCTGTAAGCAGGGCAAAGCATGTGGCTGAGATGGCCCCTATTTTAGGTTGAACTTGAGCTCTTAGTGGACCCACCCAGGTTCAAATAAATCTTGCTCAAACTTTAATTTGGTCTCTTGGTAGCAATGCTCTCAGAATTGTCATCCTCTGGTTATGACTGCATCCCATAACATCTCAAGGGTGTGTGGATTCTACTCAGGCAACTTGTTAGCCAATCTGGTATTTGTTCCTGGGATTTTAGTCCTGCTCTGCCAGAGCAGACTACAAAGGGTGGGGGTGGACCACATTACACCTTCTTTGTTTGAGTTTAGCAGTGCCCTTTGCCACTGTCTGTATCAAAATGACGCTTCCTTGTAGGGGACAAGATGCACTCCCTAATGTGACCTGAACCTATGAAATGAGCACAAATGGCCCTTCTTTTTCCCATTCAGAGTTTGAAAACCTATAACCCAGATACCCCACAAACTTGCCACAAGGTGGGTAGAAGTGAGCAGGGGCATGAAGTGTGCCAGGGATGGCAATCAGATCATTCTATGCTGTCTAATATTGCAGCCCATCTTCTTTGGGCTTCACATACAATGTGGAAACCCAAGCCTGGGTTTCCTGAACTCCTCAGGTAGACCGACTTCACCCGACACACGCATCTCACCCTCTTTGGAAACCAAGAGGTTAGAATCATGGCAGACTATGGCAAAGCGGGCACTTCCTTCCAGTTCACAAGCCCAAAAGAGAACATGAACCTGTTGACAACACTCTGTGCAAAGGTCAATAATGCTCTATTGATCCACTAGTCAAACCACTTTCCTTCAGAACATTAACCTAATGTACCAAAGGTTACTGCCCTTCGAGAATATCACACACCTCTACAAACTTCCACAGCCTAGAAAAAGGTGAAGGGAAAGGAGCTACTTCAGAATAGTGTGAGAAGCATGGATTATTCCCAAAGCGTCAGAAAACTCCAGACAGCATTGGAAAGCAATGTAGAATGTTTTAAAACCAGTTCATGGCAGTACCTGAGCCCTAAATAACAGGCTGATCGTCTAGAAGGCACTACTTTTCAACCTTACAAGCCACAAAACTATGAGTGAAGGTTTCCACTAGTTTGCTCCAGCAGGACTGGGGAGATTGTGTGGCAAGGCAAAGCTGAGAACACCTGGCATTGGCTAATATGTCCAGGGGGACAGTGAAGATTCCTTTAGGAAGTAACCATCTGGAGAACAGAAGGGTTTCATTAAGCCTCTGCCCTCTGGTGGATGGTGTCGACCTTTTCTGTTTACTCAGTGATTACCTTCTTTCCACTATAGTGTCATGCACTTGAACCTCAAACATCTGGAGTGTTGTTACACAACCTACCTGTTTGTGTTCGGAAAACAAAGAGATAATTCATCAGCCTCTCTCTGAGCTCACAGCGACACCTTCCTGAACCCGGTAGCCAACTTCCACCACATAGGACCTAGATGCACACAATGTCCAACTTTGCACACTTAAATCCCCAACCCTGAGACACAGAGCATTGGTGGAATTTTACACGCGGAGAGGGCATTTGACAATATTGGCTCTCCTGGGTCAATTTCTCTACTTTAGCTGGTGACAAATCTACAACTCTTACATTTGCTGGTATTCACCAACAATTTTCAGATAGTGTGCCATCCTATAAGGAAATGCAAATCTACTTCTGGCTAGGGAAGACGTAAGAGCAGTCAGAGTAAGAGAAGTAAGGGTAGGGAATATTTCTAAACCTCAAGTAGTTGTGGTGAAGGGGATTCTGCATGAAAAACAGAAATATTGGATGTGCTAATGCACATTTGGATTACATTTCTACGAACAGAGTTATGCACCGCGTTACAGATTCACATGTGGAAATACTTACTTGATGAATACTCATGAAAATCTTCCAGAGCCACAGAATTACACGATGTCCCTTATGTTTATTTGTGGAGTTCTAAGAAAGGGGAGTCATTACAAATCTACTGTTAATGGCAGAGAGTGATAAACCTGAAAGAGAACAGAGGGGCATATTTGCAAGAGAATATCACCACCACAACATCACTTTTAATGGAGTTCCTGTGGTGATATGTGCTTTGATTAATGCCGCCCTGTAAATAAGGCACCCTTTCATGCTATACTTAGCGTGAAAGGGGTGGGCAATGGGTGCTGTGGTGGGCGTTACACTGCAGGACCCACTTATTTTGACACTGCCCCCTATTTACAACAGTGGCGTAAATAGGAGGCAGTGCCAAAATTGAGACCAGGGATAACATGTTCTTAACTAATATAGCATGTTACAACGCATGCTATAACATCGTGTACTATTACAATGAAGTTGTTACAACAACTGCGCTGTTAGTACGCAATTCATTTACATCGCAAGTCATTACAACGACTTGCACTAGGGGGCGCGCTGGACTTAGGAATAGTTTTAATTACTATTCCTACTCCAGTTTGCGCAACAATAGGAAAGGTGTTAAAATGTATTTCCAATACCTGAACACCCCCTAGTGCAAGTCGTTGTAATGACTTGTGATGTAATTGCATCGCGTACTAACAACGCGGTCGTTGTAATGACCGCGCTGTAATGGTAGCGCGATGCAATGACAGCATTATAAACACTGGTTCCCTTTCTGAACATGGCGAAACAAGGAGAAATGCTTTATTTCTCCTAGTTTTTGCTGTTTTCATGTGAGCTGCGGTTTACCTTCCTACACATAAACATTTATTTAAAAAAATTACGATTTGCAACTTCTATGTTTGCTGCACAATGCAGCACACATAGAAGTTTCAAATCGCCATTTGTGATTGTTTATGTACAGGAAGGGACACCTTCCTGCGCATAAACAACTATTCCCTCAATGCAGGCACCCTTACACTATGGTGCAGGGGTGCCTGCGTTGGCGCTAGGCAGCTTCAATTAGCGCCATCGCTAGGGAAAACACAGGGATGGTCCGTATCTTAGTAAATACGTCTCATCCCTGCATTTTCGGAATGGCGGAGCGTGGCGTTAGCATTTTGTGCTTAAGGCCATGCTCCGCCATTCCCTTGTAAATATGCCCCAGAGTTCCCAGACATTTATTTTGGTAGCACAGAATCATTACAAACAGATACCGAAATATGCGGCAGGTGAAATAGTTACACCACATGGTGTGCAGTATTACGATTTCACCTCCTCGTAATTTTCCATCCTCCCTGATACCATTTGGATTGGATATCAGAATTCAGGTGTGTATAACAATGGCATTAACAGTCAGGGTGCTGAATTGGGGTGGGGGCGCCATGTTTATTGTTTTAAAAGCATCTCAGGCCACCTACTTGTCCCAGCAATTTTCAAGCATCAATAAAAATTTCACAATACCTCCGGTGATTAATGTTCTTCCTGGAGGGAGACCAGAGCTTTGTCTGGTAGTGGAAGTTATGACTCATCATAGTGCAGAAGGTTAATGTGCCTGCTGCAAAGAACTTGTCCCATTCAGATCCCAAAGGGCATACACTATAAATAGGTCAATGGGTTATCGCTTCTGTCAGAGATACTTTTGTTACTTGCAGTTTAAAAGTTTTAATCCTAATATAGAGCAGTGAGCTATCAACTGTCTTCAAAGAGCTGCATGCAAACTGCAAGGAATATATTACAGCTACATGATTTTCTGCCCAGTCTTCCTTATCTTAATATTGCAAAAAGGGTTCATTTGGGTAGAAATCAATTCTTATTATTAACCCCTTCGCCGCGGCACGAATTTTGGCGCGGCGCTGGGGGGGTTTGGGGTGTTTGCGGCGCCGCCATGCTCGTGTCGGAACCACTCCATCATGAGCCACGGGCGCGCTTTGCTCATGACGGAGTGGTTCCGTCACGACTCCGCCCACTTGCATTGTTCGCCCGCACAGGCGGGGAATCAGTGCCGCGTGGGCGGAGCGGCTGCCAACGGCTACAGCAGGACGGAACCACTCCGTCATGAGTACACGGCGCCCGTGGCTCATGACGGAGTGGTTCCGTCATGAGCAGGGAAGGGGTTAAAGAAAATCCCTAACAATGGTGTTACATTTTAATTTCTGAATTTGTGCTTTTCCAGTCCAAGGACTCTTAAACTCTACTGCCTACCAGTATGGATGACTTGTGACTCCTACACATTGTAGTCCTCTGTCTTATATAACATTTCCTACACACTGATTTACACACGTATGATTGTCTCTGTGCAATCTATGTGTGATGTAAAGTGTTCTGACGCTTTAAACTGGTATTAGTGGCGCTATAAAACTAAACCAATCTAAGAGACAGTGGTTATGGAGACTTGGGGGGCATTGTCAAATGGTGGTAGTTAGGGAGCCTGTAGCAAGGTGGTCATTGGGGGGGCGCCAACAAACATTGTCACACAGGGCGCCACCAGTACTAAAGCCGGCCCTGTTAACAGTGATCCTCCTAGTTATCCCCAATTTAGCAGTCAAGATTCTTAATTGGTCAGAAGCGGTTAAGGGTAACAGATTAAGCGCTGTAGTCTTTCTCATTTACTGATCAGCCAATTCTTAACTGAAGCCAAAGTCCGAGGTTTGCACCACACGTAAGAGTAAACCCAAGAGAGCAAATTGGTTCATAAAGTCTTTGAATATGAGACTTTCGGGGGGTGGGGGCAGGGGGGACTTGGAATTACTGTGGTTTCCATAAAGTCTTGGTCAAATATCCGCCTGTGTAGTAATTTAATTCACATTATGGTGAGGAGGTATGCTACATGAAGATGTGTGTTGATTGCATTGCCGACACTGCGGAACAGAGTCGGTAGCTTGAAACCCCGAGGGCCGATCACAAAACATTTTTGACTACCGCTATCTCATTTCCAAGGTGGTAACTTTAGGCTGTGGTTGGTGCAAACACCTTTTACCACCATGTTAGGAAAGCACGTTTTCGGAGGCTGCACAGTATGACAAGAATGTTTCTGCACATTCGGAGCGCATCATTTTGTTGTGCTGATGATATGTTCTGCTGTTGTTTTGTGCTGCCATGTTTTTGTGTTGCAATTTTGCAATGTATTGTGTTTTACTGTGGTTGCTGTGTAACATTCCATTTTGACTGTTATTGTGTTTTGCCCTGTTGTGTTTAATTGTGCTGTTATTGTATTTTGCGTCTGTTACAGTGTTCTGTTCTGTTGCTTGCTTCAGATATGTCAATAGATCCTGCTAAATATCCCCCCAAAAGAAGCACAGGCCTTTAAAGTTCCTGTTGCCTGGACATATTAACCACAGTGTGAGGTGGTTAAGAAACCCTGCTCTAGCTTCTAAAATATTCTAGTCAGTCTAAAACACTGCCAAAGACCTGTCTTAGATTAGCACTTGCAGTGATCACTCTGCGTGATATGACCCTAGGGACTATATCATGCGTGGATGAGCTGGGATATGGCAGAACTGCGCCAATGGGCTTAAGACATTGTATTATTGAAAGCATTAACCCGTTCGCTGTGCCTGTCGGCCAACGGCCGTCGCGAGCACTACCTCCGTAGTGCTGCGCACGTCCGTTGGCCGACGTGGCCCCGCCCGCGCAAAAAATCACCCACACCACGGCGCAATTTACACCACGGTTAACAGGTTAAGGGCCAGATGTATCAAACAGTTTTACCCAATCTGTGTCTATGGCAAAATGTGTTCATATATCCTTCCGGCCCTAATTCCCTGAGTTAGTGCATGAGCTACAGAAAGGACCACTTGCAAATGGGAAGCGATAATGGTTGTCCCTGCTTCCAAGTTGTGCTGTCTGACGCTCATACTAAGGCATTCTCACGGAAAGTGTATGTGCTTTAGACAGCGCAGTATCTGAAAACAGACACACCATGCTGCACCAGTGTTCCATATACTTCTACACAGAAGCAAGTCAGGAGGACCGGCGTTCTCTTCCATTGCTCCTAAAGCGGGGAACAACCTCCCACTCCACATCACAGCCTCTTCCTTTCTTATTAAATTCCACAAGAAGCTGAAGACCTGGCTTTTCAATTAACCAACCGATCATAGGCAGCGCTAGGCACACACGCCTGATCAGTGCCAGCATAGCCTTACCGATGCTAGTGCACTTTACAAATACACATAACAATACGCATATTGAAGTTGGTTACAGTCGGAAGGAAAGTAGAGGGAATCGGATGTTTGAGGGCTTCTGTCGGGATAAGAGAGGTGCCGCTCGTGGTGAAAGACTGACCTCCTGCACGGGGAAACAGCGCTCTGAGGACTGCGAGGCCCAGCAGCCCTCCGCTTCCTGCTGCTGCTGCCTGCCTCTTCCTCCGGACCCGCCCCTGGACACCTGGACATTGATTTAAACCTCGCGGCCCCCGCTTCGCGGGTGCCGCTCGTGGTGAAAGACTGACCTCCTGCACGGGGAAACAGCGCTCTGAGGACTGCGAGGCCCAGCAGCCCTCCGCTTCCTGCTGCTGCTGCCTGCCTCTTCCTCCGGACCCGCCCCTGGACACCTGGACATTGATTTAAACCTCGCGGCCCCCGCTTCGCGGGTGCCGCTCGTGGTGAAAGACTGACCTCCTGCACGGGGAAACAGCGCTCTGAGGACTGCGAGGCCCAGCAGCCCTCCGCTTCCTGCTGCTGCTGCCTGCCTCTTCCTCCGGACCCGCCCCTTGACGTCACAATATTTCCCAGCACACACTGATCCGCAGCGCGGATCGCAGCGCGGGCGAAGCCTGGGACAAGGGCGGGACCGTCTTAGGCCGTCAGTGGCCGAAGGAGGCCGGGCTGGGCCCTCTCTCTTGATTCCGTCCCACGCAATAACTAAGGAAATGCCCTCGCCTATACACCGGGAAACCCCCTCTAGGGAAGGAGCCTCCAGCTCCGGGACTTTGGATAACTACTTCAAACCCAATAAAGGTGAGGCGGACATGGAGGGTTCACTAGAGAAACGCAGGGCGGACCGCAGGCGCTCCATTGAATCCATAAAAAATAGGCCCTTGATCGACATCAGCCCCTCCCCCATTACTCAAGAGGGAGGTGTGCTATCCAGCAGTCTAAACATCTCGACACTAGAGGACTTCCCTGTCCTATTAAGGGAAATCCCCCCCACCCCAGGGATAGCGCTTGTACAAAACATAGAGCCAGTCCCCCCTGAGACCTCTCATTCCCCCGTTAACCTGGTAACCCAAATTCCACCTATCCAAGTGGCCAATAAGAGTAAGCCCAAAATAAACGTAGTGGTGGAGTTACATAGGCCCCCACCCGGTAAACGTGCCCGGAAATCAATGGGGGGGCGGGGGAAACCCAAAATATCCCATCTGGACTTTGGCATGAAACGGCCAAATATTGCTCTACCGGGGAAGCACACGGAGATAGTGCCTCCTTCTAAGCTCTCAAACATCGGAATTACTGCCACCGCTAAAGAACAAGAGGGCACTACGTCAAAGCCAAATTATCCACTCTCTGCTGAGGGGAACATTGAATTCTTACTCCGCTCCCTTCTACAGCCCATCTCCGACAGCTTAAAAAAGGTCGAGATTAGGCTTACTTTACTAGAAACTTCTCTTACCACCTTGAGCACTCTAGTAAGTAAGCAGACAAAACTAGTGGAAATCCCTCCCCCGGCTGAGGAACCTTCCAAAGAAGATGCCGCAATTAATGCCACTAGAGCCCCCCCAAGAAGTATGCCATCTGCTCCCCCTCTGCAACCCCTCATGGCCACTCAAATTCAGGCACGGCACAACAACCAAAGCCCCAGACCTACTTATCATGCGGCTTTAATTCCACATAGCCCACAAATAGAGTCCCCTAGAATGCATCAAGGCCAGGTCAATGTTCCCCCACTCACGCCCGTTTGTCCAACACCCAGACCTCGGAGGCCAGACCTTCCACCTGAGGCCAACAGATTAATGGTGGTTCTAGCGGGTGCCCCTCACTTAAGATCAGGGGAAAACGAGGATTACCAGTCACTTAAGAAAAAGGTAATCAAATGGCTCAATTGGAACCGACCTTTGCCTCCCCAGTATAATAATGAAATCATCATGGTGAGAAGGGTCCCATGGCTAGGGAAGACTAGGAAAACTATAGTGGGGGACTGTATCATGGTAACTTTTAAGGATCCAGGCACGGTCCGACATATTTGCAGAGGAATGAACCGTTCCCTGGATTCCACCATACAGACCCTCCCAGTATCTTTCTTCTTTCCCCCGATTCTTAAGCGTCAGGCCCCAATATACGATGACTGGACAAGGGTGGAACATAGACGCAAGCATAAAGGCTCTGTACAACCCCTGTATTTTCAACCACCAGATACACCTTTTTGCGATTTCAATCGCTTCAACTGTCTGGATGGTTTGGATGGGGTCGACTGACTTACCGCCTGTAAGATAGCGCCAGGGGTTTGGGGTTCTCGTGGGTCCCTGGAGCATTTCACTTTGTCCTCCGGCCCAAGTTTTGGCCTATTGAATGACCCACCTACCATAGATCATGGCAGAAACGAATTCTCTCACCAAGCCACTGATGGAGTAGTTGCTGCCGAGGGGATAACTTTGGATCCCCTCCCTGTTGGCGAGGGGGAGAGGGGAGCCATGGTGCCATATGAAACTTACGCTGCCCACGCTCCAGGCTTTGCAACACGAGAGGTGCCAGGACCTACCTCTTCCAACCCTTGTGTTTTGACACCTCCCACTTCTGAACATCTGAGGATAATCTCCTGGAACATCGCGGGATTACTAAACAAATTGGAAGAGCCGACTTGGGAAACGTATATAGAATCTGGCGACATATGCATGTTCCAGGAAACCTGGGCTAGAGAGGACCATGGACACCAAGGCTTCATATCATTCTCTATTCCAGCTAGGTGGGAAGGCAAAGGCCGCCCTTCAGGGGGCCTTGTGATATGGGTTGCTGTCCATCTGGGCTGTGTGGCATCACGGCTTCCATGTAACTCTGATGACATTCTGGTGGTCTCATTAACATGGCCAAACAAAGTAAACCTCTTGTTGGTTAACATCTATTCCAGGCCGATGGGAAAGGCAAAAGAATCACCGACTTTTAACGAGCTCTCGAACTTTTTATCTGAACTGTCGACTGATTCATACTATGTGGTGGGTGGGGATTTTAATTCTCACTTTGAGCCACTCCCCGGCCTTCAGGAAGGGTTTTTATCAGATGAAGAAGCTAGGTGGGCAGTACCAGGGGTTGATGTTCCATCTCCGAAAGCTTGGACCCCATTAGCGTTGCAAATCACTGCCCTTACCCTAAGGTATGGTCTTAGAGCGTGTAATGGGAGAGTTAAATCGGACACACCAGGCAAAAATACTTACAACCGCCGGGGAAGAGAGTCACACCTGGACTACATTCTGGTCCAACTAGCGAGGTGGTCAACTATACAGGATTTTAGGGTAATAGATAGGTTGGATAGTGACCATAATGCCCTTGAGTTAGATCTTGTTCATCCAGCACCGCAGGGCTTAGTGACCCAGGAAGAAGGGAACCATCCCACGCTCCTTATAGACAACAGTAGGAGAAGAATTAGGTGGGAGCATTTGGTCACAAAAAAGGACAAACTCCCACTGCTTTATGCAGAGATTACCCCTATCCTGGAAATTGTTGGGGACCTAGAGAGTGTAGCAAGAAAAATAGACATAAGGAGCAAATTGTCTGATGCCCACAAGGAACTTATAAAAGTTGCGGCACCCCACTTCACATGTAAGGTACGAAAGTCAAGAGAGAGGTGCCAAGGCAAAACCCAATGGTACAATGTGGCCTGTAGACGGGCCAAAACAGAACTCCTCGGCGTAATAAAGGAGGGTAAAGGAGGGGAACGCCTTAAGCAATATAGGCAAGCCTATAAGAAACTTCTCGCCCAGGCTAAAATAGAATGGGAGGAAAACCAGTGGGAAGAACTCACTAAGGCCCTGGCAGTGCAAGATCAACGCTTGTTCTGGAGAATGGTGAACGGGGGATCAGGGAGTTTACATTCGGCAGTGGAGCCTAACATAGCTCCTGGAGTGTGGCAGGCCCACTTCCAGTCCTTATATAGCGCCGAGCGTGGAGAACTTCCTGTGTCAATTGAACCAGAAAGGCAGGGCTCTCAGGTGGACCAAATAACATTGAGCGAGGTCACTGCTGCTATTTCAGGCCTGGCTTCGGGGAAGGCCCCTGGGCTGGATGGGCTTCCGGGAGACCTGTACAAGCAGGAGCCCACCGTCTGGGCGCCCTACCTCGCTGCTCTTTTTAATGGTATCCTCGGTGGGATGGAAATCCCTAGTACTTGGCTGGGGGCTGAGGTGGTCCCGATTTTCAAAAAGGGATCCCCCCTCCTCCCAGCCAACTACAGACCGATCAGCCTGATAGATGTAGCGCAGAAGTTGTTCGGCAGGGTTCTCCTGAATAGGCTTCAGGAATGGATCGAGGAGGCAGGTGCCCTCAGTCCATACCAGGCAGGCTTTAGGAAAGGGGTATCGACTGTGGACCAGGTCTTCAGATTGAACCTGGTGTACTGGAAGACAGTGAGGTTCGAGGGTGGCAGTTTGTACACGATTTTCGTGGACCTACGAGCCGCCTTCGACCTCGTGCCCAGGGGAAAACTCTGGGCCATTCTGGCAGGGATGGGCGTACCACCTGACATCTTATTGACCTTGCAGAGGCTGCACCATAACAACTATGCCCAGGTGAGGTGTGGGAGGTCGGGGGAGCTAACTGACAGATTCCCCGTGGGCAGAGGGGTAAGACAGGGCTGTGTGCTGGCGCCGACCCTGTTTTGCCTCTTTGTCAACGGGGTAATCGCTCATCTGAATGCCACCGACTACACAGATGCCCCCAAACTAAATGGCAACAGTGTGCCCGCAATAATGTTTGCGGATGACACACTGTTGGTATCCAAAACTCCTATGGGCATCCAAAGGATACTTGATGCCTTTGTGGCCTTCTGTCAGGACAGAGGATTGGAAATCAATGCCACAAAAACCAAATATATGGTATTGAATCCAAGCCCCAAACAGCGCCCGAATCCCCTGCTGGGAGCAGCACGGCTGGAAAGAGTAGCCACGTTTGAATATCTCGGCGTGACACTCAACGAAAATATGACCTGGGGGACCCATCAAACCAGGGCTAACCTTAAACTAGTACAAACTACCGGGGGTATTTCCCGGATGATGACCGGTTCGACCTATCGCCCATTGGGGGCCCTTATTCAGATATATAAAGCACAGGCCAGGGGGGCGATCCTCTATGGGGCTGAACTGTGGGGCTACACTCCATGTCGGAATCTGTCATCCACGGAAAACAGATTCTTAAGACAAATTACCGCACTTCCTTCTAGTACCCCACTTCTCCCTTTGAGGCTTGATCTAGGGCTACGGCCCCTCGCCGACGAGATAAGTCTAAGACCCATTGCCTTCTGGCGCAGGCTTTGGAGCAGCGACGATCTCGCCGACTATAGGGCGGAACTGGTCGAACTATTAAAACACCCCAAGGCGCTCAGTATCCCCTGGGTCCAAAATATCCAGTCAACCTGCACAGATCTGGGGCTCCCCGAATTGTGGACTAAACCAGCAGATACAGCACCTAGAATCTCCAAGAGATTTTTGGTGAATCTGTATCATGAACACAAAAGGGTAAGGGCTTTAGCTACCCAGACAGAGGGGTCCCTTTCTGCTAAATTCCTGCAAAATAAGGATGTTTATGCACTTGAAAAGGTTTTTGATCCCATATATCCCGTACTCACTAGAAAGTTATTTCTTCAGTGGAGATACGGTACATTGCCTTTGCGCTCCTTTTCTAGCACCTGGTCGCAAGCCCCTTCCACTAAGTATTGCCCCCTTTGCGCTGACAAAGAGGAAAATGACTTACATGTGATCTTTTTCTGCCCAGCATATAAGGCAGCCAGAAAGTACTGGCTGCTGCCTCTGATTAAGAACTTGGGTGGCAGGGAATATATACCTATGCACAGGATTTTAAAATGTGATGTTTCCGGCCCAATTGTTTTTGCGCTTGCCAAATTTTTTACAAATGTATGGCATACGCGTAACCGTCTTTTAAAAAATGCTGGGTAGTCTGTAGATTGCTCTATTTTTAACACTGTTAATAATGTTTGAAGTGGATTTTTAAACTATGTACTGATGTTTTATCAAATGTGACTTTTATGCATGTGTATCTTTTATGACCAAACGGTCGAAATAAAGATTGGAAAACGAAAACGAAACATAACAGAATAGTGTATACTTTCCTGATACTGCTCATATACTCTGGTTCATTATGAAATAAAGCACTTTTTATGCTGTGGTGCGTGGTCCGCACAAGCAGTAGACGATGTTTGAGCTGATCACCAAGATGTTATTACCATACAGAGCGGGGATTTAACTTTCCTGACACAGTTGTAATCAAAACAGGAGGTCACTTCATCCAAACCCTGAACGTTTTAAAATGTACACTGACATTGTTGAGATAGACTCCTCTGTGCACAATTCACAATAAATTATTCGAAAAAGGAAATGAGGGTTCTGAGAGATCTCCATCTGGTTGGTTCATCAGGTAAGGTTTTTTTGTAAATTAATATGTATAGTATTTTGAGGAACAAGTCTGGAAGGTGCAGTGGGATTTTAGGAAGTGCTGTTTTAAGACTTGGTGTGGATCCTGAAAGATTTTAGGCTGATAAGCGTAATGTAAATGTATTTATTTACTGATTTAGTAAAGTGCCATGTGAGTGCTGACAGAGAATTAAAAAATGATATATTGTGGAGGAGAGGGAAGCTAGAGTGCAAGCTGTAGGGTGTGCAACATTGTCCGATCCTCTTCAATGGCAGCCTTTGATGTGCATGCAGTTCTGCTGCAAACAAGTCTAAGCAGTTTTCAGACGTTTCATGCTCCTATGGATAGTTGAGTTCAGATCTCAAGTTCTAGTTGTTTAATAGTCAATGGGGCAGATTTCCGAGCCCCGTGCGCCACATTTGCGCTGCCATTGCATCACTTCTGTGACGCAGCGGCAGCCTAAACCATGCGCCATGTTGCGCCCTATTTACAACGTGATGCATCTAGGGAGATGCGTCACTTGTAAAGCCCTGCGCCACATGAAACCTGCTTCAGGTTCCATGTGGGCTTTCCGGCGCAGGGGAAAAGGGCGTTCCATCACAGGAATGCCTCGGAAAAGTGCCTGAGTACTCAGTCACTTTTCCGACGCCGCTGCGTCAAAACCCTGCGCCTGCTTGAAGCAGGCGTAAGGCGTGATGCACCATGTTGAGGATAGGCCAGGTTGAAACAGTGCTGGAGTTGCGCCGCGCCCGCAACACAACTCCAGCACTGCGCCAACCGTACGCCAGCAGATGCGACACGCATCTGTTTATCCTTACACCATGATGCGCTGCATTGTAAATGGCCATGTCTGAACTGGGGTGGCAGAGTGTAAGTAAGTAAGTAAATTTTTTTAATTGTTTCTGATTAATTAAAACCATTACAAGATCATAGTAAGTATACATTTCATCAATTTTTGAATTTGAGAACAGTCTTAAAAGAAAATAGGTTAAAAAATAAGAGGCAGATTTATGTTAACTGGCGCATCCCTGCATATCAGCAGGGATGCGCCAATTATTATGCGCCACAGCTGCGCCACCATGGATGCGCCGCATTTATAATGCGGTGCACCATGGGGCAAAAACGGCACAGATGCGTGACGCATCTGTGCCGTAAAAGTGGCGCATTGCTGGAGTTGCGTCGCAAGCGCGACGCAGCTCCAGCAATGTTCTGGGGGGCCCTATCTGTGTAATGCTGCGTCAATCCTTACGCCTGCTTCAAGCAGGCGCAGGGTTTTGACGCAGCATGGGCCTAAAAGTGACTGAGTGAAATCTTGTAGATTTCACTCAGCCACTTTTAGGAGGCGTTCCTGCGCCGGAACGCCCCCACCTGCCCTGGAACGCCTACATGTGGCGCAGGGCTTTACAACGTGACGCATCTCCCAGATGCGTCACGTTGTAAATACCCCGCACCATGGCGCAGGATTTGCGCCGCTGCTGCGTCACAAAAGTGACGCAACGGCGGCGCAAAAGTGGCGCAAGTGCAACATAAATCTGCCCCTAAAAGTTTAAGAAATGTTCATGATTCCTTGTTTTTCTGTACACCGTCATCTGTTTTAGGTTGTTTGGACTTAACTAGTTTCAGGAATTTTACCAACAGACCATTCAGATGTAAAAGTCTTGGGTCAAAGCATGCGATGACTGCTTGTCTCCGGGTACGTATGTTAAGTTCGTTGAAGGTGGTTTTCAGGAGAGCTACTCTTTCCTCTTTTAGCTTTTTGCAGGAACATATCAGGTGTTCCATATCTTCTTTCCCTGAGCCACACAACCTGCATATGGGTCCACAGTCTTTTCTCAGCCACGGTTGTAAGTGGGGAGTGGCTGGTAAGATTCCAAACCTGTGTTTTAAAAATGCTTCTTTTGTTTTCCTGCTATAACACAGCCCAAAGTATGCTTGTAACCCGGGTGATTTGTAAGCGCTCAGTATAATCCATGCGTGGTGTCTGTGGGCAAAGGTGGCTTTGTCCTCTATAAAGGAGAGTCGCTTTATGTTCTTATTTACAACACGTTTAAATTGTGTGTTCGAAAGGGAAATTTCCCATAGATCTTCTAGACCTGTCTTTGCTAGTGACTCCTCTAGGTAGTTTTTTGCAAGTGCGGTGGAACTGCCACGCAGGTTTTCCCAGAGCTGGTGATTCAGTGTGTTTTCAGGCGACTTCTTTATTTTATACCAGCATTTGATATATGATCCTCGCCTAGCGAGTAGTTGCTTGGTTAAGCCAAATTCGAGCCGGATTTGAGCCTGTGAGGTGTATGATGGTAGGTTTAAGAGAACTCTGTAAGCTTTTGAGATAGTTGTGTCCAGCAGTTTTGCATCTATGCCTCTTAAGGCTTCACTACCGTAGGTAATTGATGACTCGATTTTTGCTTGGGCAACACGCAGTAGTGGCAGAAGAGTTGGCCCAGACAGTTTAGTTTTAAGTTGTCTTAGAGTTGTTGCGATCAGCATACCTTTTCTCTTGGTGGCCTCAAGATGTCTTGAAAACTGGCCGCCCCTGTCAACGATGACGCCAAGATATTTGTATTCAGAGCAGTTCTCAATTGCCCTTGTCCCAAAGGACCAGGAGAAGGATTTTTTTTTCTTGGATATTGTCAGTGTTTTGGTTTTTTGGTTTGCTTTATCAATGAGTAGTGATACAGCTAAAAGATTTGTGGTTGTTCCAGCATCTCTACAAAATTCTGTTTGGCTGGGCAGAATTAAGTTGTTCTTGGTAGCCCATTCACGCAGCTGAATCAATAGTAGCCCTGCGAAATACTTTGCCTCAATGTCCAGTAGAGCAATCAGGCAATCATTTTTTGGAAGAGCTCTGTCGCCTGCTTTATATATTGGTGAGATGACTGAGCCCTTCCATGATGCTGGGAGACACCCTGACAGGCTGGCCGAGATGAAGAGTGGGGTCAAAATTTCCGACCAGTACTCCGGATCATGTTTAAAGAGAGCTGGTGGTATTCCATTTGGCCCTGGCGCTCCATCTTTCCTCCCTTTGGAAATTAGTTCCCTGATTGTAACAGTGCTGATTTCAGGTGCTGCCTCTTCGTGTAGTGTTATTGTTTGCTGTGGGTTGGTCGCCTGAGCATCCTGGCGCTTAATTGTTCCTGCAGCCTGCTGATTAAAATGGGTGGCTAAAAAGAGTTCCCAGGAGTCATCAGTTACATAGGATGTTATTCCTCCATGTTTGGGGTTTAAAAAGTTATTCAGGGTGGACCAGAAGCGCGCACTGTTGTTTGCTTTAATGTCACAGTGAAGTTTAGCCCAAAAGTCATCTTTTAATCTCCCATTTGAGTTTTTTAAGGTCAGCCTTTCGTCTGCGGAGCTGTTTGAGAGTGCTCGTGCCCCCCTGATGTGTCCTTATCAGCCTTAGTAGTCTGTTTATGGCATTTTTTTGATGTTTCAGGGCCGATTTCTGAGCGCTGGATATCTTCCCTGTGGTCATTGAGCCGTGAGACGGGTGGTGCCGAACTGTGGTAGCGTAAAGGTTTGAAAACACATCCGTGAAGGTCTCCCATAGGGCTATGGGATTGCCCATGGGGTAGTTCAGACTGTTTAGTTGAGATTTGGCTACTGAGAGTACCTCCTTTGTATTTGCCACTGAGGATTTGATTCTTTTAAGATTTATTGTGTGGCAAGCTTGGGATCCTATAGGATTGGGGAGGGTTAAATCTGGAGAGGCCAGAATGGAGACTTCCTGAGGTCGGTGGTCACTGCCTCCTTTATCTCCTAGGCTGAAGTTTGATATATGATGGAAAAGTGGGAGAGATACTAGAGTGTAGTCAATTGTGGAGGACATGTTGCTTGAGTGGAATGAAGCGGCAGATGGTGAATCGTCTGCAAATCTTCCATTTAGGACTCTCAGCCCTAAGTGCTCCATCTCTTCTAGAAGCTCCTTCCCCATTTTGGAGATTTTTCCCTGGCCATTGGTGGATTGAATTGGAATATTCCAGTAGATGGACTGAGCTTGAATGTCATTGTTTGTGGATGAGCCTAGAATATGTTGATTGAAGTCCCCCGACAGAATAAATTTAGAGGTGGTTTGCGTGGACATCAGTTGGTGCAGGTAGTCCAATAGGAAGTTCGACTCCTGTTTTTTCTTTTTTGGATTTATGTAGGTGTTGATCACCAATACCTCTTCTTTTTTCCCTTTAAGGTTTATTTTGATCTTTACTGCGTTTATAACTGGGGATTGATGAGTTAATTCCAGGGCACTGTGAATTTTTGTAATTTTGATGTAGGAGGCTAAGCCGCCCGCTGGCCGGCCGGCCATATTTACTTTTCCTTGTGGCTGAAGTGTAAAAACATGTGTAACCCTCTATTTGCACCGGGTTTTCTGACCATGTTTCCTGTAGTAGGATGATGTCAAATGATTTTACGTTTCGAAGGAATTCAGCGTCTGCAGCCTTATTATTTTGCCCGTTTATGTTCCAAGAGCACAGCTTTAGTGGCGTGGTGTCTAAATTCGGATCTGTCCTTATCAAGGTGCCCTGTCATTGTGGATAGTTCAAAGCGTTGATTGTCCTAAAGATCCGGATGTTTTCGAAGTTTTCTGAGTGGGGAGCCGTTGCGCCTTCTTGGTAGTTCAGCACCTGCCTCTTTAACAGTGGATGACCCTGGGCGCCCCTTAGAACTGACGTGGTCTGTGGGTTCCTCAGAGGTAGTCCTTCGCGGGGTCTCTCTAGCAGGGGAAATGGATATCCTGTGTTGTAGTATAAGGCTGATTGGATCTCCCATGCTTTGAGGGTGATCTGCAACTCCAGAATTTTATTAGCTATTTCGGACGACCTCCAGGTTGCTTTTGTGGCTTCCAAGTTCTGTAATTTATCCACTTTTATAAATTCTACTGACAGAAGATCAGCTGAACATAAGTCGCTTAGGGTTGGCATGGTACTTAGGAGTCGAAGTAGGTTACCCCTATTCAAGATGTCGAATGGGCCTTTTGATTCATACTCTGGAGTGAAGACGATAATGGAGGGATTCGTGGTTTGGGGTCCCGGCTGAGCTATTGGATAGTTGCCACCCAGAAAGGTTCCTCCATTGTTTGATATAGACTGTTGTAGAGGTCTCAGATTGGTTTCAAGAGTTGGACGATCTTGAGACCTAGGAACTGAAGGGGCTTTAGGGTTCTCCGTCTGGGTGGAGGGGCTGTTGAGCACTCTGGGGTTGACAGGACAGATTTGTCAGTTGTTTTTACTGTGGGAGGATCCTTTTTTGGGTTTTCGAAGCTGGTATTTGTGCTAGTGCTAATGTCCGGTCCCTCTTTGTGAAGCCCCCTTGGTAAACCTTCAATCAAGGGGGATACTATTTCTGGAAGTGATGATAGTTTGTCAATAATTGGACTGCAGCTGCAGATTAACTTTGCTTCCAATTAGAAGGTTTAGTTGGCCTAATTTTTCGTCGATCCGCCCCACAAAGAGGGCCAAGGTGTCAAGTATGGTCAGTTGTAGGTCCATTTTGTCGGACTGGTAATGTAGAGTGTCAACCGTTCGTTGCATTGTATTTAAAAGGATGTCCCACGTTTTGGGTGCGTTCGAAGTTTGGGTCCCTAGTTCGATTTCAGATATGCTTGGGAGGCCTGAGGATTCCAGAAGGGCTGAAGTACTTTGTTGGTTTGTTAAGTTTGGAGAAGTTACCACCTGATAGAAGGCCTGGTTAACGTGCTGATTTTCTTTGGTTTTGGCTGTAGACAGGGTTTGTTTGGCGGGGGTGACCTGAGTTTCAGGAAGGATTGAATCCCCCCATTCCTGTAGTCCTTCATAAGAAACGTTGGTAAGCCTGTCTCGCCCTGAGTTTTGTATGGTTTTCGTGGCCTCCTTCGGCTGCTTGAAATGGCCCTCTTCTTGTACTGTTGCTGTTGCTTCTATAGGCAGTTGAGTGATCTTGGCAGACTCGGAGGTCTCCGGAGTGTGAGGGGAGGCGTTGATAGACTTAAAGAGATCATTTAAGTTGGAGCCATTGAGCGCCTCATGCTCTTGGTTTAAAGCATTAACTAAGTTTGACGTAGGGCTAAGCGAGGGTTGTCTTCCTTTCTGGTTGTATAAGGTGATTGTGGGCTTTTGAGCAAACTGTGAGCCGGAGGGAGACTGCCCTCCCTTACCTTCCTTTTGCTGGGCTTCTTTGCTGATAATACCCCTATTGTCGGGCATCCTTTTATCGTTTTTTTCCGCTGATTAACAGGGGAGACGTAGAGGGGGATGTGTTGGTGGCGTAAGGGGAGAACGGTAGGGGGATAAGTGGGTCCTGAAGGCCCAAGATTTTGCTACTGGATGAGAAGATAGATGAAGGTGGGTCTTTTAGGAAATGAAATTTTGTTGTAATTTTTGGTTGATGAAGATGGTGATAATGAGCTCCGGCCTGATGAACTGAGCTGCTACTGGACCCTTCTGGGGATGTGACCAAACTCCCGCTGGCCGAGTTGTTGTCATCAGTTCGTTTGGCTTTAGGCTTGGGCTTAGTCACTGGCTGACCTCTTCCCTTGCCCGACCTCATTCTTGTGGCTGTATCGATATGCTCCGTATAGTGACCTGGGGTCAGAGGTGACTGTGGATGGTGGAAAGTGGATAACTGAGAGTGACTGGGTGCTCTCTGCTGCGGTGCCTGCTGCTTGAAAGGGTTTTTTGGAGGGATTAGTGGTTCAGGGGCGCTGATGCGGCAACAGCCGCTAGGATGGACACAGACTGATCCTGCGAGGCGACAAAGCAGCGGATGCCGCCAGTGGGGGATGCCCGCGGCTTCTCCTGCCGCTAAGACACTTGTCCACTCCCTGCCGCTGTTCCTGCCCCTACCTCCTGCCTCTTGAGGGAGAGTCTCCTGCGTCGGTGGGGCGCTGGCTATTGCCTCCTGCCACTAGCGCGGCACCAATGCAGTACCCAAGGCCCTCTCACTGCAGCCACCCACTAATGCGCTTGCCGTTGCAGTGTAGGTTTTGGGCTCGTTACAGTGGCTGTTCCAGCTTGGTCCCACCTAACTCACTGCGGACTCACCCCTGGTAGCGGCCGCACTTACCGCACTTGTTGCTCAGAGGGGGATCGCGAGCCAGTCCAAACACACGGCCAAGGGACCGCTCAGCTCCGCTAGAAATCGCAACTGGCTCCTTCACGGCAGCTTCGGGCAACGCTAGCTGCGAGCACTCCGCACTCCTGCAGCTCTCTAGAAGATCCGGGCCGAGGTAGCCAAGCACTTGATCTGGGGGCCAGGGAGCTGGTGAGGCCAAGGAAATTAGCAGAGACTGGCGGCGCTACACGGGAGATTACAGATTGTTTGTTTGTTTCTCGCTATGGGTCACTGCACCTCGCTGTGCCGCACCTCTCCATGAGGTGGAGGGGCCGCAGACCGTGAGCTGCAATCCCCGCCTCCGTAGTCTGCAGGGCGGCCACACCGGGAGACCACAGTAACTTCGGCAAGCTTCGCCACCGCTGCCCCCGCTGAGAGGTAGATGATGAAGGCGGACGGTGACAGGGCCCGCAACGGGTGAAGGCGAAGGCAAGGCTGGAGGAAGCAAACGGTAAGCGCAGCAGAGTGGGCTAAAGAACGGTGATGGATTAAACCCAGATCAGTTGACTGGGGGTGAGTGCTTGCAATGTTCAACACTCCGTCCATCATTTCCTTTGGTTTTTGCTTTGTTCGCCATAAGTTGGCAGGGTATGCTCAGACGTGAGTCCCTTGCTCACTTTGCCACTGGATTCAAGCAAGCCTGGCTGAATACGACTGAAATGCCAGAAACCGGTCCTAGGAAGCTTGTTTCCGGTCCAGGGAAGACATGCCTTGGCAGTTCGGGCTGGACTGTTGCCATGAGGCACAGGGTCAGACTGATTTGCATATGGCCATGTCTGAACTGGGGTGGCAGAGTGAGCTAAAGAACGGTGATGGATTAAACCCAGATCAGTTGACTGGGGGTGAGTGCTTGCAATGTTCAACACTCCGTCCATCATTTCCTTTGGTTTTTGCTTTGTAAATGCGGCGCATCAGTGGTGGCGCAAGGGTAAACTTGCATCACGCATCTTTCCTGGCGCATCCCTGCTGATTTGCAGGGATGCGCCAGGAAACGTAAATCTGCCCCGTGGTTTTAGAGTATAGGACCTTGCATACCCAGAGATCTGTCTCTAGGTCTCATTCTCCTAATGGATTCTGGTTGATAAGCTGAGCGGAGGTTCATGAGAGACTATAGTGAGTTGTCTATTTCCGCTGTATTTTGGGCCTTTCCCCAAGGGCACTTTATGAACAACTCACGTAACTTTAAGATACTTGGAGAGCTTGATGCTGGTATTATAGTATCTGTGGCAGTGGTAATTATTTATTTGACTGTAGAACGCTGGTGTAATATCCCATCAAAAAACAGGAAAGGTTGAAAAACCCATACCTTTCCTCAATTTTTTCAGTTGAACTCAAAATTAGAAACATTTTCCTTTTCTCAGCAATTACATCTGAGACAGATTGTGAAACATATATTTTGTGTCGTGCCCGTATGAGCTGATTTTTGCCTTTGGCGGTTGTCAGTGCTTTGATAAAGTAAATGTAATTATGAAATAACTTTAATAATACACTCGATAATGATGCCGGGCCCCTGGTCTTGTATGTATAAGACCAAGTGCTTGGCACCATTATAATCGTGCTCTTCCTACTAGACCTCCAGAGGCAGCATGCATACATCCAGCATAGGTTACATATAGAGCAGCAATGGCTCCCCTTCCATCTCCCACCATCAAGGGCTGCTCTCTGCTGTGGGATCCTACTTCTCTTCATCTGTGCTGGTGTGTGGCATGAGTCATGGACTAAGCAAAAAGGGGTTTGAATTTTTTTAATATACTTTCTCATGCTAGATCTACTGAGATGCAATTGACTCTAGAGTGTGCTGGCAGTAACTTGCTGACTGCTAAAACATGATGCCTAGATTTATCTAACCACCAAAAAATGGGCACCCGCCGCTTTATCACTTCGCATGGGTGCAAATTTCAAAATTTGCAAACTTCACAAACATTTCCATGAGTGCTCCTTCAAAGGTGCAAACGTCGCAGGTTTTCAGGTGCACTGCTGGAAATCTTTTGAAATGCCCACCTATGATTATGTGAGGGCCTTTTCACATGTGTAGTTGCATGTGGAAATGCCCTCATTTGCATGGAGAAATGCTTTTTCTTGTGTACACTTGGACTATCTTTCTTTCCTTTTGTTTCTCCTGAGAGAAAACATGGTTCTCTGGAAAAATCTGTCACCCGTGACCTCATAAATGTTGGGTGTGTTACCTTTCAGTTCCCACCTAAGTAAGAGAAAATATCTGCTGCTCCCAGGAATAAGTCTTCAATCATTTCCAGGGCTGTGATGGGTAGTTTAAAAGTTAATATACACAAACTCGAAATCTTGTTTGCATCCTGCAACCTTTCCCGTATTGGAAGGCCAATTTCCTACCCTGGGAGTAGGACTTCCTCATGTGCAATATTACACAATTGAGGACTAATATTGAGTTTGACAAAGTTAATTTACGCATGTAAGTTCATCATTTGTGTATAACGTACAATTGTAAATTAAGTGGTTTTTATATCTTAGATGCAGAAACGGATTTGTTAATCAATCCCCGTGTGTTTAACAACACCAGGTGAAGACTCCATTGAAGAGTGGATCCATTCCTCAGGCTCAAAACTATCCTCTCTGTAATTACATTTGTATTTTCTGATATGCTCACTGTTGTCCATCTTCTAAATAACATTTTTGCCACCTCGTTATGGTGAAGTAAAATTTGGACTAGAGCTGTAAGCAAAGCCTCATGTAGTCGAAGAAATTCATATATAAAAAAGGCATTTAGATACACAACCATGCAGGGGCATTTGCCAACCTCTTCATCCATTGGTGTATTTGTCATTCACATTTTGCTTCTGCCAACCACACCATACAGCCTGGGGTAATCGGCCTGCCTACTCTCTTGCTCTTTTATTTATGGTTGTAGGCCTTTTCACACATGCACATCCTCCTAAGAAGAAGTGCACTTCAGCACCGGGCAGCTGGGCAAATACTTTACTAATGTTATTTCTTTTCAAGCTTTCCATTTCCATTTATGCTTTTTATATTTTTAGTCATACTTGTGTGTTTAAACTATGTCTAAAATAGAATTATAACCCTGTTATGAGTACACCTGCCTGCTATGGAATGTTTTTTTCTTTTTAATTTAACATTTTTAATGCAAGTAAATGGTCACCACATTTAAGTGGTAGCGCTTTTTTTTTTGTGACACATACTTCAAATAAAAAACTTTTTTTTAGAAGCATTGGCAAAGCCAGTAGGTCTAGTGTTGAATGACAACTTTTTGGCTCGGTCAATGCTTATTATGCTTTGTCATTTTGGGTAAGTTGCTGGGCCCACATCAATCTACAAAAAAAAATATTTATTGTTCTCAAAAAGTGCACATTGCCTTAGAAGTCCTTGGCAATGAAGAAACTACTTTAGGTGTGGGACTGTGCTCCTTGTGAAAGGGTAGGCCGCCATCACTCTCAGTGAAGTTAGCCAATGGCTGTAGTGGGATGAGCCATTGCCCCATGATGTATGCAGTAGCAGGCAAAAGAAAATGTGAATGACGCAATGACTGACCAACGGAGGAAGAGTACTGGCTGAAAGTCCCTAAACGTAAGTATATAGAAGACACCAGGCTAGAGAACATTCTTCTTATCATCCATCTGTGCAGGAAGTGACATTACATCCTGCCTTCTCCCTACTTCAACAATTCTTCATGGTGTCCCATCGCCTGGGCATCACCAATATAGGGCAGGCACAGACCCAGGCACTGCTTGTTTGGGCCTGTAGGGCTAATAAAAGCCTTGGGCCAGATTTCAAATTCTACTGAAATTTGCAAGGCACAGTATAATCACAGCCTCAACCAGAACACCACAATCCCAATCCTCACAATCACACCCTGATTTAAGCAACTCAAGCCCTCACATAGCTTTTGCACTACACCAAGAACCAAACTCATACATATCCAACTACTACCACACACCCTCAAACTATAGAGCGCTCATTTCCACTTATGCTCATTAACACTCGCTCTGCAGTACCAGATATCACAGACCTTCTTTCCACAGGCTACAGCATTCATTGTGTGGACAGCACACAGAAAGGAGAGAGGCTTCAATGTCATCCACAAGTCCTCCTGATCCTGCACCCTCAGCCAACAAGAAACATTCAACTCCGTGTCATGCCATTTTCAACTCTCTGCGACTCAAAGCACCACCTTCCATCCATCTAATCTACAGGCATCCCAGCCAGAACAACAGCTTCATTGATACATTTTCTGATGTACGTATGTTTGTATGTGATATTTCTATAGCACGAACCTAGCCAAAAAGCTGATGAGTGCTGTAAAGGGTCAAAGACAAGACAATGAGTAACAGGAAGGATAGATAGCTTGTGGGTGGTTAACGCATTATGATAAAGGGCTCCTTAAAGAAGTGTGTCTTCAACTCTTCCCTAAATTACAGCAGCATTGGGGCAATCTAGATGGATATGAAGATGTTGTTGCAGAACCAGGCAGCAGAGGTGGAAAATGTCTGCTGGATTGTTTTTTTCTTTTTTACACTTCTCAGTCTGCAGTCTGATGGTTAATGTCTGCCGTTGTGCAGTGGAACACCAGAGTCTGTCTACAAGATAAGCAGAGGTGCTGGTAGTGGAGGCTTTCTAAAAGATGCAGCTGGTTTTGAAGATGGCGTGAGCTGGCAAGGAGACCCAATGAAGTTCTATCCGGCTGGGGATGATGCGATCATATTACTTCAGATCATGAATGAGATGTGCTGTGGTGTGGTGTGTAGGACAACCCTATGGTGTGCAATATAGCATTTCAATAATAAGAATGGTGATGCGGACAGGGACATGAATAAGAATGGAAGCTCTAGTAGTTAGAATCTGCAATAGTGATAACAATAGTAGTAGTATTGTCATTATTAGTATCATTATAATAAGATGTGTTACTGTGGTCTTTTTGCTAGCAATATTATGAATAAGAACAAGAACAATGATTTGTATGTGTATAACATTAACTAAGACAGTGTAGCTATTCGGTACCTATCTAACCAACAGGTGTTACTAATAGCCAGCCCAATGGTCACCACTTATTTACCTATCAATGAAAGTCTTGGTTTACTCTCCATGGTTAGTGGTCCGCAAAGCACGCAGGAGTCAGAGGTGACACCTGAGAGCCCTGGGTTATCTGGTGCTCTTTAGCATGCATGAAGTAGGCCATTGTAAATGTAATTGTATTTACATAGCGCTTACTACCTTGACAAGGTGATGAAGCACTTTATGGCAAGTAGCATGCTACTCCAGAACCCAAGGTTAGCGGTTAATCCAGTAGTTATTGCAATTAGTCATCTGGGGCCGTATTATGCATTGTGATTGTTTGCGCACGGCGCACCTTAGAAAAGGTGCGCCAGGCACAAACAATCACAATGCACCCTATTATGATGTATGCGCTGCCCCCAGGGCAGCCGTGTCCTTACGCTGCCCCAGGGCAACGTATTCATGTGAAAACGCGGAGCAGCTGCTCCCTGTTTTCACTGTGCTGGCGGCACCCGCCTGCACTTTCAAAGGGGATGTCTGGGGTGTCCATGGCACCCCCTTAGTCCCCTGCAGAGGGCTGCTGTCAGGGGGCGCATTGACAGTGTGCCACCTTTTGAATGTCGCACTGTCAATGCGCCTCGTGAGGGCTTCTTTGATTCTGCGCCCACGTCTGTAATATTGCCTGGGTGCAAAGTCAAAGGAATTCCCTCATTTGCATAGGGCACGCCCCTAGGCAAATGATTGAAACCCTCTGAAGGCAGCGCTGGTGCATTAAGTGCACCAGCGTTATCAGTATTATAGAAGGGGACGCACAAGCATCTGCGCCCCCTTGTATAATACCAAAGTACCCCGGGCGCGCAAAGCGAGCGCAAACGCCTCTTGCACCCCCGGGGCACTTATTGTAATACAGCCCCAGGTCTCTAGAAAAAACTGCATGCATTTATTCCAATGACAAAGAGCCTAATTACAAGTAAAGGTGCTATTTATCACACCTGATAAATGACGACACCCTGGGGTTAGTTATTTATTGGGTGCTGTAATTAGCACCTGTTATGAGTTATTGGGGAATAGCGTGCAGATTTTGCTTGTTTAACGCACCAAAATCCACATGGTACGGTAAATACCTTACATATTTCCCCCTGTTACATTTCGGCAGGTTTGATCTGCCAAACTTTAACGAAGCTTGAGGTATTTAACGCATCCGATAATTGTCGGATGTGTTAAATACTATTTAACTCCTAATTCCGACCAATGCATAAACAGGTGTTTAAACACGGGTCGGATTATAACAAGCAATTCATAATCAAGTTGTTAGTGATAAATTATCTCAATACTTAATACCTGTTAGATGAGATCATTAGTGTGGGCTATGTCATTTCAGGCAGGGGAGTAACAAAGGCTCCCGCATCTCCCGCGATATTATAGTAAGTAGGATTAAGGCAGTCAAGTATGAGACTGAGACAAGGCTGTACTCAGAAATAGAAGGCATGCAGAGGATGGAAGGTAAGGAGAGGGTCACTCTGAAAAAAGAAAGGAGAGGGATCAAGCAGAAGTAAGTCAAGCTCAATTTTTCATGCAGGCTTTTAGAAGTATAGTGGGAGAAAGCAAGCAATCCGAGGATGTACGCTTTAGCAAGAAACATTATACATAGTGCTCCATATCCAGGGCCGAAAGCTTGAACATGCAATTTCAAGGTTACGTGTCATTTAAACAGTAAGAGCTCTAGCTTGTTGTGTACCAAGCCGAGTGTAACATCCTCCTCAGCCCGGAAGCATGCAAACGAAATACGCCGCACATGGAGGTCTGTAACAAACATCTTTATTCTTCAAAATACAACCACACACTGCATTCATTGCATCATAACTTTTATAACCACACCTTAAACCTCCCAGCATATTATGTAACTCCTGTGTACAGTCTGCCCAGCACCGCAAGGATCCTAGTACGCATAATCTCAAGATACTACACCTAAAAGAGAACTTTTAAACGTAGTCTTCAGGAAGACACTGCAATAGAATTCCATTGCTTAAAGTTAAGACAATAATTTCAGTGCAACATGAAGAGACACGCTGTCCCAGCTATGACAAGGAACCTTGATCTGGGTGTGATGGAGAGCACCCAAATGATTAACCCCGTGCACTGGCTCCTCAAACCCAAGGGGAGAATAAGTGTAGCATTCTATTTACGGTACGTTGTCATTGTACTGATGTCGGCTAGTGGAAGTGACTTAAGTAGGGTTGATTAAAGTTCTACCTATAATCATCAAAAAGTATCTTATATATGTCGGATAGATTTAATGCTCAGGGCAGGCATTTGTATAGAATGTTCACATCACAGAATGGTAGCTCAGCTGATAAAAATATCATCTGAATACGTTGATTTTAAGCATCATTAAACGGGTAACTGGAAGAACCTCTAAAGCCCGCAGAACGGACTTGTTCTCATCTTTTACCAGCCAGGAAATTATATTGAGAGACTAGTGAAAAACGGAGTGTCATTCTGCAGTCAACCATTCAGAGCGAAGAGGAACTGGGATCTTCAGTGCAAACACAAGGAGATGATGGGCGGAGTGCTGAAACTTTTTAGGCACTCAGCCATAGTCACAGATCTGGGTTTAATCCATCATCATTCTTTAGCTCACTTCGCCCCCCCAGTTCAGACAAAGCTATATGCAAATCAGTCTTGACCCTCTGCCTCATGGGAACAGCCCGAACTGCCAAGCCATGTTTTCTCTGGAAAAGAAACAAGCATCCTGGGACCGCTTTCGGAGTAACACCCCTCATCAGCCAGGCTAGCTAGATTCCAGTGGCAAAATGAGCAAGGGACCCAAGTCTGGGCATACTCTGCCAACTTAGGGAAAACAAAGCAAACATCTCAGTGCTATTCCCAAGTGGGGAAGGAGCTCAGGAAAATGGTACAGTAACTTATGGAGATGGTTAATTTTGGAATTTCTATACTACCTACTCGGGATAACAGGGAATTGAAAAACTGACAGACGGGAGGTACATTGAAATCAGTCAGGGCACCCTGGAGTGCATGAGGAGTAATAGCATAGAACAGCAAATGACTTAAAAGATATATATAAAGATTGAATCCTGTGCTAACAGCACCAAAAGCACCAACTCCCTGCCTTCCCTCCTGGGAGAAGACGGATGAATGTGAGCCAAGTAAAAAAAAATATCAAGCCCTGTGGCAAAGCTGGCCACTGAAAGGAACTGTGTGTTGTTATAGAACATATCAATACACTGTGCTCGAGTCACTGCACACACACTGATTTAAAGTTGGAAGTTTGATAAAGCATGGAAGCGTAGTTGGCACATCATGAAGCGGATCAGAGTTTGGTGGAAGTCATCTATACTATTCCTACTGAAGGGTGATGGTTGCGCCTGGTGGGCCAGAAATGAGGACTCAGGGACAGCCGTGACTCCCTCCTAGATGTAGGGGTTATGACTATCCTGCAACTCTATGATAAGTTGCGAAGACAATCATCGCACAACTTTGATTTTTCTTCTTAAAAATGGATAGTTTCAGACTTTAACCAACTTCATGTGCAAAATTCTAATTTATCCAGACTTACCTATATTGAAGGCGGCCTTACTGAAAATCAAGTTACCTTGGCACTGGGTTGGGTTCTCAGCATGTAATATGAACAAGCAGGTATACCTCCTCTCCAAGAGTGAAGTGGGGTTTAGAACTCACAGGAGCATAACAAAAGCAGTGACTTAAAATAACATTATTATTACATTTTTTTGGCTGTAAAGAAAATAAGGAAAACAAAAAGAAGTTGCAAACAATAGGCTGGTCAGTTATAAATACGTTCCAGTTTGAAAAGAGTCCTTTGTGATAGAAAAAAGGAAGAGTTGGTGATCACTGTTCAAATGGTAACAGCAAACACTGATATGATAGAGTGCTGTGGGAGGATTGCAGCGTGCGCGAACCTAGATCCTGGCTACTCTATAAGCTCTATCTTCCCCCACTGGAAATTATATTTGACAAGTGGAGACTTGATTCTTATCTTAACTCCCATCACTGGAGGTGTGGAAGCTTTCATAGAGCACTCTGGAAAGTAACTTGTGGTGCTCCTTTATTGTAGCATGGTAACAAGCAGCTTCTCATCTTTTCCATTGCGTCTCCTCAGAGGAGGCACCACAACTTTTCTCCAATGTGGCTTGTCGTGTGAGGAGGGCAGGGTCTGAAAAGATTGCCCTCTAAGCATATCTCCAGTCAGACAGACGTACTGCATAAAGTGAGAATATATTTTTAATTACATTGGCTTTACTACTTTATGCTAATGTGAACAATCTATTTGATAGTGTTTGGATATTTCTCAAGATTTGACCTGTTTAACATTTCGGAATATCTCATGATTTAGTTCTATTCTTCTATTACATGCCTGGCCTTATCTGCATGATATTTTTGAGTTACTGATCACTTTCCTCTCACATATCTCTTGCTGTAAATCTAATCTGCCTTTCTGTTTGTTACGACTGCATCTTCATTTGAATCAAAATCTACTATGTCAAAAAGAGAAAACAATCTGCATCACCTCCACCACTTAACTCCAAAATGGTTAACACAAGAATATTTCCTGGAAAAGATTTTGGAAGAATTACATGCCATTTATGTGACCACAGATTTCATCAGTTGGGATAGCCAGGCAAGTCGGTGAGATATGGCTGGTTTGTCAGGGTATCTAGCATCAAAATTAGGATTAATGACTACACATTCTTGAATGGTCAGCTTATTCCTGATGTCAGTCAAGTCCCTCCAAAGAGAAAATCTCTCTTAGGCATTGAGGATAGGAATAGACAATCTGACCTTCACATTATTAGCCTACCAGAAAATACTAAACGGATACAATTTGGAGGATATTTGGAAACTTCACTTCCAAAACTGTTAAAAATAAAGCTTGCGTAGAAGTATGAAATTATTAAAGCGCTTCGGATTCCTTCACATTGCAAGGCTAACCAAACTAAATCAAGGCAGATCATTTTCAAAGTGTTTCATCATCATCATCTTGTCATAATTAGGAAAATAGTTTGTGAAATACCAATTTTGACAGAGAAAGTAAGCAAAATATATATTCACTAAGACTTTACTATAGAATTGGTTGCTATAAGTAAAGGGTTGTCGGCATTGATGCCCATATTGAAAGATGCTCAGTACAAATATTGTCTCCTTGACCCATCGGCAATGAGAATTTGGAAGAATGATATGTTGAAGGGCTCCAACTTTCCTTTGGTCTTACTTACGTATTTTTACCAACATAATCCTCTTTCAATACACCCACAAGATTCTGAAGAACTTTAAACGTTTTGCTCCTTGTATTGTTTCTCCGTCTTATTTTCATTAGATAAAAGCAGGGATATATGCATATGGCTTCATGGCTCGCTTCTTTGTGTCTCACTTGTTAATGTGGTTGCCATCATTGAACTGTTTAATGTTGTCTGTTTGAGATGTCTTGTCTGGCTTGTATGTTAGTTTTATATGAGCTACCTGCTAGTTCACCAGCAAAATGTCTATATTTTTATTCACTTTCCTATTTTGTTTTGTATTTCTCCTTTAATGATGTCTGGTTTCAACAATCTTAAAATTACTTCTCTTAATGTGATAGGTGTACGATATTCAGTGAAAAGGAAAAAAATACTGAATATCTAGCCAGATATAATCATTATGGCAGGAGAATTATTTATGTTAACATTTAACTTGATTAAGATGTCCTTCATATTATTAACATATGAGGGCCATGTGCTGGTGATCCGTTTTTGGGGAGATATTGCATTTGAAATTAATTGGACGGGTCATGGTTGATTTAAATTAAGACCCTCAAAATCCTTTACACTTTTTAGAACCTTCTCTAGAAACAAATGTTGTCGACATTTGACACCTTCATTTTCCTATACATGTTTACTTTTATGTCCAATTCACATTCTTCTTGTTCTTGAATTTATTATGTCTCAGCCTTTACAATTATATGACAATTAATTTCAAATCTCTGAATTTACCTTGCTTTAATTTTGATTTGTCTTAGACTTGATGATTTCCAACTGCCTACCCCTAGATGGAGGTGAATACTGATATCACCGCAATGATAGCAATTACAATGAAATGGTGTCTCTTGTTAATGATTATTGTTTCACAATCTTCCTATACATATCATAATAACTCATTGGGATGCCTTTTAAGCATGTGTTAGAGGTGCAGCTGTCTCTAAAATGGCTCATGACAATAAGCTATCAAATCTACCATTACTACTTTAGAAAAACACTTTGCTAAATTGAAGAGATTACTTACAAAGTAGAATTATAAAATCTTTGCTATTAATACTTAACAAGAAAAGCTTAGAGAAAGAGCAGGTATACAATCATTGAATCTAAAAAACTATATTTAAAGCTAATAAATCCGGAAAATGTATTGTTAATTATTTGCACATTAAAAAGGATATAAAACAAACTTATGCTATTAGGAAATCAGACGGCAGCCTCCTGACTTATGTTGAAGATATGTAGGATGAATTTATGTTATACTACACTAAGCTCTACAGTAAACAACAACATATCCCTTCTGATGCTATTGATATGCTCCTCAAAGTTTGTTGTTTAGCTGCAATTTTTCAACATGACAAAGAAATGCTAGATCCTGATTTATCTGCAAATAAAATAGCTGTTGCTACTAATTCTGTTAACCTTCTTAAATCTCCAGAGCTAACCTGCTGAATTTTAAAAAACATTTTCACAATATTTAATTCCATACCTGCTGTCAACAGGTGCACAAAATTCTTGTATCTTCCTTATGCTTTTTTGACTCCAAGAATGCATGCAGTTTAGAGGGAAAAGCCAATGGCATAAAACACTTCGATTCAGACAGGAGACTTCAAGAAAAGAAAAGTAGAGGAACTTGGCTCTCACAATCCCCTTGCCTGGAGTTGATAAGGAATGGATCCACATGGAGCAGGGTTCCAGTACCTGGAGCAAGTTTCCATGAGCAGAATTCCGGGAGATGGAGTAGGAGCAGGATTCCAAGTGATGGAACGGGCTTTAGGAGCATGTAAACAGGAGGGAGAAACCCACTGCCACAGTTACTGGAGCATTTATGCCACAATGAATGAGTGCTGCAGCACCCTTATATAGTGAACAGAGGGCAAAACAAGATAGAAGAACAGGAAGTAACCAAAGAGGAAGAAAGGTAACCATGACAAATTTGTTAATCACAGCAATTCTCAGTGGAAAGGGGCCATCTTGGATTTGGGAGCACTACAGCACCCTAGTCATTTGAGCCATGCAGCATGGGAACACCAACATGGACACAAGCAGAAGGAAGGAACCAGAATTCAGAGTAATGAAGAGAGAGTATTAGGTATGTTTTAAGAAAAGCAAATCTCTCCATGCGTTGCTTGGGGTATTTATGTAACTGGCCCTAAAGAATGTGCTTATTATGTGCCTGCCAACAAATGCATCTACATCATTACCAGGGACCAAACACCAATGTCCTGTCCCTCTGTGAACCCAAACCAAAGCAAGCAGGAGAAGGGCCAGAGTATCCCTCCTCACTAGGAGGCAATGAGCACACTGCACCCAACAGTCTGTGGATTAAGGCATGATGCCTGTTGTGTTTACAGCCTGGGTATTCCACTGGACGCTCTGGTTGGCTCTGACTCCTGCTGCCATTATGAAATGGGATTATCTACATATAATACTAGGACGATTTGTCATGTCTCATATCATGCAAGTTCGTTGTACTCTTCTATTGCCTTGTAGGGCTAGATGCCGAGAAAGTATGCGATATAATTAATTGGGTCTTTTTTATTTAAAACTTTTGTCTTTTTTAAATTTTGGTTTGTACTTTATGAATATGATCAAAGCCTTTTATATGAGACTAAGAACAAACATTTAACTCAATGATATTATCTCTAATTCCTTTAATCTATTTACTGGTACTAGGCAGGCGGGCCATCTAACACCTCTCCTTTTCTGCTAGCAATTGAACCTTTGTGTTTATCTATTTGGCATTTGATAGAATTTAAAGGTCTATATATTGAAATGTAGTTCTTAAACTATTGATATGCAAATGATTTTTTTTTTTATTGAAGATCTTTCCACTTCTTTTTCACCTGTAATGCAAATTATTCATAGATCTGCTGGAGTCTCGGAGTAGTTTTTAAATGCTATCAAAACATATTTTTTTCTTTTACCCTTTTCTTGTACCCCTAAGATACTATGTGGAGACTGTTTGGTGTCCTAAAACTCTACAATAACTTGGATCACATTTACTGAATCTATTAAAGACCCTATTACATTAACTGTCACAATTGTTTACTAACAATATAAGAGGAGATTATTAATGACCTTATTTACCCTTGAGCTTGAGGACAAGATTGAAACAAATAAGATGGTTATTGCTCCACAGATTCTCTATATACGTTTTAGGCTGGTACTACAATCATTACACAGTTGTCCACAATTATATGGAATAATAAAATATTCCGAAGGAAATACAACACACATTAGCATCCCAAATCCAATAGTGGAATCAGTTTCCCTCACCTTCAAAGATATCATTCTATCTTTTTAATTAGATATCTATTTTTAAGGATTCAGAATTTCAATGATTCTTTTACACCCAATTGGTTATTATTTGAATGACATTTGGGTGACCCTTTTCATTAACCAGCTATTATGATTATGTTTTATCAAGAGACTGCAACTTTTTCTTCCATTATAAAAGTAACTGAATCTGCAATATTTGATTTTGAATATTTATTTCATATTGGCATCAAGTTTTCTAAAACTATTACTATTGGGCACAATCCTTTTTTTCTGGAAGTCTTGGATTGATAGGTATTTTTTATTAATTTAAAAAATGTGTTGGAGGTTTCAATAATGTATGTAAACTGGCTACCATCTACAATATAGAGCTGTCTTTCAACTTTTCATCTGAACAAAGGGAGAGAATTTTGCATTCAACGATTTCTGGTTGGTTGCCACTTGCTTGATAAAAAAATCAGTTTATATATTTTATACAAGTGTTTAAGGACACAATATAAGCTATTTGAAGCTAAATTACTTGATAATTCATTAGGCTGGCAATGTAAGTCTGATACCGGTTCTTTGCAATATGACTGACAAATTATTATTCAGTTTTGGGAGAAAATATATGACTTACATATCACTGATTCTATTTCTTATAAGTTCATTATTTGTAATTCTTTTGCAATACTTTAACTCTTTGACTTCTTCATTACCATGGCCACAAATGAAATTATTCGAATACATTTGCTCATCTGACATTATCTCAAGTGCTTTAGATTGGAAAGACGCAGCTCAGTTTCTATTTGTGCCTAATGGGCTTGGTTACCTTCACAAGGAAAGATAATAGGCGTTCACTACATAAATAACATAAACAATCTTATGTTTAAAACATTTTTAGAGTGGTTGGGTATATATATCTCCACTAACGTTTTAATAATTTCTTTAATTTTCATTTATTGTGTGTGATATTCCATATTTGGGTTGTGTTTGTTTTTCTTATTACAATGCATTTCTTTTAATTTTCCATACATGGTTGTTTTTTTCCATTTTCATTTCTTATATAACTCCTTGCAACACTGTTTTCTACATTATAACAAACATAATGTACTGTTTTAATAATTGCTGTGTATTGCTATAATTATATTTTTATAAAATAAAATAAAAATATCTTTGGAAAACATAATGGTGTCCTGAGCCCCATTCAAGTCTAGCAAAAATACTCAGGGTACTTCAGAACTGTAAATGGGCTTGTGATCTTTTGGGATCGACCACACGCTCGACTGTTCACCTTTTATTTGCATATTTGTGCAGTTTTATTTAGTAAAAATTTGGCCAAGAGAATCAGAATGCTTTACATGAGGAACATATGTTTTAGAACAGAGTGAAATGTTACACACTATCTTTTTGGCACGGTGAGTTCAATTGATTTGCCCAGAATCATGGGTTGTTGAGCCGAGCTTGGGATTCGAACCTGTATCCCACGTTCGAGAGTCACCAGCTCTAGTCATTAGGCCACATCTCACCCACAACACATGTTAAACCTGGGGACTCTTAGTATAACCTAGAGATGTTTGCAGTAGGTGGCACAACTTTCATGTTACAGGGTAGAAAAAACCTGAGGTTTGCCAATGGGATTACTTCAAAAGGTCTGGAAGAAGGAATGAAACTATTCAGGAAGAAGTGTAGCACTAAGGATTTGAAGATAGATTTCAGAAAGTAATCCCACCCATTTAAGCCGCTCCACCACCCAAAATATTAGATGATTAGTTCTCAATCTCTAGTGGTTTGATAGGGAGCTCACAGGGAGTGGCAAAATGTCTGTTTATTCTGTATATTTACAGTGTCAGAGGGGTGCTTCTGTGATGGTGAAGAGTAGTGAGCACTGTTTAAGGCCCACAATCCCACAGTAGGGATGTGCTGCATCTGCTGTGATATACTGGTTCACACTCAGGAAAGCATCTTTAGTGGTGTCTGGATTTTGGGTACTTCATCTCAAAATGGACTGGAGGCAGTAAAGATTTTGTAGTGAATTTCCAGTGCCAGCCCGCCCAATATCATCAGAGATCTCCCAGACACTGGAAGTGAGACCACCCCTGTTCTCTACTGGCAAAATGAGGATGTAATCAGGCCATGACATCTTCGGAACTCTGAAGTCTAGGCATTTAGCTGCAATGGACCAGAAATATTACAGCTAGCAGGAGAATGTGAAGTGTTCCCTGGGTCTCCAGAAGACAAATAGTGACCTGTTGAGAGGATTCAGGGCAGCTGGCTTTCCACTGCTGATCTGACAGATGTTTTTAGTTTGTCTTGAGTCACTGCAGCAGCTGGATCATCATTGATACATTTAAGAAGGGTTCATGCATAATTGCTTGGGGGAAGTCTATCAGGTTATTAAAGATCAAAGGGTAAGGTGGATCATAGTAAGTGTAAAAATTGAAAATCAGGTCCTCCAGATGGTTAGTTTCGATGGCCCAATAGAGGACGATACAGCTGCCCTCGAAGAACTAGAGAATGTGCTGCGTTTACATCCTGTTGGTGATAGGGGGTGATTTTAATATTTTGCAGAATATGAAATTAGACTCATCTCATAAGAATAATGCTAATAATAAACCAAGAGCTTCCAAGTTTTCGGACAGAATGGTTCAAGATCTTGCATTAGTGGATCCAGGAGAGCTCACTATCCACAGGCGCAGAAATATATTTGTTTAAGATGTTTAACTCAGCCTCAAGGATAGACTTTTTTCTAATCTCTCACCAATGGGCTAGAGGGAAGTGTTTTACCCTTGTCCTCTGACCATTTTGTCCTGGTGACAGAGATAAGGGTCAACACTAATCAGTCCGAGCATCTTCTGAGGGGCATAAGACAATGCTCTATAGATTGATGCTGGATGGGTCGCGATTATGCAAGCCATCTCATGGAATTTCTAGAGAGGAACTTCGAATCAGCATCTACATTTTCTGTTTGGGAGTCATGCATGCCTTCATCAGGGGAAGGCAATCTCTTTTAAAGCCAACTCATCTAAACTAAGGAGGGAGAAGCCAATGGTACTACAGCGTCATCTAGACAATGTAACTCAAATGCACCTAACACATTACTCTCAAATGACAGAGTCTAGATTGAGAGAAGTTAGACAACAATTAAAGAAGCACTACGACTCCCAGACAATAGTTACCAGACACATGCTTCCAGCAACTTTATGGAGAGCGAGCATGCTGGGAGATTTTTGGCCTGGCCAATAAAAAAAAGAAGCAGCAAGGCCGCTATTAAATCAGTCTACGACTAGGATAGGGGTCTGATGGTAGAGCAAATGGCAGAAATAGATGGGGTATTTCTTAGGCATTATAAAAAGCTATATACATCTCCATCTCTAGCTTCTTCAGAAACAATTAATGATTACCTCAGGACACTAGATCTACCCATGCTTAGCAGAGACCCACAGGCCCAGGTAGTGGCTCCAATTACGATTACTGAAGTACAGGAGTCCATCAAAAATTCTCCCAATGGGAAAGCTTGTGAGAGTGATGGATTGCTAATAGAGCTATGCAAAAGGTTTAAGGTCCAAATGGCTGGACTGCTGGTTCAAATATTTAATGAAAAGTTGGAGGGATGCCAGATCCCCAAATCCTTTTCTGAAGCTGTAATAGTAACCTTTTTGAAAAAAGATAAGCTGCCTGACAAGCAGGGCTCAATTCACCCCATTAGCTTGCCTAATAATGACTATAAATTATTTACTAAAATGATGGCCTCTAGAATAACTCCCCTAGCACAAGCAGTGGTGGGTAGAGCTCAACGTGGCTTTCTGCCGGGGAGAACCATTGCAAATAATACCAATTTTTTAATTCAGGCTATCAATTATTTTACAAACAACAAAACAAAAGGGGCAATCATCATGATCGACGCAGAAAAAGCCTTTGACTTACTCCAGTGGGATATTCTATTCTCTATTTTAATTGGGTTCAATTTTTCCCCTAAATTTGTGAAGCTCCTGCAGAATTTATATACTAAAGCAGAAGCAAAAATCATAGTAAACTCCCACAAGGCGGGCTCACTTGAAATTAGACGTGGCACTCGCCAGGGATGTCCCATGTCTCCGGTGCTGTTCTTTCTGCTATTGAACCACTAGCCTTGCTTCTGTGCCAAGTCTCTCAGATTAGGGCACCATTGCCTGGTGCTCTCATACTCATATTGTTTGCTGATGATCTAATTCTTTACTTGGTGGCAGAAATTCAAAATATTGCAAGAACAGTTAGAAAGATTAAAACATTTTCAGATCTAGGGGGTTACAGAATCAATCATACAAAGTCAGAAGTGCTTTTATTTAGCTGCTCAGACCAAGTACTTCCCATCGATATGCAGACCCAAGTTTGCAGGACGCACTCAATTAGATATCTTTTTTTTTTCTTCTTGTAATTGTTTGCAGCTTTTCCAGCTAAATTATGTGCCAACTCTTTCTAAAGCCAAGAATTTATTAAGACAATAGTAGTCCTACCACTCTCAATTATTGGTCGAATTGCACTAGTAAAAATTATGATTCTTCGTCTTTTTCTTTTTATATTCTCAAATGTAATAAGTAAAGTTCCCCAAAGACCAGATATTACGTACATTTGTTTGGTCAGGAAAGAAACCCCATTCCAAACTGGAAACTCTCCAGTTTGCATATGGAAGACAGGGGTCTTGCACTGTCTCACTTCAAAAAATATTGTCAATTTGCCTTTTTTGATTGGTGTGCTCGGACAATCGCACCCCAGGACCTGGAAGGCATTTTTTTTCTTAGACAAATGCTCCTAGAAAGCAATATTCAGCCTATTCCATTTATTAAAATTCCAAAGCTTCAAAAACGCAATAGGTACAAGCTTCCGCACATAATCTTTTTCAGGTTTTCTCAAATGAAGAAAGAATTTCAGTTCGCTTCTTTCCACCCCAAAATCTTGATAGGAGACTGTAACTTATTGGGTCTCCATCTCAATGGCAGGAGTATTAAAAACTGGGGAAAAGTTGTGATCCATCGGTTTAGAGATCACTTGGTGGATGAAGTCCTGAAGATGTGGGATCAGTAAAAATTGGATAATCTACATCTCCCCTCCTCCTTGTTTGTTTTTTCCTTTTCTTCAACTTCGCAATTTTATGCAAAACATGCAACCTTCAAGAGATACCCTAGCCACTTTGATAGGCATACTATGTGAGTGGGGCAAGAGGGGTAGGGAATTGGCACTGAATAATCCAGCAACAATTCTATGATAAAAATGTCCTGCTTACCTTGCAAAATATCCAGACTGCTACAGGGTGTAAAATAAATGTATGTGTCTTGTAAAGTGCACTGCTGCCCTGAGGCGTCCTGGCACTGTAGACTGCTTGGGGAACCCGTCCTGGCTATCCCTGTGAGATGGTCCTTCCTGGGTATCTCCAAGGTGAAACCAGGCATCCCCGGCGAATGTGGGGGGCCATTGTGGAGATGAGACAAGCTAATGCCCAGAGTTACCGAGTGTGATCCCTGGTTAGAGTAGGCACCGAGGCGAGAATTTTCAAGTCCGCTGGCCCTGGTCCATGACCCTGCCGCGTCGGGAATTGAACCCTGGTCCCGGGCTGTTCTCTGCTTCCGGGTCTGCTGCCTCTAACCAGTGAGCCACACCACTCCAGTAAATAGAAGTGCATACGTGAAAATCTTATAATCAGTGGGCACACAAAGCCATTAGAGGGGCTAACTTTAAACCCATGGCTTTTTTTGTAAGTGGCGACTATACTATGCCTCATTCCGCTTACATAGAATGATCTTGTCTATTTCCGAGTGTGCTTTAGGTGTGACACCATACAGGAGACTGGGTACATGTATGTTTCACCTGCCCAGCTCCTGCAGATTTTTGGAAACAATTCTTTCAGTGGCTTAGTAGAAAATTACAGACATCTTTAACCCCCGACCCATTGGCTGCCCTGTTTGATATTAAAATTACACTTAACTCATCAATTCATCAAAAAGCATCTATTATTTATCACATCACTAGTGGCCAATTCTTGATCCTACAAAAATGGAGATTGGTGGAGGTTCCAGCATTTGATCAATGGGTGCAGAAGATTAACAAGTGGAATCCAAGGAAAAGCTATATTTCCAGTAGGGGCCATGGTGAAGTTCTATAAAATGTGCGGGGGGGGAATGTGAGTAGCTTTGTAGGGGGTGCAAACCGTATACAATGTATCAGGTTTACTATGTGGACTGCATTTAAGAACATGTATAACAATTCTGTGAGGAAGGGTATTTATAATATCTTTTCTATTTGCAATGAAGAAATCGTATAGATGAATTGTACTGCAATATTTTTTCTTTCTACCTACGATTATGAATAAAGGTTTTTTTTAAAAAAAGTTTAAGAAGGGTTGTATGCTTTTGATTGTCAAGTGTAGAATCCAGATAGGTTGATATTGCCATTTACATTCAAGATTGCTTTCGCAAAGGAGCTGAATCTCTCAAATGTAATTGAAGTCTTCTGCGCAGTGGATTCAGGCATGAGGCAGAAAGCACTTTCACTTTTGTAGGAGGAGCTTGGTCTCAGCAATGAGAGAAAAAGACAACTGACATGGGGGTATATCAACTACAAATGGCGATAAACATCGCAAAGCGTGCTTAGTGCTAATACATTTATCGCCGTCTATAGCTGGAATATATCACCCGGATAGCGCGTTATTAACAACGCGTTTCTCCAAGGCGATAAATATTCCACCAATAGCGGCGAAATGCAGGAATATCGCTAAAAATCCAGCGATATTCCTGCAGCGATAGGAAGATGTGGATTCAGCCATAGAATCCACCTCCCATTATATGTATAGCTAGGTCTGGATTTTTGTAGACGTTAGCTTACGGCGATAATCGCGGTTAGCACGACTTTTTATATCGCAACACGGGCATCGATAATAGGGACAACTTGTCTTTGCGACTGATTCCTATTACTTTAAGTGGGGAACGCCTACTTTGCATGTCATTAGCGATATTTATCGCTGACATGCAAATCGGCAAAAAACGGGCACTATTGCCAGTAAACTGTCGCTAACAGCTGTTAGTGACAGCTTGCTAATAGGGCGATAAAAATATTGCCGCTTTAGCAGCAAAAAGTGCAGCTAAAGCGGCAATACTGTCCTTGATAATATGCCCCATGGTTTCTATGCTAGATCACACCCACTACAACAGTGTTATGTACAGACTAAACAGCAAGGTGAACTTGAGAGCTATTGTGGAGATTTTCCTTATATCCCTGACGTGGGCTATACATGCAGACTGCTTTTGGGACATTTGACTAATCAGAAAGCAGCCTTTTTTGGAATTCCAATGAAACCATTTGGGAGTGATGTGTTCCCCACATGGGGCAGCTGCACATGCCATGCCATCTTCCTTCAGCTCTCCATTGTGGGAGATGATCGCCATATAAAAATATAAAAATAATAAAATATATATCAGTTTGCTAATTGATGACCTGCACAAATAGTTCCTGGTCCATAGATTTTGGACGGTAAGAACAAAGAACCCCTGACAGACTTTCAGGCAGCATTAAAGGGGAATCCTTCAATTTGTGTGATCAGAGCAAAGTTCATCCACAGGGATTTATTTGCATCTGTCTTTAATAGAAACAGTCTGTGACCTGGCACCTTGTTCTAAAGTGTATTGGACTTGAAGCGGCATGATGGCGCAAGCTATCATGTTTAAGAATGGTTCAGGAGGACTGCAGGGTGGGTTCCCATTAGTGAGCTTTGAGGGACATGAATATGGGAGGACAGTAGAATATTTAATATAGTAATTTTCAGTTTCAGTTGATCTGGAGACAGGTGAGGGCACTCCTGGGAGCTACCTATGGGGAATACTCTACAGGATCTCTTCAATGCAAAGACAGGCATGATTGGCAGGAAAATAACTAAGACCCCTTTTAGTGGGACCATGGGCGGAATAGGCCTCCTCCTAGAGCAAAACTGACACCATTTTGGGTCTCAAAGCCTGCTTGATTTTGGCACTTGGCTGCTCAAAACACATGGCAGATTCCAAATCAGGTTCCAAGCAGGGGGCAGAGTAGGGTCCTCTCTGCCTGAGGGTACTGGGAGGATGAGGCGAGTGGCGACACAATGATGTGGTGGTGTGGATGCGTCATCAAGCCCCCAGCACAACACATATCAGTCACCCATTTTGTTGATTGTTCCTCCATCCCATCATACTACGAAGAAGGTATTTCTAAGGAGCAGTTTGTGTAATGGTACTTGTTGTATGCAGTTGTATGCAGTTAGGTTGTCGCTGGGAGCAAGCATTGTGAGGGTTTATAAAAAGATTTGCTTAACCAGTACATAGAAGAATGGAAAGAGTAGGGGAAGAGAGACTGGAAAGGGTGGATGACGAGGCAGGCCTGGTCTTGGAGTGGGCAGGATAGGCAAGGAAGAGGAAGCATTTATAGCCACGTGAAAGAGTCCAGGGGGTTGAAGGAAATAAGTTTAATTGGATTTTGTGATTATTAAGGAGAAATTGTGGGTACTTCAAGGGTGGAACTGCTTCAGGCAGGGGGAGGGTATAGATAGTCACTGTTAGAATGTTGTTCAGGTCGTGTCACTATCTGCGGCATAGCTGTAGGTTTGTTTTCTTTAAGCTCATCCTTGATTAAAAGTTAAATGTTATGCTCTAAGAAAGACTTTGTGATAAACCCTCTCCAAAGAGGCTCTGTCATCTTTGACCTATCCTCCTGAGGTACATATGCACCATTGAGGATCGAGCAGACACTCTGGGTTGGAAACCATGGATTCCTTTTGGAGGCCATAAGGGATTGATATGCACCAAGTCACTGCTGAGGGCTACCAACAGATGTAATTGAGTTCAGAGCACTGTGTATGATACTAGCTTAAAAAAATAATGGGGTAGTAGATTCTCCTAGACTTGGCCCTCAGACATTGCCATGAGTCTTATAGTTTCACAATCAGACATTCTAGACAGAACCCTATCCTATGATAAACTGAAGGGACTCACTAGGAGTTAAATTAACACCTACTTGGGTGTTTTTGAGTGTGTGTGAAACACAAGAACTCAAGGGTGTGAGTATAGATTTTCTGAATTAGTGTGAATTCACCCTGGCTTTCGGGGTCCAAGAAGGCATATATAATTGTGTCTCACCCTGATGCTTAGTAACATATAAGTACATTTCCAGAGTGGAACACCCAAACTTTTGTGTATGAGACATTGTTGCTGAGGGAGATGCACAGTAGGGTATTCCTTGAAACATTCAGCATTATGGTGTTCCCGGCCCTATGCATGTTCTTATATGAAAAGTCATTATTACCCTGGACTGTGTGCACAATAGACCAGGATGTGAGGCCGCTCCTAAACAACCACTGTCAAACTGCCTCGTAGATTGAGGTATACCACTAGCGTGGCCACCTCAAATCAAGCCATTACACTGTCATAGATTAATTTGAGCCTGTGGTTTCCGGTGCTCGGCACCAGCACTTAAGTGCCTGAACCTGCACTTATGACAGCTGCCACATGGTGGCGCTGTTTCTGTAATTTAAAGATGAGTAGAAAAACAGTTGTTTGTTAATTCAACATGCATTAACAACAACTCATACCTGCCCACCAGGCCATTCTTAAAGCTTTGGCGGCTTTGAACAGTCTGAATTGTCACGCTTCAGTTCTGATGGCTAGTAGTTGTGTAAGTACAGTGTCAATGTGTTGTGCAAACTGCGGTGGCCTCTTGGTGAGGACCCCAACACTTTTTTTTTACAAATTTAGCACTGCACTGTGTCCAGTCTTGGAATTTTTAGTGATAGTCTAATTTATTCTAGGAGTTTTCATCTTGTTTTGCCTCCATTGAACTAAATAGACCTAACACACCTGAAGTCGATGATTTATAAGTGAAAAATTCTGGACTGGAGACACTGCATGCAGGATTTGTAGTGGACCTGGAGCATACCGCCCAAAGGAGGTAGTAAGGGCCTTAGTGGAGGAAACATCGACAAATATCGAAATTTTAGCTATGCACATCAAGAGCTAGGTCAGGTAAGGTCAAAGTAGTTTCAATGATATTAGTTGCCCACAATAAATATAATAACATTCATTTTGTGAGATGGATACATTTTGTGGCATTTTTATTTTCTTATTTGTTTTGTGCCATATTACAGGTAAAGGTACATTCAAATTACATCTCCCAGAACAAGAACCGAATATTACAAACATAAAAAAATACAAAGTCGCAATTAATAACTCGAATAATACAAAACAATGTAAAACCTTGAACTTAGTACAGAGTAGGAACTGAGAAAGGGACGCAGATAAACAGTTATAGCTTCTCTTTAACCTCTCTTCTCACCCGCCTCCAACCCCCTGCACTGTAACCCCGGGAAAACAAAAAAGTATGTAAATAAAAACAGTTAAAGATAACATTTAAATTCACAAAGAATGCTGCTTTTACAGGAAACAAAACTTTAAAAGTATTTCCTCTTCAGATAAAGATCAGAGGAATGTGAAAAATGATGTCGTTCTGAGTCACTGTTGCAATCTGTCCCTCTCAAGTCTCAACACGAATAACCCATATGTTAGGAAGTCGAAAAAAACCTAACCACTGCTAGATCGGTTATTGACGCTGCGTTCCAATTAATTCTCTAGAATTAGTCCCAATATGATCTCCGTAAAGAGAAAATAGTAATTAAATACCTTCATATATCAGAAGTTCTATGGTAGAAGAAACGTCAAGAGACATTCATTTGGCCCTATTTATTCAAACAAAAAAAACATTAAAGAACAAGTAGAGAATTACATTTCCGTCTGTGCATGCTTTAATTTGTTTTCCATTTACAGTCATTGCTGACAAAAAACCTGGAAAGCTGCGCCAGTCTCATTTTCCAGGTGTCCACCTCTATTCCCACTTTCCCTAGCTTTACACAGTGCAGAAGTACGCACAAAGGAACAGTAGCGGCTTCTCGAGGGAGTGCTGCGGGGCGGTGAGGCGGGGTGGGGGAGGGGCAGGGTGTGGGGTAGTAAAGTTCGGCATACGGCCGAACGGAGGTAACTAAATAAATAAATAAATAAAACAAATTACATTGCGCCCGCTGCATCGCCATTTGACAATGCAGCACGCGAAATGTAATTTGTTTTATTTATGTATTTATTTATTTACTTACCTCCGTTCGGCTGTATGCTGGGGTTATTACCCCCCACTCTGTCCCTCCCTCACCCCGCCCCGCAGCACTCCCTCAAGGAGCCGCTACTGCAAAGGAATAGAAACTGCTGTTTACTACCCCCCCACCCTGCTCCACCCCCGCCCCGCCCCACCGCCCGCAGCACTCCCACCATCGGCCACTACTGTCCCCTACACCACCAGCAAATCTTGGAATGATCCGTTCCCTTCACATTCTGGAAGGGGAGTTGCTCTTCAAAGTCATATGCAGAGTGGGAACGATTCAGTTCAGTGCTTGTGAATGGGAAACAGCAAATACCACGGCCGCCGAACAACGCGTTGGATCTGAAACGCGGGCGGAACGGCGAAGGCATCTGAACCGTGCATACTATTTACAACGCAAGTCGTTACAATGACATGCGTTATGTAAAGCTGCGTTGGACTTTAAAGTCCAATGCTTTCCCTACTGTTGCGAGGACTAGAGTTGGAATACTAAATTATACTATTCCAAAGTCCAGCGCCCTCCTAAGGCAAGTTGTTGTAATGACTTGCGTGGTAAAGGAAAAACGTGGTTCAGACACATTCGTTGTTCCGCCTGCGTTGTTAAGGGATGCATGGGAAAGGAAAGCGCGGTTGTGACATACAACCCTTGTGAATGCTCACAGGTGTACATGTTTGTAAGCCTTCATAAACTTACAAAGTAAGCCACGCTACGCAGTGCCCACATCCCCAGGCTTGGGATTTATTACTGCCGCTTATTCCATCCCTCACAGTGGAGGAATCTGGAGTAGTAATGTATTTACACCTGCCAGACATCCTTTTGTGAATCCTGGCAGGCTTAAACAAGGCGTTAAACATGTTTACGGCCAACAATACCTGTGTGGACAGGGGGCAAAGTTGATTCTTTTATAATAATTGGTATAGGGTATCTACATAGTGACCAGACCATAGATATTGGATCTTCTGCATTTGGGGTCCATTAAAGAAAATGGAGTGGCTGGGTGTCACAGCAAAATGATTCCAAATACGTTCTTCAACTGAAGTGATAAGGCTACAACCCCCAGCAGGAGCACCACCCAAAGTTACACCTACGTTTAAATGTACGAACTGCCAGGTTTGTCTGACTCTGTGACACAATAGTAGATGGTCCAAATACTGCCATACAGCTCACTAGGACAAAGAACCTGGAATTCACCCTCTACCAAAGACAACAGCAGGAAAAAATGGAGGAGAAAAGGAGAGAGAGAAACATGAATGTATGCAAGAGTACCTTGAAAGACCCAGACACTAGGGGCCCGATTATGAATTTTGACAGTGTGGAGGATATGCCACCTCCACGCCCCCACACTGCTGACACTCACCATCACCCGTCCACCATATTACGGGGCATATTATCAAGAACAGCGTTTAAATTATTGCCGCTTTAGCAGCAGGAAACTGCAGCTAAAGCGGCAATAATGGTCTTGATAATATGCCCTTGAGAATTCCAATAGAAGCCCAGGTTCACACCAGAACATGGGCTTCTATTGGAATTCTCAAGGGCATATTATCAAGCCCATTTTCGCCGCTTTAGCTGCAGTTTCCTGCCGCTAAAGCGGCGATAATTTTAACGCTGTTCTTGATCATATGCCCCAAGGACTTTTAAAAGTGGGCTGGCGGCATGGTAGTCCCAGGTCGGTGCCTCTTTCAAAGGGGGCACCGCCTTTGAAAAGGGCATCGCAATGGGACAGCACAACAAGGTTCCTGCATGGCATGAACTCGAAAGTCCATGCCATGCAGGAACTGGTGTGCATGCACACAGGGGGGCACATGTTATGCCCCTGTATGCATCCACATGCGGAGGAGCCACAGGGGCCCCCTGCAGGGCCCCCTTTGTTTCCTCTTCGCCACGGTGTACATGGATGAGAAACCTCCATGACACTGCCAGCGGAGAGGAAACTCGTAATATGCTTGGCGGGACCGCGGCGGTCCTGACAAGCATATTGCAGCCTCTGACTGCTGTTCCACCTCCAAGGAATAGCAGTTCCCTGGCAGCGGTGGTCCGAGGACAGTTCGACCACCAAGTCATAATGGGGTGGTTGGGCCACCGGTGCGGCAGTGGCTGGACTGCCGTGCGCCCCAAGTCCAGCGGTCCTTGGACCGCCAGACTCATAATCGAGCTTTTAGAGGGGATCTTTAAAGGACTGGCATTAATGCAATACATCAACGCATGGATACCAAAGACAAACATAATATTATTAAAGACACAGGAATATCAATATTGTCAAGATTCATAGGACCTCTGAAAGAGGACTGCTTGAACTTAAGACCTCTCAAGATTCTGGTAGCAGAACTACTATGGAAACAATATAGGATTTATTGTAGCAGGCTGGAGAATGAGTCGGCCGTTTAGCGGAGTGGGCGGGCCGTGTCGGCCAACGGACGTGCGCAGCACTACGGAGGTACTGCTCGCGACGGTTTTTGGCTGACGAACGCAGGCAAAGGGTTAAAAGAGCAAAGTCACATGAAAATGTAATATACTGAAAAAAGTGGCAATGACAAATGTGAGAGTGAGACAGCAGATATTGACCACATGAGTGATGAAAGTCCATTCAAACCACAATGCTGACAAACAAAGAGAGAATTGCAAGGCTATCTTTTAAGCTCATTCTGTCTTCTATAACTTGAAAGTAGATGGTCCATTTTATGTTTAAGGTCTCTTTGACAGCGCCATCTTGATTGAGGTTTTGTCAGTTATGATCTGAAAATCTAGTGTCTGGAACATCAGGATAGCCAACTACAAGGGAGCACAGATGCTGCCAGCCATCGCTTGTTCTTCCCCGCGGGGCCACTGGGTGAGTCTGAAGCACCCAGTGCCATTCTTGTACATTTCCTTATTGTCCTGCCATAGTAATCAACCTTCCCACTGGTCTCTGAATGACAGAGCGACAACGTGTGATGCTCTATATTTATGTAGCCACAAACATGTCAATTTCCTTCAAGGTCAGTAGGACGACATCGTCTGTCAGCACCACTTGTGGCTATCTCTGAAAATCCTCTAAATTAAAGTGACCCTACATTTAGTTGTCTCACTTATGGTGAAATATATCTTTGACCAACTGAACCGTTGACCTGTTGATTTTCTGTAATGGTGCTGGGAACTTCCTGGCTATACTGAGCAAGCACCTGGAGCCATCCGTTTCAGACACTAAAAATCGCCCTTTTTCCATGGAGGTCTTCGCCATGTCCCCTGAACAATGGATTACTGTGTTTTGTTCCGAGGAGTTGAATGCTATGCATTCAGAACATATGGAATATGTAATGATTGCCTGCATGCTTCGATGTCTAGAAGCGGAAAGCAACATCCTTCAATTGCACCTGCTCAGGAACAACATATGGGAAACTGTAAAATGCTAAAAAAAAAAAAAGGATCTCCGGTCTGCATTCTAGGTCTAGCTGTGTTAGCAAGATAACTTCACCTTCCGAATTCTTAAAGAATTAAAGGCTTTTCCCCAACAGTCAGCAATGCAAAAAACACAATACTTCTGGATCAACATGCGACCAGACTTCACTTCTGTGAACCAGTGGCCCTGCAGATAATCATGTTCCTTTGAGGTTAATGAAACAGAGGTCGCACCTTCAGTGATAACATCTCTGCCCATACCACACATATGTTTGGAACCATTTTAGAAAGGTCTCTGTTACATGTGCTTCAATAAACAGTAAGGTGATTTACCACACCCATTACAAAGCATTTCTCTGTCATTGTATACAATAAATACCTCCTATTCCAGTATGGCAGGAAAAATGGGGCATTACATGCACAATCAGTGTTTCCTGCACCGAAACCTACAGGTATCTGTTGCTGCTCAGCCAGTATGAGTGTGGAGTGGAATGTTGGTGTGGATGGAATGTTGGATGTCTGTGAGTGTCAGTTGGGTATGGGCTGAGCAGCAGGGTGGCTGCTTCTGGTGGGGTTCCTTGTTTTCACCTTGTAACTACTTAATAAAGAATCCAACTAATCTACGCATGGAGTCCGGACCATCTTTTAGATTACAACAGTATCACATTTTTTTGCATATTTTATTTGATTAATTTTGCCAGGTTTAACCTGGTGAAATTGGTGAGAGGGAAATTGCAGAAGTGTAGTATTTCCCACAAAATGGAATTCCAGTACCTGTGCAACTTCTCTCTTCACAGGGTTGGAAACGTACCCCTGAAACGTGGAATCAGGGCAGAAACCTAATTAATTGGGCTCAAACTGTGTAAACAATCAGAAGTTAATGTGTCTCAATGTCTTCCTTGAGAAGTGATGGTAGCAAGAGGGCTAGTTTAGAAAATATGGTGTGTGGGAGAGTGTATAGAGAGTACAATTTAGTCTGTGAAGTCTTGTGGGGGTGACAGTCTTGGTGGGACGAGAGTGTACCCCAGAACATGTACTAAACCTAGAGGCAAGTTTACCTTTCATAGGAGAGACCCTTTCATCTGTTAGCCCCAAGAGCAGATGCCTGTCAGAATTAATTAAGACAGGAGGCTCAAGGTGTTACCTGAGCCAGTGTGAATAATTCACTCATTTCAAAGGGGCAGGAAACTGGTACAAATCCAGGATCCGATTACTGTAAGAACGCTTTGATCACAGATGTAAAGAAATATATTGACTCCCTCAATGCCCCCACACTGCTGAAATTGTTTTGTGGGTTCAGTTCTTGGAGAAGTAACTGACAGGCGGCTGCCATGCTATTCCGGAGGGGCACACTGCAAAAAACGTCATAAATAGACATCCCTATTGCGTTAAAAAATGGCCCCCAGCACCAGGGTTGGATTGGGATTACAAATCAGCCCGCGCACACATAAAAAGCGGCCCACATTTGCATATTGCCTTTCGGCAAAGCACAGAAAGGGGGGGGGGGGTTAAAAAAAACGCACGGATTAGGTTACACTGGTGAAACACACATGAAAACAAGTGAGGCCACTCTTGCTCAGGCCCCCTGCCCCCCCTCAATATGAATAAATGAAGGGACCGGCCCAGAGAAAGAAAGGGAGTGACACCTCTGCCCCTTGTTAAAACAAGCATTTACAATGCAATGGTCTCGGCATTGTTAAAGTTAGAGCTATTGGCATTGCTCATGACATTATTTTTGTTTATGTTTTTGTAACATTTAAAAAAACGGCATTGTTATTTACAATGTCAATAGCGTAATCTCTCTCAAATGCGAGACCTATTGCATTTGCACCCACACAGAGCCACACACACAAAGCCACCCACACACACAGAGCCACCTACACAGAGCTATTCACATAGAGCAACCCACACACAAATAGAGCCACCCATACAGAGCCACCTACACACACACTGTTACCCACACACAGACAGAGCCACCCACGCATAGAGCCACCTACAAAAAAAGCCACCCACACAGAGCCACACACACAGAGGCACACACATATACACACACACACATAGAGCCTCCCACACACACACACAGAGCCACCCACACTTACAGAGCCACACACACAGAGCCACACACACAAAGCCACACACACAGAGCCACACACATACAGAACCACACACACATACAGAACCACACACACATACAGAACCACACACACACACATAGATCTAGACAAATACACATTGATCTTGGGAGCCAAAACAGAAGTGGCACCGTTGTTTCTAGATCTTTGCATTTATCACTAAAAATTAAGCATTTAAAAAATAAATGACTAATAAAAATTGACAGATTATCTGAAAGGTTTCTGAGGTGGCCATAGTGGGGGCGATTGGTCAGCGAACACAGGAACCCTTATCCTGTCCTTTGTATTGCTGCTCGTCCTTCTGCTTCTCATATAAAGAAACTACAAGTTTAAAGCATACTGTGAGAGTGTCAGCAATAAGTAAAGCTATGCACGAGTGTGTCAGATAATGAGCATGCGAAGCAAGACTACTCTCTGTGAATAGTGTAACTCACCCGAAATATTATTAAAGTTACACTGAGCAATGATCACTAATGCGATTGATGTGTGCCAAACATATAACTCAAAATGGAGCAAACTGCAAGGAAATAGTGCACAACATGAAATAAACACAACCTAATGTCTAGTGTATACCTATGCTATTCAATGTATACACAAGTCAACTGGCATGCCTCGTAACACTCACCTCCTATAACAGGCAAGTGTATAACGACCAGAAGTAAGGTCGGAAAACAAACATCCCGATCATGATGCGTCAAGTCCTGCAAATTTATAAATTATATCATCAGTAGACAAACGAGACCCCGTATATAAAACGTATCAAATGTTGTGTACATATGAAGACCCCCAAGGACTCACCTCATAAATTCCCAAGGTGTCATAGAAATCACCGCGCGTGATAACGCTCGCCAGTAAACTGTAGTTGGGGTCAAACACGCTAGCTTGAAATAGGCAGAACAAACCACGACAGTCACGTGGTTGCAAGTGCGCGTGCGACCAAAAAATGGAAATAAAAGGCGGACTAGTGTAACCAAAAAAGGCGCCATCTTATGTGGGAGAGAGGTTATGAGCTATTACTGATAATTCCCAGGTTGCCGGTTGAAAGACACATACTAATGCCGATAATGTAGAATTTCCCAGATTATCTCAATAAAAAATGAACATACTGAATAAACACTGTAACGCGGGTGGGTCCTAATATGGATCCAATATAATCATGAAACCCCAAAAAGACCGAATCCAAGTATGCAAACGTACATTGGAAAAAAAGGCGGTCCCTGGCACATATTCACCAACGGCAGCCATCTTGAAATGGACTAGTCAAAGCAAAAATAAACTAACTAATCCTAGTTACAGGTGTAGCCATGAGGTCAGAATAGTGAGTGAATAAGTATGCAATGAGCCAAAAATTGTGCACATATACAAAATATAACTAGAAACACATCTTGTGCGTGATGGTTAGTAAGAGAGTGATAAGTGGACACAAAACAGAAATTGAATCATATTAAAATGAGAAATGCACAAGTATCGAATAGATCAAACTCCAAGTGCAAGGAACTACTATACAATGTAAATAGTATTCATAACAACACGGGGGGAGGAGACAAGAGCAGCAGCCGAACACCGCCGCCTTTCTCCGAGGCGAGGAATTATTGGCAATGGTGCCCCCTTTGAATGGTGCTCACGCCGGTAAGGTCGCATTTTGCTGGACAAGAAAGCACTAAAACAACGGCATTCCTTCTCCCCCGGGCGCTCGCGCTCCACCCAGTCTCCTCACAAGATAGCCGCCGTGTGGTGTTGTTGCTGCGCCTGGCTGCAGGGAATCAATACAAAGGCGTTGAAGGAACCAGGGGCTGGGACGTGTACCGAGGGCTCAACTCTGCACGAGAAAAACTGGTTTTCATTTTAGATCGGAGAGCGTAAGCGAGCCAATGGCTACGAAGGAAACGGAACAGCAGAATAATATTTTTTTAAACGGAAACGTTGCAGGTCTTGATTTTTTTGGGGGCTGTAATTCCCCACCTGGACCCCGCAGGCAGCTTCTAAACACCGAGGCGGCCAACTTCTGGGGGGTTTGAGGAGGAAACCAAGACAAGAGGGAACAAGCACACCACTGCCTTTCTCCGAGGCGAAGCAGAAATGCCTTGGAGAAACGCAGTGGCGGTTTCGAATTCGGGGCGTGTTTTCCTTTACTCTCCTCTTGCCATTGGCTGGAGGAGATAATTAGACTTCTTGAAAAAAACACGCCCCCGAATCCGAAAAGGACGGGGCCTGTACAGAGTGACGGACCTCTTCTCCAATGGCTGGCCAGCATTCAAGAGGCCAGCCAATGGAGAACAGGGGAGAAGAGGGGCGGGTTCAAGCCCCTCTTCTCCAAGTCATTAAATCTCGGATCGAGACTGCGCAAGCGCAGCCTTCGAGCCGAGACCTAAAAAAGGAGGTAATGGATGCCCATCTGTCTCCAGAAAGGCCACTCAGGCACCCACTGGGCCGCTGGCTGCATGGAACAGCACAGAAACCGCCCAAATCGCCCCCTCCCTAGGCTGCTCAAAAAAGCAGCCCACAGCTGGAATTCGGATACCGGCCCCTCGGGCATTGCCCAAGTGCCCTCGTTACCAATCCGACGCTGCCCAGCACATTACAGGCTGAGGATTCGGTGCTGGCAGGACAGAGTCAATAACGGCTGGAGAAGAGGCAAGGCGAAAAGAGCAGGGGAGGGATGTGTAAAGGAGCAAAGGGGAGGGAAGAACGGGAGGAGAGTAGAAGGATGGGGGAGAACGGGACGAAAAAGTAGGAAAGCCGAGGAGCTGGGGGGGGGGGTATTTATAAAAAACCGAAGGAGCCAGTGACTTTATTTTACCAAAAATGATAGAAGAGCGAAAGTAATCCACATTCACTTTGAACTCACTCTAATAAAATCCGACTTTGGAAATCTCGGCGTCGGCTCAGCATCCTGTTATTCTGGGCAAATCAGTAATCTCCCTGTGCCTATCAAAAATGAATGTGTCCTTATGTAATGTTACTGGTGATCATGTAAATCACCAATACCTTAAGGTAGAGTTCGCGCTATATTAAACCGCAAAAAAAATAAAAATAACTAAGGCTTTGACCCTGGTTAAATAAAATCGCAGGTCTTTTAACATGCTTGAATTAAGACTTGAGCCTTTAGCATGTTAATGAACAATGATTGACAACAGACACAAACAATCATCTGTTGAAACAAGCAGCATTTAAAGGGGCACTTCTACGAGATTCTTTAGATTAAATAAATAATATGGGCATCGCATGCAGCAAAACGGGGCAGCAATTATGACCCCTAGCGACGGCAAAGGGACTTGGAAATGAAAGTGATAGATATTGTGGAACGAACTGGAGAGAATGATATTGTCACTAGTCGAAGAATGTTCCTGATTTCTGGAAGGAATTTTGGAGGATCCGTTTCTCTGTTGTGCTTCGGGGACTTGACCACTGCACTTGACAAACCCTGCTAAAACGCAATCCATCATTTAATACATAAAACAACATTAGTGGGAGAGGTGTGTCATATAGAAAGTCTCGCGGTGTTGGGTGAGCAACATGGAAAAGTAAATCATTTTTTTATGCTCGATTGTTATCACTTTTACGGTAGCTATGCTATGTTTAATTTTTGTAAAGCACACATTCCAAAGCTTCTGGGCGCTACAACGACAAATGATAGGTTTGGCTCATTCCTTTTAAGGATTTTTATTTTTTTTGCAGATTTATATAGCGCGAACTCGACCCGGAAGCAGTGGCGCACTTTACATGAGCACCGATTACTTACACGTTCAGGCACGGGGAGATTAAGTGATTTGCCCAGAATCACAGGACGCGACCTCGAGGCTCGAACCCGGGTTTCCAGCACCAAAGTCGCAGTCTAGCCGAAGGACCACATCCTCACCCCTATAGATTGAAACGTCTGTTTTTCAGTTGTGTTGTCTCTTTCTCTTTGCAACGAATCTCTCCATGTATTAAGGTGACGTCACGTGTGACAGGATGAATTGCATGGTTGAGGGTATTAATGATGACGTCGAAACGTTCCACACCGGAAATGGCACCCTGTCGTGCTTCATATAGCCATGGTTGCATGTGCCTGGCACGTGACTGCAGCTGCGCAGTCACCCGCGGTGTAATAAGAAGTCATATGTTCTAACTGCCACAGGATTTCAGCAAAGCGGATGGGATTACTGGAGTCATGATGACTAATGTCATTTAATGAGGCGTGTAGCATGCCAGGGGTGACGTCACCAGTAACTGTAAGATCTCTCGGTTTGAACTGAGTACTACATTAACTTGCTCGTTTCACAAGTCACGGTGATTTGAGTGTTAAACTCAAACTCTACCTTTAAAACACGTTTCCTGCTGGAACTGTGTCAGCCTTAGAGCCCGCCAGAACAGGCTCTTTTCTGAGGTAATTGCCTGAGAGCAGAAACTGGCCCCAGTGTTCACCTTAAGAAACTTAACAATAATCTACTCTTCAGACACAAACAAGCCCCTCAGGTACATTACTCAAGGGGAAACTTTCACACATGGTTGAAATTGGAGTCTGTCCTCCATTTTACTTACACATCAGGAAACGATTTCAGCTTCAGTCTTTCATGAGCGCAGCTGCAGGGGTCATGCTCCTGACCTTGAACACGGTGCTGCTGCCACCCACCACCCACCGCCCTCTAATCCAGACCTTTACGGTGCAGCAGCTGCAGTCAGGTAAGATTGGAACTGACGGAGAAACATAATTTCTCTGGCCAGAACAGTCGCTTCAAGGTAGGGTTGTGGTCAATAAATGAAAAAGTTCCAAGACATCACTGCCAAATCAAAATGCAATTTAGAATACGCAGCTTTGTCTTCGAGAGAATGTCTTAGCCATTAAAATGTATGTGTTATACTGCCGTTGCATACTGGCTCACAACTCTACCAAAAGATTGAGTGAGAGTTGATTACACAATAACACATGCTTTTGGCAAAAATCAGTAAACTACTCAGTCAGTTTAAACTTTATTTCGGTCATAGACCAAAAAAGTCACAGATGAGAAAGAAAAACACAATACATGAGCCCAGTTAAAAACACAGTTAGCAACAAAACGCAACATTTTAAGAAAAATATTATGGGCTCACTTAGGTGACATCAAGACAAATACAATAAATCTTAAAAACCATAGTATAAAAGAATAGTTAAAAAGCCATAAATAGAAAGATATCATTTTTTTTTAATTACACATGAAATTTACACATATCCTACAATCAAAACACTGTGCGTGCAAGAGGAATGATTCAGTTCGGTATAGTTATGTGACAAAATATTTTTCTCAGTCCTATAGATTAGCATGGAATGGTTTTGCACCAGATTGGCCAAACCCTCTCTAGAAACTTGGCGATCAAAAACACGAAGGGGGGCAAGGTGTCGACTCTGCAAATTCTTTGGGCAACCCTATACTGGCGCACTCCTAAAGAACGTAGAAGGGGTATGTTGAAGCATTTGACTGCTTCAAGTAAAAGGGGCAAAAAAACAGCAGATAGCCATCTGTTTCCTCACACCCGTTGCATGTTGAGCACAAACTACTTCCCCCCGGGCCAAGTTTTAAATTACATGTAAATGAAGCAAGGGAAGAGTCCCTGATCCTACATTTATATAAAGGTCTTTGGTGGAGGGAGGATCAATTTGGTCCATATAGGCCTTAAAAGCCGAAAAGGCCTTGACCTCTAAAAAGCGGTTGCTAAGGTACCCTCGACTTGGCTGGTTAATCAGCTTCGTCCTCTCATGTTCCCAATAAAGAGACTTCAGCTTTTTAATTGAGGAAGTTGTGATGGCAGAAGGGTCTACCCCAAACTCTTGCACCCATAATGAGTAGAAAGTCTGTTTGATATAACTCAGCCATGGCACAAAAACCCTACTTTTTTGTCTTCCCAAGATGACTCTCAGACCTGCCCTATTGTATGACAGCTCGGGAACAGACCAAAGGTTTCAGTCCCACCAGAGAACTGATAGGGTGAACACCAAGGTCTTGTCTGAAAATCAAGGGAGTGCTCTGGGGTAGTTTAAGGGCCATCCTCAAAAATGTGCTTTCAGTTGTGCCAAACACACCTATTTTACTATGCCCCCCAGAGTTTTGCACCATAGGTAGCAGCTGCTACTGCTTGGGCTCTCCAAACTTCCAGAAGTAGGGAGACAGTGTGGAAAGTAGTCTTACCAGCAAATCTAAAATATAAACAGCCCTATGGTTTAACCTAAGAGAACTCTTCAAGACTTGAATGCCCCAGGAGTTGGAAGTGGAGAGCTGGATTCTGAGATAGTCACATTCGAGTACTCTCTCCATTATCAGCCCCTCTAAAGGTAAAGGCCCTCTGAAACCCCGGTGGACATTTATTGCCATAAACTTAGTTTTGGATAAGTTTCTAGTCAGTCTTGATGAAACGCAGAATGAATGAAACCTTAGGAGGAGAGTATTGATATCCATTGGAGTTTTCGAAATCAATAGAGTGTCATCTGCAAACAATAGCGCTGGAATTTTAGTACCCCCCAAGCACCGGGGGAATCATTGTCGCAGACCATAGGGAAATTGATACAGCTGTTGATAAAAAGAAGAAATAAAGTAGGGACAAGGATGCAGCCCTGCCTGACTCCCCTGCTGACTTGAAAATGGTCAGTAGTCTGCCGCTTGCTCCCCAGCAGATTTTTGCTAAGTTATTGCAATGGAGCCTGGTTACGATGTCGTACAAGGGACCCGGTAATCCTGGAGCCTTAAGGGGGGACCAAAGTTTAGCCCTGGGGACCATGTCAAAAGCTGCCTTCAGATAGATGAAGGCAATATATAAACTACTCACTTATTGTTAGGCATTACAGTCATCTCCCACCTTTAATCCCTCGTACTTGGAAGGTTAGAAACTGCCTGAGTTTAGGCAGTGAGAACTAAAAAATGACTGCCCCACAGGAGGAGGGCAATTCACTAGGGTGGGCAGATACCACTATGCCGTTACTATATGTGATCACCGTCGTTATCACTTTGTCACTTTAGAAAACCATGCTCGTAATCAACAGTGTATTAAAACATCTGACCAGTGTACCCAATAAAGTGCAGTTTCCCTGGGGTGGACAATCCCTCAGCCTCGTTATCGGTAGCAGCCCACCCTAGTAATGGTCAAGTGGGCAAGGTGGACACTGTAGAACTAGGAGACACGATTTCTAATCCTGGTTTCCCCATGTGACATGACAATCTGTGCGGTCTTGGGCGACATGTTTTTTAATTTTTGCATCCTGTTCTTACCTTTTTGGCAAGATTGGTGGTACTTAAAATGAGGATAAAAGTGGCTAGGAAGTGTGTGATAAGAAAATTGTCCTGGAACCCAATACAAATTGAATATTACCTTGTAAAACCGCTGGCATTTTTATGTACACTCATCTAAATGTACTATAGTAGGAAAGTTACAAGCCTTGCATCTAGCAATTCTGGCCCTCAATCTCGGCTCCCTAATTTACCAAGCTAATCTTGGTCAAATATGACTTCATGTAAAAACTCCAAAAAGACTCAGTACAGGAGTGAGCACAAAGGAGATATTCTCAAGACAAATATTCACACATGGTGAATTTATCTAATTTCATGCACCAAAAAAGTATATGTGATAGCGACCAACCTATTCACCACTTTTCTAAAGTGATAAAACTATATACCAGTGTAATTCAAGGCATCTTGTTCTAAGAATTGATTCAGAAAAAGTGATGAAATGGCACACTAACCTTTTGTGAATTAGTTCTGATTTTGAAAAACAGACCTATGTACAAATAGGTCGGTTCACAAAATACTGAATAGCAGGGGGTCACAGAACAACCGGATTAATTCATATTCATTAAGAAGGTCACAATTTATGACCGCCTGTGATTGGCCACATTCATAGTGATGGTGGCCTGCAAAGGATGCAAATCAACACAATTGGGATTGTATTTCAATGAAGATTTTTTTGAATGCAGTCCGTTCAAGGAAGCGGGACTGCATTTTAAAAAAAAGTGTTGTTATTTTACAATGTTCCACTGACAGTTGGCAGTGGTCCACGGGCACCACCAACTCTCCTAGAAACGCTTTTTAAGATTCACAAAGGGGAAGGGCTTCAAAGGGACTCCTTCCACCTTTCAAATCAGACATCTTCACCTTTGAGGTGTTGGTATATCATTAATGGCTGGCGACTGACATTTTGGTCACAAACCATTGGTACATTCCTCTCCGACTCTTAAATAGGAATTGGTCGCCCCTTCACATCCTCTCCTATTTGCAAATCAGGCAGGATTGCAAAAGCCCTTTTAGGAGTCTGAAATGATAATCTGACTCGTAAATGGGCTTTTGTATATATAAAAAAAGTCCTTATGCGGTCACAAACCCTGTTATCTTGTGAATTGCAGGATTTGCGATCACAAAAGGACTTTTTTTCATGTGGCCCAAGGTCTCAGGTTTCTGTCCTTGCTCTTGTAATGTGATTAAAATAAAGACATGCGAAAATATAACATTCCAACACATCAACATGTAGTTGATAGGCTTGTATTTTCAGCACGTTCTCTGTGTGGTGCATACAGAAGTGCATTTGGTGTTCTACATTAGCTAAGTTGGGACCTGGCAGAGCTATTCCGTTCTCAGACTATGGCTGTGAGGAGTGAATTAACCACCTTCACATTATTGTCAGAAGCTGCAAAGGGTTTCTTTGAAGCCTTGGAGACATGACCTAGTCTAGGGTAGCGTTATTCCCGTCGTGCACCAGCACAGGGTCCTGGGCAGCGGCACACTCTGCCTAGGGTTTGTGCTGGTTACACCTACAGCACTAGATTCTCGATTTTTTTCTCAGTAAATTTCAGGAGCTTTGTCCCACTGAAATGGCCTTGTGAAGTTCACAGTCTTAATATCATTGCAAAAATATTGTTGGACACATATCATGTCAAAAATATTATGATGTCAATAATATTGGTGGGCAGAATATCACAGATAAGTATATCGTTTTTAAGTGCTTCATTTTTTTTAACATAGCTGTTATTTTAAAATTATTTTATTACTTTTTGTGATATATGTTATCATTTTAATGATGATTATGTGTAATTCTGTTTTAGTAGTATCATTTATTTTATTTTTACTTTGGGTATATATTTAAAGATTATTTTCACTGTATTTGAATGTGTTTATGTATTGCTGTTTTTTGGGTTCCAGATCTCCCCCTTCTCGTAGGCAGTTACCTGTGAGGATGACAAAGTGAGACAACATCACTACACCTGCTCCATGTCAGAGAGACACACATTTGAACATCTTTGATATGTTGAACAGGGCATAGGATGCTGCCAAGGAATAGCATCTTTGTCATATGGACATTGGCCTCTGTGGAAGCCCCAATGCACTACATGGCATTTAAAGTACACAGGTGGCATGAGGGGTGCAACACACTCAATGATCATGGCACACACTGTGCATCACAAGCAATACCAGGCTGATGGACAGCACCTCCAAGCAGTTACATGCCCCAGGCCACTGACGCAACCTCAGCAGGGTACACAGACACACACAGGCACAGATCAATCACATGCCATTGGCAACAGCGGATACAACCTCACTCTGCACATGTGCCACTTGCCTGTGGGGTGTCACAACTGTGGGACGAGCTCAGCAAGTCAGACACACAGCATGGCTTACTTCTCACATCAGATGGGTAGAGCTGTTGCCTCCTCCATGCAACTGTGGTGCAACACTTCACATAGACACTCACCCACATGACAAGGAACATTCACACACATCAATGTCCAGGGGGCATACACATCACTTGGACACTCTCACCACAGCTCCACTCAACTCACACACATCTGTGGGTACAGTCACCTGTCACACCGGGGGACCACTGAATCACCTCAGGAATATAGACAAAAAATGACACAAAGGATTAGCCAGGCTGAATGTGTCATGCACTATGCAGTGAATGTCACAGTAAGCACAATGCAAGTGAGGAGTGCACACATGAACTACATCATGCTCTGCATGGGAGACATAAGCCATTCACCCCCCTGGGACCCACTCTAAACAACATTGCATGTCTGTCACACCTGGACACAATGCCAGAAGTGACAGTCACAAAAAAGGTGCACAGTCAAAGGTAGTGGAGTCAGCACTCACCTGCTCCCCTGGTCAACCATACAGGCTGGTGTACTGTGGGAGGATGACATCCAGCAATGCCTCATTCTCCTCCTGGGTGAATGGCTGGGCCCTCTCCACAGACCTTGACATGGTGCCAGAGGAAGCACAGACAGCAGCAGTGTTGTCAACAGGAAAGTTGTGCAGGCAAGTGCCCTCTCATGGGTTCTGACTGACTTATATCTGTCTTGCTGAGGGGCATTCATTTGGTGGAGTACATAGTGATTGGTCAGATTCATTCGCATCTTACATTTACTCCAATCCCTTTCCACATACACCAGTGACAGCATTTGCATCGTTCAAATTTTGAGCATCATGTCAAGTCAACAACCGCTTTGCAACATTGTATTTTGTGGCCAACTGACTTTTCCAGGACACCTGATGGAAAATTTGAACTGAAAACTCTGTATCCATGACAACCAGCATGCATTTAGTGCCTAATACTTGTCCCTTATGTGTCCCCTATGTAATTTTCAAATCCACACACAGGTACGGTGCGTTTCACATGTACCCCTACGGCACCAGTTGCACAGTGCGTTTGACACGTATGTGTACGCACTGGTAGTACAACGTGTACTACCAGTGCCTGCCCGTACGTGTACTACCAGTGCCTACACGTACATGTACTACCAGTGCCTACACGTACATGTACGCACTGGTAGTACACGTACCCGTACGTGTACTACCAGTGCCTACACTTACGTGTACGCACTGGTAGTACACATACGGGTACATGTACTACCAGTGTCTACACATACGTGTAGGCACTGGTAGTACACGTATGGGTACGTGTACTACCAGTGCGTACACGTACGTGTACTACCAGTGCCTGCACGTACATGTACTATCAGTGCCTACACGTACGTGTAGGCACTAGTAGTACACGTACCCGTACGTGTACTACCAGTGCCTACACGTACGTGTACTACCAGTGCCTACACGTACGGGTGCGCACTGGTAGTACACGTACATGTAGGCACTGTTAGTACACGTACGTGTGTACGGTCCTTACCACGCGTGCTCCTACAGCACCACTACTATAGTGATACGGACCGTACTTGAACGGTCCGTACCACGCGTACTCCTACGGCCACACAACTCTAGTGATATGGACCATACACACGCCCTCAGAGCGTGTGTACGGTGCATTTCACATGCTTACACTGTTGATAGGATGTGCACACGAAAGGAATGGAGGTCTCAGACTCGCAAAATGATGTACATCAAGTCATTGTCATTGCTGTCCTACATGTGCAGGGCCTAGGTGTGTCAGGCAGTGATATTGCACATGTCTCCTCATGTATTTGCACAATTGATGTGTGATGACCTGTGTACACATGTCATGTGTGATGGGGCACTATGTGGCACACTTCCCCTTCACACTTTGCTCATGTGTGCATGTAGTACAAACGTGTCAAGCACAGCATCACTGGTATGGCACAGTCACCACCACCCGCAACTGTCCCCTGATGCCAGCGACAGGGACACTAACAACTGACATTTAACGACCAGCGTGCACCGATGTGACTATGTCATGTGTGTGTCATGTGTTCCCATGAGCTTGCTGTTGGTGTTCCGTCAACTACATCTGCTGTTGCTGCATCCAACATGTGTCTGTGTGTAGATGGGCATGGCACACATCTACGCACACCATGCCACATGTGGATTTCCACGTAACGTGTGTCTGTATGCATCGAACATGATATTTTGACATGAGGACATATCTGCGCCGTCTCAATGTCTGTCTTTTCTGTTTTCACGTGTACCCCTTCATCGCAATGTGTGTGATCTGTTCATTTGACATTCCATGTGATCTGTGCATCTAGCTTGCCATCAGCTGTCTGTATGAGATGACATCCTTCAAATGTTGATATGTGGATGTATGTCACTCTGTTGATGTCTCTGGCTGTTCACTGACACTGGCCCACAGCTCGTTTCAGGCCATGTCATGTAGACTTGACAATCAACGGGTGTAGCTGGCTTTTCATAGGAGTATCACCTGGCTGGCATACGTGTCCTGGATGTATTGCACAGACCAGACTCTGTATTTAGCAGATGTGTATTAGCAGTTTGGCATGTGCTCAGTTCATTGACATTGATGTTGTTATGTTCTCACTGTTCGTTATTCATTCAAATTTTCTGCAGGGCACCGCCTGTCCCCAGATCAATGCCGGACTTGGGTGCCATGAGGGAACGTGACTGCATACACCGTTACAGATTCACCCAACAGTTGATTGAGGACTTGACCGCCAAGCTGGCACCACACCTCCAACCACGACACAGGTATCCTATTGCGCTGACCCCCAAGATGAAGGTGATGGCAGCCCTACATTTTTTTGCCACAGGTACATTTCAATTCACCATAGCTGATGTTGGTGGCATGTCACAGACGATGTTCAGCCGTGTCCTGCATGATGTTTTGGCAGCCATGTTGGAGCACCTGGATGAGTTTATCCATTTTCCGACTCCTGAGGAGTTGACAGGTGTCAAGGGTGATTTCTATGCCCTGGGAGGGATGCCCCATGTCATTGGGCTCATTGATGGGACACATGTGGCTTTGGTACCACCACAGGCACAGGAGGTCGCCTATCACAACCGTAAACATTACCACTCTATAAATGCTCTTGTGGTGTGTCTTGCTACCATGCTGATTTCCCATGTCTGTGCACGTTTTCCATGCCTACATCATGAGGCGTAGCAGGGTGCCACAAATGATGCTGCGGCTGCACAACGAACGAGCATGTCTTGGTGGGTATACTCTGTTTGTCCTGTGTTTTACGGTATCTTTTATCTTACGGCATCTCCTGACCCACTTATTTACATGATGTTCCCATGTAGGGGACTCTGGCTATCCCAACATGCCATGGCTGATGACGCCTCTCCGCAACCCAAGGTCAGCTGCAGATCACCGTTACAACAATGCACACGGGCAGACCAGGCGAGTGATTGAGAGGACATTTGGCCTCCTGAAGAGCCGATTCCAGTGCCTTCACAAGACAGGCGGGTCCCTCCCATATACACCGGCAAAGGTCTGCAAAATCTTCCTCGTATGCTGCATGCTGCACAACATGGCAGTGGAGAAGGCAGTGCCACTCATCCTGGAGCAGCATGAGCAGGAACATCCACCCGTGGAGGATGAAGGGCTTGGTCACGAGGCAAGTGAGGAGGAGGAGGAGGAGGAGGATATCCAGAGTCAGCTCATACGCAACTTCTTCTCATGATGGTGAGTCACTGGGTCTGAGTGTGCACGCTTGGAGCCTTGTGTGGCATGTGTTGCAATGTGTGTGTCCAGCTGACTGTATGCTAAGTGACTTAGATGTGCGTTCTGATGTGTCACTCGAGTGATGATGTCATTCCACTCATTTTAGATGAGAACCTAAATTTTCAAATCGCATTGTGACAACATTATTCCTGTAGAGTAAATGACCATGCATGCGGATAACAATCTTTTAGCTGACATCTTGTGTGTCTGTCATCCACAGGTTCTTGCGCATTTTGTCTGGTCGTGTCATCGTTGGCCTCCTGCTATTCCTTATGAGTATTGCAACATGTGTTGAATCAGCGTTCCATGCACGGAAATGGAGAAAAGTCATTTTGGGTGAGGATTGCAGCAAGGCATTTTGGGGGTGTTACGTGTTTGGAATGTGTGGGGACTGCTCCTGTGCATGTTGGGTTACCATGCATACATGTCGAGTCACCATGGGGCACATGACATGTAGCATGACTCCCATGAATTGATAGTCAACTTTCGTGACAGTCATCTGTTATGGTTTGTGGATTCTGATGAAGGCATCAATGTGTGTAAAACTTCCCTCAGAAACATACGGGATGCTACGGGTGGACATAGTGTGGGACATCCCCATAAGAGGCTCAATGGGGAATTGCAGCCTCTCCGTGTGCAGCAGGGGGTGTTTGGCTCATCCCCATAACTTGTGTGCCAGGCCATTTGGATTTACTACATCTGTGTTGTGAAGGGGGTGTCCAGTGTAGGTCCCACATGTTCAGCCAAATGACCTGTGATTCTGTTCATATTGATGCATTTCCCTTAGTGTGAGCCTGACTAATAAAGGGGTTCCTCACCCTCCAAGGTGCCTCATCTCTGTCAATGCAGGTCTCTTGCCACTTTGCATGCAGCATCTCTGGCATAGTTGTCAAAGATTGTGCATATGAGTCTATGTGTAGTTTGGCTACATGCATGCAGTTCTTCATGGGTTAGAATCTCGATTGTGCATGAAGTCCATGGTTGTGTATGTATTTGGGCATGTTGGTCCCCACGACAGGCCGTCAACGCCTTCTGAGGGTGTGTCTCCTGTGCGCGGCTCGGCCTTCTGTTTCCTGATCCTGTGTCAGTCATCTTTGGTGATTGTGCATCCATTTTCTCTGGGTGTGCCATGGGTAACCAGACACTCCTTCCTTTACATACGCCTGTTGCAGTTGTCCTTTCTGACATCCTTGTCTTTGTGTTCTACTTTTGACATAGTTTCCAGGACATGCCGCCTGCTGCTGCGGCCCCTGCAGCAAGGGCCCACAAAGTAGCGGGATTCGGCAACACACACGCCTCAAAGATGCTCCTCCCTCCACCCATTCATTTGGCTGTCATCATCTTGTCTGTGCCACTGTTGCGGCCACGCGGTCCCAAAGGCAGGACCGTCAGCACATGCAACGTGCACATTGCATGACCCTCATGTCCTTGCAGGACCCACATCACACTACAGTCTGATGTTGCAGCCACCCTCCAAGCAATGTCTATCCGAAAATCAACCTCCTGCTCTCAGGCATACCCTAAGCGCACACACAACACCTTTGCATGCTGAGTGTGCAACTCCAACTGCCTACACAGCGCTGCCCCGCCTTCCAGGCCCTGTCACACCAACCAGATCATGTCCCTCCTGCTCCACACTGGCTCCGTCCACCAGCAAGGCCATGGGAGTGGGACTCAAGCCTTCAGCATGTAGTATAGTGGCGTCATCTGGCACACGGCCCAGGGATCATCTCTCAGTGTGTCAATCTTCAATGTGTCCTGGACCCCCTTCTCCACCATCACATGCGCACACAACCTCATCATCATGTCGTATGCCATTGACACCCAGGTGCTCCTCACCCTCACCAAAGACGCAGCCATTGCCAGTTCCAACATTCAAGAAGGCATGAGGTCCGTGGATGAATGGCTGAACATCAGCCACCTGAGGCTGGACTTGTACAGGACGGAGGTAATCATCTGAGGATTGTCCCCTTACAGCTGGCTCAACTCCTTGTGTCCCACCCGCAGGGGCCCTACACAAGCACACAGTGGCTACGCACACAAGATGGTGTGCATTATGGATTTCTCACTCACATTTGCCATGCAAATCACCAGCATTGTACCTCATGCTGCAACACCCTCTGCATGATGCACATGATCCACAGATAGATCCACTCCAAGGAAAGACAGACCATCCCCCAGGTCCACGACACCAGCCAGGTCAACTACTGCCCCGCCCTCTACGGAGCAAGTACATCCAAACTCACTGGAAACTTGTCCACATCCAGGGTGCATCTGCACAACTCAACTTCAACATCCCGCACCCCATCCACATCACCGTCCACCTGAGATAGCTGCAAGGGATCACTGTGTGCTACAGTATGACCTTCACACTCCTCACACACACTCAGGAGGCAGTCAACAACCCTAGACCCCAAAATCAACCTTGTACATCTGTCATCCAAGACCCTGTTGGCCCAACTCTATGCATCTGAACTTAGCCTGGCCACCATTCTTCACATCCACAACACTCCAGCATGAAGGAGATGGTTCTCCCACCTGGCCAAACATACCTGGGCCTTCCTCCCCGGGAACCTCCACATGAGCCATGACCTCTAGGCCTTCATCATCCTCTTCCTGATTGGTGTGTCCGCACGGTATTTCAAGCCCCCCCTCAGCAGCTTGAGGCCATCACGGGTGAGTATTGGGCTCCCAGGTTGTATCGGATGATACATTGTGACCCATGTCTGTCCTGTACCGGACTCAGATCCCAGGGTATGGATGGCTGGAGTTAGTTCAACACTCAGGCATAGTTTGACATTTACCCACACGTATGTTGTGGACTAATGCAAAATGACTGCAACATCTGATGACAAATAAATAGTTTTATTCTCGGTGGGGTGCGTGTTTTGCTAGAAAAAATAAGTTACTCTACCGGGTGCATAGAATCCAAAGTTCACAGGGGGAGATGGGATCCTTGGCATTTGAAGTCATCAGAGTCCAGACCACAGTGTTGGTCATCATTGGTCAGACTGTGACCAGCAAGTCCATGTGGCAGAGAATGTCAGTGAATGATGTGCTGCTGTTGCGCATGAAGGCCAGGTGCCAGGCCAGGTGACCTGGGAGATGTGGATGGTCCGCTGCCTCTCACGGTCTTTTCCGTGGACGACCCACCTTCCTCCGAGGACCCTCAGATGCAGGCCTTGACGATGCATGGGACGCTCCGTCGGATGAATCCTCCTCCTCCTCCTCCCTCCCTGTAGCTGGTGCTGGTCTGCGCCTGGTGTCACAGGGAGGGTTGTCCATGTTGTCAGCGATCCGACTGAGTGAATGGCTTATGTCCCTTTGCACTGCCAGGAGCTCAGCCAGTCTTGCCTCCATCCGTCCTTGGTGTTGTTGTTGACTGGCGTGTTGCTCGGCCTGCTGATTCTTAATGTCTGTGAGGGTCGCCACTACCTGACTGATGGCCCTGGTGTCACACCGGTATGCCTCCATGATGTTGCGTACGTGTGACATACCGGTCCCTTCAGCTGTCTGGTCAGGTTCTCGCCTCCGCCTGCCTCCACTCCCACCACCCCTGCCCACACGAGCCTGGCCTGCCGTTGTGGGCACATCGGGTCTACGGGACCCCTGAGGGATGGCAGTGTCGGTGTTGGCTGCCTCCTCCTGGGTGCCCGGCGAACCTTGTCCCTCCAGGTCAGACTGGCTCAGTTGTTCAGTGTGGGCAGGGCTCCTGGGTGTCTCCTGGGATGTGGCAGTAATGGGGGTCGTGGTTGGCACAGATGTACCTGAAGCAGGTGCTGCAGGGGCTTGGACACCAGAGGGGCCAGGTGGGTTGGGGTCATCCACGGAGTGTTGTGAGGTGTCGCTGCCTGTGGGATCAGGTTAATCCCGAGCCTGGGACTGTGGTACTTCCCCCCCATTGTTGGGGGAGATCCATGACGTTGCCCTGTGTGTGAGAGAGAGACAATGTTAATGCTGTTTAATGCGACATCCATGTTTCATACATATTCTAGTTGCCACAGTTCCTCCAGGTAGTTGTATGTGCCTAGCATTCACATCAATGTTCACTTGTGGATGGGTATGTTGCAGGGGACTGATTGAAATGTTCTCCAGGGTGTTTGACATGTCAAATTTGGGCTTGGATGCTTCTTTGGCTGTGGCTTGATCTTGTTGTGTCACATGTCCATTGTGAGAGTGGGTAACTCCATTGGCTGCCCCGGGGGTGTGTGCTTGTGTAAGGGGTGAGTGATCATCCCTCAGCCCGACGCTGTTCAACATCCACATGTGTGAGGCCCCCCTCACACAAGTGGCCCACCACCACAACCTCAAAAACATCTCCGACGCCGACGACACCCAGTTCATCCTCTCCCTCACCAAGGACCCTCACACCGCCAAAACAAACATCCACGAGGGTCTGAGGGCCATCGCCGACTGGATGAGGAGCGGCCATCTGAAACTGAACTCGGACAAGACGGAGGTCCTCATCCTCGGACCCACACCCTCAGCCTGGGATGACTCCTGGTGGCCGATCGCTCTGGGGACAGCACCGACACCTACCGACCACGCACGCAACCTAGGATTGATCCTCGCATCCTCCCTCTCCATGTCCAAGCAGGTCAATGCCGTTTCCTCCTCCTGCTACGACACCCTACGCACGCTCCACCGGATCTACAGGTGGATCCCGACCGAAACTAGTAGAACAGTGACACAGGCCCTCGTCAGCAGCAGACTGGACTATGGCAACGCACTCTAAGCAGGACTCCCATCCAAACACCAACGGCGGTTACAACGCTTCCAAAACGCCTCCGCACGACTGATCGTCAATGCCCCCTACCACAGCCACATCACCCCCCTCCTGAGTGACCTGCACTGGCTCCACATCAACAAGAGGATCACCTTCAAGCTCCACACCCACGCACACAAGGCACTCCACAACGCCGGAAAAGCCTACCTGAATATCAGACTCAGCTTCTACACCACCACCCGCCAGCTCCGCTCCGGCGGCCTCGCCCTCGCAGCTGTCCCCCGCATCCAACGTATGACCGCCTGCGGCAGATCCTTCTCCTACCTCGCCGCCAAGACCTGGAACACCCTGTCAACACCTACGACTGACCCAAGACCTACTTGCCTTCAGAAGACTCCTCAAGACCTGGCACTTCGAGCAGTAGTGGAACCCCCCTCAACGCCTTGAGACCCTCACAGGTAAGTAGCGCGCCTTACAAGTACCCTGATTGATTGTTGATTGATTGACGATGCCTGCTGGTGGGTGTAGTGTGATTTGGCAGTGGGTCTCCCAGGTGATGTATCTGTCCCCCCATGGAGCATGCTGCCATGTCAGTGAGTGTGAGTTCCTGTCCTAGATATCTGAGCTTTTTGTGTTTGTGTTAGAGTTTGCAGTGGTCACAGGAGGGCCTTATGCTGCCTACAGCAGGGCCAAGTGTCAGCTACCTTGTCAGTACTTTGCCAGTCCCTGTGCATTGAGCATGGTGCATGGGTATGTACCTGGGCCATATGGGCTGAGGGCAATGGTGTCTGTTTCTGAGTTGTACAATATGTTTAGTGATCCCCACCCTCCCAGCATCCCGGACATCCAGTCTTGGGTTTGTGGTTTGTGTAGGCTGGGACATGGCATGGCCTTGCTTTGTGAATGGGGCATACACATGTTAGTGGCATGAGCGTTGTTTTTGAGTGTGGTTGTGTCCGGTGAGGGCTTGGGGGTAGGTGAGTGCATTTGTTGTAGTTGGGGTGTGGATGCCATTACCCCCATGTTACGTAAGTTGTTTGTGTACTCACCAGGCTCGGCAACTCCTTCGACTCCGTGTACTCCCACCGGCGGAAGCAGGGCCATCGCCTTCTCCTCCCAGGGATGGTAATGTACCGGTCTGTGGGGCAGCCCACCTCCTGTGATGTTACTCTGGGCGTAGTCCTCGTTCATTTTGAGCTTGACTGCCCTCCGCAGATCGTACCACCTGGCTTGGCATTCATTCCTAGTACTTCTGATGGGCTCAACAGCATTCACCCGATCGACGATCCTCTGCCACAGGCGTGATTTTTCGGCTATGCTGGTCTGTCTGACCAATGTTCCAAAGAGCTGTGGCTCGACTCTGATGACTTCGTTGACAAGGATGTCCAGCTCCTCCCTTGTGAACTTTGGATTCTTGTCTTTGGGCATGGTGTGGGGTGTGAGTGTGGATGATTGTGGGTGTGTGGGTGTGAATGTGTAGGTGTGTGTGTGAATGTGTAGAGGGGGTATGTGTGAAGGAGGTTTTGCGAAGGTGTGTAAGTTATGGTGTATGGGTGCAGTTGTTTGTCTGTGGTGTCTGTCAGCAGTGGGTCTGTTGCAAAGGCTCATGGTTTGTGAGTGTGGGCCCTTTTTATTGGTCCATTTGTGGGTGTGGCTGGGTTTGAAATTTTGGTGGGTGTGTTATAAGAGGTGGTTGTGAGTTTGGGCCTCTGTTTGCCTGTTTGGATGTGCCAGGTCAGTCTTTTAGATGTTTTGTCTACTGTAGACATGTTTTGTGGTGTTGTGCGAGTCAAATTGACCCTCCTTGTGCTGTTTTACAGTGTCCTGGTTCTGTACGAGTCGTTTAGCATATGTAAGGTGCGTACATACGCGATGTTGCTGTACAGTGCTCACATATGCAATGTTGTTGTACAGTTTGTACATACGCGATGCTGGGGTATGGTGGTGGGGTACAGTGCGTCCAAGTACGGGGCTGGGGTACGGTGTTGGGGTACGGTGCATACAAGTACGGTGCTGGGGTACGGTGTTGGGGTACGGTGCGTACATGTACAGGGCTGGGGTATGGCGCTGGGGTACGGCGCGTCCAAGTACGGGCATGGGGTACGGCGCTAGGGTACGGTGCGTCCAAGTACGGGGCTGGGGTACAGTGGTGGGGTACGGTGCGTACATGTACGGGCATGGGGTATGGCGCTGGGGTATGGGGCTGGGGTAGGGCGCTGGGGTACGGTGTGTCCAAGTCCGGGCCTGGGGTACGGCGCTGTGGTACGGTGCGTCCAAGTACGGTGCTGGGGTACGGTGTTGGGGTACGGTGCGTACATGTACGGGGCTGGGGTACGGTGCTGGGGTACGGTGCGTACATGTATGGGGCTGGGGTAGAGAGCGGACATGGGGGGGTACGGTGCTGACATATAGGGGGGAGGGAAGGGCTGTACGACTCGTATCCCGGAGTTTACCCGGATTCGAGTGGTACGGCGTTCGCTCCGTACGGGGCCTTTTCCATGCGCTTGTGTTTTCGGAAGGGCAGTACGGATCGTACTTGCGCGCTCGGAATTCAGTTTTACGATTTGTATGTAAAACTGTCCGGGGACGTCTCGTAGACTTTTCCCGAAGCGATTCGTATGTATTTTTCACGTACGAATCGTACTTCACCGGTGGGACGGCACTTGTACGAATCGTACGTAAAAAAATACGGATACGAGTCGTACGGTAATTTTTTTTAACGGATCGGAATCGGCACCTAAATGTCATGAAATTAATATTTTAATTTACTATGCACTATTTATTATTTTCTGGCATAATTTTTTATTTGTTCTTGTGGGTGGTGGATTTTATAGGGGATTAGGGTCAGAGGTGTTTTAAAAATATATATTTAATATTTTTATTTTTTAAACATTTGTAAGATTATTTTATTTCCTTAACTTTTAATGTTCTAATAATGTTTTATATTAAATATCTAATGGTAAAAATGATTGTATATTTGTAATATATTTGTTGAAATACATTTTATATTTATGTTTTCTATACATTTAGTTTTAAAAAAAATTTAGAAGTGAAAATACTAAATTGGACTCTTCTAAAAGTAAACACTTTCCTTACAGTTGCTTATTTTGGAGTCAGAATAGTAAATCCGACCCCTCAAAAGTCCAACACTTTCCCTACTGCTGCCCAGGTTGGAGTGGAAATAGTAAATCAGACCCCTCCAAAGTCCAAAACATTCCATGCTATTGCTTATTTTGGAGAAGGAATATTAAATCTGACCCCATCAAAGTTCACAACTTTCCCTACTGTTGCTTAATTTTGAAAGAGAATAGTGAATTGTGTATTTGTATATTGTACATGTTTTTATAACTGTCAGTGTACAGTATTTTCAAATTTTCTTAATTATTTCCGCATTATATTTATTATTGTTTACATTTATTTTAAATGATCTATTTATAGTTTATGATTTAAAAATATAGAATGTATTTATATACTTTTATATTAAATGTAAATATTTGTATATTTTTTTTAACTTAATGTATTGCTTAAAGTTAATATCTGTTTAAATATTTTAAATTCAAAATGTTTACCAATTTAATGGCAATATTTTGGTCCATTATATTTTTGTAGTCAATACTGTTGCACTTTACATAGAAATTATGTAAAGTTAATATTTGTCACTTTTTTGGTTGTATTTAGTACTGGAATATTTTTCTCGCTGATATTTTGTCACGGATGGCCTTTGGGAAATTGCAGGTAGTACATCTGAAATTAAGTGCATAAAACACTGATTTTGCTTGTATGTCCTCCTTTTTGTGAGGGAAAACTTGGAAAATGGCGAATTCACTGCACTGTTTTACTCTGCAGTGTTGATATTTACTAGGTGCAGCAATTATATTATTGCAGCTGTTAAATTGTTTCAGATATACCATTCGCATAACTCTTTCATTTATTTGGTTATTAGAATACATCATTATCTTCTGTTCATTTTACTCTCCCTACAAATAAGAAACTTACATGTACTTACTTCTCATCCACCATGATGTAGTACGAGATTCCTTTTCAGCCCATGAAAACAGTTTTTTTAGGCAACTTTTAGCGGTCCCGGGTTGCACCCCCCTTGTTCCGTTATTTTGGGACCTGAATATACGTCGTTTGGACGATCATGCTCATTTACGTCCATTACTGTACTGGGTGCGCCTGTGGTCCACCGATGAGCTTGCAGACTACAGAGATGCATTAAAGGAAATAATTCAAATAAAGAATGCCACCCGGCTGGTTTGGTTAGCGTATATCGAAAACTGGTTTATAAAGCTGGGCTTACGCAATTTTTGGACAGATCCTGATTCTCTTACCAATTCTTCCAAAAAATTGCTGAAGGACACATATTGGGACTATATTTATAATTCTGCACTACATAACCCCAAACTTGGATCATTGACACTTAAATTTTTATATTTTAAATGTGGAAGCAAATTCGAATATTTTATGGATGAAATTGAGCCCCCTTTGGCTAAATCACTGTATTTAAAGTACCGCTATGGTATTTTACAACTTAATTCTAGAACATCGAAGTGGGCGACCAATAATAATAACAATAAATCTGATTTGTGCCAATTGTGCGATATGGATACTAAGGAGGATGAGACCCATGTCCTATTTATATGCCCTGCATATATGCAGGCAAGGATAAAATGGATTAAACCCATCTGCTTAAATCTGGGTCTTCGGCGTATCCAAGATGGGGAAATATTATTTAAGGGCGACACGTCACAGAGTATAGTATTTAGCCTGAGTCGTTTTTTATTTAATGTAGCGATAATTAGGAAAAGAAATGGTCAAAAAATGTAATGGTACTGTCATTTAACCCTGGTTCTTAAACTTCTTTTATTCTTATTTTAAATGGTTGATAAACCTATATTGTGCTTAAACTAATATCTAAAGCCTTTTTATATTGTATTTATGTATGGATTATTTGCACCCACTACAAATGCTGCATTTTGATATAATGATTGTTTTTAATATTGTATGGAACTCTTTTATGGTTATTTGTAACCGAAATAAAGAAAAAACACACACACATCCACCAAATCAATTCATGGCAGCACCAGTAATACAGAATGCATACTCAAGAGTTCCCCCCCTGACTAGGTGTGAAATGAATATTAAAAAAAAACATTGATAGTAATGGAGTACTGTTTACAGAGGGGGAAGTTGAACCTAACTCAGTTCAAAGCAAAACTAATAAGAATGGGTGTGTGAAAATAGGGAAATCCTTTGCAAGGTTTTAAAATAAACATTAGGGGGCATATTAGCAAGGGCTTCATCGCCGCTTTAGCGGCACCTTTTGCCGCTAAAGCGGCAATTTTTTTATCGCCCTAACTGTAAGCTGTCGCTAACAGCAGTTAGCGACAGCTTTCAGGCGAAAGTGACCGGTTTGGGGCCCGCTTTGCATGACATGCAAAGTGGGCGTACCCAAACTGTTAGCGACTAAAAGCAGTCTCTAACACAGCTATCGCCTATTACCAACGCAGGCGAAGCGATGAAAAAAATCGCGCTAAGCGCGATTAGCGCTGGTATTTAACACCTGCTGGAAACCTGACTCACCTGTATTCCTGAATGGGAGGTGGATCTTCAGGCTAAGTCCACCATGGCGTTAATGCGTGAATATCACTGGATTTCCAGCGATATTCAGGCATTTCGCTGCTATCGCTGGATATTTTAGCAGAGTGGAGATAAACGTTGCTAATATCATGTTTTCTCCGCTAAAATATCCAGCGATAGGCAGCGATAAAAATAAACGTGCTAAACGCGTTTTGCGATAAATATCGCATGTTCTTGCTAATATGCCCCTAGATTATTTAATTCGAAAACATAGCACTATAACCATCTACACACGACTAAACAAATGTACAGAAATAGGAGAAGTCTAATAAGAAAATGTTATATCATAGTTTTATTAATAACACAGGGCAAAATACTCTATATGCTTTTTGCACCAAACAGAACTGCTTCATGGTGAAAACCATCATCGTGGAAGCTTAAGGGGTGATAGCAGCTGAATAGGTCAATGATTGTATGGGAAGGCACTCATAACTGTTTGATCAGTCAGATGCCACAGAAGCAAATCAAGAGTCTCTGATGGGTGTCCCTTGCTCATCATTTATAATAAATTCAATAAATAATAGAAGTTCCATCCTTCCTTTTTTATGTTTCTCTGGCCTATTACCCAGAGCCACTGGAATTATGTGGCAGGTGGAGGACCAAATTATGCAGCAGGGTGGACTAAATTATGCAGCAAGGAAAGGAAAATTATGCAGCATAATGCGCCACATTTTGTGATAGCATTATTAGATTATTTTGGTATTTTTACACAAATGAACACTATCTTGACAAAGGTTTTACTTCATTGGTACCAATTTTACACCTAAAACTGCAATAAGCAACATATATGTGATTAGTCAACCTTTGAAAAGGCCCTTCAACTGTGCAGCAACACGTGCCGCTCTCTTTTAATTAAATTTTAATTTGATTGCGATAGAAACTTTTTTTTAAAGTCTCCCGATTATGCAGCAGATGATGGAGTATGTGGCATATGCGCTAAATGTACAATTATGTGAAAAAAGAAGCAGCAGCCTCAACATTGCATCATTCCAGTGGTCCTGCCTATTATGCAGTGGGTTAAGACAGATTACTCTATAGTGAAGCCACTACTGGGGACACCAACAGTGCTGACAAACAATGCCTTGAAACTTAGGCTTAGCCGTCCACCACCATTTTGTACAATCTCTCGACTGTGCAAGAATGGCAAGCAAACCATTCCAATTTAGGAGCGGAATGTAGACAGATATGTCTGATGTACTTTGAGAAAACTCCCCCCACAGCAGGGACACTAGTGATGTGGATTCTGGAAATGTACCCCTACTGTGAAGGTATTTCCACTATGCCACCCAGGAGTTTACACTAAACTATAAACATGATAGTTTTGTTTCATTTGACATCAGTATAGATGCATGGCAAGACTATAGGAAGCCTTCATCTGGCACAGATGATGGTCAGAAACCTACTGGAAGGTTTAGTTCTGATGATTGGCAACACGAGTGGTCAATGACTTGTACTGAGAAACTGATCACAGGATCCCGGTATCAATAGCATCCCCAGGCCTCTCTTTAAATTAAATAGCAATATTAGTGCAATTCAATTAGTTCTGACAAATAAAGCCTGTGTTGTAAAGCACAACGATTCCTATTTTCTGGACTTGTAGTACATTAGTCCCAGTGCACAAAAAGAGAACAGGAGTCTCACCTGTAACAATTAGTTAATATCTTTACTTGAATAGGAAAGTAAACCATTTGCCAGGGCTTTACTTGATGATCTTGATGTGTGCAGTGAAGAGAAGGCTTTCATACCTTTAATCCAACCTGAATTCAATAACGTTGCACTGTACTGGTGCTCCGCAATCTTCAGAACAGCCTTCGACATGGTGAATAGATCCGTGCACTGGACTAATCTAGTAAACACGGGAATGGCACAACATTGTTAAATCTGATTACATCTCACTGTGAGGTCTGGGTTAGAGGGCAGACTAATATCAAAGGTACAGTATCACCAGAAATACACACGCTGCACAGCTTAAATAAGGGAGCATTCTTGAATCAACCTTGTTCAAGTTATATGTTGTTGATGGCGGTGTCCTTCATTATCGTGGTGGAAATATCGACCTATAGCTATATTAAGACTATCATTTTGACCCCATTATTATCATCTTGGTTGAGTTCATAATATTAATTCTGCACTTGATAACATTTTGAACGTGATATTATAATCTCAATTTACCTATTGATCAAATATTTTTGGGGTTGACTTTTTGACATACAACTATTTCAATTTTGACAGCACAGGGCCTGATTATGAGTTTGGCGGATGGGTTACTCCATCGAAAGGGAGAACAACCTTCACAACACAGTCGTTACACCGCGGTATGTTTACACCGCAGGCATTACAACGCAATTAACGACTTACGCTAGATGGCGCTCTAAGCTAAGGAATAGTATGATTTACTATTCCAACACCTTCCCTACTGTATGTAGACTGGAGTTGGCATAGTAAATCATACTATTCCTAATTCCAGCGCCCTCCAGCACAAGTCGTTGTAACGCGATGTAAAATACCGCGTTATGAATGTATGCGTAGTAACATCATACATTCCAGCAAAAGGTGACGGCTATCCCATCCGCCGTATTACGAGTTCCATTATATCAAATGGGAAATAATGGAACTCATAATATGGATGACGGGATATCTGTCAATTTTGTGATTTAATAACCCATCCGCCAAACTCCTCTAAATTGTTTCCCTAAATTCTAGTCTGGCCTTTCACTGGATTGCTGCCCTGGCGCCCGAATCAGTCTTCTATTGACATGCAGGATACGGATCGGAAACTGCTGGCCCCGCTACCCAGAACTTATGTACGCGTACACCCTGTTTGTGTTTCGGCAATCGCCAGCCCTCCTCCCTCCTTTGATATTCTGGCTACTTCCTCCTCTAGTTCCACTCTGTGGAATCAGTTCTCTTGGTTTTGGACTTGGATTTAGATGTACCCCGCCATTTTGGGATTATCTTCTTACGGTGCTCATGATCTGGATCCGCTATCTTAGCGACCTTTCTCCATTCCTCCTCCCTGCTCGTCTCCATCTGATGCGACCTTCCAACATTTATCTTTTTTGCTGGCCTGCTCCATGTTTTTGTCCGACTGACCTTTACCTCTACCCCCCTCCCCCAGTCTCTTACACTCCTCTCACCTACTACTGTCTCCAATTCCTGTTATTGTTGCTGAAATTTCAGGTCCCAACACCGGTTTGTTTATCTCTCACTTTCATTGTCCTGATCTGCTTTCCTTTCCCCTTCTGACTTTTCTCCCTCACCTTCTTTGCCCCTTAGAATGTTTTGTCTCTGTTCGCCATGCGTTAATAATGTCATACTACTGTGTAACGTTGTTTCATTATGTGTCTTTATTTTGCCAGTCTCTAGTAACTCGTGTTTTTACTTTGTAACACTGTGTAACATATTTTTATTTTTTTTGTAACTTGCAATCCCATTGATCCTCTTGTAAAACGCTCTGATAACTCTGGGTCTAACCAGCGCTATATAAAACTCTTCAAATAAACAAATCAAATAAATAAACACTGATGACCTAATACCGCTAGGCCAGACAACATCATTAAAAGTCATGTACAATGCCAAAGGTTAATCATGAATACTACCAAAACAAAGATCCTTTGGCAGAAAAAGATTTAATTATGCATGGTTTGTAGATTGTACCAAGCTAAAGGAGTTATTTTCACATATCTAGGAGTAGCAGTGCCATTGCCCTTAGACTGGAAATAAAATGAAAATGATGTAACCATGAGATCTTTGTCATGCTGCACACGGTTGAGACATTTTTCTTAGAGCCACCACAGAGATACTTGCACCCTTTGGTATATGTGTTTGATTCAAAAACGGTATCCATTATACATTCATGTTGCACTATTTTTCCTCATAATGCGGACAATCACTTGATGAAATAGAATGAAAAATGCTTCTGGAATTACAAACAATTTGGGAAACATCCAATATCTATATCTATCTATCTATCCATCCATCGATCAATCCATCCGTCCGTCTGTCTGTCTGTCTGTCTGTCTGTCTGTCTGTGTATTTGAAACTGTAAGTAGAGGATACAACAAAGATCAAAAGGCTGATGTACCAAGTCTCCCAAGGATTGGGTTGAGGTGCCATTTTCCAAATACTACTGAATTTGTGTTGATTAGAAGCCGAATAGATAGGTTCTGATGTTGCAGAATCCGGTGCAATCATGGTTAGTTTGATTTTTACCATGCATCAAGTACTTTACAAGTGATTTTTAAAGCTTATATAACCAGTAATTAATCAGCAAATAATCCAGCATGATGCACTTTAAATCTGCTATGTTCAAACTATACAATACGTATTGGAAAATTGTTAGCACTTTACAGAGACTCTACTGAGTCAGCATCTCAAGACAGCACAATGCACTTTAAACCTGCCATACCTATTTATATTGTGCAATAATGATTTATTTGATTGTGCAGTTTGTATTAAGCACTTCACAAGCGATTTTACAGCCTATAAAATCAATACCCAAATAGGGAATAAGCGAGCACACGGCACTTTGAATCTGCTATGTTTAAATTATATAACGCAGAGTAAAGTACATTGCTAACACTCTATAGGGTTCATATCAAATCTGCACTTTAAGACAGCATAATGCCCTTTAGACTTGCCATATAGTTCCTAACGAACTAGACCTACATTTCAACATTATTAGAAACAGAGGGGGATATTCTCAAGGACCGGCGATACCTATCGCAAATGCCAGTTAGCGGCAGTTTTTTTTATTACTGCATAGCCATGAAAACTATTGTTATGTTAGCGGTGTATTAAAAAGCCGTCGCTACATGGCGCTAGTAACAGGGAACAGAGGTGAAAACTGCCGCTAACATCAGCGCGAAGGCGATGGGAAAACCGGTGTTAGCAGGCAATAACCACCAATTGGCCCATTAGCTGCAAAAAAACTCATGTTAGTCAGGCCAACACGAGTTTTTTTTGCCTCTAATGCAAAAAATAGCCTACCAGTCAACCTCCAATAGAAAATAGGCATGAAAACCACTAAAATGCAGAATGGAGCAGCCAGGGCCAAGTGCAGCACACATCAAAAATCTCTGCAAGCCAGCCAACATCCAGGATTACCAGGATGGGAGCCTTGATTAACCCTGGGCGTAGTGGGCGTAGTGGGGCTACGTGGAGCATCGCGTAGTGTGGCCAAATCTACGCACACTCGCGCACTCCATGGAGCCCCACTACGCACCGCCCGCCTCCCTCCCGCCCTCATTTTAAAATAACTGAAAGTATTTAAAAGTAAGAAAATGCCTTACCTGAGGTGCGGCGTCCCGGGGCTCCCTCTTCCTGGTTCAGCGGCAACTTCGTCCTCACAAATGCGCATACGCGGGCAGCTGAACCAGGAAGAGGGAGCCCCGGGATGCCACACCTCAGGTTAGGCATTTTCTTACTTTTAAATACTTTCAGTTATTTTAAAATGAGGGCGGGCGGGAGGTGGGTGGCGGGCAGCTCTGCTCCGCCGTGGTGTGTGCATAGCGCTGCCTTCTATGCCTACTTCGTGGACCATGAAGCAGGCAGCACTGCGCACACTCCGCGGGCGGAGCAGAGCACTACGCCCACCCTTAGCCTTGATGCCTCGCTGGCACTGCGCCTGGAGCCTGGATGCCTCACTGGACCTGCGCCTGGAGCCCGGATGCCTCGCTGGACCTGCGCCTGGATGCCTCGCTGGACCTGCACCTAGAACCTGGATACTTCGCTGGACCTGTGCCTGGAGCCTGGATGCCTCGCTGGACCTGCGTCTGGAGCCTGGATGCCTTGCTGGACCTGCGTCTGGAGCCTGGATGCCTCGCTGAACCTGCGTCTGGAGCCTGGATGCCTCGCTGGACCTGCGTCTGGAGCCTGGATGCCTTGCTGGACCTGCATCTGGAGTCTGGATGCCTTGCTGGACCTGCATCTGGAGCCTGGAGTTGGATGTGGAGGAGCTGTGAAGTCGATGAGCCGTGGTGGTAGATATTGAAACTCAACGATCGCCCGTACCTGGTGGTGAAGTCTGGCAGGTCGAATGGAGAAACGTTGCTGACCTGTGTGAGAAGGCCGCCTTGCAACTCTTGAAGGTGTTAATAGAAGAGGCACTCCTGTGCACCAACGTTGTGAGGTCCGCATCGCATACTATGATCCACCACTACACCGGGGTGCACAAAGGGTATTACCAACACTGTGTGCCGTCTCCCTGCATCACAGACCCCATGATGTTGGACTGGCTGTATGCTGTTGAGGGTGAGGCCCCTGTGCTACACCTAACTTGTGTGGAATAAACGCTGCAACTTCACACCTAAGGGGGCCCTGCTGCATCAACTGAATCGGGAGGTCCACCAGCGGACTAGGCGGTGACTGCTGTACCCAGACTAGTCAAATTACACCTGGCTGAGGCTCCTGCGGGCTGAGTCACAGATATGGAGAGAGTGCAGTGGATTGCACCAGGGTGTCAATGTCAAGGTAAGGAAACGATGGGACGCGTGGCGGAGGAGGACCAGGTGGTGAGTCGCTCAGGCCTATCACACATAGATGACACACCCCGAGTGGCGGCACATCCGCAATGCCGGAAGAGCGTTGCCCCACTGCCTCAAGCAATGCAGAAGAGGAACAATCATCACATGAAGATAACTCAATCAATCAATCAATCAATCAGGGGAATTGTAAGCATGCTACACACCTGTGAGGTTCTCAAGGCGGCGGGGGGGGGGTCCGCAGATCTGTTAGCCAAAGAGCCATGTCTTGAGGGTCTTCCTGAAGGTGTTCTAATGTCTGCCGGTAGCTTGTTCCAGGTCTTGGCTGCAATGTGGGAGAAGGATCTTCTGCCTGCTCTGGCTCTATGGATGCGTGGCATTTTGACTAGTGCGAGGATGGAAGATCGGAGGTTTCTTTTGGGTACTTAGAAATTGATTCTATCGTTGAGGTATTTGGGTCCGTTATTGTGTAGGTATTTTTCGGCGTGAGTGAGGACTTAGAAGGTGACTCTGTTCACCACGGGGAGCCAGTAGAGTGTTTGTAGGTGTTGGCTGATGTGTTCGTGCCGAGGGATGCCGAGGATTAGGCTGGCAGTGGTGTTCTGTAATTTCTGGAGTTTGCGGAGTAGGGATTTGTTAATGCTGGAGTAGTGTGCTTTCCCATAATCCAGTCTGCTGGTGATGAGTGCGTGGGTGACTGTCTTCCTTGACTCTGGGGGGATCCATTTGAAGGTCTTGTGGAGGATGCGGAGGGTGTTGAAGCAACTGGAGGTGACGGCGTTGACCTGTCGGTTCATGGTGAGGGATGAGTTGAGTGGGAAGCCAAGGTGTTTGGCATGGTCCGAGGGGGTAGGTGGGCTTCTGAGGGCGGTCGGTCACCAGGTGTTGTCCCATGATGAAGGGCTCCAAGGACGAGGGCTTCTGTCTTCTTGGAGTTGAGCTCCAGGCAGCTGTCTGTCATCCAGACTGCGACGTCATGCATACCCTTTTGGAAGTTGAGTCTGGCGGTGGTGGGGTCTTTGGTGAGGGAGAGGATGAGCTGGATGTCATCAGCATAGGATACGATGCTGAGGCCGTGTTGTCGGACAATTGCGGGGAGGGGGGCCATGTAGATGTTGAAGAGGGTCGGCTCAGAAATGACCCCCGTGGGACTACTCAGGTGATTTACGTGGGATCGGAGAGGAAGGGTGGCAGTCTGATCCTTTGGCTTCTTCCGGTGAGGACTGATCGGATCCAGTATAGGGCTGTTCCTTGTTGCCGGCGTTGTGTAATATAGCAACTAGTGTGCAGAAAGGTACGTCAGGATTCCTGACGTATCTGTCCTAACTTGCGTCATGGAGCGCTGTTCAGTGAATACAGCGCATTCATGCTGTCGCAAGAAGGGCATAGTGAGAAGTGTTGCAACGCTGTCTTGTTGCAGCGCTGCAACACTTTTCATGACTGGGGCCCAGGAATGCGCACTATATTATTGATGGTGCGCATTCTGCACTGTAGTTTTGTCGAAGGGCAGCGCTGCAACATTGCTTGCAGCACTGTCCAGCACCAAAACATGCTGAGATGTGGCACCAAGCGTTATCCCCATTTTTAAGACCAGCTATTTTCTGGTCTTAAGTAACTGCAGTGACAGCTAGTTTTTTTAGTCTTCAGAAGTTCAAGGATCCCCTTGAGAATATGGAGTAGTGGTGTTTGCGGCTGTTTTTGCAGGGGAATGCCTCTCCTGCATATAATTATCGCTAACAGAAGTAGCGATCTTTATAACGGACGTTTTCGCCTAAAAACTGTCGCTTATGGCTATTAGCGACAGCTTGGTAATAGGGCGATTACATTATCGCTGCATTAGTGGCAGAAAAGTGCTGCTAACACTGTGATAACTGCTTGTGAATATGCCCCAGAGACTTTCTAGGTGTTTTTACAGTAAATGACATCAAGCCAGTGTCAAATCATAAAGAGGAGACTTAAGAACTTGAGCCTGGTCATCTGTAGGCATATGCATATTTTTATTGTGGATCATTTAATAAATAGGTACTTCATATGAATCCGATAAGACAAGCATGAAACAATGTCTTATATAAAAAGATGTCTTATAAGAATTCATGATTATGTTGTAGAGCACCGTATTAGAATTTTATAGGAGCACTCAGCACTCTAAGTCTATGGATGTGGCTTGTAAAACCACATGCAGAGAAAATGAAAGGTTATTATCTTGTTGTCTCAGAAAATATTATGTTAAAAAGAACAACTGTCTGGAATCGCTTGGAGAATTACATTTATGTAAGGGGAACCTAACATCAATTTGGTACTTTACCATTACTCCCCTGTTTATTGGCCTCAAGCATTCCGATTGAATTAGGTGTGGAAAAAGGAAGTTTGGTGTTACTGTATTGTTCTTAGAGGAACATACACAAAAAAGAGTATAAAGTGAAAAATGGAACATCAGAAATGGTTGTGTAACTACAAATACATTTTCGTGTAGAACGCAATAAATCGTGTGGTTTGGCAATTGAGTAGTATGTTAGAAATTAGTCATGTCTCTTTAATTGTCTATAAAGTTTTGCTTAAGAGGTGTAGGTTGGAGTGCTAGCTCCTTTAAATGGGTACTCTGCACACACATCTCTATGACCCTGTGGAAGGCTACAAACTAAATGCGTGGGCCACCTCACGCTGCTGTTGCATATACAGCGTATACAGCGAAGTGACATCTAAGGTGATTAATATATAGTCTTGTTGCCACGCTACATCATTAATCTTCCTCAAAAAGTCACTGGTATCCTGTAGGTAAGATGGTAGCTGTTTGACATGTTCTTGTAAAATGTAGTCAACGTATCGTGACGTGTTCTCAATGATACTATTGCGTGCTGATATTATGGGCCTTCCTGGTGGATTTTCAGAGTCTTTATGGATTTTAGGAATGAAATAAATGACTGGAATGACAAGTGGTCATTTAAAAAAAATTTAAATTCATCCCCGCTCAATAATCCAGCACCTTTCCACGCCACTAGCTTTACATAGAAATCACTCCATGCCTGTTTGATAGCTCTCATATCGCTTCGTCTATAACAGTTATGGTCATTAAGGTGGCTAAGCGCTTCCTCTAGGTATAATTCACGTGGTCAAAGGACCACGTTGCCACATTTATCAGACTGGCATCCAATTATGTTGTTGTTGGTTTGCAACTTCTCTATTAGTTGACCATAGCAGTTGTTCTGATAAGTGGATTTACGGCGAATGTGCAATGTCAACACGTGCAGTTTTTTCAATTGGTTAGTCATAAGTTCGTTGAAACCGTCAAGGTTGTCGTGCAGCATAGTCGGATTAAAAGTTGATTTTGGCTTAAGGTGTGTCTGTTCAGGCACATTCAAATTCGGCAAACTGTCACTTTCATTGCTCTCAATGCCCGTACTCTCCTCATTAAGTTTGTGTAGATTGTGTAGTAGTTCCACATCGTTGACCGTTAGTATGGACGGGCTTGTTGCAGGGATTCTGCTTATGCACAGAACTATGCGCAGGAAACCAGGACCTCAGTGAATTGTGGTGTACCAAAAACTCACCTCAGAACCCAGAACCCCCTTATCTGACCAGCATCAGTGTCCCATTCGTTTTCCGAGTTTTATCTCGGCGGTCCCAATGTATTGACAAAAAATAGAATGAAAAAATGCCGGGATCACACCAAAAATAGTTTGAAAGGAGGTCACGAGGCCGAAGCCCACAATTTTGAAAAAATGTGCCAGGCCACTTGTTGACGAGGCATTGAAGATAGTCTGAATTAGAGCCCAAAATGAAGTGGGAGATCAGTATTCAAAAGCGCCTGCACCTCTGTGCACGTATTTGCTACGTGAAGGACAAATGTTTCCCGGGATTAAGTCAACGCTACTTCTTTTTGAGAAAATAGAGCCCTTATTCTGCTCATCTTGTTGAACTCTGCTTTCAAGGTTGGAATGGAAGGCCAGATGGATACATCGAGCCGTCCATGCAGGGGTGGGAAAAGGATGTTATTACAACAGACTACTCTCTGTGATACAGTCACTATGTAGGGAATTCCCACTAACATCCCACAGCAAGCTTCATTAGTTAATAGCAAATAACTACTGTTAGCAAGCAGCGTAAAAGACGGTGTTATAACTGGCACCGGGATCCCTTTGAGGACGCAAGCTAAATTAGGAGCGTGCACATTACATGCACCATGCAATTGAATGTGCCGACACACCACAGAGTGATCTGGAGTGGAAGTGCACTCTTCACCTTTTAAGTAAACCTCTTTTCCGTCCCTCACGCATCTGTACGTGAATGGGAGTGACCAAACTTCGTGCAGGAAGGCAGTACCCAGTTTTTACTATCCGCCAAGGGCATAATGTTTCATGCATGAACTGAACTTAGACAGGGGGAACGGTAATGTGAGCAACCCGTGGATAAGCCACACAGCGGAGTTTAATTCGGCAACAGAGAAAGGTAAAGGTTCTAACTTTTCAATGTGCAGCAAAGAGTATGTTGCATCTTTCATGGACATGAACTGTTGTTTCGCAGTTAAATTAAAAGGAAGGAACAAAGATGAAGTATTCATGTAATCCCAAGGGACTTTCCCAGCCTTTATCGTTTGCAATGTCCATGCAAACTGCATAATAGAACACAATTGATTTTGACCATGATACAAAACAGACAAATCATCCTGCACAATGTCAACCACAGATGAAACAATATTGTCTAACCTATAAATTCTGGAAGACAGGGTGTTAATGCTATTATCTATAACAGCCAATACTTTCTCCATATTGGCTTGATCAATAGCTCGTATTCTGGATGCAGCTTCAATCTGTGATAGCTTCCAAACTTCGTTGTAAACTGCATATACCCATCTTTTGGACCTGCCAACCGCAGGACCTTTAACAAAATCATTCAAATCTATTTTGTCGTTCAATTGTGATAAATGAAGTTTAACAGATGCTAAGGTGGAATGTTGCAGCCAAGGTTGGCATAACTTCCCTGCTGAGTAGGTAGTTACAGTGTGAGAGGATTAAAAACTGGGGTCTACACGAACTTGTGTATACCCCGGAGCCAAATCCAGAAACCGATGTTGACAGGAATCTGAGCTGGTTTGCCATATTAACCACCTTTCCGGATTTAATTTTGAAATATTGAAGGATGTGTTGGAAATGTATGACTGCAACGTACAAGGGACAGATCCGTATGATTATCCCAATTAGGATAAGCACCCAGACCCGGAGTGGAGGGAGGATTTAATTTTTTAGAAGTAGCCAATCCAAAACAGGTGGTCTGAAAAATTGACGAATTAAAAAATAACATGTGGTTCGGGATGAGGCAGGCACGATGCAAAGCTTCTGTTCCCTGTACCTGCCACGGTTTAGAAACCCAAACCGATTTTAGATCGATAGTAGTTTTCCACAGATCATAACCTCCGATTGCCAACTCATCCATAAAGGACTTGGAATACAACAATTTAATGTGTGTCAGTCTAACTTTAGAAGCAGACTCAGCCGCAACCTTAAAATAAAAGGAGGCCGGATTCGACACATTGACGTCAGAAAAATATGTGAATTTGTCCACTAACGTGGAGGAGCTGCCCAGCCTAGGGGCTTGACAGTGTTCCCACTGCGTATAATTTACAAAATTTCTAAACGTATTTGCTTTGTGTAGGAAATGCGTGCCATAATGTTGATAGCAGAATTGCTCATCATAATTAGCAGTGTCTAAATACAAATCCTCAGAATCAAATGCAGCATAATATTGCTTAGCTACATCACCCATAGAAACACGAAATACATTAGGCACATTGATTACTTCAGTGGGACCATGAATTTGAAATTTAACAGCATCCCACGCGATCCCATCCAGTACAGGCCAGGCAGTAATGTTCACAAAAGTCTGGTCCCTTTTCATGATATGTGATGAGGAGTGGGGGGCCAAAGTTCCATCAATTAGTCTAATTGTAGATCTTTCTTTCAGGTAGTGTCCATTTATAAGTCTAAAAAACACTACCACAAAGCCAATGGACATAAACAGAAAAATACATGTGAGCACCAGCCAAATGTAAGTCTAAGGGGGAATTAAAAAATGTCTTTTAAACCAGACAGCAAAAATTGAAACTTTTGATGGGGCAATGGAAGTCATTGAATTAGTGTCAAAGGAGTAGTGCGACTGGTTAACTGTGGTGGAGTATAAAACAGGCAACGGGACATCCGCAGGATAAGCATGCTCAATATCTTCAGGTTAACCACCAGCTGTCGGTGGCAACAAAGGACCAGTAACTGTATGCATCTCGATGGCAACATCAGGCAAGGTGGTAGAAGCTGGGGCCAAAACAGAATTTCTCAGCATCGCAGGGCAAGACACCGCTGGAGTCATACTAAGAAGAATCGGCCACTCGCTGTAGCTTGACATTGTCAATAGAGATGTACCTGTTATCCTTGCGACCAGGAAGTGGAGGTAAAATGACTGTACGTGTACCCTGTACTCCAAGCACCGGAACTGGTGCACGATAAGAGGGGCCGAACTCCTTCTTGTTCTCCACCTTCTCACGGACCAGGTCACCAACTCGAGGTAGCCAGCCGACTACCGGAATCTGAAGCGCAGCATCAGATGTGGAGGGCACATGTTCCTTCACTAGGCTGTCTCTGGCTTCTTGTAGATTCTGCAATACAGCACAGTGATCATCTACATCAAAGGGTGCGGCTGACGCCGCCATGTCTAGACCATCAAGGTCCGGTACAAACATTCATATGCCAAAGAGCATCATGTATGGGGTCCGCCCACCCAGAGACCTTCTAGGGAGATTATTAAGTGCACGTTGTACATCATACAAGTGGGCTAGCCAGTTCCGGCCAGTACCTAAAACCCTAGCTGTCAAAGATTGCTTTAAGTCACGGTTCATTCGCTCCACCACACTATTACCCTCAGGTCGGTAGGGAGACGAAAATTTGACTTGGACCCCCAAATTTCTCATGGCTTCTTGTATGCCTTAGAGGCGAACGCAGGGCCCTGATCAGAATGAAAGGTACCACATGCAAAACTTCCAACAAAGACACGCAAATCCCTGATGACAGTACGGGCATCAGCACTCCTTTGTGGCCATACCCACAGAAAACGTGTGCACGAATCCACTGCAACCAAGATGTACTTGTACGCAGTATCAGAGGTGAATGGACCGCAATGATCTAAATAAACACACCCCAGTGGTTTATTAGATATGTACAACTGAGTCTGTGGTGGGCGCACTGCAGTTGAAGGTTTTATCTGCTGGCAAATGTCACAATTAAGAACATAAGCGCGAGCTTGTTTATACATGCCCTCGTGAGCCGCTAATATCAAAGATGGTCTGCTGTCCGCGTTGGGAATCAATCTGTCACCAACGTCGTTAATCCTCACTAACGGGACGTTATCAGGACTTAAGCGATAATGGTAATGAGAAGGGAAACCTCTCGGGTAATTTGTTCCCTTCTCTGTAGCAGCAATAGCTGCCAAGATGTCATCATCGATCTTACTTTGTGATCTTGTAACTGCTGCTACTAAGTATGTCGCCACTGCTGTTTTTGCTGCCAGCTAGGCTGTTGCCGACAACATGGACACCAACTCGTTGGTGACCAAGAGTGTGAATAACATTCACGAGAGGCAGATGTTCTTTAAGTTCTGCCACTCGAACCCAAAGCGTTTTATGCTTAAATGTGCTACCTTTGGAATCACGATATTCATTTCGAGACCAAAAATGTAGATTGTCGTTGTAAGATTGAACACTATAAAACGAGTCACTTACTATAAGAGTAGTGACTCGAGGATCAGCAAACTCCAGTGCAAGCACCAGAGCACGAAGCTCCGCCAACTGTGCGGTACAATCACCCAATGACTGCGTATGCACGACATCAGATTGGAATTCACCATTCACGAAAGTACCGACTACAATTGCGCAGGCCGCTGAATAGGCATGCTTCGATCCAGTTGCCGGTTGCGCAGAACCGTCAGTGTAAATGACACAATGGTAATCCTCGAGCGGGCGCAAGGACTGAGGAGCTGGATGAACGAATTCATACTGTAAGAACTCCTGAGTCTGTAGTGCCGCGTCAAAGATATATGTGACGTCGGGCGATGTCAAGGAAGTGGCCCATTGTATCCACCGTGGATGCAAAGCTTTGGAATTTGGTACACTCGCTTTGGTCACCGCCTCAAGGGCAGGATATGGTGTCACCACCAACATGCGTTTCCTTTGAGATAGCACTCGTTCTTTCAGAATCGCCATCTGCACTGCCGTCAAAACTTTCTCAGCAGCGGAAAATCGCAGTTCAGCCGAAGTGTACAGGTGCGATTTGTAGGCAATGGGGACGGTGTCGCCCTCATTGAACGTTAAGTACGTGAAACCCACTGCGCCTGGGACAATTCTAATGACCAGGTTAGTGTGGTTATCACGCGTCAGTAGGTATTTTGAAGCAAGAAGGTCAGCTTGCAAAGATTGCAATATAGTTGAATGCTCCGGGAGCCAGCATGATTTGGAAAAAGTAGGTTGTACCAAGGCATAAAGCGACTTGATACGCTGGGCATAATCAGGAATGTACGTGCGACCGAAATTCAGAAAGCCCAGCAAAGATTGTAATTTCTTCAGTGTCGTAGGAGCACGTAGGCATGCGCATTTCTCTAGGAAGGGCAGAGCCAATACTCGACCTTCATTGTTGAGTTCGTATCCCAAAAACAACACCGTATATTCTGCAATGTGAGACTTCGCAAAGTTGAATTTGTAACCGAAGTCTGCAAACAAAACAATAATGCGATCAACGCAACACAGATGCGGCCACAACTCGTCATCTGTGAGATAAATATCATCCACATACGAGTACACATCAGGGTCAATGCTCTCTAACATAGAGACCACACGAGCGGCAAAGACACCAGGGCTGTTCTTATAGCCCATCGGTAATCTTTTGAAATGTTTTTGCTTGCCACCCGAGGTAAATGCTGTCCACTCACTACTAAGAGAGGGCAGGTTATGGCTATAAAAGCCGTTGGAAATGTCAAGCGTGGTTTTAAACCGTTTTCTCACGAGACTATCGACGAGAGCCGAACTGTGGGTATTCTGTACTGCGCATGTTCGGCAATGAGAGTTTAAATGCCGGTAATCCAAAACCAGGCGGTACGACCCATCAGGCTTCGTCACAGTGAATAAAGGATTATTCAATGGTGACACACATGTTTCAATTACACCTTGATATTCCAATTGTTCACGGATAGCCGCGACGTGAGGTCTTGCTTCACGACGCATGGGATATTGGGGTTGTGGCTGGGGCGTTGACCGCAACGGAATCTCATGGATGGGGGACAATTTATCCCAGTCTACCTGATTATGATACAAAGCAGGTGCAAGCACCAGAGCCCACTCCTCAGCGAACTTCTTAGCTTGGTCTTTCGGATTACCTCCTCCCCTCTAGGAGCATCCAAAATGAAAGCCGGGGGCCAGTCTGCCTCCGCCAATAAAATATCGTACGAAGAGGTCAGATTATCCAAAAAAATCCCTTGAATCGTGCATTGTATGTCACCTTCAATTAAAAGAACTATATTATAAAGTCTGTCATGGGGAGCCACTCTAGTGTCAGCAGTTTCTACAGTAATGAACGTATCAGTTGCTGTCGCCACCAGATATGGACGCAGTGCTTGTCGCACTACTGTAACTTCCGCCGCTCTGTCGAGCAGCGTTAGTGTCCATGTCAGGTTCTGAAGTTGCGTCCGCACTATCTGTGGCATACCTCGCTGTTAGCGCAGCAACTTTCTTCTTCTGAAACGGGGGTCGTTGACGTGCAGACTCGTCCTGCTTGCCTTTGCCGTCAGTCTGACGGGGTTGCTCACGACCTTGGGCACCCCGTCCTTTCCCACGGTCTCCGCCACTGGATTGTGAAGCCGATGTTTCCTGTGAAGAACGAGGAGAACGTTGTTCAGAAACTTGAAACCTATCAGGTGACTTAACACTAGATCAATCGCGCAGATCATATGTGCGTTCACTAGACGACTGTACGGGTGAGGCAGGACGAGACCCCTGTTTCTGTTGCTGCTTCCCCTGTTTCTTTGCCCGCCAATTTTGTTTAGGAAAATGTGGGCGTTTGTCTTTACCAGACGAGCTCACCTTAGTTTGCTGTACTATATCAGGAATTATCACAGTTGGTTTAACACCTAAGGCACTGCGGCCTATGGTCCTATAGGCTTCCGCAATTATTTTAGCGAACTCCTTAGGCCTGTCGAGTTCGTCCACGCGGTCCAGCTTATTAGCCACTTGGAACTGCATGGCATCGCCTTTGAGGTTGCCCATTACCATGGAAGCAACCACATCAAACACCCCGACAAGCCTCATTCCCAATTCAACAGCAGCCTCCGCACCGTGATTCTCTTGAACACGTTTAATGACGGAGGGTAGAACAGACATAGACGGAGTGCCAAAGCACTTCGAGTAGGTCGTGGCAAAGACCTTGCCCCAGTTTGCACAATCAGCCATATCGGGGACCAAGTCTTTCGGCAAACTAATGGTGAGAATCCTGTGATTCTCCACAGGAGTGGTATGCGGAAAAACCGCTTCCAGTTGGTCAAATTTCTCAGCAAGCCAATAAGGCAAATCATCCTTATTCTGGGGGCGCTTGCCCATCACCGAATTAACCATAACAGGACTAATAACCACCGCGTGGTGGTCCGTTGGTTGTCCCGCAACCGCAGGTGCCCCCACCTGCACGTTGCGTGACACGTACTGCACCAAAGCCCTATGTACTGTAATCAGGGCTGTGTGTAGTACCCACAACTCCGCCACCGTGAGATAGCGGGATGAGGCGTAAATCTGGCCAGCACCGGCCATGTGGCCCCTGCAATAGACAACGGGCCCATTCTAGCTGGTGCAACCGCATGGGGAAGGGCGCCATTAAACCAAATGGTATGCTGCCAGGCAGAAATAGGAATTTCTTGTGTCCTATACGGCGTATAGACTGCAGGTAGCTGCGTGGGAGTAAAGGAATGAAACGTATCATCGTTTGCATCCACCGCCGGAAAAGTCACCCAAGAGTAAAACAACTCATACGGGTAAGACGCATCAGCGCTCACCACAAAAATAACAGCCATCTCATCATCCGGCACCCCATACGTCGTCAAATGACGGCGCAGAGGTGCACGACTATGTGCGGCAATATCAATCGCCATAAAGACACATCAAAGAGTAACAACGATATCAACAGTAGCACTGGGGTTCAGAAAAAAACCTTTTTAATGATCAAGCTTGAAAGAACCTATTAGTTGAGACACAGGTAGGTTAAACCCGTCACTCACGTTATCCGGAAACAAGAGTGAGGGTGTTGTGGACTAATATAAGCACTACGAAGGCATTTCAAATCAATCGACCAAACGTTAGGTGCGCCATGTTGCAGGGATTCTGCTTATGCACAGAACTATGCACAGGAAACCAGGACCTCAGTGAATTGTGGTGTACCAAACACTCACCTCAGAACCCAGAACCCCTTATCCGTCCAGCATCAGTGTCCCATTCGTTATCCGAGTTTTATCTCGGCGGTCCCAATGTATAGACAACCCAGAACAAGCGACTTAGTGTATTTCTCAGGAATGGTGGGAATCAGAAATACCTGTTCGTAATAATTCTCATAGCAGTCCACAACAAGAGTAAACAGAGACACGGTAAAGTTTAAAGAGTTTATTTTATAAACCTCGTGTCCTAAGATGCAGTACTTTGGCTAACATAAGCAGAGAAATGATTAAGATCAAAACCATCAGCATAGTTACAATACCATAGAAAATGAAATGAGAAATCATAATAAAATGACAGTGGATAACAGCCACCTTCCTTTCGCTAGTAAACTAATATTATTATTATTAGACTAATAGAAGGTCTCTAGGCTTGAATGGGGAACCCCATACCGTAAAGATCAGCTTAGTGGAATCACATCACAGGATCAGGTATACTCTGCTCCTGGGAAAGCTCTTCTTCCGAATGTCTCTAAAGCGTGCAGCCTGCAATATTAAAAGCGCTCGACTTTCAGGTATTTGCAGCTGCGTGCGTGTTATGGCTAAATAGTGGGCCGAACAACCTGAACCCAACAACATGCACCGTCTAGCGACCCAGACTGTTTCTTTACACAATGTTCAGACCAAGGTCGCAGCTCACTGCTAGGGATGTGAACAACAGAAAGTTCTCATGTGAAGCAGAGGCGAGCAAGCATTTCTTAATTAATAACATGTAACTACAGTGTCGTGTGCAAAAGCAGCAAAAGTGGCAAGATGGCTTTCTAACATCTAACGCGGTTGTGCTAATTTAGCATTGTACGTGTATAAATAGCAGTCTTCACTACAGGCTTTTAATGTGTGTAGTGCCGGCTGTCTGTTGAGAAACTTGTTTTGTTTTTTGCATCATGTGAAAATTGCGTAATTTTAATGTCCTCGTATATTTGTAGAGGTCAATGCGCGTTTGCGCATAGTTAAAATCACTCGCCGGGCTGTAGGACAATCCCAATGATAAAATATTTCATTCATTGTCACTCAAATGCATGGAGGTAAGATTTATGACTGCAAGAGAGTCAGTGGTATTAGCATTGGATAGGGGATTCATTTGCAATTCAATTTTTTGTATGTTTTTTTGCTGTTCTGTTTGCCCCCACTGGTTAATCTTGTGTCTTTGCCGTCGTTCCCAGCGCTTGAGATTTGCTCTCAGATGTTTTGGGGTTTTTGCACCCTCGGCCGCAGGGTCTGTCTTCTGTTCTGACGCAGGCAATCCACCTCCTGCGCCAGGGAAAGTTTTGTAAACCCCATCCTAGCGGCTGGGTGAGCCTGCTCGTTATCGGATTCACTTCCTGGCAAAGAGCCAGGGCCGGACTGGGAAACACAACCGGCCCTGGCAAAATGCTTGGCCGGCCCCCTCCCCCCCGAGGGGGAGGGGTGCCTCCGAGCTCTTTGCCAGGGCTGGTTCTTGGCCGATTTTGTTACAGGGCCGATTTTGCAGCTATGCTGCAAAAACGGCCCTGTAACAAAAACGCCCCACAGGGGCCCAAAACCGGCCCCCACCCGTGCGGCGCACCGGGGGGATTGCCTGGTGCCCGCTACGGCCAGTCCGGCCTTGCAAAGAGCTTAAACCAGACATTGACGTTGAGGACTGTGCCATATCACTGACTTTGGCTGTTGGCACTGTCGCTTGTGCATGTTTCTTTGTATTTTTTAAGTAGTCAAATTTCTTAGCGAAGGTAAAAACTTGTCCATTTTGGTAGTCGAGTTTATCTCTTTGAAATTTAAAAGCCTTTCGCTTTTTAATTATCTCCTCCTCTTTGTGCAAGCGGCTTAACATTTCATCACAGTATTTTTTCTCACTGTCTACTGGACCCATTTTGCTTATCTCATCATTCATTTCATCCACTTTAATCTGTAGCGCTGCACGGTCACTTTCAGCATATTGTACCACAATTCTTACTAATTTACAAGAAGACTCTAAGTTGCACTACGCTCACTCGGCTAACATGTTGGGGTCTGGATTCTCGTAACTGGACACCAGCATGAAGCGTAACCCACGTGGGATGCGCCCAACTTCCAAATATCTAGATAGTGACTGGTATTCCCACCACTTGTATTGCTCAGCGCGCATAATTTTTTCAAGTTTCTTGAAAAGATCTCTTAGATTAGAGCTATCCACTTGCAAATTAGCATGATGCACTCTGCGGACGACTCGCTGACCGGCGACTCATCAAACATTTCGCACGCAGCCTCCTCACGGCTCCTCAAAGCATCGGCGGTCATAGTGCAATTTCGGGAGTGAAAAAAAAGTGCTGGAACAAACAGCTGGATAATACCTCTGTTTACGCCACACGCACACTCCTTCACCAGACTTGTCGGCATGCACTCCTACCTCTGCAAAATCCCAGGCGTTGCTCGGGTCCTTGGATACGAGCTTGATCGCCTTTGGCTTGTGTAGGAGGATATTGTGCTACAGCGGCTGAACTCTACAGGAACATCAGTACTCTTCCGGTTCTCGGAAGAACGCTTCCTGATGCTCAGCCCTGAGTTGAAGGAGGGATCCATAAAGTACTGAGGAAGCAGCTCAGTAATTTAGGATGCAGATGAACTTCGTCACAATAATCCCAATGCGCAGGAAAGACGAATATGGGCCCAAGTCTTCGTGCAAGGCGTTAATTGAATCAGACACCCAGCGCTACCGCCATCCCGCGTTTCGGCCTTCGGGAGGTCTTGATCACATGACGCCATGAGGAGTTACCTTGTTTTTAAAGTGACAGTATGACAGCACGTGCCATTTACGGCAAAGTGTAATACACATAGAGAAAGTATGCATAACTGTGTATACCAGTCATTAAGTAGCATATGAGCAGCAGCAATTAAGTATTATGTGCAAATATAGCAATAAATACATTATAATACTTTAAAAATGTGCATTAATTCATGAACATTTTAAAATTGACTAAAAGCATTACCTTGTATAAACAAAAATGAATAGAGACCCAATTATCTATGGTCATTGTTCATATATCTATACACACACACACACACACACCTATATACATATATTACCTACTGGCGGTCGCCAGTAGGTAGCTATAGTTAGGACTTATTTTCCATAGGAAATCCACAACATTCTATTCCCAATAAGTCTGGCGCCGGTTGACAAATCTTCGCAAAATTTTCCAAACATTTGGCCAGCTCCGCTCCGCTCCCACCCTGAAAGTTTCGTGGTGATTCGTCAAGCGGGGGCCAAGAAAAAAGGGGGGTCCCAAAATGCGTTTTCCCCAAGCAATTTCCCATAGGATCTGTTGTCGCAGCTACAGCCCGAACCGCTGAACGGAATGACACCAAATTTGGCAAAGAGGTCGTCCTCAGTTAAGACTCGTGCCTTTTGCATAAATGTTGTGAATCCGTTTAGTAGTTCCTGAGAAAATTACAGTTAAAAGTACATAAATATCTATGGCCGGGGAGGATCCGTGGACCCTACCCGCACCGTAAGCGCACCCTCCCCGAACCAAGCGCGCACCCTCCCGATCGCGCGTTGAATGCTAATTGGCTGTCGAGTGTCTGTCTATATTCGAAACCAGGAACTGTTGGCGGCCATTTTCTGCCTCGGTAGAAGCGAGGCTGAAGAAGCAAGGGGAATAAGTGTGTAAAACATATAAAGGGGGCAGAGTGGAAATACTCTGACCCTCTAGAGGTACTCCTGGGGTCCCCCTTTTTTTTTTTTTTATTAAACGGCGAAATGCGCACACGGTGTGCGCATCCTATCGCGTTGGGTGCACAGATTCTCTCGCGTTGGGTGCGCGGATCCACGGAATTTTTTTGTGAAAAAAGACATTCATTGGTTGTATGACTACTTTCTACACTGAAAGGTAGGGTGTATATTTCTGTTTTTTAAAGGTATGATTCTTATTGGTTGACAAAAACAGATTGTAAGGAACATTATATATGATAAGCTGATATGTTGAAAAGCACACTTCCTGTCTTGTTTAGCAACATTGTGTGCTGAACTTGTGACCTGTGTGCTCAGTGCAGTGTTCCATGACCTGTTTCTATGGTAACAGGCAGAAGGCAGATTGGGGGAAGGGTTGAAATGTATTTCAGTTGGAAAGGGTTGAAATGTTTAACCAATAGAAATGTGTGTTTGCTTTTGAGTTTATGTGTGAAGGATTGTGATTTGATGTTTACATGTGTATGTGTGGAAAATGAAAGGGAAACTTTTCCATTCTTTGTTTTTGCTGAGAGGTGCACAGTGCAGAGATTCTGTAAAAGAAAATATGGTGAGTGACTGATATACTTCTTAATCTAAAAAACAACTTGAAAGGTGAGTTATTTAATTGTAAGGGGATGTATGTAGACTATTTTGATTTTAATCAGACTAATGTATTTCTCCTGCTAATGTGCAGGGAGTACTTTTTTTCTCTACAATCTTATTGACAGTGTGTGTGCATGCAGAAACCATTCTGTGATAAGCATTTGTATTTTTCATGTGTTTGCAGACAGATAACTGTGCTGCTTTTATATTTTGGTAGAATTAGAAACCAGTCATTGTTTATGAATTTGTGAAATGAGTTATGTTATGTTTCTATACTAAAATGTAGTACTTCTTCTAGATGAAGAAATGTGTTTTGGTATAGTGCAAGGGATAGTGTTGTTTGTCTAGAATCACACAGTGAGTATGTGTGCATTTGGGAACCACTGTGAGAGAAGTATTTGGTAACATCGTGTATTTATTAGCAGATGACTCTTTTAAAACCTGTCATGTTGTCAAGTTTTAGTAGCATTAGAAGCCAGTCTTTGCTTATGCGTTGATTAAATGAGTCATGCTTTGACACTAATGTGCTGTACTTAAATATGTAGATTGTGTGCAGTACCATTCTTCTAGACAACTGAATGAGTTTTGGTAATCTGCTAGGGATGGTGTTGCTTGTCTAAAATCACACTGTGAGTCTGTGTACATTTGGGTAAGGATTGTGAGAGAAGCATTTGGTAAAATAGTGTATTTGATGACAGATAACTGTTTTAAAATCGGTCATGTTGTCAAGTTTTAGTAGCTTTAGAAGCTATTCTTTGCTTATGCATTGATAAAATGATGTCACGTGGCTTTAGGCTACTCCCTATTTACAGTGCTAAGTTAGCTTAATCACGTTAGCTGTTGGAAAACCATCTTGTTGCTTTTGCTGACTTTGCACCCGACACTGTTGTTACATGTTATTAATTTGAGAAATGCAGACTCGCTCTTGTCTCAAGGGAATGTTATTTATACATCCTTAACAGTTGCTAGTGCCCTTGGTCTGTACATCGAGTAAAGAACTGTTCTAGGACACTAGACGGTGCCGGCTGATTGTGTTCAGGGTGATCGTACCACTGTTTAGTCACAACATGCACGTAGCTGTAAATACCAGAAAGTCTTGTGCTTTTAATATCACAGCGCAGCATATTGTTAGGGCATTCGATAGAAGAGCTGTTGCAGAGAACACTGAGCTGATCCTGTGATGTGACACACCTGAGCTGATCTATACGGTATGGGGTCCCCTATGCAAGCCTATGAGACCTTCTAATAGTCTAATAATATTTTATTAGTTGCTAGAGAAAGGAGGGTGGTTATTTTCCACTGTCATTATTAATATGATCGCTCCTTTTGTATTCTATGGTATTGTAACAATGTTAATGGTAATGATCTTAACCATTTGTCTACTTATGTTAGCCAAAGTACTTTATAACAGGACTCGAGGTTTATGAATAAATTCTTTAAACTTTACTGTGTCTTAGTTATTCTGTTGTGGACTGATATATATATGTGCAAACGGGTATTTCGGGTTCCCACCATTCCTGAGAATAACTAAGTCGCTTGTTCTGGGTTGTCTATACATTGGGACCGCCGAGCTAAATCTCGGATAACGAATGTGACACTAAGCTAGTCGGATAAGGGGTTCTTAGTTCTGAGGGGAGTTTCTGGTACACCACAATTCTCTAAGGTTCTGGTTTCCTGCGCATAGTTCTGTGCATACGCAGAATCCCTACAACAATGAGTCAGGGTTTGACACTAAAGTGCAGTACCATGTACTATTCTCTTCACTGTGCCAGAACTGAAAATTTAAAAGTTTTACCTAGGCACTAACCTAGCAGTAGTCTGATGATTTAGTCAGTTTCCAAGTACTCATGTTGTGAACCATACATTACCCCATAGATTGTTTCAAATGTCTATGCAGTATGCATGCAGTCTGCTAACATACTATACACTTGTCTTTCACATTTTCAATTCGCTAGTCAGTATCCATACACTTCCAGGAAACACCCTGTAACTCCCTTTGCAGTCCTCTAGTGACCCATTCAGCATCATGTACTAATCCATTCACTGTGCCAAAACCCAAACACTTATAAATTCACCAAGATACTATCTTTGGAGTACTCTAATCATTCAGTCAGTGCCTAAGTATTCAGGCACTGAGCCAGGCCTTAGCAGATGGACTGCTTCAAACCCCTATCCACTATGTATGCAGTCTTCTAACCACCTAGACACTTGTCTTTCACACTTTCAATTCCCTAGTCAGTATCCATGCAGTCCAGCAAACATCCTGTCACTCCCTTTGCACTCCTCTAGTGACCCATTCAGTGCCAAGTACTAATCCATTCCCTGTGCGAAAAGACTACCACTTATAAATTCACCTAGGCACTCTCCTTGCTGTACTCTTATCATTCAGTCAGTACCCAAGTAGTCATGCAGTGAGCCAGGCCTTAGCACATGGACTGCTTTAAATGCCTATGCAGTTTGGATGCAGTCCTCTAATCACCTACACAGTTGTCTTTCATACCATCAATTCCCTAGTTACTATTCATACACTTCTAGCAAACACCCTGTCACTCACCCAGTGTGTCTCCTTATAGTACTGTAATCATTTAGTCAGTTAGCATGTAGTCTTTTAGTGAGGTAGGCTTTAGGGCATGAACTGCTTCAAAGTAGTATGCACTATGCATGTAGTGTTTTAGCCATCGTCACACTTGTGGTTCAGGGCTATAGTTTCTTAGTCAGTTTTGATATAAAATGTGTTTTTACAGTAATGGAATAGTATAAATTTGAAAGTTATTAATATACATTTATTTGTGATTCTTTTTTACAGATACAGAACAGGAGTGTTTCTCATCTGTTTGCACTCTTCTCGTGCAAGATTGTTTGGATGAAGGGTCCTTAGGTGTTTCATCATACTGCTGTGCCGCACGAGTATTTTTTGTTAGGATCCCCTCGCAACAGAACTCTTTTGCAAATCTTGCAAGTGATGAAGGTGGCATTGGTCTTTGTTTGCCCCTCGAGAAAAGTAGAACATTTCCACACCACTGAAGGAAAACGTTGTGGGCGTGGTGCATCCTCCAAAAATTCATCCTTAGATTCGGTGAATATTTTAAAGCAACAACATTTACAGTTTTTGTAAGTTAAACTTATAAAATTTTGTTAGCTGTATGCATTTTATATATCTGTGATTTGTATCTTGTATTTTTTTTTGAGAATAGCATGTTGGTTTTTTTTTAACGATCTTTGAGATTGTTTTTTTTTGCCCGCTGTTAAGTGATGAGTATGATTGAAATCACTATTTTTAGTGAAATTTAATATATTCTGAGAACAGCAAAAAAGGCAAAAAAATTACTTTGTGGAAATTATGCTGTGTTGTAAAAAATGTATTATTACATGTTATAATTTTTTTTCCTTTTCTTTCACAGATCCAAATGTTAAAATAAGCAATTTTTATCAATTTAGATTGGAATGAAAATGTGAAAAAAATGTGTACCATTTTTTATTCGTATTACTGTGAAGGTAAGTTTAACTAAGTCTCAATATGCAGAATGAGGAGGTCTGCAAGAAGCTACAAAGTTGAAACATGTTTCTAAAAACACTCTGTTTATACCTATGTAGTTTTTAAATCTGACCATAATCAGATATCATGTGACCTGTAAAAAAAGAGATTTGAGGTGTTCATAATATTTCCTATTTTAGCTATTGAAGGACCTCAATTATTTCAATCATTCTTCTTTGAACATCTTTGCAGACAAAACACTGTGCTTACCTTTTATCATTTACAAGGAATTTTAAAAACGGAAATATGTCACTTTTTGTAACATAGTTATTGTGTAAGATACTCTTTCATATTTACAAAGAGAGGAAAAGGCACTCTGTCCACTTTTTATACTCCATGTAAATACAACCTCATCATGCAGACCACTTTGTGTTGAAAGGGTGTTCTATAAGTGTTGTTGTGCATGATTGCACTTAATACTCATATAACAAGACACATGTCTAGATTTATCAGAAATCATAAATCTCGATATGTGTGTGAATGGTGCACCATTCTAAAATTGGTGTAGGAAAGCACAACAAGGAGAATTGTTTTAATTTCTCCACATTTTCATTTTTATATCTTCAATGCATGCTGAAATGTTCAGCATACATTGAAGGAGAAAAATGCATTTTCTCATTGTTTTTGTGCAGGAAGGTGTGTCTTCCTGTAGAAAAACAAACAGCACATGACACAGATATCCTTGCACTATGGTGCAAGGGTGCCTGTGTCACCACATGGCTGCAGTTTAAGCAGCCGTGCAGACAGAAGCATAGATTTGCAACATATTTATGTACATATGTTGCATCCCTGTGCTTCGGAAGTATTGCATCACACTGCAGTTAAAGAGGTTACTGTGTGATGCTGCAGCACTTCCTCATAGTTCTGCACTTATACATTCACCATACGCTACTAATGCATTCATTCAGTCAATTACGTACTACACATACATCATCTAAACTAACACTAACAAAGAAATGTAGCTCTTTTTTTAAACCAGGAAAGTTAGTTCTTACAACAACTTTTTTTTCTCTTCTTTCTTCTTTTATAATTCTTTTGGGGTTTTCTCAACAATTTTTAATTTTTGGGGGTTTTTCTGTAAAAAAAAAAAACAAGAGAAACCAAACAATGAACTTCAGGGAACAATAAAATTTTTTTTTAAAGAACTAGCAAATGCGACTTTCTTGCCGGCGGCAGATCAGATCGATCGACTGCTCACCATAGCACAAAGTCTTATTACACTCAGTGCAGAGCACTTTTAAAAATTGAAATTGAGGACGGATGTCCAAGGTTTGGGCTGATGGATGCACTCTTGATGTGCTCGGCTGCGATGAGGTGGAAGGCGCAGGAGCAGGAGTGTTTCTCATCCGTTTGCACTCTTGTCGGGCAAGATTGTTTGGATGAAGGCTCCTCAGGTGCTTCATCATACTTGCTGTGCCGCACGAGTATTTCTTGTTAGGATCCCCTCGTGACAGCACTCTTTTGCAAATCTTGCACATGACCAAGGTGGCATTGGTGTTATTCTGCCCCTCGGGAAAAGTAACAAATTTCCACACCACTGAAGAAAAACGTTCTTTGGGTGGTGCCTCCTCCAAAAATTCATCCTCTGAAGTATGAGTAGATGCAGGTGATGCCTGCTGCTCTGAAGCCAGTTTTGGTTGAAAAAAGTTAGAGCTAAGTGTAAAATTAGTCTAAAAAATCTTCTTCTCTCCAAAGAGATGGTGCTCTAAAGAAGGTCAAAGAAGAATGATTGAAATGGGTGGGGTCTTTCAATAGTTAGAAGAGGAAGTGTAATGAACCAATCAAATCTCTTTTTTTGCAGGTCACATGGGATCCGCGCACCGTGCGCGTATGCAGCACGCACCCAGATGTAGTTAGTACAACTAACTATATCGGAGGAATTTCAATGGTTTTGTACAAGTGAAATGTCCAGCTAAATATAACACCCCTAAAACCTATGGTTTTTTCAGTGAATTTCTAAGGTTTTCTAAATTCTAATTCCTAACTATATCAGGCCTGAAATCTATGGTTTTTTCAGTGAATTCAAGAACATGTAATTTATTTAAATGAAGAGTCCCGCCCCAATAGGCGCAGTGGCATGCTGGTCATAGTAGTCTTAGTAACTGGCACCACTACTCAATGTTCGTTAACCAGGTGGTTCCGTACCTGCCTCCAAGTTGAAAAATAAACACCCGGTTGGGTATGCGCTCACTGCCTGGCTTGCATCAATACATCTTGCCTGCGTTGACCACGTCGTCCCTTAATGCCTCTTGGTATCCTGCAGAGAGGTCCCGCATGTGTCGCTGTGGGGCTTCGCCGCGGCTGGACCAGCCGCTCCACATAAAACACAAAGATGTATTGATGCAAGCCATTGAGTAGTGGTGGCAGTTACTAAGACTACTATGACCAGCATGCCACTGCGCCTATTGGGGCGGGACTCTTCATTTAAATAAATTACATGTTCTTGAATTCCGTTTCCTGTCTCCTTGCCGCCAGTGAACAAGAGCTGATAAAAGCTCGAAACGCGTATGGCAACAAGTGTGAACATCGCTGGGCTGCTACTTACCTGGGTATATGGATTACCACGCCGAGTTGTGGCTTTGCCAGTTGGGGGCAACTTTGTGTTATATATATATATATATATATATATATATATATATATATATATATATATATATATATATTACCTACTGGCGGTCGCCAGTAGGTAGTTATAGTTAGGACCACGTTTCCATAGGAAATCCGCAACATTCTATTTTGAATAACTTTTGCGCCGGTCGACGAATCCTCGCGAATTTTTCAAAATAGGTGGGGCGCTACGCTCCGCTCCTACCCTGAAAGTCTCGGGGGATTCGTCAAGCGGGGGCTGAGATAAAAGGGGGGTCCCAAAACGCATTTTTCCCATGCATTTTTCCATAGGACCTTTAGACACAGCTACAGCCCGAACGGCTGAACAGAATTACTTGAAATTTGGCAGAGAGGTAGTCCTCAGGTCAAGGAAGTGCCTTTTGTAGGTTTGGTGTAAATCTGTTCAGTAGATTCTGAGAAAATAGCCTTTAAATCAATATATATATCTGTGACAGCTTACGGTGCGCTTACGGTGCGCTTACCGTACGCGTACGGTGACGTGCGCGAGCGCGATTCTGATTGGCTCTTAGATCTTAGTAAACATTCGAATCGGCCGAAACCAGGAAGCGGCGGCCGCCATTTTCTCTCTCGCACTCTGAGTTGGGCAGCATAAATGAAGCCCAAAAATGTGTAAAGGGGCAGTACATTGAGATAATAATCACCCAGCAGTGATATACGGGCCCCCAAACAACCCCCAAGGCCAAAAAAAAAATTATTTTTTTTTTCGAAAAATCGCCGATTACGCTTACCGTACGCGTACGGTAAAAATTTGGTTAAAAAAAAAAAATTATTCACACTCTCCCCACCCCATGTGCAAATGGTGCCCGAAGGGCAACATTTGTGCATGGTTTCTGAAACCAATGAAAATAATAAACAAAACATTTCACAACGATGCGCATAATATGTCCCCCATGTGCGCACGGTGCGCGAAGCGCATCGTGCGTACATGGCCCATCCCGCATAATGTGGGCACGCGGTGCGCGCAGCGCACCGCGTGACCACCGTGCGTGCATGGCACTAACTGCGTAAAGTGGGCGCGCGGTGCGCGAAGCGCACCGCGTGCTCACTGTGCGCGCACGGAACGAACTGCGTTAACTGGGCCCGCACGCCACGAATGGCGTAAAGTAAGTTAGCATTTAAAAAAACTTACAAATTCACTGAAAAAACCATAGGTTTCACACACGTTATAGTTAGGAATTAGCATTTAAAAAACCTTGCAAATTCACTGAAAAAACCATAGGTTTCACACATGTTATAGTTAGCTGTACATTTTACTGATAAAAAACCAATGAAATTCCCCCGTTATAGTTACTGTAGGCAACTAAAACTCACGCGACCGTAATCCTCTGCTGATGACATATGTGTCTTTATGAAAAAAAAATATTTGTAATATATGTATAGCTAAAATTTAATGGAAGAAGACATGGGCAAATAAGTGTCTAAATACAGTATTAGCATCAGCAGAGGATTACGGTCGCGTGAGTTATAGTTGCCTACAGTAACTATAACGGGGGAATTTCATTGGTTTTTTATCAGTAAAATGTACAGCTAACTATAACATGTGTGAAACCTATGGTTTTTTCAGTGAATATATATATATATATTATCTACTGGCAGTCGCCAGTAGATAGTTATAGTTAGGACCGAGTTCCCATAGGCAATCTGAAAATTCTATTTTGAATAACTTTGGCGCCGGTTGACTTATCTTCGTGAAATTTTCAAAACTAATGGGGCGCTCCGCTCGGCTCCTACCCTGAAAGTCTCGGGGTGATTTGTCAAGCGGGGGCCGAGAAAAAAGGGGGGTCCCAAAACGCGTTTTCCCCATGCATTTTCCCATAGGACCTTTAGTCGAAGGTACAGCCCGAACGGCTGAACAGAATTACTTGAAACTTGGCAAAGAGGTAGTCCTCAGGTCAGGCATGTGCCTTTTGCATATATGGTGTAAATCCGTTCATCAGTTCCTGAGAAAATCAAAAGTAAAATCACATATATATCTGGGCGGAGCCTAACCACACATCTCATCGTGAGATCTGATTGGCTGTCAGCACTTCACCCAAGAAGTGTTGGCAGCCATCTTTGGACCAATATACATGATAGCACCACATTAAAAAGCATTGCAGTTATCCAATACTAAGTATTGGATCTCTTAATATAGGAGGATTAAATAACTGGAAAAAGAGGGGGAAGTTTGAACAGTATCTAAACATGATAAATTTAGATTTAATATGCCTACAAGAGACCCACTTACCGTGGAGCAAAAAACACTGGTTGAATTTTAAAGGTTATGAATTGTTGTCATGTTCATCCCAGACTTCTATGATAAGAGGCGTAGCTATAATTGGCAAAGTGGGGCTAGGGGTGCCAAAAGGTGTAAGGCAGATTCACTAGGAAGATGGGCAATATGCGAAATGAATTTAGGTTTCACTATTTGCACAGTATATGGATCTAACACAGATGAGCCACAAGTTTTTAGCCATATTGAAAACTAATTAATCGATTGGCATACCAATATAGTACTATGTGGAGATTTTAACATTTCTGCGAACTTTACGGATGGTAGTGCATACATAGGCAGGAAGCCAAGGGTGTTTAAAGCAATTATCTCAATGATGGAGTCACATGGCTTATATGATGTGTGGGGAAACTTATCGACCGGAGATCCAGGGTTCACGTATTACTCACATCCTCATAACAAATACTCGAAATTAGATTACTTTATGATCCCGAATACCCTACTTAAGAGTGTTCAAATGAACAAGCTTCCCAAAATCATGTCAGATCATAACCCCCTAGTCCTAAATATGATCATTAATAGATCATTTAAGGTCCCTAGACCTTGGACATTTGACAAAAAATTGTTAGCGGATGTCGACTACATTACTCGTATGAAAAAATGGTCTCAGTCCTTTTTCGACGCCAATAGGTATAGCGCATCACGGGGAGTGGTGTGGGATAGCTTTAAGGCGGGAATAAGAGGAGAAACTATAAGCTATACCACCAATCTATGGAAAAAGGCTAAAAGTGAAAGGGAAACATGGATGGGGAAATTAAGCGAGGCAGAGATACAACATAGACAAGATTTAATTACTGGCGATCAATCTGTTGAGAGTCTACATAAAGTAAATTCCATAAAAGCTGAGATCCAGAAACAATTAGCAAAAAAGGCGGCAGCATACTATCAGGCACAGAGATCATGTCTTTATGAAACCGGCGAGCAAGCAGGCAGAGCTCTTGCCCTGAGAATAAGGCAGGTTGCAAGTAAAAACACCATTTCACAAATCGAATATCAGAGCCAAATTTACAATAAGCCAGGTGAAATTTTGGAGGGGTTTAGGAAATTCTATCAAGAACTATATCAGGAGGAAGCTGCTGGAGGGCACACGAATATAAGCTGGTTAGACATGGGCAGCAAGCTAAATTCAGGCCAGATTATATCATTGGAACAGGATATTACATTGACGGAGATATCAGAGGCTTTGCAAGATCTTGCAAGTGGAAAAGCGGCGGGCCCAGACGCCATACCGTTAGAGGTATATAAAAGTCTAAGGGAGGAAATAACACCATTGCTCCTAGATCTATTTAATGGGGTTATGAATACCGGAATAATACCAGAGTCTTGGCAAGAAACCAATATAGTAATCTTTCATAAAAAAGGGAAATCAAAGACTAATCCGGGCTCCTACAGGCCGATATCACTAATCAACAGCGATAATAAGCTATATGCCAAAATTATGGCTGCTCGTATCGGGAGGGTTATTGCGTCCCTGGTCTCCCCTTGGCAGCACGGATTCATCCCAGGAAGAGGAACTACAAATCATATTAGGAGAGCTATTACATTATTTGATATTGGTGCTGCTAGGGGAGAGAGGGTCGCAATGATCCTTCTCGACGCAGAGAAGGCATTCGATCGCGTCAGATGGAGCTTTCTATGGAAGGTTATGGAAGCAAGGGGATTTGGCCCTAGAATTTGTCAAGCTATTCGTGCTATGTATTCATCACCCACGGCCAAAATCCAATCAATGGGGGAAAGATCAGATAAGATCAGTATTACAAGGGGTACTAGACAGGGCTGTCCATGCTCTCCAATTTTGTTCGCACTTTATATAGATCCCTTAATTACACAATTAATGAATAGTGCGATTATCAAACCAGTAACAGTAAATGGGTTCCATACTAAAATTCTCGCTTATGCGGATGACTTAGCGGTCATCACAAAAGATCCAGAGCTAGCTATGAGGGAGGTAGTTAACATAACTGGTCAGTTTGGAGATGTATCGGGCTACCGATTAAATGTTGACAAAACTCAGGTATTATGCTCAAAAAAAATAGCCAAGGTGGATGGAAGATATGTAGGTTCTGTAATATACCTAGGTATAACAATAAATGCAGAACCAGGTAAAATAATTGACGACAATTACACCCCTCTCATGAAATCTATGGAAACAGACCTAAAACGAATGGATTCATTACAGCTGTCATTGATAGGGAGGGCTAACGTGATTAAAATGACAATGTTTCCTAAGGTGCTCTACAAATTAAGATCAATCCCATTTAAAATTGATGAGAAAATTATTAGGAGGATTGAGGCCATCTTTATGAAATTTCTATGGCAATATGGCAAAATAAGGCGGTCAAATAGATATATGTCATTACCACAAGATAGAGGTGGTTTGGGACTGCCTGATATTAAGAGCTATCATCTTGCATGTCTCCTTACAGACATGGCTATTCTACTCCATCCGGGTGGCCCAACCCTTAGACAGTCGGCAATACCATCAATTTTTCAGCTATTGGTAGGAGGTGAAGCCGTAGGGCTTTTATTAAGGCAAACTCAGAGGAGCTACTTCAAGGAAACTGGATATAAGACGCTAGAGGATGTGTGGTATATCTGGAAAAGTGTTAAAAAAGCTCTAGATATACCTACCATCCATTATCGGACACCACTTTGGAACTCAACACTTTTTCCAAATCTTAGCAGGGACGGAACGTGGCGTCATTGGGAGAGTCAGGGTATAGTCGAGCTGGGGCAAATAATGATTGGTGAACAGTGTAGAACACTTGAAGAACTTACACAACACTATTCTTTACGAGGTTATCAAGAATTCAAATACATGCAGATTGTAAATAGAATTAAATCAATTAGGCAATGTATCACTCTACAAGGGAAATATGAACTAATTGAGTATTTAAAGTCAGGGGGCCATAGAATTAGAGATATATATAAAATATTCAATGAAGCAATAATAGATGATGTCGGCAAAATCGAAGCTGTTTGGTCCAAAAAACTGGGAGACCCAGAAATAGATGTTGATAAGGCGTTAGATATGGATAAGAGGTTCCTACGTTCCTCGAATCTCAGAGCCCAACATTACAAAACCCTATTTAATCTATACTATACGCCTGAAAAACTATTTACGTGGGGGAAAGCGATAGATAGCAACTGCCCCAGATGTGGAAAAGGTACGGCAGATCTTATACACATGTTTTATGGTTGTGAAAAATTGAAACCAATCAAAATCGAAATAACACGGTTTTTAGAGGGGCTACTTGATGTTAAAATTAATCTATCCCCGACCCTGATAATAATTGGCTGTGATGCGAAACTAAACATAAGTATCGAGGCTGAAGCCTTAGTCTTTATCTGTGTAGCAGTTTTTAGGATTCTAATTAGCGCAGCCTGGAAGGATACAGAAGCCCCAACTTTTCAAATGTGGTTGTGCAGATTGTTGGGTATACATAATATTGAGGAGGCATTATATGATTTAAAGGGAGCAAAGTTAAGGGATGTGGGTAAGCGACTCTGGGCCCCAGTGGCTACATGGAGGACAGCAAAATTAACCACAAACGAATGATTTATTGGCTGCATTGCTATTTAATATGCTAATTTAATTTGTTTATTACTCTGTCTGTTTTTACTTTGGATAAGGGTATAATGCAATGTTCCATCATATTTTATTTTATGCATCTATGTATCCATACAGTAATATGTATTGGCCGGTACGACCTCTCAAATAAATAAATATTAAAAAAAAAAAAAAAAAAAAAAGCATTGCAGTTAATAGAAGGTTTTAAGACTTTAGTTACATTATAAATCATTTGTTGATTGTACCATACTCATTTTAGGAATTGTGGTGTGTTCTAAGGTGATTTTACCATGTGAAAAAGCCTTCTGCTGTGATATCATGAATCATGTTTGAAAGAAAACTATTTTCTCATGCTTTTCCCACAGAGGTTTGGAATGTGATCTATAAGCTAAACTGAGAGCATATTTTCTGTAAATTCACATTATCTTTCTCAGTCATGTGAGAATGAAGTCTGGCATTCTCAGTAAAACATGCACATCCAACAAGGGAAGAGACTGTCAGTTGATTCCTTTGTGTTCTACTGCAGCTTCCCAGGGTGTTCTAAAGAACAACTAGAGCGCTAACAGTCCTGCTTATGACAAACGTATAGCACACCTGAAGCCATCTTGGTTGCAATAAAGTGCTAACTCTTAAAACATTTAATTTAAAAAGGAACAAAATGAGGGGGTTCATTTTGCCATAGAAAGTATGATTAGTGTTGCAGAAAGAAAAATTAGGGTACATTTTGCGTGACTTCTCAAATCCTCTTCTATTTCATTAAAAAATTCTGACATGCATACTGAAACATGCACTTTCAATACCAGCAGCAGACTTTCCTGGTGAGCAGTAGCTTTACTACAGTGATCTAATAAGCAACTAGAGTGCTAACATTCTGAATTTATGGCAAATGTGTGAAACATCTGAATGCCTTCTTGATGGAATCAAAGTAAAAAACTGAAAGTATTTCCTACTGAGGAGACTGTAGTAAATGAGGAAATTAGGAAACATCATAACAAATAAGTCTCCCAAAATGGCCACTAGAGACAAAAGAGCCCAAATGTAGCCCAAATATCACCCAGATGTAGCCCAAGTATAGCCCAATGACTGAATGTCCCAGAGTGTTCTTAAGAACAACTAGAGCGCTTACTGTCTTACTTATGACAAAAGTATGGCACACCTGAAGCCATCTTGATTGGAAAAAACTGGTAACAATTAAAACATTTAATTTAAAAAGGAACACAATGAGGGGGTTCATTTTGCCATATAAATTATGATTAGTGCTGAAGAAAGAAAAATTAGGGCACATTTTGAGTGACTTCTCAAATCCTCTTCTATTTCATTAAAAACTTCTGATATGCAGACTGAAACATGCCCTTTTAATACCAGCAGCAGACTTCCGTGGTGAGCAGTAGCTTTACTACAGTGATCTAATGAGCAACTAGAGTGCTAACATTCAGAATTTATGGCAAATGTGTGACATATCTGAATACCTTCTTGATGGAATCAAAGTAAAAAATTGGAAGCATTTCCTACTGAGGAGACTGCAGTAAATGAGGAAATTAGGAAACTTCATAACAAATACATCTCCAAAGATGGCCACCAGAGACAAAAGAGCCCAAATGCAGCACAAATATCACCCAGATGTAGCCCACATGTAGCCCAATGACAGAAGTGTGCAAAACACTTATTTTTTGAGTATTTGCAGTTTTATATAGTGCAGACTTGTCAGGTATTGGAGTGCTTTACATGAGCATTGGTTACATCACACAAGACCAAATTCATTTTGGTTGTAGACATGGGGAGATTAAGTGATTTGACCAGAATCACAGAATGTTGAGCTGAAGCAGAAACTCCAACCTGGTTCCCCAGTTGCAAAGTCTGCAGCTCTGGAAGTAACACCACATTCTCTTCCCTCGGTGCAACATTTAATCAAGTGGTCAACTGGATAAAAAAACATAAAGAATACAAATAATGTAAAAGTTCTTTGTCGCTATTTGAAAACTCAAAAAATATGTCCTCATTTTAGTTTTTTAGAGCACTAACCATAATTTTGATGCAAATAAGACCCTCTCATATATGTAATTTCTAAAGGAAATACTCTAGGTATTACAGTTGTGATTACATCAAGATGACGTCAGGCGTTCCACACTTTTGTAATAAATATAGAATGTTAGCAATCTAGTTGTTCATTGGGGTACTGTTGAGAGGCAGAGGCCAGGGGCACGGACTCTGAAAATTGAAGGCAGGTAGTAGAGTGCAGATGCAACAATTTGACCACACTGGGCAGGCAGGAAGGGCAGTGGCAGCACAACAGACTATGGAGGGCAGTGGAAAGGGGGGCAGGGGCAGCAAACCAACAATACAGGACTGGTAAGAGAGGCTGTGGCAATATAATACACCATTGTGGGCAGAAGGAAGAGGCAGTGGTAGTATTACCATACATGCCAACAGACCCGTTTCAGCCAGGAAACGTCTAATGTTTTTAAGCTCAAATGGGCTTTATTGGATCTCTCTCCTGTCTACAATCTCCTCTTTTTCAATGTAACTCAAAGGGGAAATTCAATACCCCAGTTTTTTTTCAAAATCTCCCTCTTACCAAGGTCAAATTGTTCGCAAGTATGGTACATTGGATCATGGTAGGCCGGAGGAATTGGGGTAGGGACATGGACTCGGATAACAGAGGACAGGAGGGACATGGAGAGGTGCACCAAACTGACCCTACAGGGCAGGCATCAGGGTTTGCAGCAGCACAATACACCTCACAGCGCATGCGGGACAGGAGTGCAGCACAACAATCCATAGAAAGCAATAGGGAGGGGACAGGACCATGTACATGGACAACAGAGAACAGAGGGGAAAGAGGCAATGGTAGCTAGCTGACCATAATGGGCAGACAGGAGAGAAAGCTGCAGCATAACAGACCATAAAGGGCAGGAGGGAGGGAATAGGGGTCTGAACATGGAAACAGAGGGCTGGGGGCAAGGGGGCAAGGCAGGAGCAGCAAGATGACCATGGAGGTCAGGCAGGTTGGGCACTAGAAACAAAACACACCATGGAGAGCAACAATGAGACTATGATGGCATACACACAGACCATGGAGGGAAGGTGGGAGGGGGTCAGGGGCGGCTAGCTGACCACACAGGGAAGGTGGGAGGGGCCATGGCAGCACAGAAGGCCATGCATGGCAAGCGGGAGGGTTAGTGGCAGCACAATGGCTATGATGGGCAAGAAGGAGGGTGCAGGGGCATGCACAAAGGACCATGGAGGATAGAAGGGAGGGTCAGGACCTGGGCACAGACAAGAGAGTTCAGGGGAAGGGGCCTCACAACAGACCGCGTGGGCAGGCAGGAGGAGCTGTTGCAGCACAACAGACCAGGGAGGGCAGAAGGGTGTGGCAGTAAAATGGACCATGGAGGACAGGAGGAAGGGGATAGGGGCAAGGCATGTGGACAGGCAGGGTGGAGGTGTCAGGGACAGGTTACAGTCATCTGACAATGCTAGGCAGGTGGGAGGGAAGTGGCAGCTCAACAGAACACTCAGAGTAGATAGGAGTGGCAGGTCCATGGAACATGGTGGGCAAAAAGGATGGAACAGGGGCATGCACAAAGACATCGGAGGGCAGGGGGAAGGAGAATAGGGGCAGCAAGCTAAGCACAGAGGCTAATCAGGAGGTCAATGATGGGCCATAGAATTGGGCAATGGAGGGCAGGAGGAGTGGACTGGTACATCATGCTAAATGGAGGGCAGTGGCAGTGCTCCAGCGCGGAGTGCAAAATCCCTTCCTACCGTTGCGGACCAAAAGATCTCACACACGCACACTATCCATACATTCGCTGGTGGGGCCCATAACACCAACACACACTCACCATCAGTCGGTACGAGAGGCGATTATCCTTCCAAGTGCTGGATAATGAGGGAGGAAGATACCGCTTTACCCTAATGAGCAACAAACCTACAAACCCTTCTTATACTCATTAGGCCCTAGATTCTACATTTGGTATTCCCCTCATGACCGGGATGGATCTGTTAGTTGTAGATTTTAGTGAATTTCTAATACTCTAATTAACCTTTTCATTAACACATTTCAATGAATAAACAACCCAACTCATTTCTGTAGATGTTCAAATCCAAATTTATATTAATATTGCAGATTAAATCATTCATTTGATCAAGTTGCCATTCATATTTACCTATTCTGGCTAAAGTCGTCCTCTATGTCAAATCTGGCAGTCTCGCAAATCTATGCCCATCAATTTAGCAGGTTAAGTTCATCAGGATTTTGGGCATTAATTCAGTCTGTCAAAGATTCAGGCTAACAGCTGTCCTGCAGTGTCACCGTCCTCTTCGTCAGCATATCATCAGGAAATAGAAGGAGCTACCCTCCAACCTCTCTATTCTATGGGTTTTATAATAATTTCAATAGCAAAATGTAACAATATTGAGTTTTAAACTGTTCTGATTGGCTGATCAGGGGTCAACCTCTCCGTTCCCATAAGGTTTAGTCCATGTTGTCAGCATACTTGCTGGTTCCGGTTCTTTAATAAAGCCTTTTGTCTGTAGCGCTGGCACCTTTCCCAGTGGCCTTGATAAGTACAGCTTGCCTGGGGTCAAGACAGGGCCATTGTTGCTCATCTTTTAGCGCAGGCGCACTTCACCCAAGCCTGGTTCAGCGTCGGCAGTTGGGTTAGGCACCAAAAGCAGCCATCATTTGATAGGCCAGTATAGTCAACTTAAGCAAAGAAACACAAAAACGTAATTAATACATAGAAATTACTAATTAAATGTTATTCCCTCGCTAATACCCATATGTGTGTGTATTTATCTAGCCAAAAGCAACACTCAATGCGGTTTATACTTACTAAATAAAGCACGAATCACAATTTCATCACCAAAGCGACATATATCATGCAATGTTCTAATTATCTATCATTAATATGCGTACGAAGTTTAGTTCACGTCATTAATTAGGCCATGCAGATGCAAATCCCACGTGTATTTCGGTCATTAATAAGGTTGATTAGTTATTTCCACATCACTCCAAACCATTAGTACGATTATGATTAATTAATTAATCTAATTAATAAAACGACATGCAAAATGGGATGGGTATACAACATTTTTGCATAACCCGCTCCAGCAGCAGCACATCAGACCATGCATGGCAGGAGGGAGGAGGCTAGTCCATGGATTCAGACAACAGAGGATAGGGAGTAGGTGGATGGGGCAGCAAGTTAACTGTTCAGAGAAGGTGGGTATTAGGAACTTTATTGTTTTTAAAATGTGTGTCTGTGCAAACTACTTAAAATATGAACAAGTATGCAGCATAATCTCACTTTTATTCAAGAAGAAGAGAACGTTTGTGACTGTGACTCCGGGCTCACTTGGCAGAAACACCCTCTGACCCCCCACCCCCCATCGCAAAATGTAATGCCCGTGAAAAGGGTAGGTGGACGCAGTGGTATATAGAACATAGTCCTGAGAGCATGATTGAAAATGAAAACTAGATATAGTATATGGTATAAACTATGCACCAAAAAGTGTGATATGAGATGAACCGGGGCGTGAAATATAATATGCAATACATTGTGCGCAATGACAGATTCATTGGAGAGCGCGAGATAGCACAGGCATTAGCGCGTGCTATGCGATATGCGCCTTGGAGTGTAATATGCACAGGGCAGTGTTGTGTAACCTAACTACTCTCTAAAGTTGTAATATAAAATATGTGCTGGGGACTGTAACGTTACATATGCACTGTGACAAAGATATGGATCCCAGATTGTAATATGTATGGCATAGCGCTGTGCGTTATAACATAGGCATCGAGGAAGGCACGTTAGATGGGGCAATATAACCTGTGCGAAGGCAAGTGTGGCATGACATATTCACGGGGTGGTGTTACAGTGCACATGGGCTAGAGAGTGTCATAGCATACGCACTAGCAGGTGGAATACAATACAGAGGTGTGAGGCACTCGGCGGGCACTGGTGGGTGTAACATAGCATTGAGCTCAGCCAGGAGCACGCTGTGACTCTCAAGTGAGGTTCGTCTCCTTTCCAGAGAGTAAAATAAAAAGTATTACACATCCGGCGGTGGATGTGTGTTTTATTAACCGTGAGGGGGATTTCTTGCATAGTTTGGTCGAATTTTTGTCGATTCCCCTTTGAATGGCTTGGGGTGCGTGTATATTAAATGTGCCTGTCGATAGCTACCCATGTTTGTATAAATAAACAATAAGGGTGTCTACTTGGAGAGTACCCACCGGCGGGGGTGCCGAGATTAGGCACGGTAGGGCGTCAGACACGTCAGAGCTTCACTAGCGGTGTAAATACATTCCATGTGGATTCATTCTATGCATAGTCGCCTTTTAATGAATATCACGCAAATCATCATGGTGATAGGTACATACGGTTTGTCCAGCATGTCCTAGGTGTTTCTATAAATATATATTTTTTAAAAATATAAAAAAACAAAGGCCGGCCCCGGGGGATGGGGTCCCCGGGGCCATAAGTGGCCTGAGGAGGGGGGCAACGCAGCCCCCTCCTAAAGATTTTTTTTTAAAAAAGGTCATGACCCGGGGGTGGTGGTCCCCGGGGCCGATTAAGGCCTTGAGAGGGCCAAATTTATTTTTTTCAACAAAAAAAATTAGGGTGCAGGCCCTGGGGGATGAGGTCCCCAGGGCCAGTAAATTAGAAAAAGAAGGGGGGCCACACAGCCCTCCTTCTTAAAAAAATAAAATAAATAAAAGACCGGCATCGCGACGGAGGCCACGCCCCCTCCTTGCAGCACTCTGCAAACGCGCCCCCTGGCCAGTTGTAAGTTGGGGAATTAATTCCCCTTCAATACTGAGGGTCCCTGAGGGCCAACTAGCCCAACAGGTATCTCCAGTATGCGCCAGGGAGCTGCGTTGCAGACAGGTGTTCTGAGGCCACGCCCCTTTTGACACCTCTATGCAACGCAGCTCTGTGGCGCTTACTCAAAAATAGAAACTAACATTTTCAAAACAATGGACATACCAATATCAGTTACAACAACCTATTCAGTAATTCTAAGATCCCTACACACATCCACTCATTCACCAACAGTCCTATACAGTCACTCATACATGTACTCACTCATCATATGTACTCATACACCTATACATCCTGTTACACGACGCCACTCATCCATAGAGTTACTCACACACATAGTCACTCATGCTATTAAAGAATCAAACATCCATTTACTTGCATATACAGTTATACACACACCACCACACTTACTTCTACAGAAACTTACACATACTTAGTCTTTTAAACAGTCACTTATAGAAACACATACTTATTCATAGAGGAACTCTTTCAATCTCTCACTCTCACATATACTCACTTATATACACCAATAGTCACATATACTAGTTTAAAACATATGTAGTTACTCATAAAGACACTATTGAGACAGTCATTCACTCACTAACACACCCATGCACACACTCATCCACCCATACAGTCCTGCACACATGCTGTCTTCAACACATACAAACAGTGAGTCACTCATTCATGCACCTATGCACTACGTAATACCCCCACCGAACCATACAGACACTCAGACACTCATACTGATACTCAAAAAACCAACTAATAACCTATATAGACACTCATGTAGCTACTCACCAACCCATGCAGCCACTTATACACAAAGGGAGAGACTGATACAGATATTTACATATTTAAACATTACTCACTAAGCCATGTATTCACTAAGATACACTTAATCAGTCAGGTATACAATCAATTTTAAAAAAACAAATCATCCATTTAGACACTTATATACCCATTTATTCTTCCATCGACCTTGAGATATATATATATAAAACATATGTAATTTTCAGAAAAACACACATTCACTGGATGATGTCATCAGTGATGTCATTTGAGATGTCATCAGTGATGTCATGAGTGATGTCACTGATCATGTCATGAGTGATGTAATATGGGACGACATCAGCAGTGCATTGCGGGCGCGCGAGTTATAGTTAGCTGAACTAACTATAACAGGGGAATTTCTAGGGTTTTGTACGAGGGAAATGCCCAGCTAACTATAACTCCCCTGAAACCTATGGTTTTTTCAGTGAATATATATATATATATATATATATATATATATATATATATATATATCCAAAAACAAAGCTGCTCCCAGCATTGAGGCGCCACACACTTCATGTTTGAATATCCTTTATTGGAGCTTTCACAGGGATGGAGCAGCGTGCAGCAAAACTTCTTCTTCAGCCTTTTAATCCATACGCGTTTCGGGAGCCATCTCCCTTGGTCACTGGCACAGGCAATATCGGAGCGCGGCAGCAATGTTCACAGCGCAGCTGCGCTGATTTTAAATGTTTCCGCCCTGTGGGCGTGGGCAGCAGGTGCATGCTGGTACCTGGAGTTCTTTTTTAGTAATGTTGCCGTGAATCTCCGTAATTTATTAAAATTCCACAGTGGGTAGTTAATACTGACACCCCATTCACAGCCCTGAAATTTCCAAGCTGCGCTGTGAACATTGCTGCCGCGCTCCGATATTGCCTGTGCCAGTGACCAAGGGAGATGGCTCCCGAAACGCGTATGGATTAAAAGGCTGAAGAAGAAGTTTTGCTGCACGCTGCTCCATCCCTGTGAAAGCTCCAATAAAGGATATTCAAACATGAAGTGTGTGGCGCCTCAATGCTGGGAGCAGCTTTGTTTTTGGATATAAATCGGTCTTGCTCGGACCGAGAGGTGCCCCGCGGCGGAAGAGCCGGTCCGCAACGTAAAAGAGGAAGAGACGTTGCAGGAACTCCGTGTCCAGTTGGAGCTTGGAAATTTCAGGGCTGTGAATGGGGTGTCAGTATTAACTACCCACTGTGGAATTTTAATAAATTACGGAGATTCACGGCAACATTACTAAAAAAGAACTCCAGGTACCAGCATGCACCTGCTGCCCACGCCCACAGGGCGGAAACATTTAAAATCAGCGCAGCTGCGCTGTGAACATTGCTGCCGCGCTCCGATATTGCCTGTGCCAGTGACCAAGGGAGATGGCTCCCGAAACGCGTATGGATTAAAAGGCTGAAGAAGAAGTTTTGCTGCACGCTGCTCCATCCCTGTGAAAGCTCCAATAAAGGATATTCAAACATGAAGTGTGTGGCGCCTCAATGCTGGGAGCAGCTTTGTTTTTGGATATAAATCGGTCTTGCTCGGACCGAGAGGTGCCCCGCGGCGGAAGAGCCGGTCCGCAACGTAAAAGAGGAAGAGACGTTGCAGGAACTCCGTGTCCAGTTGGAGCTTGGAAATTTCAGGGCTGTGAATGGGGTGTCAGTATTAACTACCCACTGTGGAATTTTAATAAATTACGGAGATTCACGGCAACATTACTAAAAAAGAACTCCAGGTACCAGCATGCACCTGCTGCCCACGCCCACAGGGCGGAAACATTTAAAATCAGCGCAGCTGCGCTGTGAACATTGCTGCCGCGCTCCGATATTGCCTGTGCCAGTGACCAAGGGAGATGGCTCCCGAAACGCGTATGGATTAAAAGGCTGAAGAAGAAGTTTTGCTGCACGCTGCTCCATCCCTGTGAAAGCTCCAATAAAGGATATTCAAACATGAAGTGTGTGGCGCCTCAATGCTGGGAGCAGCTTTGTTTTTGGATATAAATCGGTCTTGCTCGGACCGAGAGGTGCCCCGCGGCGGAAGAGCCGGTCCGCAACGTAAAAGAGGAAGAGACGTTGCAGGAACTCCGTGTCCAGTTGGAGCTTGGAAATTTCAGGGCTGTGAATGGGGTGTCAGTATTAACTACCCACTGTGGAATTTTAATAAATTACGGAGATTCACGGCAACATTACTAAAAAAGAACTCCAGGTACCAGCATGCACCTGCTGCCCACGCCCACAGGGCGGAAACATTTAAAATCAGCGCAGCTGCGCTGTGAACATTGCTGCCGCGCTCCGATATTGCCTGTGCCAGTGACCAAGGGAGATGGCTCCCGAAACGCGTATGGATTAAAAGGCTGAAGAAGAAGTTTTGCTGCACGCTGCTCCATCCCTGTGAAAGCTCCAATAAAGGATATTCAAACATGAAGTGTGTGGCGCCTCAATGCTGGGAGCAGCTTTGTTTTTGGATATAAATCGGTCTTGCTCGGACCGAGAGGTGCCCCGCGGCGGAAGAGCCGGTCCGCAACGTAAAAGAGGAAGAGACGTTGCAGGAACTCCGTGTCCAGTTGGAGCTTGGAAATTTCAGGGCTGTGAATGGGGTGTCAGTATTAACTACCCACTGTGGAATTTTAATAAATTACGGAGATTCACGGCAACATTACTAAAAAAGAACTCCAGGTACCAGCATGCACCTGCTGCCCATGCCCACAGGGCGGAAACATTTAAAATCAGCGCAGCTGCGCTGTGAACATTGCTGCCGCGCTCCGATATTGCCTGTGCCAGTGACCAAGGGAGATGGCTCCCGAAACGCGTATGGATTAAAAGGCTGAAGAAGAAGTTTTGCTGCACGCTGCTCCATCCCTGTGAAAGCTCCAATAAAGGATATTCAAACATGAAGTGTGTGGCGCCTCAATGCTGGGAGCAGCTTTGTTTTTGGATATATATATATATATATATATATTACCTACTGGCGGTCGCCAGTAGGTAGTTATAGTTAGGACAACGTTTCCATAGGAAATCCGCAACATTCTATTTTGAATAACTTTGGCGCCGGTCGACGAATCCTCGCGAATTTTTCAAAATAGGTGGGGCGCTACGCTCCGCTCCTACCCTGAAAGTCTCGGGGGGATTCGTCAAGCGGGGGCTGAGATAAAAGGGGGGTCCCAAAACGCGTTTTTCCCATGCATTTTTCCATAGGACCTTTAGACAGGGCTACAGCCCGAACGGCTGAACAGAATTACTAGAAATTTGGCAGAGAGGTAGCCATAAGGTCCATGAAGTGCCTTTTGCAGGTCTGGTGTAAATCTGTTCAGTATTTCCTGAGAAAATAGTATTTAAATCAATATATATATCTGTAAGCGCGCAGAGTGCGCGCTGGGTGCGCGCACCTTGCCGTGCGCGAGCGCAATTCTGATTGGTTGTTAGATCTTAGTAAACATTCGAATCGGTGGAAGTCAGGAAGCGGCGGCCGCCATTTTGTCTATCGCATAAAGAGGGGGTGATAAACAAAGGGGGAGAACTTGAAAAGGAGGCAGAGTGGGGAGAAATTGACCCAGTAGGCATTGTAAGGGGGTCACAGTAGGACCTTGTAGGGCAAAAAAAAAGATTTATATTTTGTTAAAAAATATCGCCGAGTGCGCGCACCCAGCGCGCACCCGAAAAAAAACTTTATTAAAAAAATTAAAAAAAATCGCATTTAAGTGTTTAGATATAAGGTGGCTCTAAAAAGAGCCCTTGTGTTTATTGTTTGTTTTTTGGTACCTACAAGTAAGTACCGATGCAGAGTCTAAAGTTCAAGAGGAAGACTCTGTTGCCTTCATCAGTGAAGTGTACACCATCTCCTCTATAAATGTCTTGCATGTTGTAACGCAAGTTGTTGTGGTATATAGAACCCATACCATGGTCTCTGAGGAAAGCAGAAATAGATTTGTTGACGTGCTTCCTTGCTTTGTCAATCTGCGGACAAAATTGGTTGGACCAGTTCCACTTTTGCCTTTGGCATATGTTAGAATATACGAAGGCAGTTTGTGGAAAAAGCGACATCAATTGCACAAAGGTGTCCTTAATAAGCATTTCCAGACCTACCCCAGTTAAAGTGCCTAGGTCATTTCCACCACAGTGCACAATAATAAGGTTAGGCTGTGGGAGATGTAGAAAGGTTTTCACCAAAGGCATTAATTGGTGCCACTTTAACCCTCTCTGACCAATCCATTTGATGTCTACATTTGGCAAAGCAAGGTCTCTCACCATACCTCTTTTTTCTGCAAATTTTTCACTCCAGAAGACATAGCTGTGACCTACAATCCACACTGTGAACATCTTCAAAGGAGATCTGGATGCACTCAGGAGGTGTCTTTCAGTAGAAAGGCAAAAAGAAAGGAAAGACAGTTGAAAAAAGGGCACACATATTTTTTTTTAAAAAAAGAACTCATTGGCTATTACAAAGCATTCTACACTAAAAACTAGGCTGTATGTTTAAATTTTAAAAAGCATGTATTGCATTGGTTCAGAAAAAAGTGTGAAAAAAGAACATTAGTTTGGATTTGCTGTTAGGTTTGAAAAGTCAAGCACTCTTGTTCTTTGGAAATGAAACATTGTCTGTTGAACTTCTGACCTCTCTGCTCACACCTGTGTTCTATGACCTGTTGCTATGGTAGCAGGCAGAAGTTAAGTTGGGGGAAGGGTACATTTGGAAAGGGGTTGAAGTTTTCAACAAATAGAAATGTGTGATTTCATTTGAAAAAATGTGGGAAGTACTGAGATTGAAAATTAACATGTATATGTGTGAAAAAAGAGAGGGAAACTGTGCCATTAACTGGTTCTGCTGAGAGGAGAGAGGTGTGGAGCTTAGTGATTCTGGTCTGATAAACTGCTTTGTGACTGCCACATTTCTTTCACAACTAACTAATTTTAAAGGTGAGTTATGAGTTTGAGAAGGGGGTGTTTGTGGTTAATTTTGATATATAAAAAAAAATTGATTATTTGTTTAAAGTTGTGATTTACATTTTCTGTTTTGCGAAATATTTAACTGTTTTGAATATGTAAAATATTATGGAGTATGTTTTCAACATAAGATAATGTGTACTGGTAACAATGAGGAATACTGTTTTGTGCCTACCATCAAACCATGAGTCTGTGTGCAGAGAAGAATTGTGGGCAGAGATTTAATTTGTGTTGCTGTTGAAAAGTAAGACTTGCAGTTGAAAGAAAAGGACAGCTTCTTTTTAATTGTGATGGTTAGCATTTAGCAGAAATCACTTTGAAAAAAAAGAGAGGAAAATGGCAGCACATTTGAAAAAAGCATTAGTTCTGTTAGAATTGATAACCCAGGAAAGGGGCAGCCTGTGTTTTGTGCCTACCAACACAGCATGAGTCTGTGTGTATATAGGAATTGTTGTCTGAGATTTAATTTGTGAAGTTGTTGTTCAGTAAGAAATGTAGTGCTAGGAAAGTGGCAGCCTGTGTTATGTGCTTAAAATGATGACATGAGTCTGTGTGCACACAGGAATTGTGGGCAGAGATTTAATTTGTGAAGATGTTGTTCAGTAAGAAATGCAGTCCCATGGAAGGGGCAGCCTGTTGTGTTTACACAAATTATCCCTTAGCACACATGCACTGTTACATACATCCCTGCAGTCTTCATGCAGTTCTGGAAGTCTCTTTGCTCATCTGTCAAGCACCAGACAATCCACAGTGTTCAGAAACACACTCTTGGCACACACACAGCAGCTTCTGCAACACTCTCATGTGTACTACTCAGCTCTGTGTGCTGTTTCAGATAGCACTGTGTAATGCAAACACATTCAACGTCACCATGGCCTCATTTAAATTGATCTTGTTTATTCACTCACTCTGTAACATATGGACATGGTCTTAAGGAGCTGTTAGGAAATGTGCTGTTTTCTGCTTCTGTAAATAATAAGGGAAATGTATCAGGCTGTAACAGTTATTTGGTACTATTCAGGGACACTGTTTTGTTCAAAAAAACATAGCATGAGTCTGTGTACGCACAGGAATTGTGGGCAGAGATTTAATTTGTGAAGTTGTTGTTCTGAAAGAAATGCAGCCCATGAAAGGGGCAGCCTGTGTTATGTGCTTAAAATGGTGTATGTTAATTTAAAAAAAAAAAAAAAAAAAAAAAAAAACCTTGAGTGCGCGCAGGGTGCGCGCACCTCAAAAAAATTTCAAAAAAAAATATCTCAAAAAAAAATTTGGGGGGTTTAGTTTATAAGTGGCTCTTAAAAGAGCCCTTGAGTTAATGGAGGGAAACAGGAAGAGAAAAACGAAAAAAAAGAAAAAACATCTATGGCCTAGTGCACGGATGCGCATCAAATTTTCTCTGAAGGAGATCAAGACTGGTCTCCCCCACAGAAATAAGAGAACTGCAATCAGTGCACCGTGTAGACAACCTCGCCAAACAAGGTGGACCAACAAGAGGTGTAGAAACAGGTGAAGGCACCATCGCAGCTGAAGTGCTCCCCTGAGCTGCCGAAGATGTGCTCGGCTGAGCTGCTGCAGATGTCGTCGGCTGAGCAGGTGGAGGGTTTTCTCCAGAAGCTCGACGAAAAGTTACTGGATGCATTTTGTTAACATGTCTCAACATAGTGTGAATGCTAAAAGAATATTTCTTGTTAGGATTCCCACGAGATAAGACTTTTTTACAAAGTACACATGTAACTTTCGGTGCATTTACCTTTTTCAGACCTTCAGGAAAAGTGAAAAACTGCCATATAAAGCTGTCTTTCTGCTTCCTGTTCCTCTGCCTCTCAAGAGTGTCCTGGTCACTGTCTGAAGATGGTTGCTGTTCAGCCATTGTCTCTCAACAACAGAATAGCTCCTTCTCCAAAGGAATCAGAACTAATAATGAGGGGAGTAGGTGTGGTTTGGGAAGAATCTGGAACTGAAAGTACTTCAAACCAATCAAAAGTGATGATTCTTGATCACATGACTTGCCATCAGGGGATTGGGTGTGGTATTGAAACAATTAGAAACTGAAAGTAATGAAAACCAATAAGAAGTGCTGTTTTATTATGTATAAACCCGAGGTGCGCGCACTGCGCTAGCTCCGAGCGCGCACCTCATGATTACGTATGCACGAACGCGTAAGCGCGCATGTGCATACGTCATATGCGCGTACCTAGCGCGCATACGTTGAACACGCGTATACGCGACCGTTATTGCGCGTAATTTTAGCGTATGCGGAAGTAAACCGCATGGAGCACATACGACGCACGCACGCATGCGTACGTACGTACGTACGCATACGTACTGGGTGCGCGCTCCCAGCGCGCACTATAACATATATTTGCGTACGTAAATAACGTACGCCGGAATTCATAAAAAAGCTTACGAAATAGTACTAGGAGCGCGCTCAGAGCGCGCACTTCAAGAATTTATATAAAAAAAAAAAGTGGACAAAAGACAAAAGACAAAAAATAATTTAACAAATTAATAAAAAAAAAAAAATTTATCCAAATTGAAATTTTTTATAAAAAAAAATAAAAAAAAAGATACAGATAATATATCAATGAATATATAGTAATTTTATTTTTATTTTAAAAAAAAATATCTTTATTTAAATAATAGAAAAATTAGCATATAAAAAACCGTAAAAATTCACTGAAAAAACCAAAGGTTTCAAAAACGTTATAGTTAGGAATTAGCATTTAAAAAACCTTGCAAATTCACTGAAAAAACCAAAGGTTTCAAAAACGTTATAGTTAGGAATTAGCATTTAAAAAACCTTGCAAATTCAATGAAAAAACCATAGGTTTCACACATGTTATAGTTAGCTGGACATTTCCCTCGTAAAAAACCAATGAAATTCCCCCGTTATAGTTAGTTCAGCTAACTATAACTCGCGCACCCGCAATCCACTGCTGATGACGTCACATATTACATCACTCATGACATGGTCACTGACATCACTCATGACATCACTGATGACATCTCAAATGACATCACTGATGACATCACTGATGACATCATCTAGTGAATGTGTGTTTTTCTTCAAATTAAATATGTTTTATATATGTATATCTCAAGGTCGATGGAAGAATAAATGGGTATATAAATGTCTAAATGGATGGTTTTTTTTATGAAAAATTGATTATGTGACTGATTCAGTGTATCATAGTGAATACATGGCTTTGTGAGTAATGTTTAAGTATGTAAATATCTGTAACAGTCTCTCACTTTGTGTATAGGTGGCTGCATGAGTTGGTGAGTAGCTACATGGGTGACTATATAGGTTATTAGTTGGTTTTTTGAGTATCAGTCTGAGTGTCCGCATGGTTCGGTGGGGGGTATTACGTAGTGCATAGGTGCATGAATGAGTGACTCACTGTTTGTATGTGTTGAAGACAGCATGTGTGCAGGACTGTATGGGTGGATGAGTGTGTGTATGGGTGTGTTAGTGAGTGAATGACTGTCTCAATAGTGTCTTTATGAGTAACTACATATGTTTTAAACTAGTATATGTGACTATTGGTGTATATAAGTGAGTATATGTGAGAGTGAGAGATTGAAAGAGTTCCTGTATGAATAAGTATGTGTTTCTATAAGTGATTGTTTAAAAGAATAAGTATGTGTAAGTTTCCGTATAAGTAAGTGTGGTGGTGTGTGTATAACTGTATATGCATAAAATTGTATGTTTTAATCTTTATTAGCACGAGTGACTATGTGTGTGAGTAACTCTATGGATGAGTGACATTATGTAACAGGATGTATAGGTGTATGAGTACATATGATGAGTGAGTACATGTATGAGTGACTGTATAGGACTGTTGGTGAATGAGTGGATTTGTATGTGGATCTTTGAATTATTGAATTGGTTGTTGTAACTGGTATTGGTATGTCCATTATTTTGAACATTGTAGTTTCTATTTTTGAATGTGTGTATCAAAGGTTATATTAGGGTGAGAGGAGGTCTGCTACTCAATCACAAGGATGATGTCATCAGTGATGTCATCAGTGATGTCATTTGAGATGTCATCAGTGATGTCATGAGTGATGTCAGTGACCATGTCATGAGTGATGTAATATGTGACGTCATCAGCAGTGGATTGCTCGTGCGCGAGTTATAGTTAGCTGAACTAACTATAACGGGGGAATTTCATTGGTTTTTTACGAGGGAAATGTCCAGCTAACTATAACATGTGTGAAACCTATGGTTTTTTCATTGAATATATATATATATATATTCAAAGCTCCAAGGTGCCCGCTGGCAGGCTCGCACTCAAACAGTGGTATCATTTTAGCGGGTAGAGGACACCTGTGCGCGCCGGCAACTGCAGCTCCCCTGTCATGGATGGAAGCCTGACGCGTTTCTGAGCCGTGTCGCTCGTCTTCAGAGGCTCGACATCGGAAAGCATTTTTAAGACACTCCCTTTAATTTATAATTAACAGCCCTCAGATGGGCGACTCGAATGAGCTTCACCCGATGGATTCTGGGTAATGTAGTTTGTGTCAATGTCCCTTTTGGGTGCAGTTCCATTTTTAAAGCCCTCAGATGGGCTCCGGCGAGCAAAAGGTCCATTAATCCCTTGCCTCTGTTTCACAAATGGACTCTGTGTTTGCAGAGCCCGTGACCCCCTCCTTCGGGGTGGTGCAAGCCTCGCGGCCGGACTGCCGCGTTAATATTCAAAGCTCCAAGGTGCCCGCTGGCAGGCTCGCACTCAAACAGTGGTATCATTTTAGCGGGTAGAGGACCCCTGTGCGCGCCGGCAACTGCAGCTCCCCTGTCATGGATGGAAGCCTGACGCGTTTCTGAGCCGTGTCGCTCGTCTTCAGAGGCTCTACATCGGAAAGCATTTTTAAGACACTCTCTTTAATTTATAATTAACGGCCCTCAGATGGGCGACTCGAATGAGCTTCACCCGATGAATTCTGGGTAATGTAGTTTGTGTCAATGTCCCTTTTGGGTGCAGTTCCATTTTTAAAGCCCTCAGATGGGCTCCGGCGAGCAAAAGGTCCATTAATCCCTTGCCTCTGTTTCACAAATGGACTCTGTGTTTGCAGAGCCCGTGACCCCCTCCTTCGGGGTGGTGCAAGCCTCGCGGCCGGACTGCCGCGTTAATATTCAAAGCTCCAAGGTGCCCGCTGGCAGGCTCGCACTCAAACAGTGGTATCATTTTAGCAGGTAGAGGACCCCTGTGCGCGCCGGCAACTGCAGCTCCCCTGTCATGGATGGAAGCCTGACGCGTTTCTGAGCCTTGTCGCTCGTCTTCAGAGGCTCGACATCGGAAAGCATTTTTAAGACACTCCCTTTAATTTATAATTAACAGCCCTCAGATGGGCGACTCGAATGAGCTTCACCCGATGGATTCTGGGTAATGTAGTTTGTGTCAATGTCCCTTTTGGGTGCAGTTCCATTTTTAAAGCCCTCAGATGGGCTCCGGCGAGCAAAAGGTCCATTAATCCCTTGCCTCTGTTTCACAAATGGACTCTGTGTTTGCAGAGCCCGTGACCCCCTCCTTCGGGGTGGTGCAAGCCTCGCGGCCGGACTGCCGCGTTAATATTCAAAGCTCCAAGGTGCCCGCTGGCAGGCTCGCACTCAAACAGTGGTATCATTTTAGCGGGTAGAGGACCCCTGTGCGCGCCGGCAACTGCAGCTCCCCTGTCATGGATGGAAGCCTGACGCGTTTCTGAGCCGTGTCGCGCGTCTTCAGAGGCTCGACATCGGAAAGCATTTTTAAGACACTCCCTTTAATTTATAATTAACAGCCCTCAGATGGGCGACTCGAATGAGCTTCACCCGATGGATTCTGGGTAATGTAGTTTGTGTCAATGTCCCTTTTGGGTGCAGTTCCATTTTTAAAGTCCTCAGATGGGCTCCGGCGAGCAAAAGGTCCATTAATCCCTTGCCTCTGTTTCACAAATGGACTCTGTGTTTGCAGAGCCCGTGACCCCCTCCTTCGGGGTGGTGCAAGCCTCGCGGCCGGACTGCCGCGTTAATATTCAAAGCTCCAAGGTGCCCGCTGGCAGGCTCGCACTCAAACAGTGGTATCATTTTAGCGGGTAGAGGACCCCTGTGCGCGCCGGCAACTGCAGCTCCCCTGTCATGGATGGAAGCCTGACGCGTTTCTGAGCCGTGTCGCTCGTCTTCAGAGGCTCGACATCGGAAAGCATTTTTAAGACACTCCCTTTAATTTATAATTAACAGCCCTCAGATGGGCGACTCGAATGAACTTCACCCGATGGATTCTGGGTAATGTAGTTTGTGTCAATGTCCCTTTTGGGTGCAGTTCCATTTTTAAAGCCCTCAGATGGGCTCCAGCGAGCAAAAGGTCCATTAATCCCTTGCCTCTGTTTCACAAATGGACTCTGTGTTTGCAGAGCCCGTGACCCCCTCCTTCGGGGTGGTGCAAGCCTCGCGGCCGGACTGCCGCGTTAATATTCAAAGCTCCAAGGTGCCCGCTGGCAGGCTCGCACTCAAACAGTGGTATCATTTTAGCGGGTAGAGGACACCTGTGCGCGCCGGCAACTGCAGCTCCCCTGTCATGGATGGAAGCCTGACGCGTTTCTGAGCCGTGTCGCTCGTCTTCAGAGGCTCGACATCGGAAAGCATTTTTAAGACACTCCCTTTAATTTATAATTAACAGCCCTCAGATGGGCGACTCGAATGAGCTTCACCCGATGGATTCTGGGTAATGTAGTTTGTGTCAATGTCCCTTTTGGGTGCAGTTCCATTTTTAAAGCCCTCAGATGGGCTCCGGCGAGCAAAAGGTCCATTAATCCCTTGCCTCTGTTTCACAAATGGACTCTGTGTTTGCAGAGCCCGTGACCCCCTCCTTCGGGGTGGTGCAAGCCTCGCGGCCGGACTGCCGCGTTAATATTCAAAGCTCCAAGGTGCCCGCTGGCAGGCTCGCACTCAAACAGTGGTATCATTTTAGCGGGTAGAGGACCCCTGTGCGCGCCGGCAACTGCAGCTCCCCTGTCATGGATGGAAGCCTGACGCGTTTCTGAGCCGTGTCGCTCGTCTTCAGAGGCTCGACATCGGAAAGCATTTTTAAGACACTCCCTTTAATTTATAATTAACAGCCCTCAGATGGGCGACTCGAATGAGCTTCACCCGATGGATTCTGGGTAATGTAGTTTGTGTCAATGTCCCTTTTGGGTGCAGTTCCATTTTTAAAGCCCTCAGATGGGCTCCGGCGAGCAAAAGGTCCATTAATCCCTTGCCTCTGTTTCACAAATGGACTCTGTGTTTGCAGAGCCCGTGACCCCCTCCTTCGGGGTGGTGCAAGCCTCGCGGCCGGACTGCCGCGTTAATATTCAAAGCTCCAAGGTGCCCGCTGGCAGGCTCGCACTCAAACAGTGGTATCATTTTAGCGGGTAGAGGACCCCTGTGCGCGCCGGCAACTGCTGCTCCCCTGTCATGGATGGAAGCCTGACGCGTTTCTGAGCCGTGTCGCTCGTCTTCAGAGGCTCGACATCGGAAAGCATTTTTAAGACACTCCCTTTAATTTATAATTAACAGCCCTCAGATGGGCGACTCGAATGAGCTTCACCCGATGGATTCTGGGTAATGTAGTTTGTGTCAATGTCCCTTTTGGCTGCAGTTCCATTTTTAAAGCCCTCAGATGGGCTCCGGCGAGCAAAAGGTCCATTAATCCCTTGCCTCTGTTTCACAAATGGACTCTGTGTTTGCAGAGCCCGTGACCCCCTCCTTCGGGGTGGTGCAAGCCTCGCGGCCGGACTGCCGCGTTAATATTCAAAGCTCCAAGGTGCCCGCTGGCAGGCTCGCACTCAAACAGTGGTATCATTTTAGCGGGTAGAGGACCCCTGTGCGCGCCGGCAACTGCAGCTCCCCTGTCATGGATGGAAGCCTGACGCGTTTCTGAGCCGTGTCGCGCATCTTCAGAGGCTCGACATCGGAAAGCATTTTTAAGACACTCCCTTTAATTTATAATTAACAGCCCTCAGATGGGCGACTCGAATGAGCTTCACCCGATGGATTCTGGGTAATGTAGTTTGTGTCAATGTCCCTTTTGGGTGCAGTTCCATTTTTAAAGCCCTCAGATGGGCTCCGGCGAGCAAAAGGTCCATTAATCCCTTGCCTCTGTTTCACAAATGGACTCTGTGTTTGCAGAGCCCGTGACCCCCTCCTTCGGGGTGGTGCAAGCCTCGCGGCCGGACTGCCGCGTTAATATTCAAAGCTCCAAGGTGCCCGCTGGCAGGCTCGCACTCAAACAGTGGTATCATTTTAGCGGGTAGAGGACACCTGTGCGCGCCGGCAACTGCAGCTCCCCTGTCATGGATGGAAGCCTGACGCGTTTCTGAGCCGTGTCGCTCGTCTTCAGAGGCTCGACATCGGAAAGCATTTTTAAGACACTCCCTTTAATTTATAATTAACAGCCCTCAGATGGGCGACTCGAATGAGCTTCACCCGATGGATTCTGGGTAATGTAGTTTGTGTCAATGTCCCTTTTGGGTGCAGTTCCATTTTTAAAGCCCTCAGATGGGCTCCGGCGAGCAAAAGGTCCATTAATCCCTTGCCTCTGTTTCACAAATGGACTCTGTGTTTGCAGAGCCCGTGACCCCCTCCTTCGGGGTGGTGCAAGCCTCGCGGCCGGACTGCCGCGTTAATATTCAAAGCTCCAAGGTGCCCGCTGGCAGGCTCGCACTCAAACAGTGGTATCATTTTAGCGGGTAGAGGACCCCTGTGCGCGCCGGCAACTGCAGCTCCCCTGTCATGGATGGAAGCCTGACGCGTTTCTGAGCCGTGTCGCTCGTCTTCAGAGGCTCTACATCGGAAAGCATTTTTAAGACACTCTCTTTAATTTATAATTAACGGCCCTCAGATGGGCGACTCGAATGAGCTTCACCCGATGAATTCTGGGTAATGTAGTTTGTGTCAATGTCCCTTTTGGGTGCAGTTCCATTTTTAAAGCCCTCAGATGGGCTCCGGCGAGCAAAAGGTCCATTAATCCCTTGCCTCTGTTTCACAAATGGACTCTGTGTTTGCAGAGCCCGTGACCCCCTCCTTCGGGGTGGTGCAAGCCTCGCGGCCGGACTGCCGCGTTAATATTCAAAGCTCCAAGGTGCCCGCTGGCAGGCTCGCACTCAAACAGTGGTATCATTTTAGCAGGTAGAGGACCCCTGTGCGCGCCGGCAACTGCAGCTCCCCTGTCATGGATGGAAGCCTGACGCGTTTCTGAGCCTTGTCGCTCGTCTTCAGAGGCTCGACATCGGAAAGCATTTTTAAGACACTCCCTTTAATTTATAATTAACAGCCCTCAGATGGGCGACTCGAATGAGCTTCACCCGATGGATTCTGGGTAATGTAGTTTGTGTCAATGTCCCTTTTGGGTGCAGTTCCATTTTTAAAGCCCTCAGATGGGCTCCGGCGAGCAAAAGGTCCATTAATCCCTTGCCTCTGTTTCACAAATGGACTCTGTGTTTGCAGAGCCCGTGACCCCCTCCTTCGGGGTGGTGCAAGCCTCGCGGCCGGACTGCCGCGTTAATATTCAAAGCTCCAAGGTGCCCGCTGGCAGGCTCGCACTCAAACAGTGGTATCATTTTAGCGGGTAGAGGACCCCTGTGCGCGCCGGCAACTGCAGCTCCCCTGTCATGGATGGAAGCCTGACGCGTTTCTGAGCCGTGTCGCGCGTCTTCAGAGGCTCGACATCGGAAAGCATTTTTAAGACACTCCCTTTAATTTATAATTAACAGCCCTCAGATGGGCGACTCGAATGAGCTTCACCCGATGGATTCTGGGTAATGTAGTTTGTGTCAATGTCCCTTTTGGGTGCAGTTCCATTTTTAAAGCCCTCAGATGGGCTCCGGCGAGCAAAAGGTCCATTAATCCCTTGCCTCTGTTTCACAAATGGACTCTGTGTTTGCAGAGCCCGTGACCCCCTCCTTCGGGGTGGTGCAAGCCTCGCGGCCGGACTGCCGCGTTAATATTCAAAGCTCCAAGGTGCCCGCTGGCAGGCTCGCACTCAAACAGTGGTATCATTTTAGCGGGTAGAGGACCCCTGTGCGCGCCGGCAACTGCAGCTCCCCTGTCATGGATGGAAGCCTGACGCGTTTCTGAGCCGTGTCGCTCGTCTTCAGAGGCTCGACATCGGAAAGCATTTTTAAGACACTCCCTTTAATTTATAATTAACAGCCCTCAGATGGGCGACTCGAATGAACTTCACCCGATGGATTCTGGGTAATGTAGTTTGTGTCAATGTCCCTTTTGGGTGCAGTTCCATTTTTAAAGCCCTCAGATGGGCTCCAGCGAGCAAAAGGTCCATTAATCCCTTGCCTCTGTTTCACAAATGGACTCTGTGTTTGCAGAGCCCGTGACCCCCTCCTTCGGGGTGGTGCAAGCCTCGCGGCCGGACTGCCGCGTTAATATTCAAAGCTCCAAGGTGCCCGCTGGCAGGCTCGCACTCAAACAGTGGTATCATTTTAGCGGGTAGAGGACACCTGTGCGCGCCGGCAACTGCAGCTCCCCTGTCATGGATGGAAGCCTGACGCGTTTCTGAGCCGTGTCGCTCGTCTTCAGAGGCTCGACATCGGAAAGCATTTTTAAGACACTCCCTTTAATTTATAATTAACAGCCCTCAGATGGGCGACTCGAATGAGCTTCACCCGATGGATTCTGGGTAATGTAGTTTGTGTCAATGTCCCTTTTGGGTGCAGTTCCATTTTTAAAGCCCTCAGATGGGCTCCGGCGAGCAAAAGGTCCATTAATCCCTTGCCTCTGTTTCACAAATGGACTCTGTGTTTGCAGAGCCCGTGACCCCCTCCTTCGGGGTGGTGCAAGCCTCGCGGCCGGACTGCCGCGTTAATATTCAAAGCTCCAAGGTGCCCGCTGGCAGGCTCGCACTCAAACAGTGGTATCATTTTAGCGGGTAGAGGACCCCTGTGCGCGCCGGCAACTGCAGCTCCCCTGTCATGGATGGAAGCCTGACGCGTTTCTGAGCCGTGTCGCTCGTCTTCAGAGGCTCGACATCGGAAAGCATTTTTAAGACACTCCCTTTAATTTATAATTAACAGCCCTCAGATGGGCGACTCGAATGAGCTTCACCCGATGGATTCTGGGTAATGTAGTTTGTGTCAATGTCCCTTTTGGGTGCAGTTCCATTTTTAAAGCCCTCAGATGGGCTCCGGCGAGCAAAAGGTCCATTAATCCCTTGCCTCTGTTTCACAAATGGACTCTGTGTTTGCAGAGCCCGTGACCCCCTCCTTCGGGGTGGTGCAAGCCTCGCGGCCGGACTGCCGCGTTAATATTCAAAGCTCCAAGGTGCCCGCTGGCAGGCTCGCACTCAAACAGTGGTATCATTTTAGCGGGTAGAGGACCCCTGTGCGCGCCGGCAACTGCTGCTCCCCTGTCATGGATGGAAGCCTGACGCGTTTCTGAGCCGTGTCGCTCGTCTTCAGAGGCTCGACATCGGAAAGCATTTTTAAGACACTCCCTTTAATTTATAATTAACAGCCCTCAGATGGGCGACTCGAATGAGCTTCACCCGATGGATTCTGGGTAATGTAGTTTGTGTCAATGTCCCTTTTGGCTGCAGTTCCATTTTTAAAGCCCTCAGATGGGCTCCGGCGAGCAAAAGGTCCATTAATCCCTTGCCTCTGTTTCACAAATGGACTCTGTGTTTGCAGAGCCCGTGACCCCCTCCTTCGGGGTGGTGCAAGCCTCGCGGCCGGACTGCCGCGTTAATATTCAAAGCTCCAAGGTGCCCGCTGGCAGGCTCGCACTCAAACAGTGGTATCATTTTAGCGGGTAGAGGACCCCTGTGCGCGCCGGCAACTGCAGCTCCCCTGTCATGGATGGAAGCCTGACGCGTTTCTGAGCCGTGTCGCGCATCTTCAGAGGCTCGACATCGGAAAGCATTTTTAAGACACTCCCTTTAATTTATAATTAACAGCCCTCAGATGGGCGACTCGAATGAGCTTCACCCGATGGATTCTGGGTAATGTAGTTTGTGTCAATGTCCCTTTTGGGTGCAGTTCCATTTTTAAAGCCCTCAGATGGGCTCCGGCGAGCAAAAGGTCCATTAATCCCTTGCCTCTGTTTCACAAATGGACTCTGTGTTTGCAGAGCCCGTGACCCCCTCCTTCGGGGTGGTGCAAGCCTCGCGGCCGGACTGCCGCGTTAATATTCAAAGCTCCAAGGTGCCCGCTGGCAGGCTCGCACTCAAACAGTGGTATCATTTTAGCGGGTAGAGGACCCCTGTGCGCGCCGGCAACTGCAGCTCCCCTGTCATGGATGGAAGCCTGACGCGTTTCTGAGCCGTGTCGCTCGTCTTCAGAGGCTCGACATCGGAAAGCATTTTTAAGACACTCCCTTTAATTTATAATTAACAGCCCTCAGATGGGCGACTCGAATGAGCTTCACCCGATGGATTCTGGGTAATGTAGTTTGTGTCAATGTCCCTTTTGGGTGCAGTTCCATTTTTAAAGCCCTCAGATGGGCTCCGGCGAGCAAAAGGTCCATTAATCCCTTGCCTCTGTTTCACAAATGGACTCTGTGTTTGCAGAGCCCGTGACCCCCTCCTTCGGGGTGGTGCAAGCCTCGCGGCCGGACTGCCGCGTTAATATTCAAAGCTCCAAGGTGCCCGCTGGCAGGCTCGCACTCAAACAGTGGTATCATTTTAGCGGGTAGAGGACCCCTGTGCGCGCCGGCAACTGCAGCTCCCCTGTCATGGATGGAAGCCTGACGCGTTTCTGAGCCGTGTCGCTCGTCTTCAGAGGCTCTACATCGGAAAGCATTTTTAAGACACTCTCTTTAATTTATAATTAACGGCCCTCAGATGGGCGACTCGAATGAGCTTCACCCGATGAATTCTGGGTAATGTAGTTTGTGTCAATGTCCCTTTTGGGTGCAGTTCCATTTTTAAAGCCCTCAGATGGGCTCCGGCGAGCAAAAGGTCCATTAATCCCTTGCCTCTGTTTCACAAATGGACTCTGTGTTTGCAGAGCCCGTGACCCCCTCCTTCGGGGTGGTGCAAGCCTCGCGGCCGGACTGCCGCGTTAATATTCAAAGCTCCAAGGTGCCCGCTGGCAGGCTCGCACTCAAACAGTGGTATCATTTTAGCAGGTAGAGGACCCCTGTGCGCGCCGGCAACTGCAGCTCCCCTGTCATGGATGGAAGCCTGACGCGTTTCTGAGCCTTGTCGCTCGTCTTCAGAGGCTCGACATCGGAAAGCATTTTTAAGACACTCCCTTTAATTTATAATTAACAGCCCTCAGATGGGCGACTCGAATGAGCTTCACCCGATGGATTCTGGGTAATGTAGTTTGTGTCAATGTCCCTTTTGGGTGCAGTTCCATTTTTAAAGCCCTCAGATGGGCTCCGGCGAGCAAAAGGTCCATTAATCCCTTGCCTCTGTTTCACAAATGGACTCTGTGTTTGCAGAGCCCGTGACCCCCTCCTTCGGGGTGGTGCAAGCCTCGCGGCCGGACTGCCGCGTTAATATTCAAAGCTCCAAGGTGCCCGCTGGCAGGCTCGCACTCAAACAGTGGTATCATTTTAGCGGGTAGAGGACCCCTGTGCGCGCCGGCAACTGCAGCTCCCCTGTCATGGATGGAAGCCTGACGCGTTTCTGAGCCGTGTCGCGCGTCTTCAGAGGCTCGACATCGGAAAGCATTTTTAAGACACTCCCTTTAATTTATAATTAACAGCCCTCAGATGGGCGACTCGAATGAGCTTCACCCGATGGATTCTGGGTAATGTAGTTTGTGTCAATGTCCCTTTTGGGTGCAGTTCCATTTTTAAAGCCCTCAGATGGGCTCCGGCGAGCAAAAGGTCCATTAATCCCTTGCCTCTGTTTCACAAATGGACTCTGTGTTTGCAGAGCCCGTGACCCCCTCCTTCGGGGTGGTGCAAGCCTCGCGGCCGGACTGCCGCGTTAATATTCAAAGCTCCAAGGTGCCCGCTGGCAGGCTCGCACTCAAACAGTGGTATCATTTTAGCGGGTAGAGGACCCCTGTGCGCGCCGGCAACTGCAGCTCCCCTGTCATGGATGGAAGCCTGACGCGTTTCTGAGCCGTGTCGCTCGTCTTCAGAGGCTCGACATCGGAAAGCATTTTTAAGACACTCCCTTTAATTTATAATTAACAGCCCTCAGATGGGCGACTCGAATGAACTTCACCCGATGGATTCTGGGTAATGTAGTTTGTGTCAATGTCCCTTTTGGGTGCAGTTCCATTTTTAAAGCCCTCAGATGGGCTCCAGCGAGCAAAAGGTCCATTAATCCCTTGCCTCTGTTTCACAAATGGACTCTGTGTTTGCAGAGCCCGTGACCCCCTCCTTCGGGGTGGTGCAAGCCTCGCGGCCGGACTGCCGCGTTAATATTCAAAGCTCCAAGGTGCCCGCTGGCAGGCTCGCACTCAAACAGTGGTATCATTTTAGCGGGTAGAGGACACCTGTGCGCGCCGGCAACTGCAGCTCCCCTGTCACGGATGGAAGCCTGACGCGTTTCTGAGCCGTGTCGCTCGTCTTCAGAGGCTCGACATCGGAAAGCATTTTTAAGACACTCCCTTTAATTTATAATTAACAGCCCTCAGATGGGCGACTCGAATGAGCTTCACCCGATGGATTCTGGGTAATGTAGTTTGTGTCAATGTCCCTTTTGGGTGCAGTTCCATTTTTAAAGCCCTCAGATGGGCTCCGGCGAGCAAAAGGTCCATTAATCCCTTGCCTCTGTTTCACAAATGGACTCTGTGTTTGCAGAGCCCGTGACCCCCTCCTTCGGGGTGGTGCAAGCCTCGCGGCCGGACTGCCGCGTTAATATTCAAAGCTCCAAGGTGCCCGCTGGCAGGCTCGCACTCAAACAGTGGTATCATTTTAGCGGGTAGAGGACCCCTGTGCGCGCCGGCAACTGCAGCTCCCCTGTCATGGATGGAAGCCTGACGCGTTTCTGAGCCGTGTCGCTCGTCTTCAGAGGCTCGACATCGGAAAGCATTTTTAAGACACTCCCTTTAATTTATAATTAACAGCCCTCAGATGGGCGACTCGAATGAGCTTCACCCGATGGATTCTGGGTAATGTAGTTTGTGTCAATGTCCCTTTTGGGTGCAGTTCCATTTTTAAAGCCCTCAGATGGGCTCCGGCGAGCAAAAGGTCCATTAATCCCTTGCCTCTGTTTCACAAATGGACTCTGTGTTTGCAGAGCCCGTGACCCCCTCCTTCGGGGTGGTGCAAGCCTCGCGGCCGGACTGCCGCGTTAATATTCAAAGCTCCAAGGTGCCCGCTGGCAGGCTCGCACTCAAACAGTGGTATCATTTTAGCGGGTAAAGGACCCCTGTGCGCGCCGGCAACTGCTGCTCCCCTGTCATGGATGGAAGCCTGACGCGTTTCTGAGCCGTGTCGCTCGTCTTCAGAGGCTCGACATCGGAAAGCATTTTTAAGACACTCCCTTTAATTTATAATTAACAGCCCTCAGATGGGCGACTCGAATGAGCTTCACCCGATGGATTCTGGGTAATGTAGTTTGTGTCAATGTCCCTTTTGGCTGCAGTTCCATTTTTAAAGCCCTCAGATGGGCTCCGGCGAGCACAAGGTCCATTAATCCCTTGCCTCTGTTTCACAAATGGACTCTGTGTTTGCAGAGCCCGTGACCCCCTCCTTCGGGGTGGTGCAAGCCTCGCGGCCGGACTGCCGCGTTAATATTCAAAGCTCCAAGGTGCCCGCTGGCAGGCTCGCACTCAAACAGTGGTATCATTTTAGCGGGTAGAGGACCCCTGTGCGCGCCGGCAACTGCAGCTCCCCTGTCATGGATGGAAGCCTGACGCGTTTCTGAGCCGTGTCGCGCATCTTCAGAGGCTCGACATCGGAAAGCATTTTTAAGACACTCCCTTTAATTTATAATTAACAGCCCTCAGATGGGCGACTCGAATGAGCTTCACCCGATGGATTCTGGGTAATGTAGTTTGTGTCAATGTCCCTTTTGGGTGCAGTTCCATTTTTAAAGCCCTCAGATGGGCTCCGGCGAGCAAAAGGTCCATTAATCCCTTGCCTCTGTTTCACAAATGGACTCTGTGTTTGCAGAGCCCGTGACCCCCTCCTTCGGGGTGGTGCAAGCCTCGCGGCCGGACTGCCGCGTTAATATTCAAAGCTCCAAGGTGCCCGCTGGCAGGCTCGCACTCAAACAGTGGTATCATTTTAGCGGGTAGAGGACCCCTGTGCGCGCCGGCAACTGCAGCTCCCCTGTCATGGATGGAAGCCTGACGCGTTTCTGAGCCGTGTCGCTCGTCTTCAGAGGCTCGACATCGGAAAGCATTTTTAAGACACTCCCTTTAATTTATAATTAACAGCCCTCAGATGGGCGACTCGAATGAGCTTCACCCGATGGATTCTGGGTAATGTAGTTTGTGTCAATGTCCCTTTTGGGTGCAGTTCCATTTTTAAAGCCCTCAGATGGGCTCCGGCGAGCAAAAGGTCCATTAATCCCTTGCCTCTGTTTCACAAATGGACTCTGTGTTTGCAGAGTCCGTGACCCCCTCCTTCGGGGTGGTGCAAGCCTCGCGGCCGGACTGCCGCGTTAATATTCAAAGCTCCAAGGTGCCCGCTGGCAGGCTCGCACTCAAACAGTGGTATCATTTTAGCGGGTAGAGGACCCCTGTGCGCGCCGGCAACTGCAGCTCCCCTGTCATGGATGGAAGCCTGACGCGTTTCTGAGCCGTGTCGCTAGTCTTCAGAGGCTCGACATCGGAAAGCATTTTTAAGACACTCCCTTTAATTTATAATTAACAGCCCTCAGATGGGCGACTCGAATGAGCTTCACCCGATGGATTCTGGGTAATGTAGTTTGTGTCAATGTCCCTTTTGGGTGCAGTTCCATTTTGAAAGCCCTCAGATGGGCTCCGGCGAGCAAAAGGTCCATTAATCCCTTGCCTCTGTTTCACAAATGGACTCTGTGTTTGCAGAGCCCGTGACCCCCTCCTTCGGGGTGGTGCAAGCCTCGCGGCCGGACTGCCGCGTTAATATTCAAAGCTCCAAGGTGCCCGCTGGCAGGCTCGCACTCAAACAGTGGTATCATTTTAGCGGGTAGAGGACCCCTGTGCGCGCCGGTAACTTCAGCTCCCCTGTCATGGATGGAAGCCTGACGCGTTTCTGAGCCGTGTCGCTCGTCTTCAGAGGCTCGACATCGGAAAGCATTTTTAAGACACTCCCTTTAATTTATAATTAACAGCCCTCAGATGGGCGACTCGAATGAGCTTCACCCGATGGATTCTGGGTAATGTAGTTTGTGTCAATGTCCCTTTTGGGTGCAGTTCCATTTTTAAAGCCCTCAGATGGGCTCCGGCGAGCAAAAGGTCCATTAATCCCTTGCCTCTGTTTCACAAATGGACTCTGTGTTTGCAGAGCCCGTGACCCCCTCCTTCGGGGTGGTGCAAGCCTCGTGGCTGGACTGCCGCGTTAATATTCAAAGCTCCAAGGTGCCCGCTGGCAGGCTCGCACTCAAACAGTGGTATCATTTTAGCGGGTAGAGGACCCCTGTGCGCGCCGGCAACTGCAGCTCCCCTGTCATGGATGGAAGCCTGACGCGTTTCTGAGCCGTGTCGCTCGTCTTCAGAGGCTCGACATCGGAAAGCATTTTTAAGACACTCCCTTTAATTTATAATTAACAGCCCTCAGATGGGCGACTCGAATGAGCTTCACCCGATGGATTCTGGGTAATGTAGTTTGTGTCAATGCCCCTTTTGGGTGCAGTTCCATTTTTAAAGCCCTCAGATGGGCTCCGGCGAGCAAAAGGTCCATTAATCCCTTGCCTCTGTTTCACAAATGGACTCTGTGTTTGCAGAGCCCGTGACCCCCTCCTTCGGGGTGGTGCAAGCCTCGCGGCCGGACTGGCGCGTTAATATTCAAAGCTCCAAGGTGCCCGCTGGCAGGCTCGCACTCAAACAGTGGTATCATTTTAGCGGGTAGAGGACCCCTGTGCGCGCCGGCAACTGCAGCTCCCCTGTCATGGATGGAAGCCTGACGCGCACAGGGGTCCTCTACCCGCTAAAATGATACCACTGTTTGAGTGCGAGCCTGCCAGCGGGCACCTTGGAGCTTTGAATATTAACGCGGCAGTCCGGCCGCGAGGCTTGCACCACCCCGAAGGAGGGGGTCACGCGCTCTGCAAACAGAGAGTCCATTTGTGAAACAGAGGCAAGGGATTAATGGACCTTTTGCTCGCCGGAGCCCATCTGAGGGCTTTAAAAATGGAACTGCACCCAAAAGGGACATTGACACAAACTACATTACCCAGAATCCATCGGGTGAAGCTCATTCGAGTCGCCCATCTGAGGGCTGTTAATTATAAATTAAAGGGAGTGTCTTAAAAATGCTTTCTGATGTCGAGCCTCTGAAGACGAGCGACACGGCTCAGAAACGCGTCAGGCTTCCATCCATGACAGGGGAGCTGCAGTTGCCGGCGCGCACAGGGGTCCTCTACCCGCTAAAATGATACCACTGTTTGAGTGCGAGCCTGCCAGCGGGCACCTTGGAGCTTTGAATATTAACGCGGCAGTCCGGCCGCGAGGCTTGCACCACCCCGAAGGAGGGGGTCACGGGCTCTGCAAACACAGAGTCCATTTGTGAAACAGAGGCAAGGGATTAATGGACCTTTTGCTCGCCGGAGCCCATCTGAGGGCTTTAAAAATGGAACTGCACCCAAAAGGGACATTGACACAAACTACATTACCCAGAATCCATCGGGTGAAGCTCATTCGAGTCGCCCATCTGAGGGCTGTTAATTATAAATTAAAGGGAGTGTCTTAAAAATGCTTTCCGATGTCGAGCCTCTGAAGACGAGCGACACGGCTCAGAAACGCGTCAGGCTTCCATCCATGACAGGGGAGCTGCAGTTGCCGGCGCGCACAGGGGTCCTCTACCCGCTAAAATGATACCACTGTTTGAGTGCGAGCCTGCCAGCGGGCACCTTGGAGCTTTGAATATTAACGCGGCAGTCCGGCCGCGAGGCTTGCACCACCCCGAAGGAGGGGGTCACGGGCTCTGCAAACACAGAGTCCATTTGTGAAACAGAGGCAAGGGATTAATGGACCTTTTGCTCGCCGGAGCCCATCTGAGGGCTTTAAAAATGGAACTGCACCCAAAAGGGACATTGACACAAACTACATTACCCAGAATCCATCGGGTGAAGCTCATTCGAGTCGCCCATCTGAGGGCTGTTAATTATAAATTAAAGGGAGTGTCTTAAAAATGCTTTACGATGTCGAGCCTCTGAAGACGAGCGACACGGCTCAGAAACGCGTCAGGCTTCCATCCATGACAGGGGAGCTGCAGTTGCCGGCGCGCACAGGGGTCCTCTACCCGCTAAAATGATACCACTGTTTGAGTGCGAGCCTGCCAGCGGGCACCTTGGAGCTTTGAATATATATATATATATATATATATGTAACCAATATTGCCGAAGCAAAACGCCCGGAAGCTTGAGGCCGCACAACACTGCAGGTGAGTAACAAACTCTATTTAAACCAAGCAGGCAGCTTAACATCCCTTTGAAGTCCATGGCCTGACATGTTTCGATGCCGCTGTTTGCATCTCCTCAGAGGCCGTGTCAGCGGAGGTGATTTATGGCTACCACATTTCCCCTGTGTGTTTCCGTAATTGGGGGCTTTCAGTGCTCCTCCCTTGGTGGAAGTCCATTTTCAAATGCACGCTGGGATCTGAGGTCTCATTTTGCCAATTGACACCCTCTAGTGGGTTACCTCTGCTGCAGCTAATTATGGACAATTATTCTCGGCCCTCCATTGGACCTTGGATGAGATTCTGCTGGCTTCATTAATGGTACCCTGCAGCTTCGGAAAGAGGAATCTTCCTCTCTCATAATCCCATTGGTTGCGGGCAGTGCGATCCCTCTGTGGCCTGGAACCGCCGCATAAAATATAACCAATATTGCCGAAGCAAAACGCCCGGAAACTTGAGGCCGCACAACACTGCAGGTGAATGACAAACTCTATTTAAACCAAGCAGGCAGTTTAACATCCCTTTGAAATCCATGGCCTGATGCGTTTCGATGCCGCTGTTTGCATCTCTTCAGAGGATGTGTCAGCGGAGGTTATTAATGGCTACCGCATTTCCCCTGCGTGTTTCCATAATTGTGGGCTTTCAGTGCTCCTCCCTTGGTGGAATATATATATATATCACACAGCGCCTCTCCTTGCACTTCCCTTCCTCCGGGAAAAAGGGACAGCGAGACCACAACTTCGTGCTGCAATTTGATTTTTATTCAGCCACCTTTTCCCTCATAACGCGTGGCGCGTTTCGGCCTCACTCGGCCTTGTTCACATATATATCACCCAAAGATGCTCCTGAGCTCAAATACGCTACTCCTTGGAGGAAAGTTCAACAGAACCTTTATTCAGAAACCGGCACAACCTTTCCCAATTCATTAACCAATCCCTTATGCATTTCGGTGCTCCTGCACCTTAATCATAGGGTGGGGACTGCACAAAACCTGGAAACGCACTGCAAGTCATTTTCTCCCATTTGCATGCACTCTCCAGTGAGTCGCATGCTGGGCTTTGAAGTGCCAATGTACTTCCTCCTCGGTGGGGTCCACGTGTTTGTCCAATATTTAGAAGAATCCCCAGCGTTTTTACAAAGTTTAAAACCCTCCAGTGGGCCTCGAGAAAGTTATCCGGTTTCAAATTGCATTTTCCTCCATGATGCTTTATATATATATAAAACTATTATTATATAACCATAGCATATCTAATCGGAATCTATGCAGTGGTGCTTGTTGGGTGAGAAGAATAGCATTTGTGTCTTGAAATCTATGGTGAAAGCCCCGATACTTTTGAAGTCATGCTCTTCATTAGAGAAGCATTATTTGAATTATTAAGCTCACACCCGCAATGCGGTGGTAAATTACAATGGCCTTGCTTTTTGGGTAAGGCCCCACTGTTTTTTGGTTTTCCATAAAAGAGAAGGTTGAATAAGGTTTGATTTGTTTTTTTAGGTGAGGGGGAAAGGGCGATGTTTTTTGCTTCACTCAAGTTTTTTTTAACAAATGACGTTTTATTGCCTTTATATGGGTCTAGCAATTTTTTAATATAGTTTTACTTGTCTTTTCCAATTTTATTTTGGACCTGTGATGTTTTATGGTTTCTAATTGCACCAAATCTTAATGCATTTAATTTTCATCCCAAAAATCCAATGGACAGTTTTCAACCATCAGGTTTGAGCATGAATTCCACACTCTCAGAATCAAATTTTCAGCAATCAGTGGTGTTTTTATAAGGTGCATTTATTTGTGCAGCTTTGACAGGTTGCTACAGTTCCAATCCCACAAAAGAGCACGTTGATTGATGTAAGCAGTAAAGGATGCTGTCTTACACATGAAAACTCGGGGAATTACCAAGGCATGATGCTTCCACTGTGCTGGGGTGGGCTGACTCTCCACTAAGTGCTGGTGCATTAGGTAAGCTTCATGAAAGGTGAACTGCAAAGGCCGCAAAGCTCAATTACTTTCCCTGAATGAACTCTGTTGCTGAATCTTGTTCATCAGAAAATGTCCTCGGCAAGTAGGCGAATTCCTTTGATCTTAGTGTAAACATGCTTGAGTTATTTTTAGTGCTCTTGCCTCCATGGACAGCAAGGTAATGGAGCGCGGCCATTTTAGTGTGCACCCTGCACTGAGCACCAGCCATTTCCTCACAAATGCACTTCTAAATTATATTGACAGTATTTCGAAGCTGGATAATTGAACCGGATGTTATTCCAAGTTGAACTTCAGTGATATAATTTATTTCATTTTTTCCCTCCCTGAATAGCTGAGAAATAAGCTAAGTAAAAAACATAGCTTTTTTGTTCATTATTTCATAACAATTTATGGAATTATTATGTGGAAAAAAAAACCTATGGGAATAAATTAAATTGATAACTCACAAGAAGTCTGATGGTCTATGTGTAAATTGAACCGTTCTTCAGTCACTATTTCCAGGCTACCTGTAGGCTAGAAGTCCTGGCTATTTTGTCATATTAGGTTTTCATTGTATGATCTAATGCAAACAATGCAGAATAAAAACATCTTAAAATCTAACACATGGAAAGTTGAATTAAATCAGACTGCTCTTACACTGGTGTATTGGACCCTTTCTCATGAGAGCAGGCCAAAGAAGATGTGTATTTGTGAGACATACTTAATATGTGGTTAGCAGAGTTACTAAGCTTGAAATAAAGGTTATCAATACCCCTAAATCTTTTTTTGAGAATGACAATGGTATACTGTCAACACTGTTATGGAACTCTTTTCTAGAATAAACCTACCAAAGAATAATGTTGAAATTTAATTCCCTAATTTTCATGATATTATTGATAATTCTCATAGAAACAAGCTAGTTACCGGTTCATGACTCATTAGTAAGATTACATTCATAAATGGGTAACCGGTGAAAAGTTGTTTTATCACCTTTGTTCTTTTGAAGAGCTACTAACCATGTCCCAAAAGCCTAATTAAGTTTTCCTTTCAATCATTAAGAATATATATAGAATCTTATATTTTACATTCAATTAAATTGTTAGAAAAAGCTTTTTCATTTCTCCTTAATTCCTTATTTGGTATGATAAGAATGCTGAGGTCTATTACAAACTTAGGGGCCCATTAGCATGGCGTGCGGATCGTGGCGATCCGCCTGCCAAAACACCCCGCCGGACGGCCTTTTACCCCCGCCACATTAGCATGGCGGGGGTATCGCGGTGGACGGAAAGACCGTCCGCCACTTTTCAGCCGGTAGGCAATCGTCACGATTGCCTACCGGGCGGAAAAGGCCAGCAATATGGTGTCGGTGCCTTGCAGGCACCGCCATCCATATTATGACGTTGGCGGTTAAATGCCTTTCCATGGCGGGGACTCCACCATGGAAAGGCATGCAGTGTTTACTTTGGGGGCCCATTGCGGGTCCACGGGGGGGTGGGGGGATGCACTTGGGGGTACCCATGGTACCCCCCCTACATTGGCATACACAAGGTGGCAGGCACCACGGGGTGCCTGTCACGTTGTGCATGCCAATGCACAACATGCATTCACAACATTGTGGCGGGTGCTGCTCACAGCCCCGCCTGTCACAATGTTGTATATGCGGGATGCGACCGTGGCGGTTGCATACTAATTGGCGGTGCGGGACCGCCGTACCACTGGTGGCCGGTCCCTGCACCGGTAGGGCAGTCCGCCCGCCATCCTAATGGATCCCTTAGAGTCAGAAGTACCAAGCAAACGCACCATTTCAGCATTTGAGGTGAAGAAAATGATTTTTCTTATGTACTAATCCCGTTTTTAGGAGTCGGAAAAGATTGTCCAATTCCTGAAATTGGATCGAGATTAGATACCAATTCACTATCTGGAAGGGGCAGGTTGTAGCTGTGCTCTCCACATTTTATTTTATCAATATCTAATGTATCAATTCTGAGCTACAGAAATCCAGTTGCAAAACATTGATATTTGACCAGCACCTGAAGGGAGGTGGTAATGTATTTTCAAAGGAGATAGGGATTGGGATCCTTTCCCATTTGTGAAGGTAAAAAAAAAAGTTTGGGAATATGTAAACAGTGGTCCACGGGACAACGGACAACCCTTAAAAAGGCAAAACAAGGCAACATTACTTTTTAAAGTCCTGTTTCCTTTAAGGAAAACGGGCTGCATTTAAAAAAAAAAGTTTACCTTATTGAAAGACTATCACAGACAAAATGGTCTATGGGCCTCAACAGGCTACCACCCTTCAGATGGCCTCCAATCGTATTATGTTGCAATTTGCAGCCGACCTCATTAATATTCATGAGATAGGTCGAATAGCAAATCGCTTTGATTTCGTTTTTTAATAACTGACCAATTAGAACACAGTTAATTTTTTTCACTGGCTGCAGAAATACTGGTCCCAGTTTTCAACCAGTATTTTTCTACAAGATATTTGCACATCGGGCCCTTATTTCCAGGAAGAATAGAGATGGTTCATATTTGAGATCACCAACTAATTAAAGAAGGGGTGTGCATTACTTTTTCACATTTGCAGGAGGAATATAAATTATCTAAGCATTTCTAAAGGAATGTAACAAGCCCAAGACTGCTTTGGAGACTATATAAAGCTTTAGATCAGATGGAACTTATTTTTCCTTACGCAAGATTTCTAATCATAGTCACAACTTGTCACTGCTAAAAGCCTAAACATATATTTTCCTCTTACTCCAACTGGAAAGACCAGGATTAAATCCAGAAATTAACTAGAATGGGAAACAGATGTATGGAATGCAGTTTGGAAAGAAAATCTTATGCGCACACAGCGAGGTGTGAAAAAAAGAAGCACTGAGTTTAACGAATGATATAAAATTGTGCAATGCCAGATCTACTGAGATTTACCTGCAGATGGCATTATTGGCAGAGATAATGCACGCATGCCAACAGACCCGATTCAGGCGGAAGACTACCAATTTTTCAAGCCAAAAATGGCTTTATTTTAGCTTGCTCCCACCTGAAATTGCATTTTCTACAATAGAAGTCAATGGGGAATTTTCATACTTTTTTGCTTGTATGCTTATGCAGAAATCACTGCCACACTAAACACGCCCACTTTGCTTAAATTGACAGGGGGTTGGCCCTTTGAAGCACAGAGTGGATTTGGTGCTGGGCTAAAGTTAACTTTCTGTGCTAAAAAACTTTAGAGCAGGAGAGTTGATTGAGGCTGTCATATTCTTTGCATCGCATGAGAGCCTGCGCTATTGGACCGTAAATCTTTAGCCCTAGTAATTCCGGTTCTGCAATTGCAACAAAACACTTTACTTTATCTTCCCTGGAGGTTTAGCACCCTTTCCTCCTTACCCCCACTAAAGGCTGCTGGGTCTAATACCTGCTGGTTTTGTAAAAGATCTAATGGCACTTTTTTGTTTTTCTCTGAATGATTAACAGTCAAGATTTCTGGTTATCAATTTGTAGTAGAAATAATAATATATTAGAAGCCAACATAACTTTTCAATACCCTACTATATTGCTGTGTCGTCTCCCAAAGAACGTCTTGGTTATCCGGATAAAGGCAGCTTTGGAAATGCACTCAGGGGTATAGCAATCCAACAATTTACTGGAACTGATAAACGTAAAATTCTCACAAGATGTGTGGTGGAATGCACTGTGTTTTAATAATAACATTAATAGGGTACACGTTTCTAATTCAGAACGTTTTACCAGTGGCTTCAGTACATAGCCCTGCGTCCTGGGAGACACCATTTACTGCCTCTTACTGCAACTGCTAATTATTAAACAGATCAGAGTTCATGCAAACAAAACTTTTGTGTTTTAATGTACACTCCCAGTGCACAGGTCAGTCCTTTCGGCCTCGTCTCCAGGCTTATTAGAGGAAGACAAGGGGTGCTGAGGGGCTGAGGCATGATCCAGCTTCAGAGTGTTGTTTAAAAACACGACACTCTGTGGGTGTATGTCTGGAATGTTGATGTCTGAGGAGCAAAGGGGCTCATTATGATGGCGGAAAGACCACCACCGCCGAGCCGGCGGTGGTGGTCCCTCCGCCATCTGACTCTCATTTCCCCCACCACATTAGGATGGCGGGGGGACTCGATTTGTGACCACGGCGGTCGCAAAGACCGCCCTCCATGCTTCCGCCACAGGCAATGGTCACGGGTCAGCATCGTGGAGCGGTCAGCATGGGTAAGGTGGCGGCGGTGCCTAGCAGGCATCACTCGCCAGATTACAAGGCTGACATCAGCCAGCCTTTCTATGGTGGTGGAACCGCCATGGAAAGGCTGGAGGAGGCTGTGTTCGGGGGTCCGTTGTGGGCCCCCTTTGTTTGGGGAGAGGGTGTATGTGCACTGGGGGGTACCCATGGTACCACCCTACATTTCCATGCACAAGGTGGCAGGCACCGCGTGGTGCCTGCCACGTTGTGCATGGAAATGCACAAGATGCGATTTTCAACACCGTGGCGGTGCTGCAGTCAGCAGCACCGTCCGCAATGTAAAATCGCTGGATGCGACCGCCACGGTGGTGGTCGCATCATGATTTGGAGTGCGGGACCGCCACATTACAAGTAGGCGGTCCCGTTCCCGCTACGATGGTGGGCGGACTCAAGTCCGCCCACCATCGTAATCGGCCCCATAGTTCGCACAGACACAATCTATATTAGTTAGTAAATATACTGTGCATGCCTCAGGCAGCACAGCATATATGAAAAATGTGGCTATCAGGGGGTACTTCGGTACATCCCTGAGGCCAATAAGAAGTCACACAGTGCAGCAGGGGCAGGAACCCCAGCATAATCCCAGTTTCTTACAGAGTTGTGCTCACCAAGAAGCTGGGAGAGAGAATGAAGTGAGTCGTAATCTCTTTTCAAACCTGGCCTCACTGCTTTGTCTGGCTCCTCGTTGGGAATTATGACTTGCCGGTTCCAACGCCCAGCACTAAATTCCAGTGATGCTGCTGCCATGGAGCCTCCGAGTTTTCAGCAAAGGAAGCAAGATAAGTACAAAAAATGTGTTTCTCTGTGCATGTGTGTATATGTGTTTGTGAGTGATTGAGATTGAGAGAGACTGTGTGTGTGAGTGTGTTTGAGAGTGTCAATGAGAGTGAAAGTGAGTGATAATCTAAGTTTGAGAGAGTTTATAAGTGGAAGTGAGAGTGACAAAATGAGTGAAAGGGTTTTAGTGCGTTAGAAGTGAGTGATATGAGATTGTGAGAGGGAGTGGAAGTGACTTAGAACTGGAGCCATCAGTGGTGCAGCAGATGCAGTTGCACTAGGGCCGAGAGCCAGTCAGTGAGGAAAGGTGAGCATGTGTGGATGCATTAGTAAATGAGTGAGAAGCAGTGAGTTATGAGTACTTTTGTGTTTGAGTATCAGTGGGTGGGGGTGAATATGAGTGAGAATGACAAAGACAGTGTGAGTGATGGTGAAGAGAGTGAATGTGAGAGAGGGAGTTAGCATCAGTGAGAGAGTGAGTGATTAAGGGTATGTTTGTTTGATGCCTTCTGAAGTATTGACATCCTAGGGACCACAGTGAGAATGTGCCACACCCTATCGATTTTTTAATATATGTAAAAAATAATGTTAAATATATTAAATAATTAAATTAACTGTAAAAAAAATATTGGGATTTAATATACATTTTAACAAATATAAGAAATAAATGTAATTTAAAAAAATGTAAACATAAACATATAGGTGCCGATTCCGATCCTGTAAAACCCGGGTACGAACCGTCGACTCGTACCCGGGAAAGACACCTTACAAACCCGCAAGTACGATTCGTACAGAAACACCATTTCCGTACGAATCGTAAAAAACACCGACCGGCAAAAAAATACATACAAATCGGATCCGGGACACCGCGGACGTGACGCCCGGACGGAGTCAGGCAGCGTTTTACGAACCAGCAAGTACGATCCGTGCCCACGTCACTCCGCACGGATTATATTTTACGGCAGCTAAAAACTGCTGGGAAATCAGGACGACGCGCAGAAGGAGCACCTGTACGCGACGGACAGCCTTGGACCCCAACCTACGTGTCATCCCGGCCCTCATAGCAGTCCACCTGGTGTACAGGAACCGACGCAGATGCCGCAGAAGGTCGGAACAACACCCAGGGGCAAAGAGGGGGGGGGGGCAGGGGCAGGAAACATAGCCCCCACCCAAGTTAAAAATCATACAGGCCCTGTACATACCTGACCCCCAGGGCCTGGTCACTTCGGGGGGAGGGGGCGTCTCCACCAAGGCCTGCATGGACGCGAACCGGCAACACAACAATTGTGGTACGCACCATACCCATGCCATAAGAGCGTGGGTATGGGTCATACCATGCCCACCCCTACATCACCCCAAAGCATGGGTACGGGTCGTACCCCTACGGCACCCCAACAATGACGGTACGGCCCGTACCCACATCCCAAAGGCATGGGTACGGGTGGTACCACGCCCACCCCTACGTCACCCCAACAATGGTGGTACGGCCCGTACCCATGCCTTTGGGACGTGGGTACGGGCCGTACCGCCATTGTTGGGGTGACGTAGGGGTGGGCGTGGTACGACCCGTACCCATGCCTTTGGGACGTGGGTACGGGCCGTACCGCCATTGTTGGGGTGACGTAGGGGTGGGCGTGGTACGACCCGTACCCACGCTCTTAAGGCGTGGGTACGGGCCGTTCCCCTACGGCACCCCAACAATGGCGGTACGGCCCGTACCCACGTCCCAAAGGCATGGGTACGGGTCGTACCATGCCCACCCCTAGGTCACCCCAACAATGGCGGTACGGCCCGTACCCATGCCTTTGGGACGTGGGTACGGGCCGTACCGCCATTGTTGGGGTGCCTTAGGGGTACGCCCCGTACCCACGCCTTAAGAGCGTTGGTACGTGTCGTACCACGCCAGTGGACAGACACATAGGGGTGTGTGGCCATCAGCCCCAGCAGTGCCCAGACATATGAGGGGTGGGTGCAGAGTCCTCCCAGCAGTGCCCAGACACAGGATGGGTGGGTGCCTATCACTCCCAGCAGTGCCCAGACATAGGAGGGGTGGGTGCCTATCACTCCCAGCAGTGCCCAGACACAGGAGGGGTGGGTGCAGAGTCCTCCCAGCAGTGCCCAGACATAGGAGGGGTGGGTGCAGAGTCCTCCCAGCAGTGCCCAGACATAGGAGGGGTGGGTGCCTATCACTCCCAGCAGTGCCCAGACATAGGAGGGGTGGGTGCAGAGACCTCCCAGCAGTGCCCAGACACAGGAGGGGTGGGTGCAGAGTCCTCCCAGCAGTGCCCAGACATAGGAGGGGTGGGTGCCTATCACTCCCAGCAGTGCCCAGACACAGGAGGGGTGGGTGCAGAGTCCTCCCAGCAGTGCCCAGACACAGGATGGGTGGGTGCCTATCACTCCCAGCAGTGCCCAGACACAGGAAGGGTGGGTGCAGAGTCCTCCCAGCAGTGCCCAGACATAGGAGGGGTGGGTGCCTATCACTCCTAGCAGTGCCCAGACATAGGAGGGGTGGGTACAGAGTCCTCCCAGCAGTGCCCAGACATAGGAGGGGTGGGTGCCTATCACTCCCAGCAGTGCCCAGACACAGGAGGGGTGGGTGCAGAGTCCTCCCAGCAGTGCCCAGACACAGGAGGGGTGGGTGCAGAGTCCTCCCAGCAGTGAACAGAGACTTGGTGGTGTGTACACCATCCTACAATTAGCAAAACTCCATGGGTGCATGAAGGCATACACAAAGTGCGACTATATTGAGAGTGGCATGCCAACACATCACTGACAGCAGTGTCCTTCTCCCATGAGGGTGGATGTCCATCCCCCACTGCATGACACACCACATGTGGGTGTGATGACAAATGACACATGCTTACCTACCCCTGGCGCTGGCAGCACAATACACACACTGAGAGCATGCAACAAGACTGTATATTCATTTGCCACCCTACTAAACTAAGAGAATCAAAGGGAACACACACTGTCACGCACATTCCAGGACTGATAGGAATGTACAGGTGCTGGGGCAGCCAACAAGTTGTTGCGTCCCATGGAAGGAAAAGGGTGGAGTACCCACAGATACAATGCCCACAATTGTCAGACAGGTGCCCAAAGACCCTGCAGAACACGTAACACGTGTGTGCGAGGCCGGGAGGACACACATGCATAGTGCGTAAAAGGGAACATGTCCACATGAAGTCATGTCAATATACTCCATACACAAGTACAGTGACCACCAAGGATGCCACAAATGATGCAGGTGGAGACATTGCTGAGCATGCATGGCCAAAGTTGAAGGGATCCGTCACACACCCAGGAAATGTAGACAGAGCTCAGCACAACAATTGGGAAACACCCTGCAGGGAAGATGTCAGGGTCCACAGAGGAAGGAACACACCTTGGGACAATGCCACCATACAGTAAGAGCTTACATGACCAAAGATTATTTGCAGATACCTTGTGATGGCACACAGATATCAGGGTCCACCCCATGAGCAGCACACTACAACATTTCCCAGACACCTAACACATTATCACCACCCCAAATCATGGAGCAGCACCACCAACAGCAAGACCAGAAAAGCATTCGTGTGCAAATGAAAACCAAAATGCTTTATTCAGCATAAAAAATTATAGCAAAATAAATGTCCACTATATACAGGGCCCATAGGCCAGGCCATGTGCGAAGTCCTGGTGGGGGACACTTTGGGACGCGTCTCCCCTAGCTTGCCTGCACAGTTCACTCTTCCATATCATCCACAGAAGGGGGGGGCATCATGTGGGGGGGAAGGACCAGGCACCGCAGGGACAGGAGGGGCAAGGGTAGGTGTTGTGGGTGCAGGGACGGACGACTCCACCACAGGGGGTGGGGCAGCGCCAAAGGTGGTGGTTAGCAGGGTGCTGCACACGGTTGCAAGCTCTTCCAGCGTCTCCCCTGCACCCGAATGAACCACAGGCCCCAAGGAAGGGGGGGGGTCGGAGGGATGGGTTGCAGCGCTACTGGGGGAGGCTGTGGACAGGGGGGGGACTCAACTCCCCTGCCTGGGGACTTCCTCGACCGCTTGCAGGGTGGTGTCACACTGGGGCTGAGGGACAGACTGGCTATGAAGGACTCTTTGTCCGACTGTTGGGCAGGGGAGCTAAGGGGAGTGGTTTTGGAGGAAGTGGGTCGTGAGGACTGCGGACTCCCACTGTGGCTGCGTGGCTGCCGTTTGCCCCCCGACCCAGTGGGTGTGCCTACTTCCCCCTGTGTGTGCGTGACAGGAGGTGTGCGCTTGGCCCTCCCTGGTGGTGTGCTGCCTGTGTCTGGTGGGGTGCGTGCATGGGGACGTCTGGGTGTGCGTGGGACAGGCATGGGAGTGGGAAGTGTGGATGGTGCAGGGGTAGGGGGGACGGAGCGCTGCTGGAGATCCACTGCTGCAGTCAGTGACGAGTCTATGGACTTCAGCAACATCCGTTGGTCAGACATCGTTGCTGACATGCCCTCCATGTACGACACCATCTGTGTCAGCAGTCTGGTGTGGCCATGGAGGACATTAAGCAGTGATGTTTGACCAACCTGCAACTGCCGCAGAATGTCCACAGACTCGGCATTGACGGCAGCAGGGGAGACAGGGGCAGGGGGTGCGGTGCCTGGCACGAAGGAGACATGTTGTCGCCTAGCACGGAGGGAAGGGACCCAAGCAAGTGGGAGGCCGGTGATGGGAATGGAGGGGGCGGCGAGAGATGGAGTGCTGCTTTCAGCTCTGGGAGCAGCCTCCGCCCCCTCTGGGAGCTCAGCCTCGGACCTGTCAGCGTCATAGTTGGTGGTGGGACTGGACAGGTCCTCCGCCTCACTCCCCTCGGCCTCCGTGCCCCTCGCTGCGCAAGACTCGCCATCAGTGGTGGCACCGGTGCTGGATCCCTCTTCAAGGTCCGTGCCAGTGTCTCCCTCGGTTTCCCCTGACGATGCTGTGGGCAAGGTGAAGAGACAGGAAATAATCAGACACCTGTATACATATGACACATGAGTCAAAACAACATAGGTCACAGTGCATAGCATGAAAAGCAACATGAGTAACATCTACAATACTACGCACATGTGTAGGCCCTGCACCACACAGTGGGTTGACCCACCATGCCACTGAGAAACAATGGAGAGCATGACACAACAGCAAATAACTTGATATCAAATGAGACAGAGGAGCTAGTGTCTGGGGACAGTCGAGCACAGCATCTGGACCACACACCGTTGCCAAAAAAGGGATGAGCAGGAACCATGTCTGTTAACTTTTGGCACATGCATGCTTAGCAAATACATTAAACCATGCCCAACATGACTGGGTCACTGCATGTTGAGTGTATGTCCAGACAATCATCACACACAGGCCAGACCTGGCAAGGAGACATACGGTTTGGACATGTAGGCCTTGCCCGCACAAACACCCCCCTACCTTTGACAATGTGATTGAGACAGAGGAAGTACTTACACCTCGTACTCGGGGATTAAAAAAATGCCCTACAATAAATCCTGATTGTACACGAACTACCCCTTGTGCGCCTGACCACACATATAATTGACAAACAACCATCATCAGATAGTTGTACCAAAACACACAGGCACTGGCCACTGTGAGTATGCACAAGCCAAATTGGGTCACCCTGTCAAGTGGACACATGTAGCACACTTAACGTAAATGCAAATGAGGCCAGGGTACAATGCCACAGAGCCCAACCTATGCTGAAGACACAGAGAATGTCCACATTGTTGGCTGACACACATGATACCTAGGAAAAGGTGCCCCAGGGGACTGTAGTGGCCACACTCCTCCATGGTCCTGTATGGATATGACTGCAACAGAAGCGACCGTCCCTGCACTATGCATATCTCACACTCATGCACATCATGTCTAAGGGCACAACATTGGTCATGCATGCTGTAAGGCAGTACACTTTTAAGACACACTCCTATGTCGGGACTCAGCAGCAGTGCCAACTAACATGGACCCCACAATGACTGAACTGTCCAGGGCACAGGCAAGCTCACAACACATGTAACACACCACCCCCACACATGATGTTGCAAGCATTGGGCACTTGGATTAACTGCCAGCCTAGATAACCTTGTGCAAGAGTGACTACCCACAGACCCGGGAACACATGTCAAGGAGGGGAAGGGAGGAAGAACAGCACGGGTTGACTTTGTGGAACAGGATATGCACTGCACATATAAGCCCTGGCAGTGTATCCATTCGACCGCGCACCTCCAAAAGCTGGTGACACACAACAAACACACATGTACCTACCCCCTTCCTGCTGTTGCTTCTCCAGTAAACGCCTATCCAAGTCAGGGAAGACCACCGCCAGCACACGCTTCATGATGTGGGTCAGGCGCCGGCGCCCACGGTTCTTCTTCCCTTCTGGTGAGTCCCCCAGCAGGACCCGGGCGATCCTCCTGGTCCAGCACCGGATATCCTGCCAGCGTTTCCTCACCTGGGCCAGGCGCCGCTTCCGACCCTCCACCGACCTCACGGCAATGACGGCTTGCCTCCAAATCTCCCCCTTGGCATAGGTGCCTACCTGTGAGGATGACAAAGTGAGACTACTTATATATACATGCTACATGTCACAGAGACACACATTAGAACAATTTGGCTTGTTTGAACAGGGCAAAGTATGCAGCAGACTCATTGCACCTTTGTCATAGGGACATTATCCTCTGGGGAAGGCAAAATGCACTACGTGGCATTGAAAGTACACCAGTGGAATGAGGGGTGCGACACAATCAATGATCATGGCTCACACTGTGCATCACAGGCTACACCAGGATTATGTACACCACCTCACAGCAGTCACATGCCCCCGGCCACTGACGAAACCTCAGCAGAGTACACAGACACACACAGGCACAGGACAATCACCTGCCATTGGCAACTGCGGGTACAAACCTCACTCTGCACATGTGCCACTTGACTGGGGGGTGTCACAGGTGTTGGGCTAGCCCAGCACGTCAGACACACAGCACTGCTCCCTGCTCACATCAGATGGGTAGGGTATATGCATCCCTCATGCATCTGGGCTGCAACACTCCACATAGACACTCACCCACATGACAGGGGACTTACACACACACCAATGTCCAGGGGACGAACACATCATTTGGACACTCTCACCACAGGTACACTCAACTCACACACATATGTGGGTACAGTCACCTGTCACATTGGGGGGAACACAGAATCACATCAGGGCTGTAGAAACAACATTCCCAAGAGGATTAGCCAGGCTGAATGGGGCATGCACCATGCAGTGATTGTCACAGTAAGCACTATGCAAGTGAGGAGTGCAGACATGCACTACAGCATGCTCTGCATGGGAGACATGAGGCATTCCCCCCCTGGGACCCACTCTAAACAACATTGCATGTCTGTCACACCTGGACACAATGCCAAAAGAGACAGTCACAAAAAAGGGGCACAGTCTAAGCTAGTGGAGTCAGCACTCACCTGCTCCCCTGGTCTCCCATACAGGCTGGGGTACTGTGGGAGGATGGCATCCAGCAATGCCACATTCTCCTCCAGGGTGAATGGCTGGGCCCTCTCCACAGACCTGGACATGGTGCCAGAGGAATCACGAGCAGCAGCAGTGGTGTGGAATGAAAGGTTGTGCAGGCAAGTGCTCTCTCATGGGACCTGGCTGCCTTATATTTGCCTTGCTGGCCTGTTTCATGTACAGGAGTACAGAGTGATTGGTCAATCTCATTTGCAGCCTACGTTTCCTCCAATCCCTTTAAACGTACCCCAGTGAGGGGCTTTGCATGGTTTAAAAATTGTGCATGATGTCAAGTCAACAACCACTTTGCAATATAGTATATTGTCTCCAACCGACTCTTGCTGGCCACCTGATGAAAATATTTGAACTTTAAACTCGGTCTCCATGACAACCAGCATGCATTTAGGCCCTTATACTTGTCCCTCATGTGTCCCCTATGTAATTTCACTATACACACACAGGTACGGTGCGTTCCACGCCCCTAGGGCACCACTACTCCAGTGATACGGTCCGTACATGCATGTGTAGGGTCCGTATCACTATGGTTGTGTTGCCGTAGTTGTACGCCATAGGGATACGGTCCGTACACACGTGTGTAGGGTCCGTATCACTATGGTTGTGTAGCCGTAGGCGTACGCCATAGGGATACGGTCCGTACACGCGTGTGTAGGGTCCGTATCACTATGGTTGTGTAGCCGTAGGCGTACGCCATAGGGATACGGTCCGTACACGCGTGTATAGGGTCCGTATCACTATGGTTGTGCTGCCGTAGGCGTATGCCATAGGGATACGGTCCGTACACGCGTGTGTAGGGTCCGTATCACTATGGTTGTGTTGCCGTAGGCGTACGCCATAGGGATACGGTCCATACACGCGTGTGTAGGGTCCGTATCACTAATGTAGCTGTAGGCGTACGCCATAGGGATACGGTCCGTACACGCGTGTGTAGTGTCCATATCACTATGGTTACGGCATAGTGATACGGACCCTACACACGCATGTACGGACCGTATCCCTATGGCGTACGCCTACGGCAACACAACCATAGTGATATGAACCCTACACACGCGTGTACGGACCGTATCCCTATGGCGTACGCCTACGGCAACACAACCATAGTGATACGGACCCTACACACGCGTGTATGGACCGTATCCCTATGGCGTACGCCTACGGCTACACAACCATAGTGATACGGACCCTACACACGCGTGTACGGACCGTATCCTTATGGCGTACGCCTACGGCTACACAACCATAGTGATATGGACCCTACACACGTGTGTATGGACCGTATCCCTATAGCGTACGCCTACGGCAAAACAACCATAGTGATACGGACCCTACACACGCGTGTACGGACCGTATCCCTATGGCGTACGCCTACGGCTACACAACCATAGTGATACGGACCCTACACACGCGTGTACGGACCGTATCCCTATGGCATACACCTACGGCTACACAACCATAGTGATACGGACCCTACACACGCGTGTACGGACCGTATCCCTATGGCGTACGCCTACGGCAACACAACCATAGTGATACGGATCCTACACACCCCCTCAGAGCATGTGTACGGTGCGTTTCACACCTTACACTGGTGACAGGCAGCACACAGAAAGGAATTGAGCTGTCATACTTGGCCAAAGCTGGACATCAAGTGATTGTCAGTGCAGTCCTACATGTCTCGGGCCTAGGTGTGTCAGGCTGTGATGTGGCACAAATCTCCTCATGTTTGAACCAAATAGATGTGTTATGAGCTGTGTACACATGTCATGTGTGATGGTGCACTATGTGCCACACATCCCCTTCACACCTTTGACATGTGTGCATGTAGTACAGACTTGTTGAGCAATGAGTCACTGGCATGGCACAGTCGCTAACACCCGCAACTGTCCCCTGATGCCAGGTACACGGATAATTACACCTGACATGTGACTACCAGAGTTGCACGATGTGAGTATGTCATGTGTGAGTTATGTGTTCTCATAAGCTTGCTGTTGGTGTTCCGTCAAATGCATCTGCAGTTGCTGCATCCAACATGTGCATGTGTGTGGATGGGCATGGCACACTATTATGCACACCAGGACACATGTGGAATCAGACGTAACGTGTGTATGTATGCATCGAACATGGACTTGCGAGACAAGGACATATCTGCGTAGTATCAATGTATGTGTGATCAGTCTTGACATGTACCCCTTCATGGCAAGGTGTGTGGTCTGTCCTTTTTTCAGGGACATGTGACCTGTGCCTCTAGTGTTCCGCATCCTGTCTGTATGATAAACATCCTTCTTCTGCACATATGTGGATGTCTGTCACACCTGTAATGTGTCTGCCTGTTCACTTACACTGGCCCACAGCTAGTTTCATGCCATGTCATGTTGAGCTTGAGAATCCACGTTTGTAGCTGGCTCTGGGTAGGAGTGTCACCTGCCTGGCATACGTTTCCAGGATATATTGCACAGACCTGACTCTGTATGTAGCATATGTGTATTGGCTGTTTAACATGTGCTCAGTACATTGACATTGTTGTTGTACTGTACTCACTCTTCGTTGTCCCTTCCAAATTACTGCAGGGCTCCGCCTCTCCCCCGACCAATGCCAGACTTGGCTGCCCTGAGGGAACGTGACTGTATACGCCGCTACCGCTTCACCCAACGGTTGATTGTGAACTTGACAGCAAGGCTGGCACCACACCTCCAACCGCTACACAGGTATCCTACTGCACTGACACCCATGATGAAGGTGATGGCAGCCCTACATTTCTTTGCCACGGGTACGTTTCAAGATACCATAGCTCATGTTGGTGGCATGTCCCAGACCATGTTCAGCCGTGTCCTGCATGATTTTTTAGAGGCCATGTTGGTTCACCTGGATGAGTTTATTCATTTCCCAACCCCTGAGCAGTTGACAGGTGTCAAGGGTGACTTCTATGCCCTGGGAGGGATGCCCCATGTCATTGGGTCTATTGATGGGACACATGTGGCTTTGGTACCACCACAGGCACAGGAGGTAGCCTTTCGCAACCGTAAACACTACCACTCCATTAATGCCCTTGTGGTGTGTCTTGCTAACATGGTGATTTCCCATGTCTGTGCTCGTTTTCCAGGATCAGCACACGATGCCTACATCATGAGGCGTAGCAGGGTGCCTGAAATGATGCTGCAGCTGCGCAACGAACGAGCATGTCTTGTTGGTGGGTATACTCTGTTACTCCTGTATTTAGCGTCATCTTTCTGTCTTACTGCTTCTCCTGACCCACTTCTGTCCATGATGTTTCCATGTAGGGGACTCTGGCTATCCCAACATGCCATGGCTGATCACGCCTCTCCGCAACCCCAGAACGGCTGGCGATCACCGGTACAACAACGCCCATAGGCAGACCAGGCGAGTGATAGAGAGGACCTTTGGCCTCCTGTAGAGCCGATTCCGGTGCCTCCACACGACCGGCGGCGCACTCCCATATGCACCGGTGAAGGTCAGAAAAATCTTCCTCGTGTGCTGCATGCTGCACAACATGGCAGTGGAGAAAGCTGTGCCACTCATCCTGGATCCGGATGAGCAGGAACATCCACCCGTGGAGGATGAGGGGCTTGGTGACGAGACAAGGGATGTTGAGGAGGAGGAGGAAGAGGACATCCGGAGTCGGCTCATACGCAACTTCTTTGCTTAGGGGTGAGTTGCAGTGTCTGAGTGTGCACGCATTGAGCCTTGTGTGGCATGTGTTGCAATGTGTGGGTCCATCTGCATGTATGGCAAGTGAGTCAGAGGTGTGTTTGGATGTGTCACTCGAGTGATGGTGTAAGAAAAGACTGTCTTTCCTGAGACACTATTTTCACCTAGCATGTTGACAAGCTTATACGTGTCGAGTACATGCCCATGCATGCGGATGTGCTTCTTTTGGCTCACTTCTTGTGTGTCTCTCATCCCCAGGTATTTGCGCATGCTGTCTGCTGGTGGCATTGTTGTGCTCCTGCTATTCCTCATGAATACAGCAACGTGTGCTGAATCAGCGTAACATGCACGGACATGTCGAAAATTCTCCTTAGTGTAAGGGATGCAGCACGGCTTTTTGGGTGTGCTATTTGTTTGGAATGTGTGTGCACTGCTCCTGTTCATGTTTGGTTACTTTGCATACATGTAAAATCACCATGGGGCACATGACATGGAGCTGGATTCACCTGAATTGATAGTCTCATCTTGGTGACAGTCATCTGTAATGTGATTGTGGATTGTGATGAAGGCATCAATGTGTGTAACACTGCCCTCGGAAACATACGGGATGCACCGGGTTGACATAGTGTGGGACATCCCCATTAGAGGCTCAATGGTGAATAGCAGCCTCTCCGTGAGCAGCACGGGGTGTATGCCTCAAACCCGTCACTTGTGTGCCAGTTCTATGGATTTCCTGCATCTGTGGTGCAAAGGGGGGTGCTAGTGTAGGTTCCACATGTTCATCCACATGACCTGTGCATCTGTTAATATAGATGCATTTGCCTTCCGGCAAACATGACTAATAAAGGTGTCCCTCAGCCTCCAAGGTGCCTCATCTCTGTCAATGCAGGTCTCTTGCCACTGTGCATGCGGCATTTCTGGCATAGTTATCACAGATTGTGCATATGAGTCTATGTGTAGAGTAGCAAGATGCAAGCTGTTTGTCAGGGATTATGATATGTATTGTGCATGATGTACATGGCTGTGTAGGTATTTTGGCATCTCAGTCCCCACAACGGCCACTTTGCTGCATGTGCATCCATTGTCTGTGTGTGTGCCATGTTGAACCAGACACTCCTTCCTTATCATACACCTTTTGCAGTAGTCCTTTCTGACATGCTTGTGTTTGTGTGCAACTTGTGGCATGGTTTTCAGGACATGGCGCCTGCTGCTGCAGGCCCTGCAGCAAGGGCACACAGAGTTTCTATATTTGCCCTCACACACACGCCTCTAAGACGCACCCCCCTTCCTCCCTCCACCCATTCATTTTGGTGTAATCTGCTTGTGTGTGACACAGTTGCGGTGGCAAAGGCTGGACCGTCTGCACATGCTACGTGCACATTGCACGTGCCTCATGTCCTTGCATGTGCCACATCACGCTACACCATGATGTTGAGACCACCCACCAAGCAATGTCCATCCAATACATCTGTTGCATGCACTCAGGCATGCACTCATCGCCCACACAACACCTTTGCATAATGAGTGTGCAACTCCAACAGCCTTCACAGCGCTGGCACGCCTTCCAGGCCCTTTCATACCAACCAGGTCATGTCCCTCCTACTCCCCACCGGCTCTGTACCCCAACAAGGCCATGGGAGTGGTACTCCAGGCCTCTGCATGTAATATGGTGTCGTTGTGGGACACATGGCACAGGTATCATGTCTCAGCGTGTCAGTCTACAATGTGTCCAGGATCCCCCTCTACACCATGACATGCGCACTGCATCTCATCCTCATCTGGTGTCCCATTGCCAGCCAGGTGCTCCTCACCCTCCCCAAAGACGCAGTCCTTGCCAGTTCTCATATTGAATAATGCATGGTATCCATTGGCAGATGGCTGAACATCGGCTACCCGATGCTGGACTTGTACACGACTGAGGTGTTCATCTGCGGATTGTCCCCTTACAGCTGGGTCAACTGCTTGTGTCCCACCCGCAAGGGTCCTGCACAGGCACACAGTGTCCACGCACACGAGCTGGTGTGCATCATGGATTGCTTGTTCACATGTGCTATGCTGATCACCAGCATCTGTACCTCAGGCTTCAGCACACTCTGCATTATGCACAAGATCCACAGTTCGATCCACCTCAAGGCAAGACAGACCATCCCCCAGGTCAACTACAACATCCGTGTCTAATCCTACACTGCACTCTATGGAGAAGTACGTTACAACTCCCATGATACTTGTCCACATCCAGGGTGCATCTGCACAGCTCTGCTTCAACATCCAGCAATGGATCACTGTCAGCTGCAGGATGACCTTCACAATCCACGCCCACACTCAGGATGCAGCCCACGACCACGACCCCAACACAGCCTTGTGGCACTGTCATCCAAGACCCCATTGTGCCTTCTCCATGCATCCAACCTTGGCCTGGCCACCATTCTCCACATCCACCTGACTCCAGCATGCAGGACATAGTTCTCCCGCCTGGCTACACATACCTGGGACTCCCACCCCAGGACACTCCACATGATCCCTGACCTCTGCGCATGACTGTTGCTCTTCGAAATAGGTCTGTCCGCACAGTTGTGCAGGCACCCCCTCAGCTGGTTGGGCCCAGGTGAGTATGGTGCTCCATGTCTGTATTGGATGATACATTGTGACCCATGTGTGTCCTGTGCCAGACTCAGACCCCAGGGTATGCATGGTAGGAGTTACTTCAAAACTCAGGCATGGTTTGACTTTCCAACACACACATGTTATGGAATAATGCAAAATGACGGCATCATCTCGTGATTGTTATGATTTTTATTAGTGGTGGGGTACGTGTTTGGGGGGATGTAAAGAGGTGCTCGCCGGGTGTCTGTAATCCAAAGTTCACAGGGGGAGTTGGGATCCTTGCCATTGGAAGTCATCAGAGTCCATGCCACAGTCTTTGTCAACATTGGTCAGAGAGTGACCAGCAAGTCCATGTGGCAGAGAATGTCATTGGATGAGGTGCTGCTGTTGCGCCAGAGGGCCAGGTGCCAGGCCAGGTTACCTGGGAGATGGTGATGGTCCGCTGACTCTCACGGTCTTTTGCGTGGACGACCCACCTTCCTCCGGGGACCCTCAGAAGCAGGCCGTGACGATGTCTGTGGTGCTCCGTCGGACAAATCCTCCTCCTCCTGATCCCTCCCTGTGGCTGGTGGTGATATTCGCCTGGTGGCACGGGGAGGGTTGCCCATGTTTTCGGCAATCCGACGGAGTTCATGGGTCATGTCCGTTTGCACCGCCACGAGCTCAGCCAGTCTTGCCTCCATCCGTCCTTGGTGTTGCTTTTGACTGGCATATTGCTCGGCCTGCAGGTTCTTAATCTCATTGAGGGTCTCCACTACCTGGCTGATGCCCCTGGTGTCACGCCGGTATGTGTCCAGGATGGTGCGGACGTGTGACATAAAGTGTTCCTCAGCTGTCTGGTCAGGTTCGCGCCTCCGCCGTCCTCCACTCCCTCCATCCCTGCCCACTTGAGCCTTGCCTGCCGTTGTGGGCACATCGGGTTGATATGTACTCCTGATTATTTGGCCTGTCTAATAAGTGTTGGGATGCTTATTTGGCTATGGATTGGTCTGGTTGTGTCACATATCCATTGTGGGTGTGCCAATTTGCGTTGGCTGCCCCGGGGGTGTGTGCTTGTGTAAGGGGGGGGGGGGTGTGACCGGGCATGCTGTTGGGTGTGGTGTGATTTGTCATTGGGTCTACCAGGTGATGTGTCTATCCCCTCATGGTGCATGCTGGCATGACAGTGAATGTGAGTTCCTGTGGTAGGTAGGTGGCATGTGGAGTTGGTGTTTGAGTGTACAGTGGTCACAGGATTGTCTTGTGCTGTCTACAGCAGGCCCAGTGTCATCTACCTTGTCTGTACTTGGCAAGTCCCTGTGCATTGTTCATGGTGCATGGGTATGTCCCTTGGCCACAGCTTTCAACACTTTTCCTATGTGTGACACACTCTTTGTTGTTGCATCATTTTTTAACGCAGTGAGCAGTGTAGCGAGCGTTCGTAGCGAGCGATGCAGAACCGGCTTACGTGTTGCACTGTACGTGGGCAAATGGTGCTTTTTCATATCTATTGGAGAATGCAGGTAGGTAACTTATGCATTTGTGACTGGGTTCTAACAAACACAGTGAGTGGGTATACTGGGTGTAAGGTTAGGTTTGTGCCTGCAGCAAGGATCTACTCGTGCACAGTTTTACACATGGCCCAGTGATTTCCAAACGAAAACGGGGTGTTTCACGCACTGCCAGACCTTGTCAACATGCACACAGTCCACCTGCTGAAGAGCGGACATGCCCACACCACCCAAGGGTGATTTTGTCTCCCTCTGTCTCCCTCTCTCCCTCCCTCTGTCACCCTCCTCCCTCTGTCTGTCTCCCTCTGTCGCCCTCTGTCGCCCTCTGTCTCCCTCCCTCTCTCTCCCTCCGTCTCTCTGTCACCCTCTGTCACCTCAGCCCAGCTTCCTGGGCACACACACTTTGCAGGTCTTTCAAAGGCCATTGGCTTGTTCATGTGGTTTTGTTTAGAATCTCCCGGCCCCCATTGGGCAGAGTGTCTCTGAGTATGCCCTGCTGCGGCGATGTGTGCTGACACTCTTTCACAGTGATGCCTCTTCATTAGCTGCTGTTATGTGCAAATTGGGCCTTCATACCCATGTCATCCTGCGACGCGGCCACCATTTGCAGGCGACACAGTACAGTGTCGGGACACACTGCTTGTATAGCTCTGCACTAGGCCATATGGGCTGAGGGCATTGGTGTCTGCTTCTGAGTTGCACAATGTTTTTTTGGAGGCCCACCCTCCCGGCATCACGGACATCCTTTCTTTCTTGTGTTGGTGTTTTGTGTGGCCTGTGACTTGACATGGCCTTGCTTGGTGCATGGGGCATGGAGCCGCTAGTGGCATGTGCGTGTTTTTGGAGTGTGGTTGTGTCCGGTGATGGCTTTAGGGTAGTTGCGTGCATTATTGTGAGTTGGGTTGTTGATGCGGTTCCCCCCATGTGAGGTGAGTTGTTTGTGTACTCACCAGGCTCGGCGACTCCTTCTACTCCGTGTACTCCCACCGGCGGCAGCGTGCGCATCACCTTCTCCTCCCAGGGATGGTAGTGTACCGGTCTGCGGGGCGGGCCACCTCCAGTGATGTTCCCCTGGTTATATTCATCAGTCATTTTGCGGCGGACCGTCCTCCGCAGATCGTACCACCTGGCTTGGCATTCATGCCTGGTCCTTCTGATGGGCGCAACAGCATTCACCCTCTCGACGATACTCTGCCACATGGCTGATTTTGCTGCTACGCTAGTCTGTCTGACCAATGTTCCAAAGAGCTGTGGCTCGACTCTGAATATTTCGTTGACAAGGATCTCCAGCTCCGCTGTTGTGAACTTTGGATTCCTGTCTGTGGGCATGGTGTGGGGTGTGGGTGTGGATGGTTGTGGGTGTGTGTGTGTCGTTGTGAAGGTGTGTGTGTGAATGTGATGAGGGGGTGTTTGTGAAGGTGGTTGTGTGAAGGTGTGCAAGTGTAAGGTGTAGTCAAGGTTCAAGTATGGTGCTGTGGGTTGTCTGTGGGGTCTGGCAGCAGTGGGTCTGTTGCAAAGGCTCATGGTTTGTGTGTGTGGGCCCTTTTTATTGGTCCATTTGTGGGTGTGGCTGTGTTTGAACTTTGGGTGGGTGGGTTATAAGGAGTGGTTGTGTTTTGGGCCTCTGTTTACCTGTTTGGCTGTTGCAGGTCAGTGTATTGGTGTTCGGCGCGTATGCGGGCACATGTTTGGACATCTCCATGGTTGCTATGGGAGTTCGCTCCGTACGGTGTTTTTTCCATACGGTTGTGCATTCGGACGGACGGGACGGATCGTACTTGCACGCTCGGACTTCAGTTTCCCGATTCGTACGTAAAACTGTCCGGGGACGTGTCGGACACTTTTTCCGACCCGAGGACGTGTCGGGGAATTTTCCCAATGCGATTGGTATGGATTTTTTAACATACGAATCATACTTGCCAGTTTGTACGGGACTTGTACGATCCGTACGTAAAAAAATCCGGATACGATTCGTACGGGGAATATTTTTAACGGATCGGAATCGGCACCATAAAATGTTAAATATATATACATATATATATTTACTTTAAAACAAATACTAAACTATAAATTGTAATTTATTTTTATATTTTATAAATATATAAAAATGTACAAATAAATATCTATATAGAAAGAAACATATAACATAGAATCTAAAAAAAATACATTATATTATAAATTAAAACATTAAAATATTTAATAGTCTTTAAACTTACATTTTGCACTCCATTGACTGCAAGAGTAGGGAAAGTGTTGGATAGTGGACAGGTAAAAATAACTATTCCCACTCCAGTGAGTGCAACAGTAGGGAAAATGTTGGATAGCGAAGCGGTAAAAAATACTATTCCCACTCCAATGAGTGCAACAGTAGGGAAAGTGTTCGATAACGGAGGGGTAAAATTACTATTCCCACTCCAGTGAGTTCAACAGTAGGAAAAGTGTTGGATAGGGGAGGGGTGAAAAATATTATTCCCGCTCCAGTGAGTGCAACAGTACAGAAAGTGTTGGATAGTGGAGGGGTAACAATGACTATTCCCACTCCAGTGAGTGCAACAGTGGGGAACGTGTTGGATATGGAGGGGTAAAAATAACTATTCCCACTCCAGTGAGTGCAAAAGTAGGGACAATGTTGGATAGCGGAGGGGTAAAATATTACTATTCCCACTCCTGTGAGTGCAACAGTAGGGAAAGTGTTGGATAGGGGAGTGGTAAAACCTAATATTCCCACTCCAGTGAGTGCAACAGTAGGTAAAATGTTGGATAGCAAAAGGGTAAAAATTACTATTCCCACTCCAGTGAGTCCACCAGTAGGGAAAATGTTGGATAGCGGAGCAGTAAAACTTACAATTCCAACTCCAGGGAGTGCAACAGTAGGGAAAGTGTTAGATAGCGAAGTGGGAAAACTTACTAGTCCCACTCCAGTGAGTGCAACAGTAGGGAAAGGGTTGGATAGTGGAGGAGTAAAAATTACTATTTCCACACCAGTAAGTGCAGCAGTAAGGAAAGTGATGGATAGCGGAGGGGTAAAAATTACTATTCCCACTCCAGTGAGTGCAACAGTAGGGAAAGTGTTGGATAGCAGAGGGGTAAAATTTAATATTCCCATTGGAGTCATTTCAAAATTAAAAACAAACAATCAACTACAACACAAAAGATTTTAACAAAACAAAAAAAGAAAACATATATAAAAATATTAAACATTTACAAAATATAAAAACATACTATGATGTGAGACAAATCTAACAAATAACTAGAAAGATTTTTTTTTGTTATTTAATTTTTTTTACAAACAAATAACTTTATTTATTAGAAATTATTTATAATCAAAAACATTCATTATTACATAAATGTAATCTTTTTTATTTCCTAGCCTATAACAACACACAATTCACAACACACATCTAAATTTGAAATCAAATGTACCTCCATAATTAACATAATTAATTATCAATTAAAGAAAAATAATTTTTTTAAAAACAAATTAAAACAGATAAAAACTATTTTACTCCCCAGGCATTACCCCTACGAAACCAAAACCCACACACAAAACAAAAATAAACAACTACCATAAATAGGTATGAATTGATGAACTAATGTTAAAAATCAACTAATTAATAATTAATTAAACATAAATAACTTTCCACCCTCAATCCCAATAAACACCGCAACCCACACCCAAAAATCATTACACAATTTTCATAACTAATTTAACATTAATAAATTAATATCAATTAACAACAACTTATTAATTAATTTAAAAAATATGACTTCCCATACTTTACTACTATAAACCCCGCAACTCACATCTCAAATTATTTACACAATCGCCATTTACAATTTTTAATTCATTAATTAGCATTAATTAACAAATAATTATTAAAAAATTATAAATAAATTACTTCCCACCCTATTCCCCTATAACCCCCACCATCCGCTCCTAAAAAAATACACAATTAACATAATTAATCACCAATTAATTATTTAATATTAATTAACATGCAATTAATAAATAATTACCACTTATCCCTCATCTGGTATCTTCTCATCAACACGGCTTTGTCATGGGAAGAGATACTACTGCCCATATTAATATCGCTATCACCGCATTCGACGTAGCCAGGTTTGGACCCACCCCACTCAGTATGATTCTCTTGGATGCCGAAAAGGCCTTTGATCGAGTGGGGTGGGAATATCTCTGGTCAACGTTGACTACTATGGGCTTTCACGGCCAATTTCTTAAATGGCTACAGGCTCTCTACGACTACCCCACGGCTAGGCTCTGTTATGCTGGGCTAACTTCTATTAGCTTTCCAATCTTTCGCGGCACCCGGCAAGGGTGTCCATTATCACCCTTGTTATTTGCGTTGTCGCTGGAACCTTTTCTTGCCGCTTTACAAGCCAATTCCAATATTACTCCCTTCACTCACGGTCAGAAATCGCTAAAAATTACGGCGTACGCCGATGACATTGCGGTCTATTCAACCAATATACCGACAGCTATACTGGGAATCACTGAGGAGGCTAACAAATTCGGTTTAGTTTCCGGCTACAAACTTAACTCACATAAAACACAAGTCATTGTGAATCACAAACCCCGACTCAGATAGTAGGTACCTGTAGAACTGCCACTTATCTTGGCATTAAAATCTCTTCTGATATTAGCGAGATAATTAAACTTAACTACGAGACTCTCCTTAAAGAAACTGTTACAACTCTTAAAAAGTGGCATAAGGTCCCCCTCAGTATGTTCGGTAGGATCAATTTAATTAAAATGAATATATTACCTAAATTTCTATATTTATTTAGGTCCATACCTCTCCTCGTCAACAATACATATTTCAAACGGCTGGATGGGATCTTTAGCAGCTTTATATGGGGTTACAAGAAGGCTCGTAGGTCAATTAATCTTCTCAAATTACCCTTTAATCAAGGGGGTTTGACCTTTCCCGACTTCAGATTATATTTTTTCTCTGCTTTCCTCAGTCGTCTTCGCTGCTTGCTCATCCGTGAAAAGCAAGCGCCTTTTTGCTATCAATTTGCTTTAGGCGAGGATTCTAATATGTTTCTAGCCAAAGCTAACAACCCAAATTATTTCAAACGGGTAGAATTCAAGACTATCAGAGACACTGTCAAAATTTGGCAACTTATCTTGGCCAAATGTAATACGTCTCTTTTTTATTCTCAATTATCTCTATGGGCCAATCCTGGCCTTCCGGGGATATTTCATGATAGGATATTTTATATGTGGAAAGTCGCTGGAATAGAAACACTCGGGGACCTCTATGGTAACGACGGCCTTCTGGCCTTCGAGACACTTAGAACAATCTATAATCTACCTCTAACTGCACAGTTTAAATATATTCAAATACACGACTATCTAATACGTAAAATAAAGCTATTAAATATCTTAGATTCAGATATTTGGAACTGTTTCTACTCTAATCAGGTTAGATTACTTATCAGTCTTGGCTATAAAGCTTTAACCTCGCTTAAATCGGACGACTGTGGGAATATTGCGGCAAAATGGAGCTCTCGCTTGGGCTTGAACATTTCTGCTAATCAGATATCATCTTCACTAAGCAGTTTCAACCGTTCGGTCCAGTCTTCAAGTTAGAGATTACAACAATATAAAACGATATTCCAGCTATACTATACTCCAGAAAAAAATTCAAAATGGTCCAGCAATCGCTCCAACAGCGAACGGACAAGGTGCCCCAAATGTGACCTATCAGCTGCCAATCTTGAACATATGATGTTTACGTGTCCTCGACTTACTGAATTCTGGTCTAAAATCAGCCAGGGTATGGCTCAGATTCTGTCACAACCAATTACACTAAGTCTGGCTAATGTACTGCTAGGCATTCCTCTGTTAAATTTCTCATCTGTAGCCTCACAAACTGATCTTATCAATATTCTGATTGGCTGTGCCAGACTAACCATTGCTAGGACATGGATCTCAAGTAACTCACCACACGTGATGGAGTGGTGGCTTCTCGTCAAAGAAATTCATACTATGGAAACTTCTCTAGCTAAGATTAGAGGTCACAAATCTCTCCAAAAAATAGATAGAATCTGGGGCCCCTCAACTTTATGTTAAGATTGATGTACCTAAATTTGTTTGTAATTTGGTCGACTTGGACAATGCTGGCAGGAATACCGATATGTATTTTTATGCCCCCCTTTTTGATTTGTTTGTATGATTTGTCTGATTTGTTTGATTGTCTGATACTCTAACCTTTATTCTTTTTTTTTGTTGTTCCGATCTCCTGTCCTGATCTCAATAAAAAATAAAATAAAAAAAAAGCAATTAATAAATAATTAATAATAAATTAATTCCCACAATTAATACTATACAACATGAATTAAATAAATATTAATAGATAAAACACATATGAATACATTTATCATAATTAAATTATTTCCCACCCTATTCCCCTATAAACCCACAACCCGCTCCTAAAAAATGACACAATTAACATAATTACCAATTAATTAATAATAATGAATAAATAATTAAGAATACATTAATTCCCTCAAGTAACACTATAAAATGTAAACTTAATAAATATTAACAAATAAAACATATTAATAAATGTCAAATATTGTGAGGAAGGAACACCACAAAAAAGTCCACAGGGGACAGTTAGAGGACAAAGAGTGTTACAGGAAACTAACTCAGAATCCCATCCCTGAAGCTAGCAGGTTGATATCTGAGAAATTATATTTATGGAAAGAGGTAGGGCTACTGGATGAACAGGAATATAAATACTTGAATATAACTCATCCAACCTATCCTTTCATTTATGTATTGCCAAAGGTGCATAAATCTTTAGAGAAACCTCCAGGAAGACCAATAGTCTCCAGTATAGGGAGCATAACCGAACATATTTCGGAATTTGTGGACTTATTTTTGAAACCATTGGTTTTAAATTTGCCCTCGTACATCAGGGACACGATGGACATTTTGAATAAACTACAGGATGTAGTATGGGAAGATAATCTTCTGTTTGCAACCCTAGATGTTGTAGGTTTGTATACGTGCATCAAGAATGACAGGGGTAAACAGGCATTACAGCATTTTTTAAACCAGAGAAGTGCAAGTCATCTTGATCACTCAAAGATGATTATTGAAATGTGTGAACTGATCTTGACCAATAATTTTTTCCTATTTGGAGGCGAGTGGTGCCGCCAGTTGAGAGGGACAGCAATGGGATCCAGGTTTGCTCCCTCTTATGCAAACCTTTTTATGGGTTGGTATGAGAGGGAGCACGCCTGGGCGAGAGGTGCTGCCAAATGGATTGATCTGATTGTTTTTTGGGGCAGATTTATTGATGACATGTTGGTAATTTGGAGAGGAACTGTAATTGAATTGGAAGAGTATGTAGGTTACTTGAATCAGAATGATTTTAATGTCAAGTTTACCGCATTTCATCATTGCAATAGAATCTCATATTTGGACGTAGAATTATTTGTACAAGGCAATAGGATTCAAAGTAAATTGTTTAGAAAGGACATAGCTTCTAATTCTATTTTGAGGGCAGACAGTGCTCATCCCAGATCAGTTATTGAAGGGATTCCGTATGGTGAAATGATCAGATTGAGACAGAACTGCAGTCAGGATAAAGACTTTGTGACAGGGCTGACCGATTTACAAGACCGGTTAAGGAATAGAAGTTACTCGAAACAGAGTTTAGCTACTGCCAGGAGGAAAATGGAGGGGATTTCTAGGGTGAGAACGTTGGTAACAACCAAGAGGTCAAGTTCAAAGAAAAGATTGGCATTCATATCAACCTTTAGCAATGAAAAGAGTCAGATTTACAAGATTTTAAATAAGAATTGGGATTTGCTTAAAGGAGTGCCAGGTTTAGTAGGGGTGATCTCGGAGAAACCAATGATTTCATATAGAAACTGCCCGAACATAGGTAGTATGATTACCAGGAATTATGTTGAAAAATTGGAGTACAAAGGAGAAAAAAATTGGCTACCCATGCCTCCGAAAGGTTTTTATACATGCAATAATTGCAGCATCTGTGATTTAGGTCTGAACCGGATACGATCATTCCAGTACAATACAGTGAGATCATGGCGTATAAATGAGTTTATTAATTGCAATAGTATAGCGGTTGTGTATGTTATAGTATGCAACTGCTCAAAGATATTCATTGGGAGCACTAAGCGTGTACTTAAATTACGTATACAGGAACATAGGAGGTCAATTGTAAACAAGGACATGAAATCCCCGATTTATCAACACATGTTTTTAGAGCATAATGAAAAGTTGTCTTTCAGGTTTCATGGGTTGCAAAGAATCACACAGAGTTTAAGGGGAGGCGACATAGAGCTATATTTAAGACAGCAGGAGGCGAGATGGATCAGCCGGTGCAGAGCAGTAAGCTCGGGTTTGAATAGTGATCATGAGCTACATTATTTTTTAATTTGAGGGAGTAAAAACCCATTTTTATGAGTAAAAGTTGAATTGCTGGAATTTTGGTTGGAAGAAGGTGGCATGGTTGAATTGCGCATAGGATAGTACATGAGATGCTTATATTAGTGGATTGATCTAGGAAAGTTGATACCTCAATAGGAACAGTGAGAACAGAAACAAGATCTAGGGTGAAGGTAGTGAGTTCAAGTCTTGAGGACGCCGAATAGAATTTTTAATCTGGAATCATCCAGGAAAACTGGTTTAATAATTAAGAACCATAAAAACCCTCTCCTTTTTTCGGAGAATTTTTCGGAGATTAAATAAGATTTTTCGAAAAGTTGTAGAATTGTTTTTTGTATAGGCAAGGATTTTGGTTGAGGATTCTTTGACACGTTTGCTTGGGTTTTAAGAGAGGATCGTTTATAGCGTAATATAAAGGATGATGACATAATGAATTGGCAGGGTGGTGAGTTCGATCCTTGAGGAGGGCTCAACCGAACTGGATTGGAAAAAGGGTAATAGTTCTGATTAGAACAATCAGCAAAGAATAAACATTAGAGTTAGAATTTTTCTAATTGGATTGGAGCGATCTAGCATATTAGCTTTTTTTTCAGGGACATGCAATGTTATGCAGTATTCGGTTGACGGACCAGAGAGGGAACTGATTTATGCTAATTAGGGTTTAGAATGGAGTGATTCCATTGGTTAAAAATCGCTTTTCAACACTAGCGTTGTTTGGTCAATGGTGGTGAACAGACCAGAGAGGGAACTGATTTATGAAAACCAGGGTTTAGAATGGAGTAATTCCATTGGTTAAAAATTGTTTTCCAAAACCAGCGTTGATTGGTTAATGGAGGCTTTTTAAGACAGTACTTCGGGCATGAACTGCACCGATGGGATTTATTGAGCCCCGGGCAGAAGAGAAGGTCTTTGAGATATAACGCTCTTGGTGAGTTGTGTGAAAGGACGTTATTGTTGTCATAAGAGATATTGGGCAGACGTTAGAGGATATTATATGGCATTATATGAAAGCCTAATATGTGGCGTTTTTTTATTATTTTAGCCACGATTATATTATGAAGTTGTTGGCATTTTGGATGAATTTTGCCTTTTATTAGAGGCATTTAACTTACGTTGAGAAAGGTACGTTGTTCTTAATTCATGAGGACTGTCTTGTGTTAAAAAAAAAAATAATAATAATTTTAAAAAGTTAAAAATAGGTGGAGAATAATTGATATTTTTGTTTTCTATAGATTGGTTATAATTTCTGAGACAAGGACTGTTTTTCACATATCGTATCGATATCCATGATAGTTTTTGGTGAGTATAGATCACCTAGGGCTATGGTTGCATGGGGAAGTCATGGAGAGAGAGCAGTTTAACATACAAATTTTGCTGTCTAACTTGTATATAGATAACACTGGTGGGAAAATGGATCCAATAGTTGAAGAAACGTGGATTCAACAAGAAAAAGCTGGGGGTAATAATTTCTGGACTCATAGGGACTAAGAATTGTCTGTAAAATTGGCATATGTGCGTCCTCTTGAACTCTGAATCAGTAAATCTGAGGTTTGATATTAAAAATTGTTTGAGGTTGAAAAGCTTCAAGTGAATTAGGAAGTAGAAGATGTAGAGTCAATAGGTGTTGCCTAGTGCAATATAAATTATGGGTTCAACAAACGTTGTTGTGATATAGTAAAATCAAGTGAGAATAGAGTGAATTCATGTATTTGAAAAAGAAAAATTTTTTGGTTTTTGTATTGTTCATATTATTTTGTAAAAACTTGTTTTTCTGTTTCTTTTGTACTCTTTACAGCCCTGAGGAAGTCCTAAGGATAGGACGAAACGCGTTGGCTGAACAAAGGCTAAGAGGTTGATAAAGCTTTGTGAAATGTATTTGGAAGACCAATATTTTGTGAATTATTGAATCATCATCAATTGAAGAAACCACGTTTGTGATAAATAAAGAAATTTAGAAGACAGAAGACTAGAGTTGATTGACTTTTTTGTGGTGTTCCTTCCTCACAATATTTGATGTTTATGGACTTCATGGTTGTATGACAGTGAACCATTGGAAGTCGAGCACCTAAGAAATTTTTGTTGGGGAATTCACGACTCAGTGCGCACTGCAGAAACCCTTCACTGTCATTGGTTATAGATCATATTAATAAATGTATTATAATTAAATTACTTCCCACACTATTCCCCTATAAACCCACAAGCAGCTACAGAACTAAAAAATGCAAAATTTAATTAAAATAAAATGAATAAATACTAAAAATGTAACACATAGATGAAAAATCTAAAGCAATGCTAAAAAAATAGTTCACATACTTTTACATACTAAAATACCTAACACCAATTAAAACATCAATATTTTAAACAACTATATTTTTGCAAATGATATTAATGAGTTCGATATTTTCAAAAACGTAATTTCTTACCTCCAAGTCGATATTCTTGACCACGATATTCTTGCTGTCAATATTTCTGCATCACAATATTTCCAACTTGACATTTGTGTATGTCTACATTTAAAACTCGATATATTCTATCTGTGCACCAAACTCTACATAGGCAGCACCATTCACAGAGCTAAGAAACGGATATTAGAACACAAACGTGCTGTATGACTGTTAGAAATTGAGTCTCTAGGTAGCAGCGGTATGCACCCTGTCCAAGTAGGTACCACAATCCTGGTCAGGGTAAATCACAACACAATCCTAAATTATCCTGTGCTCACTCTCTGGTAGCTTGGCACAGAGCAGGCAGGCTTCACTTAGACGATAAGGTGTAAAGCATTTGTGCAATAACCAATACAACAACACAGTAAATACACCACAAAAAGGCTCCACAACAGATAATAAGAAATGTTAGAGAATATTTATCTGAGTATAAGAAGACCAAAATGATCAAAATCCATAAAGTAGAATTCTAGATATTGTATTTTGTAGAAATAAATGCAATGAAGCACTGAGAAGCAGGTAACACTACAAAGGGTACTTAAGGCCGCGGGGGACCGGTGCAATCCAAAGCTCAGGCCGATTGCGATGGAGCGTGGGCTGGCTACACTTGAGCCCGCTGAACACAGTACCTTGGATCCTGGGGAGCAGTCTGCATGGCGAGACTTTGTGTCGTCGGTTCCGAGAGGCTATGCGGTGAGGCTTTGATGGGCAAATGGTAACCACACTCAAGAAGGGCTGCTCCTTTGTTCAGATATGCTGGCTGGGGGCAGGAACAGAGAGGGGAAACCAGTTGCCAAACTAGGTTTTCTGTGGGCATACAGCCCACAAGTAGCCACACCTCTAGGGTGGGCAACCAAGCTTCCCACTTCAAGAGAGAGGTTCAGACATCTTTGGAATAGTGCACCTGGGATTGCTAAGATGCCACACATAGCCGGAAGTCGTCATAGGGCTGGAGGGAACCTGGAAACCTACTGGCTAGTGTCAACTCCAGCACCCCCAGGGCACATTCTGGGCATAAACATGGAACCCCTGGCACCCTAAACATCACATCATGACGGAACTGGAGAACAGACCGAAGAAAGACTGCCCTGTTCTGCCACATACCACGCATCAGGGGTTTAAATAAAGATTTCAGTGTTTCTATCTACATTGTTGCACTGAAATGCATTAGTCACACAATTAGAGCTCCTCTCTCTATATGTATTAGTATTGCTCGATGTGCTCAAAACCGCATTGTGTATTTCTTGCCTGCATTGAGTGTCGGTCTGCTGCTACCACGGGCCAAGGGAGAGACTGGGGCTGAGCAGAGGTAAGATTGTTACACATACACCAGCATCTTATGCCAAAAAGGATATCCAAGGTTGGGGACATACGGAGAGTGCAGGAGATGATACTCTACACAGAGCTACTGGACCTCTACCAACTCTCTTGGGAGAAATACCTACGATACCAACACCTACGCAACCTATTTTGTCCATATATGGAGGTCCTGAAAGAGGTGCCACATGAATCTCTCCTGAAGTATAGAGTGCTGGGGACCCTCCCTCATTTGCAACGCAGTGTCTCAACTCTACTACAGTTTAGGATCCCCCCACCTCCACTAGGTCCCCTTCATGAGAGATGGTAGGGAAAGCTGAGCAGGCTGAAGGATGATGACGGGGTGGGGGCCGCATGTAGATATGCCTGAGAGGCGGCTATCGGATAGTTTCCAACTGCTACAAATGAAAGTCTTCCATATACCCAATTGAGACTGTTGCAAATGGGCAAGACAGAATCAGACAGATGCATGTGAGGCTGTAGACAAAAGGGACCCCTGCTCCACACAATTTGGGAAGGCCACATCCTCCGGAAGTATTGGGAGGGAAAAGGTAAGCAGCTATCAGAGGTCCTGGACTGCACAATTGCACTGACTCCCTAGCTGATGTCCATGAGCAAACGGAGCGACCAGTCTTAAGACAGATACACCCTGCTCTTTTGCAACACAGCATCAATGGCGTCTAAACGGGATGTCATCAGATTGTGGGTATGAAGGTCCCAAAGTAGAGGAGTTGGGAGGCCTTTGTAGACTGGGGCATGTGCTTTGAAAAATGGTATACAAGGCGTGCGATGTCCTAAGAAATTTGGCAAGGTGTAGGGTCCCTGAGACAAGTCATGAAGGACATATTCTGAGGGAGAGAGGAGGTCAGGGATGCAGGGAGAAACCCAGATAGTAGCCGAGCCGGGTTGTCAACACTGTACACTGTACAATGGGGGACACTGGGGTGTCTGTTCTCTAGAATGAGCTCAATATATCAAGATTGGTGCTTCTGGTGAGTGATTCTGATTTATGATATGTATGAGGAAAAAAACCTAAAGTTGTAGGGTTTTACGGTTGTACGAAAATCAATAAAGTGATTTCTAAAAAAAGATAAAATACGAATAAATACAAAACTCTCTTGAAATACTGTCTGAGGCTTATCCTGGTCAGAAACTATCTAAAGTATCAAGAGAGTAAGTGGTGCGTCGCTGTGCAGGTTGGTGGGTGGAGACAAGTGGAGTTATTTCCTGGATGCTGAGATTGCTTGCCAGCGCCTCTCTGCTGATCACCCCCTCTTAGAAGTAAAAGTAAGGAATGCTCGGGGGAGTATTCTGTGTCGCAGCACAGAGCTTCAGCTTCTGAAACTATTATAGCGTGCGCAGCATCAGTGACTGGTATCGAAATCCTGCGCCCAAATAAAAAGACAGGTTTGGCCAAATGTATTCATTCATACGCTTAACAAGGAACATTCAGTTATGCTTTTATTACTAAATGATAGAATATTTATTCAGTGCCACAATGGCCAGAATGAATTTATTTTTGGGATGTAATGTCAATGGTGATGAAGGTGGAAGAGTTATGATTTTGTTAGAGGCCCAGGCAAAGGGAAAAGGTAGTGTGGCGAGAGAGAGAAAGAAAAGAGGAGAAGAGAATGGTTGGTAGGAAGAGACATTGAGAGAGATGAGACAGGAGAGAGGGACAAGGGTGAGAGAGAGGAGTGAAAAGATAAGATGCTACACTGGTTATTAGAGGAGAAGAGAGGAGATGACAAAAGCAAAAAGAAGACCGGTTCAATGGGAGAGGAACAAACAATATACAAGGAGGACCAAAGGGACAAGAACAGGGTGACTAAAGTTTGAAGTGTAAAATGGAGGAGGGAGAGGAGTAGTCAAAGTGTAGTGGAATTTGGATCGGGGAAGAGAAAGAAATATAAAACGCTAGAGAGGAATGTAATGGGTTGATAGAGCAGGAAAAGGGAGAGACAGAGAAGGAGAAGAGAGCCAAAAAATGAAGAGGAGCAATAGGGATCGAGAACAGGAGGGAGAGAAAAGAGAGGGAGAGCAACTGAGCTAGAGAAACAGATGGAAAGAGGGATATTGTAGGGAAAGAGAAAAGTGGGAGAAATGAAACAACAGAAAGGGAAGAAGGTGGTGAGAGGGATCATGTGGTCAGTAGAGAGACGAAGAGAACAAAAGATGAAGGGAAGGGGAGTGAAGAAAGGCTGGTGAAAAGAAAAAGTGGGGATGAGAGAGATGAGAAAGGAAGGGAAGACAGTCTATGACAAAGTGAAGGATAAAGAGGGCAAAGGAGTAAGGGGGAGGGTGTCAGAAGTTTCCTGTTCTGTACTCACAAGGGAAGGATGGCTAGGACTTCGCAAACACAATTTTGTTAATGTATTTTACAGAATTTTATGTATACATGTTTAACAGAGTTTTATACATGGCTTTGATGTCACCTTGGTCACCTCTGAGCACTATCTGAGTTCCTTTAGGTTCCTACAGCCTTGACCTGGTTTACAGGTGGGTGGTGGTGGTGGGAGTTCTTCCGGCTCCTGGTGGAGGTGCTGATTTAGGGAAAGATGAGTCTACTGGTCAAAACGTTTCTTCACTTTAGAGATAGAATTCTGATAGGGGCCACAGTTGGTTTCTCTTTTGGGTTTGGCAATTCCTCCAGAGGTTTCTATTACACTAAGCTCTAAATATGATCCTAGGCATGCCCACCTCCAGAGGTAAACTAAGGCTCCTTCACTTCATTTGCTGCCCACAAAGACACTGGCATATAGAAAGTCTATGGGAAATGGTGCACATCTGCAAATGTCTGTGGGTGTGCATGTTTACTTTTGATAGTATTTGACAACCACAGTCCTGATTCGAAATCTACCAACAATTTGCCCAGAGGTACACAGAAAGTAGAATATTGAGGTACCACAGCTACGAGGTGCGTTGTGTCACATTTAGAAAGGGAGAGGTTGATAAACTATCATATGCACATCAGAAGTATTGTATCTGTTGTAAAAAAGTTTCCAGACCATCACAGTCACTGGAAGGCATCATTTGTATTTATAAGATTTGACTCCTTCAGTGCAAACAGAAATGGAGATCGGAGCCATTCATATCTCATGCTGTGGCCTAACAAGAATGCCTCTAACATAGGGTATTTTTACAATAAATCTCTTAGTCAATGGCATATAGAGGAGGAATATCCAAGACAAGAATTTTGGGCCGAAGACCGTTCATGCAAGTATTGTCAACAGGAAAGGCCATTGAAGTGAATCAAACACTTTTTCAGTGTCTAGAGACAGGATCACGGCAAGTTCCTTTGTCGTCTTACTCTCCACTGACATGCATACAGCCATCTAAGGGTGTGCCTCGTAGACCTGTATGGCATAAACCATGACTGATTTAAATGCATTTGTTTTTCTAGTATTGTGTATAGTTCAGGAGATGGGCCTGTATGAGGTATATTCCTCAGGGGGGAGAGGTGCTCGTTCTCTTGGTGAATCAGTAATGTGATGGACACTCAAAGGCTATGAAATAACTATCCCTCTTTTCTTGTGGCGTATGGCATACGCCAGATTGTGTCTGCTAGTTTTCTTGCAAGAGTTTTAATGAATTCTGTAGACAAGTGGGTACGGGGTTGTCCTACTTTGTTTTTGTTTGATTGATTCTATCATTTCTTCCACATCAGTCTCTTGCTCAATTTGATCCCTATCATCCTACAACAAGGCCTTGATTGTGAGCTCTCACAGGAATTTGTCTAGCTCTTCCTCCCTACATTGAATTGTAGGTTAACAGAGAACCTCAAGATGCTGAGCAAACATCAAGTGTTGTATCACATCGGCTGAGATCACCATGTCACTTGTTTCTTCTGCTACTGAACTCTGGTCTCTCTTTCCACTAGTATCCTATAGTATCCAAGTATCCTATATTCTTTCCTCAAAAGATTTATATGGTGCAACTGATCTGCTGTTTTGTCTGCTGTCTACAATCTCTATCGCTATGACCTCCTTTTATTTGCCTATCTATGATTGCTGATATTGACTATATTCTCACAGCCTTTCTATATGTCTCCCATAATATATCTGATGCTTTTGTATTAATCAGTGACTCTTCCCAGCCCCAGTGCTTCTGCTTTATTTTTCAATTTCCAAGGATATAGGGCCAGATGTATCAAAGGATTTTACTTATTCTGTGTCTATGGCGAAATGTGTTCGTGCATATGGCCCATAGTCTCCATCCAACTGGTCATATAGATTTGACCGCAGTCACCTTAGTAATCAGTGGAAAGTGATCCAATATCTCCCTCACTAATCATTTTGTTTAATTACATCTCCTTTCTTGTGTTATTACGACAAACAAGCAATCAAGTCTGGAGAATCTACCTCTGAAGTTGGAGGGTTAGTAGTACAGTCGTATGTTTGGAGGTGCCTGTCTCCAAATGTCTACCAAACCCATGCCCCTAGCAAAATGATGTAGCCATCTTTCTCCCCTGCTTTATTGTTTCCTGTACTATCAGTCTATAAGTCTATATGCTGTCCTGCATGGTTAAGTTAAAGTCTCCACTCATTATTAAGGGTTCCTGTTGCACTTCCAGAACCAAACTTCCACTCTGCCCCAACGTGCTTTGCTTGTACTTTGATGTTGCGGAGTATTCAATGTGCAAATCACTTCCTGGGATGCAGAAGCACTTTAAGACCCTGGAATCTCCTCTTCAGCTCTGTCAGCCATGGTTCAGATGCAAAATACGCATGTGACTCTCAGCAGCAAATGTTTAGGCCTCTTATTTTTCGTAACATTTTGGTTGTGCCTCCTGTTGCTATGAAACCTGCACTTTTTGATGTGGTGAGTGGATATGTCAATTTTTAACCAGAAAGCATCAGAATGATTTTTAAGTTGACAGATTATCAAGAGACTCTACGACAGGCAGATTTTAGAAGCTTAACTACCTAGCTGCTTTCCAGTTATCATGCAGATTCATCAAACTGTCAAAGCTAATAGCGAATGACAATTTTATTGCACCCTCACAACTGCCCCCCTACAACATATCAGCACAAAATTTGACACACGGCAGAAAACTAAATTTGTAAATGCTTGTGGATAGTTATGAAAATCTGCCAAAGGGTGCCAAAGATTTTAGCAAATCTATACTTTTTTGATCCCCTTTTAAATTTGCCCCATGCCCCTTGTTAGATCTGCATAAAACCTAGGATCCATGCACTTTGGTTAACTTGACACACTAAAATATTAGAGATGTACATATCTACGACATTTGAGCCTGATTTAGAGTTTGGTGGATGGGTTACTCCATCACAAACGGGACAGACATCCAATCCACCTTATTCCAAGTACCATAGGATATAATACACTTCTAGTAGGGCAGGCGGGATATCCGTCAAGTTTGTTATGGAGTATCCTCTCTGCCAAACTCTAAATCGGGTTGATTTTCCATGCCCGCGCTCGCCATCTTGATGTTGACGATCACGAATGAGGAAAAATCTGACCGGGAGCTGGATTTTCCTCGCTTGCCTACTTGACGATGTTGAACACGAGTGAGAAAAAGAACTCCGCAAGCTCTGCGTAATGCGGAGTGCGGAACACTCCACAAACTCCGCGAGCGGAGCAGAGTTCACCGCTCAGACTAAGTAAATACACACTTTTTTGACACTCCCTTTTAACTCTGCCCTGATTGATGATTTTTTCATGAAAAGCAATATATCAGAGTAAGTTAAACATGCGAGTGTTTGCCAAATTTAGGGCAGCTGTGAGATGTTCCACTAAAGTTAAAATGCAATCAAATATTATTTTACCCTACTCCCCTTTAACATTTCCACCCCGTCAGCCCTATCAGACCTGCATTAAATCTGAGATTCCTGCACCGGTATTAACTTGGTAACATCTTTCCCAATTACATGTGTTTTATCAATCAGTGCCAATATTATTAGTAACTCAATATGTTTTGCACCACTAATGGATTTTAATAGAAACTTGTCATGACAACAGAAACATTATGCCAAAGAGTCACCAAAATTCTTGCAGATTTGTCTAAAAGTGTCATAGTTATTAAATTAACACTTTTAATGTAACCTTTTAACTGCACCTCCAATTGATGGACTTACACGAATTTGAAAATGCCAACACCAAGCTAAACATGCTAAATGGCTCTGAAATGTGTTCAAATTCCTCAGACTGCTGTAAATCAAAACCACCTTTTCAACTCTCAGGATAGCTCTAAATTTGCACCCATGCCAATTTCTCAAAACATGCTTAATAGATTTATGCTGAACCAAGAAAGCACACTTCTATGAATACATTTCTAATTTCATGTCGAGTAAATGCTTTCAGAAGGTTTTGGTGTTGTGAAGAGCCAAGTTTTGTATTGGAATTAAAATAGGAAACAGTCATATTTTAATCACTTCCTTTCATTTTTCTCCTGAATGGATCTGTACGAAACTTGAGATGCCTAAAATTAGTAAGCTTTGGCATTTGATTGGAAAGTTTTGTTCAAATTTGTCAAATAGAACCAACGTACTAAATAAACCAGAAATGGTCTTTTCAAAGTGTCAGGAAAGTCAGACCCATATATATGTGATCAAGGTCGCAGTTGGCGCGTCATGGCGATCACTATGCTCGAATAAGAAGGGCCAAATTTTGGCAATAAAACTGGACACTGCATTTTTAACCAAAAAAACAGATTACCTGTGTCGTTTTTCAGAGATCGAATTGGAGATCATTGAGGCCCGTGCCTGGGGGTGCTGCCAAAGGATTGGCAGACCAGGAATTGAAGTGGATATATATATATATATATATATTACCTACTGGCGGTCGCCAGTAGGTAGTTATAGTTAGGACCACGTTTCCATAGGAAATCCGCAACATTCTATTTTGAATAACTTTGGCGCCGGTCGACGAATCCTCGCAAATTTTTAAAAATAGGTGGGGCGCTACGCTCCGCTCCTACCCTGAAAGTCTCGGGGGGATTCGTCAAGCGGGGGCTGAGATAAAAGGGGGGTCCCAAAACACGTTTTTCCCATGCATTTTTCCATAGGACCTTTAGACAGGGCTACAGCCCGAACGGCTGAACAGAATTTAATGAAATTTGGCAGAGAGGTAGTCCCCAGGTCAAGGAAGTGCATTTTGTAGGTTTGGTGTAAATCTGTTCAGTAGATTCTGAGGAAATAGCCTTTAAATCAATATATATATCTGTGGCAGCTTACGGTGCGCTTACCGTGTGCTTACCGTAAGCTTACCGTACGCGTACGGTGGCGTGTGCAAGCGCGATTCTGATTGGCTCTTAGATCTTAGTAAACATTCGAATCGGTTGAAACCAGGAAGCGGCGGCCGCCATTTTCTCTCTCGCTTCCTGAGTTGGGCAGCAAAAACGAACCCCAAAAATGTGTAAAGAGGCAGTTTCATGAGATCCTAACCACCCAGCATTGATACAGGGGTCCCCAAACCACCCCCAAGCCCAAAAAAAAAAAAATTTTTTTTTCGGAAAATCGCCGATTACGCTTACCGTACGGTAAAAAATTGTAAAAAAAAAAAAATTATCCACATTCTCCCCACCCCGTGTGCAAATGGTGCCCGAATGGCACCATTTGTGCATGGCATAAAAAATGTAAGAAGTTAACAAAGAATACATTTCACAAAGATGCGCAAAATATGTCCCCCATGTGCGCACGGTGCGCGAAGCGCATCGTGCGTACATGGCCCATCCCGCTTAACGTGGGCACGCGGTGCGCGCAGCGCACCGCGTGACCACTGTGCGTGCACGGCACTAACTGCGTAAAGTGGGCGCGCGGTGCGCGAAGCGCACCGCGTGCTCACTGTGCGCGCACGGTGCGCGAAGCGCACCGTGCGCGCACGGAACGAACTGCGTTAACTGGGCGCGCACGCCACGAATGGCGTAAAGTAACTTAGCATTTAAAAAACCTTGCAAATTCACTGAAAAAACCATAGGTTTCACACATGTTATAGTTAGCTGGACATTTTACTGATAAAAAACCAATGAAATTCCCCCGTTATAGTTACTGCAGGCAACTATAACTCACGCGACCGCAATCTTCTGCTGATGACATATGTGTCTTTATGAAAAAAAAATATTTGTAATATATGTAAAGCTAAAATTTAATGGAAGAAGACATGGGCAAATAAGTGTCTAAATACAGTATTAGCATCAGCAGAGGATTGCGGTCGCGTGAGTTATAGTTGCCTGCAGTAACTATAACGGGGGAATTTCATTGGTTTTTTATCAGTAAAATGTCCAGCTAACTATAACATGTGTGAAACCTATGGTTTTTTCAGTGAATATATATATATATATATATATTCAATGAAAAAACCATAGGTTTCACACATGTTATAGTTAGCTGGACATTTCACTCGTACAAAACCATTGAAATTCCCCCGTTATAGTTAGTTCAGCTAACTATAACTCGCGCGCCCGCAATTCACTGCTGATGACGTCACATATTACATCACTCATGACATGGTCAGTGACATCACTCATGACATCACTGATGACATCTCAAATGACATCACTGATGACATCACTGATGACGTCATCCATTGAGTATGTGTTTCTGAAAAATTTTAATATGTTTAATATATATAGGGAAAGGCCTGTTGAAGAATGAGTGGGTGTACAAGTGTGTAAATGGATTATTTTCTGTGGTGCGTAACATGTGAGCCATTAAATGTATCTTACTGCAGACTAGTGACTAAACTGTGTAAATATCTGTATGTGTCTGTATGTTGGTGTATAAGTGGCTGCATGGTTTTGTGAATAGCTATATGAGTGTCTATATAAGTTATTGATTGGTTGTCTGAGTATCTGTATGGGTGTCTGAGTGTTTGTGTGGGTAGGATGTGTGTGACTCTATGCATAGATGTGTGAGTGGGTGATTCTATGGGTGCATGGTTTTAAGAGTGCATCTGTGATGGACTGTATGGTTGAGTGAGTGTTTGTATGGGTGTGTTAGGGATTGAATGTATATCTCAGTGGTACATTTGTAACTAACTACATATGTGAAAGGCAGTATATGTGCGTGTAAGAGTATATAAGTGGGTAGATGTGAGAGTGTGTGATTGTGAAACTGACTGTATGGATGAGTGTGTGCTTTATTCAATGATTCTATAAGAGTGTAAGAATGTGATACTATTTTTATGAGTAAGTGAACTTGAGTGTGTATAACTGCGTAGGTGAGTAAATGGGAGTGTGATTATTTGCATGACTGAGTAGGTGTAAGAGTAGCTCTATGGATACTTGTTAGTGTGTGAGTGTCTATATAAGTGTATAAATGTATATGATAGTTATGTACGGAGTGACTGTAAGTATGAGTGAATGTACAGGTGAGTGACTGGAGGTATATGAAGACCTAAGAGTTAATAAGTGGGTATGTAATGATTGGTATTGCAGTATATATGGTTTTCAGAATGGAACTCTTAAATTTTTAGTCGGTGTATCAAAGGTTATATTAGGGTGTGAGAAGATGTGGTAATTTTTCACATGGATGATGTCATCAGTGATGTCATCAGTGATGTCATTTGAGATGTCATCAGTGATGTCATGAGTGATGTCACTGACCATGTCATGAGTGATGTAATATGTGACGTCATCAGCAGTGGATTGCGGGTGCGCGAGTTATAGTTAGCTGAACTAACTATAACGGGGGAATTTCAATGGTTTTGCATGAGTGAAATGTCCAGCTAACTATAACATGTGTGAAACCTATGGTTTTTTTCATTGAATTTGCAAGGTTTTTAAAATGCTAATTCCTAACTATAACGTGTGTGAAACCTATGGTTTTTTCAGTGAATTTGCAAGGTTTTTAAAATGCTAATTCCTAACTATAACGTGTGTGAAACCTATGGTTTTTTAAGTGAATTTGTAAGGTTTTTTAAATCCTTTTTTTTTCTTTTTCTTTTTTCTTTTTTTTTTTTATTTAAAACAATATGCTACCTATGTATATAATCATTGATTTAATGTATCCTGCAATATAGAAAGGCTCACCTTTTTTTAAAAAATGGTTAGATATAGTTGAATAACATAGTTAATATCTTCTACAAACCTTTTTTTTTGTAGGATTTTTTTAGGATTTTTTACCGTACGCGTACGGTAAGCTTACCGTATGCGCACGGTACGTTTTATGTACGGTGCGCGTACGTAGTGTTTATGCTCCGTGTGCGCATGCGTACGCGATTTACGTACGTGTCCGTAATTCGCGTGCGGCACCTAAGCGCTTGCTCCCTACGCGCACACGCGTGCGCACGTTACGCAGAACCGCCGTGCGTGCGCGCGTGCGCGCGTGCTTCTAATGCGCATGCGCTTGTGCGCGTGTGCCTCTAATGCGCATGCGCGGGTGCGCGTGTCTCACGTACGCGCATGCGTACTTTTACCGTGCGCGTACGGTAAGCGTACAGAGCGCGCACAGTAGGTCTTGTGATCCAGAAACAACACTTTTCATTGGTTTAAACTTGTTTCATTTCCAGAAACTTCCAACACCACACCCATTCCCCTCATTACTGCTTGTGATTCCTTAGGAGAAGGAGCTGAATTGTCTTTGGGATACAATGGCAGAGCAGCAGTCCTCTTCTGAGAGTGAGCAGGGCAGCAGCATCATTAGACAGAGAAGGAGGAAACAGAAGAATTCTTTTGTTTGGGAGTAGTTCACATTTCCCGAGGGGCAGAAAAAGGTAAATGCTCCATTAGTCACCTGCTCACTTTGTGAGCGTATCTTATCTAGAGGTAATCCAAGGAAGAAGTATTCCTTTGGTAATGACACTATGTTTAGACACATTAGGGATGTACATCCCAGGACTTTTGCTCGACATACTGAAGCAAACCCTTCAGTAAGTCACCTGAGCACATCCGCAGAAGCTCAGCCGAGTACATCTTCGGCAGCTCAGCCGAGCACTTCCTCTGCGGTGGGAGCATCACCCTCTTCTGCTCCTCTGGACATCTACCCTCGGTTTCAGAGGGTACAAATAAGGTGCATCACTTGTTACTCTCTTATTGCTGTGGGGGAATCTAGTATTCCTCTAATAGATAATAAGATTGAGCAGCACAAGTGCGGTTCCTTCTAATATTCCCATTCTTTCTTTCCTCTGTCCCTGTATTAACACAAGGGCTCTTTTAAGAGCCACCCTAACTCACAATTTTTTTTTAAAATTTATTTTATCAGTTTTTTTTTTTTAATTTTACCGTGCGCGTACAATATTTATTACACCCTTCAATGTACTTGAGGGACCACAAGAGAAATGACAAAAGCAGAGTGAGGAGAACTGAAAACAAGGAACTACAAAAGTAAATGTGTGATAAATACAGATATTTCAAACTTACCTGACCAACTTAATTTTCATTAAATGGTTTTTTTAAATTGCTAGATAAAAGGATTAATTTTCATAAAATTTCTTTCTCAATCTGTAACAAAAGTTGCACTTTCCAAATGATCCCTTCCCCCAACATGACTTCTGCCTGCTACCATAGCAACAGGTCATGGAACACTGGTGTGAGCAGAGAGGTCTGAAGTTCAGCACACAATGTTTCTAATCCAAAGAGCAAGAGTGCTTGACTTTTCAAACCTAACAGCAAATCCAAAGTAATGTTCTGTGTGAACACATTTTTCTGAACCAATACAAAACATGCTTTTAAAAATCTAAACATACAGCCTAGTTTTAACTGTAAAATGGTTTGAATCAGCCAATCAGTTCTTTTTTTTTTTTTAAAGTATGTTACCCTCCATTTTACATCTATCTTTCTTTTCATATTGCCATTCTACTGAAAGACACCTTCTGAGTGCATCCAGATCTCCTTGAAAGATGTTCACAGTGTGGATTGTAGGTCACAGCTATGTCTTCTGGAGTGAAAAGTTTGCAGAAAAAAGAGGTATTGTGAAAGACCTTGCTTTGCCAAATGTAGACATTAAATGGATTGGTCAGAGAGGGTTAAAGTGGCACCAATTAATGCCTTTGGTGAAAACCTTTCTACATCTCCCACAGCCTAACCTTATTATTGTGCACTGTGGTGGAAATGACCTAGGCACTTTAACTGGGGTAGGTCTGGAAATGCTTATTAAGGACACCTTTGTGCAATTGATGTCACTCTTTCCACAAACTGCCTTTGTATATTCTAATATATGCCAAAGGCAAAAGTGGAACTGGTCCAACCAATTTTGTCCGCAGATTGACAAAGCAAGAAAGCACGTCAATAAGTCTGTTTCTGCTTTCCTCAGAGACTATGGTATGGGTTCTATATACCACAACAACTTGCGTTACAACATGCAAGACATTTATAGAGGAGACGGTGTACATTTCAATGATGAAGGGAACAGAGTCTTCCTCTTGAACTTTAGACTCTGCATCGGTACTTACTTATAGGTATAAAAAACACTCCATGAACACAACGGCTCTTTTTAGAGCCAACCAACATCCAAACATTTCATTTTGATTTTTATTTCTATTTTTTTTTTTTTTTAAATTTCCGCCGTACGCTTACCGTACGCGCACGGTACGCGTACCTCAAGATTTAAAAATAAATAAATAAATAATGTATTTTTCACACTTCTGAGTTCTTTTTGGACCCCCTGACAAAGGCTAGGGGGTCTGCAACTCTCTACCTTGCCCCCTTTTCACGTTCTCCACCTTTGTTTTTTAGTGTGAGACACACAAAATAGCGGCCGACACTTCCTGATTTCGACCGACTGGAATGTTTACTGTCATGTACGCGTACGGTAAGCTTACCGTACGCGCACGGTGCCCGCTTATAGATATATATGTACTTTTAACTGAAATATTCTCAGGAACTACAGAACAGATTGACTCCAGATATTCAAAAGGCACATCCCTGACCTGAGGACTACCTCTCTGCCAAATTTCAAGTAATTCTGTTCAGCCGTACGGGCTGTACCTTGGACTAAAGGTCCCTATGGAAAAATGCATGGGGAAAACACGTTTTGGGACCCCCCTTTTTTCTCGGCCCCCGCTTGACTAATCACCCCGAGACTTTCAGGGTAGAAGCGGAGCGGAGCGCCCCACCTATTATGAAAAATTAGCGAGGATTCGTCAACCGGCGCCAAAGTTATTCAAAATAGAATTTTCAGATTTCTTATGGAAACACGGTCCTAACTATAACTATCTACTGGCGACCGCCAGTAGATAATATATATATATATATATATATATATATATATATATATATATATCCACGCTTGCCTCTCCACCTTAGCGTACTCTGCACTCTTGCTGACGGGTGCACATAGAATGGAGGTGGATCCATTCAAAACATCAGCGCTCCTGTGTCCCGTTTCCGAGACTCACTGCACTCACGGGGTTCCTTCAACTTCAAGTCCGCGAGGACGCGTTTCGGCGTTCTGCCTTCTTCTGCTCGCATTAGGGAAATGATGCAGTCTGTGAGTGTCGGTGCTTTAAATTGCTAGATGGCTTCTCATTGGGCACAGTAGGTGAAAGGAGGGAAGGGATTGGCTGTTCGTTAGCCAATGTCTTTGAACTTCCTGCTGTTACCGCAACAATCATACTATGGGAGTATTTGTTTTCAGGTTGTCTCAGTCCCAATGGAAGATGACAGTCTTGCATATTGAGCCAAATGGCGCTCCCAAGTATGAACGAGTCCCTTCACCCCTGCTCAATTAAAGGCACTGCACTCGTGATGATGTTGACCCTGGTAAAGGGGCCCCTCGTCAGACCTTGGGCTCTGCTGCACTCTGCGCAAGGGTCGGTATATATCCAATCCCTACCAGCCTGTATGCCTGGCGACTGCGTCGACGCTGGTGCCTCATATGCCCAGAGGCGGTGCATACTTGGGAGCGCCATTTGGCTCAATATGCAAGACTGTCATCTTCCATTGGGACTGAGACAACCTGAAAACAAATACTTCCATAGTATGATTGTTGCGGTAACAGCAGGAAGTTCAAAGACATTGGCTAACGAACAGCCAATCCCTTCCCTCCTTTCACCTACTGTGCCCAATGAGAAGCCATCTAGCAATTTAAAGCACCGACACTCACAGACTGCATCATTTCCCTAATGCGAGCAGAAGAAGGCAGAACGCCGAAACGCGTCCTCGCGGACTTGAAGTTGAAGGAACCCCGTGAGTGCAGTGAGTCTCGGAAACGGGACACAGGAGCGCTGATGTTTTGAATGGATCCACCTCCATTCTATGTGCACCCGTCAGCAAGAGTGCAGAGTACGCTAAGGTGGAGAGGCAAGCGTGGATATTTTTAACGTGTTGCACCGCCTCTGGGCATATGAGGCACCAGCGTCGACGCAGTCGCCAGGCATACAGGCTGGTAGGGATTGGATATATACCGACCCTTGCGCAGAGTGCAGCAGAGCCCAAGGTCTGACGAGGGGCCCCTTTACCAGGGTCAACATCATCACGAGTGCAGTGCCTTTAATTGAGCAGGGGTGAAGGGACTCGTTCATACTTGGGAGCGCCATTTGGCTCAATATGCAAGACTGTCATCTTCCATTGGGACTGAGACAACCTGAAAACAAATACTCCCATAGTATGATTGTTGCGGTAACAGCAGGAAGTTCAAAGACATTGGCTAACGAACAGCCAATCCCTTCCCTCCTTTCACCTACTATGCCCAATGAGAAGCCATCTAGCAATTTAAAGCACCGACACTCACAGACTGCATCATTTCCCTAATGCGAGCAGAAGAAGGCAGAACGCCGAAACGCGTCCTCGCGGACTTGAAGTTGAAGGAACCCCGTGAGTGCAGTGAGTCTCGGAAACGGGACACAGGAGCGCTGATATATATATATATATATATATATATATATTATCTACTGGCGGTCGCCAGTAGATAGTTATAGTTAGGACCGTGTTTCCATAGGAAATCTCAAAATTCTATTTTGAATAACTTTGGCGCCAGTTGACAAATCTTCGCGAAATTTTCAAAACTAATGGGGCGCTCTGCTCAGCTCCTACCCTGAAAGTCTCGGGGGGATTTGTCAAGCGGGGGCCGAGAAAAAAGGGGGGTCCCAAAACGCGTTTTCCCCATGCATTTTCCCATAGGACCTTTAGTCGAAGGTACAGCCCGAACGGCTGAACAGAATTACTTGAAATTTGGCAGAGAGGTAGTCCTCAGGTCAGGGATGTGCCTTTTGCATATATGGAGTCAATCTGTTCAGTAGTTCCAGAGAAAATTGCATTAAAAAGCACATACATATCTATAGCTGCGCACCGTGCGCGCACCCTAACGTGCGCGAGCGTAATTCTGATTGGTTGTTACATGTCAGTCAATGTCCAAATCGGTCGAAATCAGGAAGTCTCGGCCGCCATTTTGTTTGTTTTCAGTGCGAGAGTGGAAAAGGAAGGTGGCGAACGTGAAAAGGGGGCAGGGTAGAGAGTTCCTGACCCCCTAGCCTGTATGGACCCTGCAAGTGGACTCGTCCTCAATCCTGTTTGCCGCTGCTGGCTCACAGCATGTCATTTGAGATGTAATCAGTGATGTCATCATTGATGTCACTGACCATGTCATGAGTGATGTAATATGTGACATCATCACCAGTGCATAGCGGGCGCGCGAGTTATAGTTAGCTCAACTAACTATAACGGGCAAATTTCTCTGTTTTAATATGAGTCAAATGTCCAACTAACTATAACGTCCCTGAAACCTATGTTTTTGTTCAAAGGTTTTTTAAATGCTAATTCCTAACTATAACATCTGTAAAACCTATCCGCTATATTGCTAAACTCGTAAATGATGCGTATTTCGTATCCAAACGGGTTTGTGGTACCGCGTCCCGCGCAACATCATATACGTATGTGGTCGCGCTAGCTGCTACTTTTATATGCGACGGGTACGCAGTACCAAGCCGCACATTACGTCATGTACATATGGGGTCGCGCCTGCTGCGCATTGCGTATGCGATGAGTGCACGCATCCAGGCCCCGTGTTATGTCATTGAGGTATGGTGTCACGCCGGGTACGCCATTCCATACGCCAGCAGGTAATATTAGACATCTGGGATCAAGACACCTTTCCACTGTTGGGACCTAGAGTTGGTTGCACCTGGTCGAAGGGAGTACCTTCATCTCCACTCTCAGATGCAGTTCTAACATTGTCCATTGTGGGATCAAGACACGTTCCACTGTTGGGACCTAGAGTTGGTTGCACCTTCGCACATACTTTGCTCCCATCTCTCCCCGCATTCTGCATTGTGTGGCAGAGGTGCTATGCCATGTTTGGTTTGTGTACATGGCTAGCCACGGTTCCCACAGTATGTAGTGTTGTTGTGTCTGCTAGGTGTTCATGTTGTTTGTCATGTTGTATGTGATTATATAAGGTAGCCCGTTTATCTACGAGCAGTGGTTTCTCCCATTTACATATCACTGTCTTAAAGAGGATACAGAAGTTTTTCTCACAGGTGAAAAGTGCGACCACAATGGCAGTCATTCATTACCATGCAAGAATGTCCAACTGCATGATGCTTCTAAGCTTACAGCCCCCAATCTTGCGTACTTTCTTAAAAGCACGCCAACTCCCACAATCAGACCAACATTCACACAGCTTTCTAACGGCAGTTATCTGCTTCTTAATAACATGGACTGCTAGGGAATGTGAGCTGGCATACCGTATGTCCTTACTGTTTCAAACCGGGTAACTTCCTGTGGCAATCTCTAGAGCCACCCACACAAAGTAACTCCCAAAGTTCAACTTGGCCTTCAATACCTACTTTAAAAACAGATTTTATTAAACTGAGCAAACTGAAAGCGCTTTTGTTTCAAACAGAAGTGTCCCTCACTTCTGTAAAAGTAATTTATCGACTGCAGATAGCACAAATTTCAAGTAAAATACAGTCCCTTTTAAATACGAACCTCCCATTACACTTTGTGAATTGTTACACAATTTTCAACACATCTGACATTTAAGCTCTGGCACACTTTTTTAACACTGTCTCCGGCCTTGTCACCGGCTTTCAAACTGGTTTTGGTATAATACCAGACTTCATTCATTTGATCATCTCTGGAATAACAGGAACAGTGCCCATAATTCTCGCTCTGTTTGCGGCCATCCTACTACTATTTTTGCTTGTAAAAAATGGCTGCGCTCCCTGTGGTAACAAGCATGTCCGACAAAATACGCCTTTCACGAAGCTACATCAATACAGTAAAAAAATGGAACAACTTTTCGGCTGCCTGCCTCTATCTATTATCGGATCCAGCTACAACATGACATTTATTTACACATATGCAATCTGCATGCAACCATCTTTTTATTGCAAAACTTGCCCATTCGACTGGCGAATGGATCTATGCCTTGCCAACATCCCAACAATCGCTCCCAATATCCAGCAGGTAATGGAGTATCTTGAAACCCATGAACTTGATTGTTCGGGCAGTGGAGCAATGGCGGATGCAATGCAAAAAGGTATCCTGGCGGAATGGGATTACTGCACAGCCGTGAAAGATTTCCTGCAACGTGCAACCTTTGACAACATCGCAAATTGCCTGCCAATTCAAATTGCCGCTCCAACATTCGAGGAACATTACTGTCCCTTCGAGGATATGAATTGGATCGCTTCGCTTTTCTCACATGATGGCAACAATCGCCTCTTGGAACATTACGCATCTCAAGCCGCTGAAGAACTTCCGGACTGCAATCTCCAAGACTTGCTAGAAATTCACTTTATTCTTGGATCGATTTTTTCCAACTTTTTTGACTTTTTCCTATGAAATTTTTTAATACACTTCAATTGAACTATTTTCATATAATAACTTTCTAAGTATGCTTAGGCATTTGAACTCTGTTTTCATTATTGCCCCTTACGTCTCCAGCCTAACCAGGGATGAGTGATGTAATATGTGACATCCTCAGCAGTGCATTGCGGGGGCGCGAGTTATAGTTAGCTGAACTAACTATAACGGGGGAATTTCTATGTTTTTGTACGAGTGAAATGTCCCACTAACTATAACTTTCCCTAAAACCTATGGTTTTTTCAGTGAATTTCTAAGGTTTTTTAAATGCTAATTTCGAACTATAACGTACCTGAAACCTATGGTTTTTTCAGTGAATTTTAAAGGTTTTTTAAATGCTAATTTCTAACTATAACGTGCCTGAAACCTATAGTTTTTTTAGTGAATTTCAAAGGCATTTTAAATGCTAGTTTCTAACTATGCCTACAGAGGTAGGACATGTGAAGAAAGAAGAAAAACACAGAGAAAGAAGCAAAAGAAATGCAGAAGTCCACAAAGACGAAGAAAAGTGCAGGAAGAAGCAAGACATGTGCAGAAAGAACCAACAGAGGAGCAGAAAGAGGGCTTGTTGCAAAATCATCCTGTGCCCACAACTTTTTCAGACGGGTACTGGTGGTAACTGACTGACTAACCAGGCCTAGAGCCAGTGCTATGCTAAAAGACACTTAGAATACAGTGAAACCACCTACATACACTAGGGAACACTATGGGTTGGGGTACCCCTGTGATTAGCATGACCTCGTCTGTAAGACCCTAGTACATAATAGGGCAGGGGGATTAAAACTACCTCTAAGTCTGAGGTGCAGAAATATGCTACTTTAACTAGTAGTCGTGTTTGCAGAGTGGTGGAGAAAGGTTGCTGGGTGTCCAACCAACGCTCAGGAATTCCGCTGCGTAGGACTTACAAAAGGTACCAGGAGGGATTCTTGGCCCCCAAACTCCCTCAGGACTCAATTGGACTTCATCCCCATCCCGTAGTCTGCCACGAGGCACGTTTGCAGGGTGGTTGAGAAAGGGGGCCATGCCTCCAAAGAAGTCTTAGCAATCCCACTGTGTGGGACTTACTGGGGGTAACAGGAGGGGTAGTTGGTCCTCAAGGACATCCTTGGGGGCCAACTTCCCAAACTATTACCTCCAGTCAGTCCCACACAGCAGCACTGGTAAGTACTCGTACCAGACCATGCCCACTTTGCCCACCACTCTACAAACGCGCTCCCTGGCACGCTCTTGGATGGGGGTTGAAGTCCCCTTCACTGCTGGGGGTCCTTTAGGTGCCTACTAGCCTACCTTTTACCTCAAGTAAGCCCCACGCAGTGGGATTGGTGAGAGGTAGACAAAGGCCATGCCCCCTTTCTCCACCACTCTGCAAACGCGCCCCCTGGCACGTTGTAAGTTGGGGGATTAAGTCCCCTTAAATCTTGAGGGTCCCTGGAATCCAACTAGCCCACCAGGTACCTCCAGTAAGCACCACAGAGCTGCGTTGCAGAGAGGTGTAAAAAGGGGCATGGCCTGGACCACCTCTCTGCAACTCAGCCCTGTGGCGCTTACTGGAGGCACCTGGTGGGTTAGTTGGCCCCCAGGGACCCTCAGGATTGAAGGGGAATTAATTCCCCAACTTAAAACGTGCCACAGGGCGCGTTGGCAGAGTGTTGCTGGGAGGGGGCGGGGCCTCCGGCACAATCCTGAGTTTTTTTTAATTCTTTTTTTTGGAAGGGGGCTGTGTGGCCCCCCCTTCTTTTTACTTTTTTTTGGTCCTGGAGACCCCATCTCCCAGGGCCTGACCCCATTTAAAAAAAAATAGACATATATATAAACGGGAAGGGGGCCCCCCTCCCATGGCCAATTCCAGGCCCCGGGGGCCCCATCCCCTGGGGCATGGCCAAATATTGTTTTTATTATTATGGAGGGGGGCTGCGTGGCCCCCTCCTCAGGCCATTTATGGCCCCGGGGACCCTAGCCTCTGGGGCCAAATTTGCGTGATTTAAAAAAGAAAATCAACCCGGCGGATGGGGTCATCAGGGACGGAATTGGCCACGGGAGGGGGGTCGACGCAGTCCTCTTTTCTTAATAACAAACATGGCGGCATGCTTTGGGGGATGGGGTCCCCGAGGTGAATGTCGCAACCAAAATGGTGATAAATTTAACACACTATTCACAAGCTGGAGCAAACAGCCATATCACCAGTTTACCAGCTATAGCAGCCTCAAAAAGCATCATCACGGATGACCCCGGCAAATATTGCTAATGAGATGGAGAGTAGGAGTTCCCGTGCAAAGAGCAGCGAGCACATCACTTCGCAAGTTTCTCAACCACCAGCAAGATCGTCGAAGAGAGTACAAAACAGGTGATATGGTGCGTTAGTAGCAGGAAGTTTACACCTTCTCTGAGCTGGTGTAAAGTCAGACTACAACCTAAAAGATGAAAGGGAGCCCAGCCCAGAGCCACACCTGAATGATAACAGATGCAATGGAGCCAACGATCATGCAGCTAAGACACCCAACACTGCCCCGACACCCCCGCCACCAGCCCCTTGTCCGCCATCACCCTCTCACCCCCACCCGTTCACAAACAAATGTGAGAGCAACCTTAGGAAATCTGGAACGTGACAAATTGGCTGTTGTCGCACAATTAGAATTAAGAACATGCATGTGAGGTTGGACAAATAAGAATCTCAGTCATCTATGGATTTACATATAAAACATTTTATTGAAACAAAAAACAAAATAAAAGTAGGTACAGGCATGGCGTGTCATCCCTCGACAATTTGTGAATCACAGCCTGCAAGACAAAAAGAATGATAAAATTGTGCGTCCATCAAAGGAGAGAGAGAAAAGAGAGAAAGAGTGAGAGAGAGGGAGAGAGAAAGAAAGAGTGCGAGAGAAAGAGAGAAATAGTGACAGAGAGAGGAAGAGAGAGGAGAGAAAGAGTGAGATACAAGGAAGAGAGAGAGAAAGAGAGAAACAGTGTGTGAGAGAGAGAAAGAGTGAGACAGAGAGGAAGGGCCCGATTCACAGAACAAACTTAAGACAAAATCCTAAACTTAGTACCATTTTGGTATTCACAGAATGCACTTACTACTTCTGGTATTCACAGAATGTACTTACTACTTCTGGCATTCACAGAATGAACTTACTACTTTTGCTATTCACAGAATCGATTTACGACTCCTAACTTTACGTCCGCACTCGGGACGGAATTTCCGCCTCCGAAGCGGAAGTTCCGCACCCAGAGCGGAAAGTCCGCTCCCGGGCAGGAAGCTCATATTTGGGGCCAGACTACATTAACTGTGGCCATTGATCATTTGAGCCAAGGGTAAACACCTGTTCAAGTCCCTACCATTCCCCACCAGGCATCAGCTGACACACTCCAGCCAATCCCAGCCAACAGCTCCAGTTTGCCATGATGTTGCAAGTGCCTACCATCCCCCACCATGCTCCAGCTGAAGCCAATTAACACTAATTGACCAGCAGCAAAAAACATTTAAAAGCAGCACACAGTGAAGGAACAGGTTTGGCCACAGAGAGTTTGTGTTTGCAAGCTGACACTGGCTGAGAACAATGGAGCTATCTAGAAGGAAGAGGAATTTCACTGCAGAGGAGACCACCATGCTTGTGGAGTTTATAGTGAGGCACCACAAACGCCTCTATGGACTCCCACCCTACTGCACCAGTGGGACACAGAAGGCAGCCCTGTGGCAGCAATTAGCCACTGCTGTCACAGCATTGGGGGAGGAGAGGCGCACAGTCAAGGACATCAAAAAAAAGTGGCAGGATGAGAGGCAGAGGGTGAAGGAGAAATACTCCCGAATTGAATTAAATCGGATCCTCCCTGCTGCATACTCTGGACTCCGCATCCGCCTCACCCCACTGGAGGAGGATATCCTGACCTCAATACACCCCCACTTGGTCCATGGGCTGCCTGTTAGTTACGTCCGCTACGTGGTACCAGGTAAGTGGGATAAAAGAAAAAGTGCATGAAAAGATTGTCTGTGTTGCACTGTCATTGTGAATGAGGAAGTAGTCCAAAGTGTATATAAAAATTATAGTCAGTCAGAGACTCATGTGTCACCCTCTGTATGTAGCACCACAAGTCCCACAATCCTTATCAATGGAAATGGCAAATCCCTCCCCCACTTTAGAAAACATGGGCACTGTACTGTTGCAGTAATACACAAGCCTGCTAAGTAGCAATTGACAAATATCAGCAGAGATGCGCCAGTAACAATGCGACACGCAATCCAACTCTTGTGCAACCGCGGATGCATCACATTTACATGCGGTGCACTGTGGCGCAGGGATAGACAGATGTGTGTCGCATCTGATGGCATTAGGGGGGTGCTTTGCTGGAGAGTGTCGCAAGTGTGACGCAACTCCAACAATGTGCATGGACCTCCTACACCTAACGTTCTGTGCCACTCATTACATGTGCCTCAAGCAGGCGTAAGTTTGCATAGCACCACCCTATGAAAAGTGACTCCGTGAAATCTCGTCGATTACACTGCATCACTTGTACGAGGCATAACCAAAGAAACGCACACCCTGCCTACATCACAGCTGATGCATGTTTAATGTTGCGCAGGGCTGCACAACGTGACGCATCCCCATAGATGCATTACGTTGTGAATAAGTCTAAATGTGTCACCTGTATTACCCCACCGCTGTGTCACAGAAGTGACGCAACGCGGTGTAAATGTATTCCAAGGGGCGTGTAAACCTGCCACAAAATATCCAAGAAGTAAATCACCCTGTGCCAGCTTAAAGCACAAAGCAGAAGGTGAGAGAATCATCAGATCAAAATAGTCATACACCTATTCTGTTGTACATTTCCCACACTGCCACGCCATTAGATCCCCAATGCACCACTGCTCCTACCTGCCCAGTCTGGGGCAGTACTGCACAACACTGTTAGCATGCAGTAGAAATGGGGAAATCACAGAAAAGTTCCACAAGCACATTTCCCATTTGTTTACTTTTCTCTCTTCTCACCCATTGACACATTCAGTCAGAGCACAGACAACTGCAGTAGCAGAGGTCCCTGCATCTACTGGGAGGAATCACCATCGTACAGAGATAGGCATACCACCCTCACCGACTGGTAAGTCAAAGTGGCCAGGAGATAGTCAAAAAGCATAAATTGTCAGGAGTGACAAAGGGACATATAGTGCCCACATATGAAAGTCAACCAGAGATGAAAAAATTGCTGCATTACTATTGGAGTTGTCAATGGACATCCACCTTTAGCAAATGATAATTGTGAACAGCGAAAGACAAAATATTAAATGTCTTGGCTCATCATACCTTTGTAATTGTGGAACATGACATGTTTTTCAGCAACAGCCCCAGACCTGGGAATCCAATCCTGTAATCGAGTGCCACAACTAGTCAAAAGGGTGTCCCCACTATGTTGTAATGGTGTCTGTAGACCTAATCAATAAATCTAATTAGCACAAATATGGCAATGATGATCAAGAAGTGAGATACCAGGGTCAGTAGTATTTGTTGCGTCGTGATCACCCTTAACTATCAGCCGCTGCGCCGCGCAATAAACAGACCACACACAGCTTGGGTCTTTCGGCGCGAACTGCCGAACTCGGGGCACGCCCCTCTTTATTTAACTCGACGCGTACGCCACCGTCGCGGCGTACGCATCACGTAGGTTACATGTGCGCTCTAGCGTCCAACGCTAGAGCGCTAACTGCAACATCCCTCTCCAACTTGGATGACAAAACTCCGACTCGAACTCCCCCACTCAGTCACTTACTTGGCAGGCAAAGTCTCTGAGGCGGCTACTTGGTGGAGGATTCCCTCTCAGCCCATACCTGGTCGTCGCTCGGGTGTTGGCGTCTGGCGGGCAGTCGCGCTCCGCCCGGTCGGCTGCGGAGCTGGGCCCGCCCGGGTCTGTTGTCGACTCGGGTTGGGTCAGAGGTGATGAAAGTTCTCTTTCGGGAATCCTGGTGTCCTCCACCTCTTCCTCCGCGGCCTCTGGCCGGTGTTCTGTGGCCGAGGGTATGCGCTTGAACCACGAGATGTTACGTGTGGCTGACTCAGCCCCTCTTCGGGCCGTGATCATTGTCCCGTGGCGGCGTTCCACTGTCCAGCTCCCGGGCTCGTACGGTGGCTTGAATTTCCCCCCGGGTCTCCGGGTCTTTATGAGGACATTGTCTCCCGGCCCTAGGGCGCGCTCCCGGCTTCCCCTGGCCCGGCTTGCTTGCTGGTTCCGCCGCTCTCGTCGTTGCAGAGCCTGCCCCGCTGCAAATGGCGGGGGGGCCCACCCGGGGACTGTGGGTAGGCCATCACGGCGTGTCCCTTTTAACATGAGGGCCCAGGGGGCTTGTCTGGTGGAGCAGTGTGGTGTGCTGCGATACTCCCCAAGGAATCGTTGGATTTCTCGTTCCGGGTCCCGATGTTCGGCGCTGGCTATTCGCAGAACTTTGTTTAGTGTCCGCATGAAGCGTTCAACCTCGCCGTTGGCTTGGGGCCACTGTGGGGTGATCCGCCTGTGGCGTATGCCGTGATGTGCGAGGAATTCGCGGAATTCATGGCCCTGTAACGGTGGCCCTTTATCGCTCTTCAGTTCTGAGGGGCGCCCGAACATGTGAAACATCTTCTCTAGTGCTGGCCCTACAAACGTGAAGGCGGTGGATGGCAGCGCCTCCACTAGGGGGTATTTGGAGAAGTTGTCCACGACTACCAGCGTTACTCTCCCGTCTGGGAGGGTCCCAAAGTCCACGCTGACTTTGTCCCAGGGGTGTCTCCCGGGCTCTTCAGTCACGATGGGGGCTGGAGGTTAAGGTCTGCTAGTCATCTGACATGCCGGGCAGTTCCTTAGGATGTTTTCCACCAATGCGTCCATTCCCGGAAACCACACCTTTTCTCTCATTCTGGCCTTCATCCTCTCCGTTCCTTGATGACCTCTGTGGGCCAGGAGGGTGGCTTGGTGGTGAAGCGCTGCTGGCATGATGATCCTCGCTCCTCTCAGGTCTATTCCATCTCTGGTGGCGCTGAGCTCATTCCGTACGCGCCAGATCTGCTGCAGGTCAGCCCTCTCGTCCTCTGTCCACGTGTTGGCCGACTGTAGGAAGTTGGTCCACGACCCCTGTTGGAGGGCTTGCGAGTTCTGGTCATTACGGTGTCGCGATCCGCAGCTTGCAAGATCTCTTGGAGTGTCAATACCTGCGGGCAGGTTAAGGCCGCGACGAAGTCTAGATGCACTTCAGCTGCGTCTTCCTCGTCCTTCCCGGCTTGTGGGGGCTCTCTTGTGTCCGGGTGTCTGGACAGGAAGTCGGCCGGGTTCTTGGCGCCAGGCCGGTAGGTTATGTCCATGTGGTATTGTTGGAGTCCAATGGCCCATCGCTCAATTCGTGGTGGGGGGTGTGGTGCTGTCCCTTTAAAAAGGGGTACCAGGGGCTGGTGGTCCGTCACGACTGTGAACGGATGTCCACAGACGTATAGGTGGAAGTGTCGACAGCCCCACCTTATGGCTAACGCCTCCCGCTCGATCTGGGAATACCTTTGTTCGGTTGCTGTGAGTGCTTTGCTCGCATAAGCCAATGTGGCCCACCGCCCTGGCTCTTGTTCCTGCGTGAGGACTGCCCCGAGTCCCACCGGGCTGGCATCGACTAGTAGCTCCGTTCTTCGTGTGGGGTCGAAGTAAACCAGAGTAGCGTGGTCGAGGAGCGCTGTCTTGATGGCTTGGAACGCGGTGTCTTCCTGGGGCCCCCACTGCCACGGTGCGTCCTTCTTCGTCAGTTGTCTGAGGGGCTCGGCAAGTGTCGCTAGGTTCGGAATGAATCGGCCGCAGTACGTGGCCATTTCCAGAAAGCTGCGTACCTCCGAGGCGGATGTGGGTGCTGGGGCGTCCTTGATGGCTTGGGACTTCCGGGGGTCCACCTGAATGCCGTCGTTGGTGAACTTGTACCCGAAGAATTCTATTTGCTGCTGGAATAGCTGGCACTTGTCCTTGTGGAGTGTGACTCCGTAGTCCCTGAGGCATGTCAGTGTGGCTCTGACTCTCCGATAGTGCTCATCTATGGTGGTGGAGTGGATCAGTATGTCATCACTCACATTCATGACTCCTGGCAGGCCTTGTAGTATGTCCCTGATCGTGTTCTGGAAGATCTCCGCCGCAGACGATATCCCGAAATTGAGCCGCCTGTATCTTCTCAGCCCAAGGTGTGTACTGAAGGTGGTGATGTACCTACTCTCTTTGGCTAGTGTTAGCTGGTGGTTTAAGTCCAACTTGGAAAACCACCGTGGCCAGGAGATAGTCAAAAAGCATAAATTGTCAGGAGTGACAAAGGGACATATAGTGCCCACATATGAAAGTCAACCAGAGATGAAAAAATTGCTGCATTACTATTGGAGTTGTCAATGGACATCCACCTTTAGCAAATGATAATTGTGAACAGCGAAAGACAAAATATTAAATGTCTTGGCTCATCATACCTTTGTAATTGTGGAACATGACATGTTTTTCAGCAACAGCCCCAGACCTGGGAATCCAATCCTGTAATCGAGTGCCACAACTAGTCAAAAGGGTGTCCCCACTATGTTGTAATGGTGTCTGTAGACCTAATCAATAAATCTAATTAGCACAAATATGGCAATGATGATCAAGAAGTGAGATACCAGGGTCAGTAGTATTTGTTGCGTCGTGATCACCCTTAACTATCAGCCGCTGCGCCGCGCAATAAACAGACCACACACAGCTTGGGTCTTTCGGCGCGAACTGCCGAACTCGGGGCACGCCCCTCTTTATTTAACTCGACGCGTACGCCACCGTCGCGGCGTACGCATCACGTAGGTTACATGTGCGCTCTAGCGTCCAACGCTAGAGCGCTAACTGCAACATCCCTCTCCAACTTGGATGACAAAACTCCGACTCGAACTCCCCCACTCAGTCACTTACTTGGCAGGCAAAGTCTCTGAGGCGGCTACTTGGTGGAGGATTCCCTCTCAGCCCATACCTGGTCGTCGCTCGGGTGTTGGCGTCTGGCGGGCAGTCGCGCTCCGCCCGGTCGGCTGCGGAGCTGGGCCCGCCCGGGTCTGTTGTCGACTCGGGTTGGGTCAGAGGTGATGAAAGTTCTCTTTCGGGAATCCTGGTGTCCTCCACCTCTTCCTCCGCGGCCTCTGGCCGGTGTTCTGTGGCCGAGGGTATGCGCTTGAACCACGAGATGTTACGTGTGGCTGACTCAGCCCCTCTTCGGGCCGTGATCATTGTCCCGTGGCGGCGTTCCACTGTCCAGCTCCCGGGCTCGTACGGTGGCTTGAATTTCCCCCCGGGTCTCCGGGTCTTTATGAGGACATTGTCTCCCGGCCCTAGGGCGCGCTCCCGGCTTCCCCTGGCCCGGCTTGCTTGCTGGTTCCGCCGCTCTCGTCGTTGCAGAGCCTGCCCCGCTTCATGCAGTTACACCTGCAAAATGACTTGGCTGAAGTGCAACACTCTAATCCAGTGCAGGCGGAAGGCATTAAAGCTTCTCAGCCTATCTGCAATGTGTGAGCATAACCAAATGTTACATTCTGCTTGCCTCCTCTCCTACCGTATTCGCATGTATAGGTGAGTGTTTGACATATGAGGTTTGGATGTCTGCTGTACAAGACACCAATCGTCGTCAGCTAAGTAGTACCATGATATTGGAAATAGAGTATGCAAAGAGAGGACACACAAAGGATGGACATAAGAAATCTGTGTTCTCTCATTCAAAAATGAGCTGTGTGACTTCATGCGTAGGGAAGCACAAATGACCAACATCATGTCCCTGACTATTGCACATCTCACACATGAACCCCTTTCTGACTTATCAACAGACAACATTAGACTCTGGAAATATGTAAGTCTTAATGGCAAAGGGGAAAGCAGTGTAATGCGGAGCATTCTGGGTAATTTATCCCTTCCTATCAGTAACCTTCTCATACAAGTGTGTCTGTTGATGTGTCATCTTATTGATGTCAGTGCTGTGTGGAGGTAACGGCTGGCAACTGCTGCATGTGAGCAGGTGCCCACATGTAAAGTCCATGAGGCAAACATGCTGCACATTGTCCTGGATTACACACAAATAGTCATTGAGAATGACATGTTGGCTCAGAGCTACCATCTGTTGTTAAAAAATATGTACCTTTATGTCTCATCACAGCTACTGACAGGATGACACCACAGCAGCGGACACCATCCTGGGGACTGCATGAAATCCTGGCTGTAGCAGTGAAACCCTCGCGTACCTGTCCTTCAGGTAATTCTGGCATGAGGTGTGTCTGTTGAAGTGTCATTTTATTGATGTCAGTGCTGTGTGGAGGTAACGGCTGGCAACTGCTGCATGTGAGCAGGTGCCCACATTTAAAGTTCATGAGGTAAACATGCTGCACATTGTCCTGGATTACCCACAAATGGTCATTATGAATGACATGTTGGCTCAGAGCTACCATCTGTTGTTAAAAAATATAGACCTGTATGTCTCATCACTGCTGCTGACAGGATGACACCACAGCAGCGGATACCATCCCGGGGACTGCATGACATCCTGGCTGCAGCAGTGAGACCCTCGCGCACATGTCCTTCAGGTAATTCTGGCATGAGGTGTGTCTGTTGAAGTGTCATCTTATTGATGTCAGTGCTGTGTGGAGGTAACAGCTGGCAACTGCTGCATGTGAGCAGGTGCCCACATGTAAAGTTCATGAGGTAAACATGCTGCACATTGTCCTGGATTACCCACAAATGGTCATTGTGAATGACATGTTGGCTCAGAGCTACCATCTGTTGTTAAAAAATATAGACCTGTATGTCTCATCACAGCTGCTGACAGGATGACACCACAGCAGCGGACACCATCCCGGGGACTGCATGACATCCTGGCTGCAGCAGTGAAACCCTCGCGCATCTGTCCTTCAGGTAATTCTGGCATGAGGTGTGTCTGTTGAAGTGTCATCTTATTGATGTCAGTGCTGTGTGGAGGTAACGGCTGGCAACTGCTGCATGTGAGCAGGTGCCCACATGTAAAGTTCATGAGGTAAACATGCTGCACATTGTCCTGGATTACCCACAAATGGTCATTGTGAATGACATGTTGGCTCAGAGCTACCATCTGTTGTTAAAAAATATAGACCTGTATGTCTCATCACAGCTGCTGACAGGATGACACCACAGCAGCGGACACCATCCCGGGGACTACATGACAGCCTGGCTGCAGCAGTGAAACCATCACGCACCTGTCCTTCAGGCAATTCTGGCATGAGGTGTGTCACTAGCTTAGATTCCTAAGCCATTACAGAGATCCAGATTCCACTCTGCATGTAATCAGCAGTTGTTGTTTACAAAGTGAAATACAAATCAGGAGTGTCATGTGCCTGTCTGTCAATTAGTGATGCAGATCATTGAGAATGTTGTCACTTCCCGCTACAGCTGCTGGATCAGGGACAGCTATGTCTACAAAAGCTATGAGGAGACAGGTCCAGCAGGTGACACTAGGGGGGAACACCAAGGGATAGAAAGTTGTGGCTGGAGCTGGTGAGTTTGCTTGTATCATGTACATCTCTGTGTAACACCTCAGTGCTATGGTGTGAGCTGTCATTTGTGGTGGTACCCTACACAGGTCACATGATCCTCATCTGTTGATGCAAAGTACAGTTAATACAAACCCTTGTGTTGCAGCACATGTTATACCACGTCAATCCCTTATACGGTTGCAACCTCTGTTCCAGGGGATGCTGAGGATGAGGATGACAGGCCTATGACCAGTGCGGGCCGATGGGGATTCAGAGGGGAGAATCCCCTGATCCTCCAAGCAGTGATGTCGGCAGCAAGTACTGCTCAAGAGGAGGAGGATGAATTTCCTGAGGACGTCGACTTGGTGGATGATGAGGACAACTTGTCTGATGATGATACAGATGCCAATGAGAGCTATTGTGCCAGATTGGCAAAATCGGTCAGGGCATCACATCCTCTGCCAAGCAACGTTTGTCAGCCTCCTCCCAAGCAAAGTATGGCCTGTCCCCAGCATCGAGCAAACCAGCCACAGCTCCCATGCATCACAACACAGACATCATTCCCTCACAGCCCTCACGTCGAAGAACAACATGGTGGTTCCCCTACCCGCTCTTCCCTAGACAGTGTATCCCTGCCATCCTCTCCACCATCTGGGGGAAGTACCAGCCCTGTTGTGGTGCCGGTATCCCCTGGGCACCATTCTCCTGCCCACAGGCTCCCACCTGCCACCCCCTCCCCTGCTGTTGGACCTGCTCGCCCCATCCATGGCAGACAGCTGCAGAGAGGGCCTGCACCTGGCTATGATGGCCATTGGGAGCAGGACTTCTTCCAACAGCAGACAGATGTGAGGCAGGACATTTGTGCCATAGGGGCTACCATGTCCAACATGTCGGAGTCCCTGCAGGACATGGTCCACTTCCCTCAGGTGGTGGACAGGCTGAGCCAAGTTTTGGATAGGATGGATAGGACTTGGCAGGACATGTCCAGAAATATGCGAGACATGTTATCCATCCAAAGGGAAGAGAGTGCAAGACACCATGCCTTGTCCATGAAGATGATGGAGGGCATGTTGAAAGTGATCCAAAGTCTCCCTTCACGGTCAACGCAGGGAGGGGAGCCAACATATCTGCCCACAGGACCGCACATCCCCACACCTGTACCACCAACTGCACAGCAACAGAGCAAAGGTGCACATCCACACCAACGGGCTGAACTGGCACTCCCACCACCAACCCCTGTAGAGGCACTCCCGCCTCCTGCACAACCACCGCCAATCCCTGTACAGGCACTGCCACCACCTGCACAACCACCACTAACCCCTGTACAGGCACTGCCACCACCTGCACAACCACCACCAACCCCTGTAGAGGCACTGCCACCACCTGCACAACCACCACCAACCCCTGTACAGGCACTGCCACCACCTGCACAACTACCAATAACCCCTGTACAGGCATTGCCACCACCTGCACAACCAACACCAACCCCTGTACAGGCACTGCCACCACCTGCACAACCAACACCAACCCCTGTACAGGCACTCTCACCACGTGCACAACCAGCCCTTGTCCAGGCACAAACATCCAATGTGCATACACCATCTGCCCCAGCACATATAGATGACCCTGGACAGTCCCAAGGACAATACCCACCTCCACGTAAGCGACGAGCCAGACCTGACCCCTCCGAGTGGTCATCACCCCCCAAATTGCGATGTCGCTAGCACGATCGCCAGTGACAGGAACCCCAAAACAATTTAATCACGTGAATGTGTGTTGAACAAATAAAGACCTACAAAAAAAAGATTCTGTTGTGTATCATGTCTGTGTACCGATGTAGGTGGCCTAGAGATGTGAGAAGGTATGTGTGTGTGTGACACAGTTACAAGTGTAACCCATCATTGCAACAAGCCATTATGTGCATAGCAGATGACTCACCAAATATGTGTCCATATTCTGAACCAGACATTCAAAATGAAGTCAAACATGTTGAAGTAATTAGAATTCCTCATTGAAATTTATGAAGGTACAGAAGAACAACCGAAGGGAGAAAGGAAAACAAATGATGATCTTGATGCAGAGGGGTAAGGAAACCTGGACTGGGGTGGGGCAAAAAAAATATAACACGTCAGGGAGCGTCAGGGAAATCAGTCTATTTACAAGGGGAAATGGAAATAATAGTTCACGACAAGGTGTCCGTCAAAAGTCAAGTGTCCTTCTGGTCATCCTCTAGGACCACAATGTCCAGATCCTCTGAATCCGATGCAGGCACACGGCTGGCGGGTGCAGGAACAGGCACCACTTGTGTTCGTGACACATGAGGAGTACGGGGTAAACAGTGTGGGGCAACGGACGGGGGAGACATTGACGGTGGTATGGGAAGGGATTTGGGAGAGAAGAGACGACATGGCTGTGGCCATTGAAATGATGCTGGTGGTGAGGGTGGCCAGAGATCGGAGAATGTCCTCTCACATCATGCGTACCTCCATACACACTTGTAGCATGATGCGAGCGGACATGTCTGGCTGACCCTCACACATCCACATCAAGTCCACTGTCACAGCCACACGAGGAACAACACCAGGAGGGGCCTGGGAGGACAGGAGGGATGTGGTGCCTCAGGTCCGGAGCCAATGATGTCGTCGAGCTGGCAGCTACGATGAGGGGGACTGGTTGCAGGGGATGCAGCTGGAGCCCCCGATGGAATGGGGGACTCTAGAGGTAGGGAGGGGCTGATGGCAGGCCCAGATTGTGTGTTGGCCTGCCCCAAGGACACCTCTTCAGGGCCCACAGGTGAAGAGTCTTGGGGAGAGTAGCTCTCCACCACATCATGGGCCGAGGTGTCGTGTTCACCCCCCCCCCTTCAATGTCCGCAGCCTCCACCCGGGATGTAGCACCAGCATCAGGGTGTCCCTTGTCAGTCCGGGTGGGCACAATCCCCTTGCCTCTTGATGTTGAGGGTCCCTCCTCGTCCTCCTCTTCCTCGCTGGTGGAAAGTGGGTGTAGCCGCCGCACTGGTGTCCTCGCGCTCCGTACCTGGTCCTGCTGCCCTTCCATTTCGCCAGCTGTGCCTGCTGAAATGTAAGCAAAATCCTAATGTTATGGTTGTGTCATGCAGTACGAGACACATACATAGATGAGCCAAGGTCAGACTTTATTTTCCTCTGATCACACTCTACAGTTGTCAGTGTTTATGAGCTCACATTACGTGTATGTTCACTGTCATTTACTGGATTGAGTCTGACATGGACATCTCATGTGGATGTTTGTGGCTTACATAACTGTATTGGCCAACCCTCAACTTGGCATTCTGGTGATCTGTGTGTCCTGCCACTGCTACATGTGCAGGTTCCAAAAGCAGTCCACCAATGGAGAACATGAAGAGTCCTGATTTCTTGGATTTTGGCCATTGATAGGGAGTCGCAGCTATTTAACGTCTGGACAAGTGTCATCTGCTTTGTAGCATTGTATGGGACAAGACAAGTGGCGAACGTGGGTCACACATCCACAGAGGGTCTGGGCTATTTCTGTAGCTACATTGTGAGTCTAGCCTTTTGCTGTCCCCACACATGATCTGACAATCCAGTGGCCCATATTGGCTTTGGTGACTGATAAGGTAGTGCAGTACACCGCTGAACAGTGGGGGGATTGTTGTGACAGCTACCAGTACATGTGAAATGTAATACAGGCCACTGAGGGTGAGACGTCTGTCAGTGGACACACCTTGCAAATTTAGAAGAGCTTAAGAGTGATGCAAGGATGTCCAAGTCTGTCTTGACTCCATGGCACATGATGATTTGTCTCAATTGGAACCCAAACTCTACAAATGCAATGCAAGTCACAGCATCCAATACCCTTTGGCCTGCCATGCGCACACTGGACAGTGTCTGTACCATTGCTCATCCAATGCAGACATCAGTTATGATTTCCTAGTACCAATTGTAGTGGTGCGGGAAGAGCAGATTTCAGTATGAATGCACAATTGTGGCTCATTTAGCCAGTTGTCATGATGAAACTACAACTCCCAAAATGCACTCTGCCCTGTACAGTCCATATGCCACAGTGTGCCTTCTTAAGCTTGGTGACTGCTGCATGGACACGGAATCTGTGAATGGAGGCATCGGACACACAATGGTACAGCACTGTTTCACTCACATCATACTTCCAGACACATTTAGCATATGATGCACTTACCACGTCCCTGCTGCTCATGCTCCTCCAGCTGAGCATGGAGGGTCGGCCAAGCTGCTCGCAGGACCCTCCTGTACAGTGGGGAGAGGTGAGGATGATGCACATGGTGCTGGAAAGACTGGCCCACCAGCTCCTCAGCCTTGTGCCGGGACCACTGTTTTAGGTCCTCCCAGCGCTTTTGGCATGCCCTCGCACTCCTGGTGTGGACTCCCACTGCACTGCAGCGCTCACCGATGTTGGCCCACAGCCTGGCCCGGGCTGCATTGCTCAGCTGGTGTTCAGGGTCCCCATATAGCTGAGGATATTTGGCCAGCACCCCCTCAGCCAAGATGTCTAACTCCCTTTCAGTGAAAGAGGATGCCTTCTCTTCGTAACCCTCAGCCATTATGGGGAAAATAAGGATGATTAGAGCAGCAGGATGTCAGAGGATCTGATCTCTGATAGAGGATGACTCAGAATGAACACAAAATGGCTGCCAACTATTTCCTGTGATGTATTTCCTGCCTCCCACTTCCTGTAAAACATTTCCTGTATGAAATAATGTGTTCCGGGTCATTTTCGGAGTTTACGGCCCGTAAGCGCAGTTTCCGGTTCCGGAGTAGAGGGTCTGCACTGGAATGGCCCGGTTTCCCAGATTCAGAGCCAGCCGAGGTTCCAGCGGTATGTGTAAGCCATGTGTTAAGGCAATGTTGTGCAAGACACAACAGGCTAATATGACACAACTTCTGGGGAGTACAGCAGCACACCCCCTGTACGGTCGAGACATCTGAATCGCGACTTCAACAGACCAAAAGTGCGCTCTATGATGACTCGAGTCCGTATGTGTGCCCTATTGTACCTACGCTGTGGTACAGTGTTTGCATGCCTGTAAGGGGTGAGGAGATGTGGGGTGAGTGCATACCCAGCGTCACCTGAGGAGTGGAGAAAGGGCAGTTGGTTACATTTCCCTCTTTGAATTGCACAGGACATGATCTATACTGTATTACATGCAGTATCTGTTGGGCCATGTATGTAGCTTTATGATTCTTATTGTACAATGGTTAATGTTGGGGGGCATTCAGACATTTCAACAACACTTTTACCTAATTTCTAACGCTTGGTACTTACCCAGTAGCCACATGTTGCCAAATTCTCCTGCAGCCATCCGCCGGGCAAGAGGTGACATGCGGAATATGAAGCTGTCATGGGCACTGCCTGGGAACACCGCATGCACATTAATAAACCTCCCACTGGCATCACAGACAGCTTGCACGTTGATGGAATGCCATCGGTGTCTGTTGCAGAAGATGTGTGCAATGTGGCGGGGTGGCTGAAGGGCCACATGGGTGCAATCAATTGCACCCAGCACACGTGGGAATTGTGCAATGAGATAGAAATCTCGTGCTGCCCTTTGTCTCAGGGCCAGTGTACGTGGCATTTGTATGTGGTTGTGGGCTCTTGCAGTGATGCATCTCAGTACCTGATGCAGGCACCGTGACTGGCTCGCCTGGGATATGCCCACATGGTCACTGGAGACCCTTTGGAAAGACCCAGTGGCAAAGAAATGGAGCGCAGAAAGGATCTTGAGATATGCTGGAATTGCATGTGAGCAGCAGGTCACAGAGTCAAGGTCCTGCTCCCACTCACATACCATATCCAAGATGACTTCTGGAGGGAAACGATACCTGGCCCTTACATCTTGGCTGGAAATTCCAAATAGGTTGATCTTCTGTCTGAAGATCCTCTCTGCTCTCCTCCTCCTCCTCCTAAAGTAGTTTTGCCGCATGGCAAGTGGCAGTGCAACAACCACATTCAGTGACATGTTGAAAGGGTTTGTGTGTGTCTGCTCTGCAGTTATACATGCTGCAGAGCTAGGATTGGTTGGAGTGTGTCAGCTGATGCATGGTGGGGGACTTGGACAGGTGTTTACCCTTGGCTCAAATGATCAATTGCCACAGTTAATGTAGTCTGGCCCCAAATATGAGCTTCCGGCCCGTAAGTGGACTTTCCGCTCCGGGTGTGGAACTTCCGCTTCGGTGGCGGAAATTCCGGCCCGAGTGCGGACGTAAATTTAGTAGTCGTAAATCCATTCTGTGAATAGCAAAAGTAGTAAGTTCATTCTGCGAATGCCAGAAGTAGTAAGTGCATTCTGTGAACACCATAATGGTAGTAAGATTAGGATTTTGTCTTGAGTTTGTTCTGTGAATCGGGCCCGAAGAGAGGGAGAAAGAAAGAATGAGAGAGAGAGGAAGAAACAGAGAAAGAAAGAGTGTGAGAGAGAGAAAGGAAGAGATAGAGAGTGAGAGAGAAAGAGTGTGAGTGACAGAAAGAGATGGAGAGGGAGAGTGAGTGTTGACACTGTGGAGAAAATCGTCACAGCTCACCTTTCTGCCACCGGAGTGTCTCCAACCACATGCCGGGACATAGTGCAGCCCTCAAGTTTAGTCATCTGAAACATAGTATAGAATCAGTAATGGCAGAGTACATACAACTGCACACACGTAATTCTCTCTTTCGCCCCTGCGCACCCAGGCTGCTGCACTTCATCGACTCCCGCCGCCCAGAGGTGTCTGTCCGCCCTGCGCACTCAGGCTGCTGCACCACATCGACTCCTGCCTCCCAGAGGTGTTTGCCCGCCTCTGCGCACCCAGGCTGCTGTACCCTATCCACTCCCACTGCTCAGAGGTGTCTGCCCGCTGCTGTGAACCCAGGCTGCTGCACTCCATCCACTCCCTCTGCTCGGAGGTGTCTGCCCGCTCTTGTGCATCCAGGCTGCTGTACACTATCCACTCCCACCGCCCAGAGGTGACTGCAAGCTGCTGAGGAAACAAGCCTCTCTACTCACCTTCCGCCACCGGCGTTTGTGTAAGAGGGTCCACCACATGCCGAAGCAACCTCCTCAGCCGTTGCATACACGCGGTCGAGCCGAGCTCACAATTCAGGGTGGGTGTTGATTGCAGAATGGCCACACATCATCGCAGGCCTGCTAGACAAAAAGCAAGCTAACATTGTGAGTCATGCGTCCATCAAAGGAGAGAGAGAGAGAGAGTGAGAGAGAGGAAGAGAGAGAAAGAAGGAAAGAGTGAGAGGAAGACAGAGAGAAAGAGAGAAAGGGTGAGAGAGAGAGGAAGAGAGAGAAACAGTGAGAGAAAGGAAGAGAGAGAGAAAGAGAGAAACAGTGTGAGAAAGAGTAAGAGAGAAACAGGAAGAATGAGAGAGAGAAAGAGTGAGAGAGAGGAAGAGAGAGAAAGAGAGAAACAGTGTGAGAGAGAGGATGAGAGAGAGAAAGTGTGTGAGGGAGAGAAAGGAAGAGATGGAGAGGGACAGTGAATGCCCACACTGTGGACAAAACCCTCACAGCTCACCTTTCCACCACCGGTGTGTCTCCAACCACGTGCTGGGACATAGTGGAGCCCTCAAGCTCACTCATCTGAAACATAGTACATAGTACACTCCCACCCGCCAGCTTCGATCGACCAACCACGCCCTCTCCGCCGTTCCACGCATCCAAAGAGCCACCATGGGAGGAAGATCCTTCTCCTATCTGGCACCCAAGACATTGAACTCCCTCCCCATCCACCTCCGTCAGACCCAAGACCACCTCTCCTTCAGGAAGCAACTCAAGACCTGGCTGTTCGAGCAGTAGCAGACCCCCCCTCCCCAAGCGCCTTGAGACCCTCCGGGTGAGTAGCGCGCTATATAAATTTCTTGATTGATTGATTGATTGATTGAATTAGTAATGGCAGAGTACATACGACTGTGCATGCCTTTGTGCATCCAGGCTGCTGCACCCCATCCGCTTCCACTGCCCAGAGATGTCTGCCTCCGCTGCGTACCCAGGCTGCTACACCCCATCCACTCCCTCTGCCCAGAGGTGTCTGCCTGCCCCTGCGCACCCAGGTCTCACTGCTCACCTTTCCGCAGACAGGGCACCCTCCACATCATGCATCCCCACTCTGCAGGCCACCAGATCTCACATTTGGTGCTGCATCTTGATTTTACCATGGCAGAGGACATACCAGTGCACTCGCCATCATCACAGGTTGCACACCCGCCCAGCCCTTGTGGTGCCACTAACTCTGTGACCAGAGAGGCCACGCCACGTGGCGGTAGGCCCCCGCTGGTCAGTGACTCAGGCCTACACTGTGGTCCAGCAGGGCACACAAAACCTGACCTGTCCGGACAACCGGGACGGGACATCATCGCAGGCTGCACACCCGCTCAGCACTTACAGTGCCCCTACCTCAGTGCACTGAAAGTCACCGTCCTGTGACTGTGTGCCTGTGCCGGCTGCAGTGCATCCGGTGCACCAAGTCTGAAATGGAAATGGCGTGGAGCACGTGCGCCTGGTCCTTTTTCATTGGCAGGGTCACGTGTCCTGTGATGCCTGTGCTCGATGGGTGTGGTGTGGGTGTAAACCAACCATCAGTGAGTGGCTGTGGCATACTGACAACTAGACCTGAGAGCAGCAGATCACTACAATGAAAATCTGGGCCATGTAGCGTTGTTGTCCTTCATGTATGCTTAAGCGGATTAGGCTGGCCTGGCGTATGCCAGTCCTGCGTGAGGCTCTGGGCGTGGTTCCGTCCTGGGCTGTATGAGGAATCAACTGATGTGGGTGTCCCTGTTTTAATGCTGCCGCCACCCGGGTCGCAAGCGCAAATGTGTCACCCTGTGACCCAAGTCCTAAAACATGGCCAACATGGAAGGTAGGGGGAATCACTGACCCTACTTTTATCCATATTTCCACACATGAAAGATCGTGCACATGACATATCTGTGTGGATATGAATGCTTATACAGACCAGCTGACTTGCGTGGCAGAGGGCGTCACTCCAGGCTTCTTGGCTCCCTGCTGCAGGTGTCTTCCTCACCGTCTCCCCCTGCCGCCGCAGCCTTTACAATCACGGCGCGGCCGCAGTGAGGGGGGGACTTCAATCCCCAGCATGCCCTGCACCCGGAAGCAAAACACGCATGCTCCGCACCCGGAGGCGCTATAAAGAACTAGCTCGGCTCCGGGGTGCTGGGGCCATACAGACCAGCTGACTTGCGTGGCAGAGGGCGTCACTCCAGGCTTCTTGGCTCCCTGCTGCAGGTGTCTTCCTCGCCGTCTCCCCCTGCCGCCGCAGCCTTTACAATCACGGCGCGGCCGCAGTGAGTGGGGGACTTCAATCCCCAGCATCCTCTGCACCGGGAAGCAAAACACGCATTCTCCGCGCCCGGAGGCACTATAAAGAACTAGGATAGCCCTCGCGTCGCGGGACACGCGCAGGCGGCGCCGGGCTAAGCCCGGGCAAAGGGCGGGCCATCTGTGGCCGTCCGGGGCTGGCAAAGGCTGGGCTGGGGCCCCCCTCTTTTGACCGGTGCACGCCCTCCCACATCACGACAGGTACTGTAGTTCATACTTGGCTGCACTACGATCAGTGTAAAGGACTGTGGTGGTTACCACTAGACATTCTGTGTGCCAGTGTGGCATCTGCCCCATTTAAATTTCTATTTTTTTTTTCTTATTATTTTTGAGTCCTTGTTACAACATCTATAGACTGTCTTCTTTTTTTTTAATATATTGTTTTTATTAACCTTAGATTTTCTAAGGCTCTCATTTTATGATATCGTTGGCTTTGTTTTGTACTGTATAAATCTGTATACGTTCTGTGGGGCCCATAATGGGGAAGAGGAAAGACATGGAGGGAGGTAGCGCTGTTAGTAGCAAAAAAGGAAAAAAGCTAAAAAAAAACGCATGCTGCACTTAACTGTGTTTTAAGTAGAATTGAAGGCATTGTTAATGATTGTGAGGAAACGCTTGGCTGCAATACATCTAGGGGTACAGAAAATGTGGAAACGGGGGTCGCCAAATCCACTCATAAACATCAAAAGAAAGCAATCCCTACAATGTTTGCTAACCAGCAAACTAGTAATCAGCTTTTGCAAACATCTTTATTGACAACACCTGATATTCATGAGGACGCTATCACGACCAGGTCCTCGCCTCAGCTATCAGACCTGGGGTCGGCGCTGCAGCAGGTCCAGATAACTCCTCCCCCAGTTTTATGCTCAAATAGGTTCTCTCCCCTTGACCCTGATATTAACAATATGATCACATTGGCCCCAAAGGAAAACATGGATATAATCCCAGCAGGAAGTTTAGTCAGTGGCCTCGGGAGCGGGACTACCGAAATGGAGCTACTGGCTAGGATTAGGAAGCTGGAGAACATGGTGGCATTGTTAACTGAGAGGATGGAGTGTTTAGTGCAGGGACAAGTAACATCACCTTTGACTCCTGTCTTACCTTCAACACGGGGGGATATTGCCCCGGTGGGGAGGGTTACACAGGGGATAATAAAACATACCTCTTCAAATATTTCCCCAGTATCACTTCACGGCCCTAGGAACAAGGGGGTAGGTAATAAGGCACCCACTAATGATAATGTTACAACATATGCAGATATCACGAGAGGCAAAGCTTGGAATGGGGCGCTTGAAACCAAATCTCAACCCAAGAAACATATTTATACTACATCCTCCCTCCCCTTAGCTCAGACCAGACCACTATTGTCTAGAGCCACCCATGGTCCTCCTCCATACTACCCCCCCAATAGGGCCACGGTGTATATGACTTATGTCCCGAAATTAGCTATGTCGGGGGGATTTGAAAGCAGGGACTCAATCCATAACAAAGCTCTTCACTGGTTGCGTTATGTAAGGGGGTGTAGATCCATTATTAGAGAAGACATGATGAGAGTAAGAAGGATCTGCAGGGCAGATGCCCCGCTGGACTGTATAGAGGTCGAATTTAAGGATCCGTCTCTAGCAGAAAATTTACTTTTACTAGAGCTTAGGACATCTCCACCGGAGCATTCTTCGATCCAGATCCGTTCCTCTCCCACTTGGCCACAATTGCAGGAGGGCGAAGATTCAGGGCTTAGACAGGTCGACTGACTAGCGAATAATCGTCTAGACAACCTTTTATCTGTCCCTGAACAACAACATTCAGTGGAGTATAGCGCACCAGGATATCGCTTGTCTCTAGATCGGGAGGGGGTTTGTGTTGACAACCCTGACCAGACTCAATTAATTAGAGGAGTCACATACTTAAATGGGGTGTCGGGTGTAAACGGCGATATTACCCAAAATAACACAAGGCTAATTCATTTTTTGTCATGGAACATTGCGGGTTTGGAAAAGAATCTTGCTGACCCTCTTTGGAGTGACTTTATTAGTAAATTTGACATCATTTTATTTCAGCAGACATGGAGCCTAGTTCCCCTTTATAGGTCAGGTTATTCCACCTTCCATATTACAGCGATTAGCTCATCTAGAGGCAGGCCATCAGGGGGGCTCACTATTTGGGTTAACATCCACTTGAATTGGTTAGTTAAAAATCATGTAACCCCTTCTCAGGACATTCTCTGCATCTCTATAGGTGGGTCAGATTTTAAAGGAGGTTTAGGAATGTTTAACTTCTATGCTAGAGGGACCCCGGGAGCCCAAGTAAGCTCCATTATATCGTCCCTGGACTCTGAGCTTTCGGCTATCACTTCTGCAGCGGGCATCATTGTCGCAGGAGATCTTAATTGCACCTTTGAGCCCCTCTGTGATGAGGATGTCCTGGGCACTGGGGATCTAGATTCTAAGTGGGAAATTCCCCGCCTCAGCCTACCTCCAATAAAGAAATGGTCCCAAAGAGCCATCCAAATTAATGCTTTGATTTTAGAGCATAGTCTGAGGGCAACTAATGGTAGAACAAAATCAGATACCATGGGAGCCCCTACATTTATCAGAACCAGGGTGCCTTCGCGCATTGATTATATCTTGCTGGACGTCGGGTCATGGGTCGATCTCATCGACATGGAAGTTATTTCAAGGTGTGAAAGCGATCATAACCCCTTGTCCATGCAATTTTTGCGCAATTCGGATCTTACACAAATTGAGCATGCTACCACCAGGAGGCTTTGTTCGAGGGAAATCGTGCCCTCTAATTGTAATCGGCGCCTTATATGGCCCAAGGTTGCCGAACGAGAGTTGTCTCTGGACGGTATTAGGAAGATTATGGATGCCAGTATTGTAATGCTTAATGCTGTCCCCGATACTTCCCCCGCACCTGTCCAGTCTTCAAAGTTCAAAGAAATATATCTTTTAACCGTGGATAAGGTGGGGGAGTTTTTCCAGGTTAAAGATACTGGGGGCCATAAGCGATTTTCCCCAAAGATCGAAAACCTATGGTACTCTGATGACTGCAGGAAAAGGAGGCAGGACCTATCAAGAGCTTCAAAATCTAAGGTCCAGACAAATATTGTAGGAAATCGTACTACAGGTCTATCGACATAGCAAAGCGAGTTTGGGAAGAAACCCACTGGAAAGAACTTAAATCCGCTGCACAGTTGAAAAACGCAACTCTATTTTGGGACCTCATCAATGTCAGCACGAGGAGGGGGGCAGACCCAATACCGAATCATATAGCAGGGCGAGAATGGCATGACCATTTCCAGGAATTGTACATGGGTGGCGAAGGGCTCGCACTAACGGAGCAAGGGAGTGATCCAGAGCCAATTGTACCCCCATTTGAGGGAGAGCAGTTTGGGCTCAACGAGGTACAAGCAGCCATTGCTTTGATTGTGCCCGGTAAAGCAGCTGGACCTGATGGTCTCCCAGGAGACCTTATGCTCCGCGAAAAAGATCTTTGGGCCCAATTTATTTGTAGATCTTTAAACCTTATAGTGAACGGCCACCCAGTACCAGATTCCTGGAAAGGGAAGGAGGTGGTGACTATCTTTAAGAAGGGGGGTAGAGAGGACCCTGCCAACTACAGACCGATTCGTTTAATTGATGTCGTTCAAAAGGTGGTTGGCAGGGTCCTCTTAATGAGGATGAAAGAATGGGTTGATGAGGAGGGTGTGCTGTCCCACTTCCAGGCAGGGTTTAGATGTGGCGTTGGAACGATGGACCAGGTATTTAGACTTTGTCTGATTTATTGGAAATCTGTAACCATCGAGAAGGGTAGCCTGTATTTGGCATTTATTGATTTAAAAACGGCCTTCGACCTGGTCCCCCGTTCCATGTTATGGCAGATTTTGCTAGACCTTGGAATCCCTCCCCTGATCCTGAATCTTGTTAAACGCCTCCACGAAGATAATTTTGCCAGAGTGAGGTGGGGCGGCCAGGGACAGCTGACCGAGAAAATAGCAGTCCAGAGAGGGGTCCGCCAGGGTTGTGTATTGGCGCCGACCCTGTTCTCTCTTTATATAAATGGGGTGGCGGACCATTTGAGAGAGGACATGGCCGATGCCCCAACCCTGTGTGGGGAAAGAACACCGACTGTACTTTTTGCGGATGACACCCTCCTGATCTCAAAAAGTCCTATGGGCTTGCAGAAACTCCTTGATCGCTTTACTAAGTTCTGTGAAGCCAGAGGCTTGGTAATTAATACATCCAAAAGCAAGTTAATGGCTCTGGCACCACAAGCTTCAGGAATAACATCAGGCTGAATGACTGTCCACTGGAGCTTGTGGAGGCATTTGACTATCTAGGGGTTAGGGTGAATAACAAAATGAAGTGGTCTCCTCATTTGTCAAAAATGCTTTTAAACCATAAACGGATTTCAGGGGCCATAGCCAGGCATCAGAGACTTTCCTATAGCCGGCCCGTAGCTCCAGCTATTAAAGTATATGAGGGCAAGGCCCTGCCCGCGTGTCTTTATGGGACTGAACAGTGGGGTTTCGAAAATCTTTCTTAGCTAGTGAGATCCGAGAATAAATTTTATAGAGATCTAGCCTCGCTTCCTCTGTCGACCCCTCTAGTCCCGCTCCGCTACGCCTTTGGGAGACACCCAATAAATGAAATGGCAAGGCTGCGTCCCCTGTTGTACTGGACTCGGCTTAGGAGGTCTCCTGACCTGAGCCACTATGCCTCTGGCCTAAGTGAATTGTTACATCTGGGTGCAGGATATAAAATTGGCTGGGTATCCAATTTGAAAAAATTGGTGGGTGAAATCGGTTTGGACTGGGCATGGGAGAGCCAGATGCCACCGCCAAAACATCTAGTAAAAAAGCTGTACTGGGACTGGGTCTCTGTTACTGCTAGTAAGAACCAGAATGGTATTTTGACTGAGAGATTCCTAGATGTTAAACCTGTCCCGAGATTGGAATCTTTCCTGGACTTCATTGAGTCCCCGGGAGACAGGGTGCTATACCTAAAATTTAGGAATGGCACACTTCCTCTCCGTGATTTTCAAAGAGGGAGGAGCGACCAGAAGGAAAATGATGTGGGCTGCCCGGGCTGTGCTTCCCCCACGGAATCCATTGCACACTTCATGTTTGCCTGTAGGGCATATAGCCAAGCGAGGTTAAGGTGGTTAAAACCAGTCTGTATTAATCTGGGTTGTACATCCTATAGGGTGGCTCTATGTATTTTAACATATGAGTCACTAATCTCCAGTGCAATCTGTGGAACAGCAAAGTTTCTTGGAAGTGCATGGAGGACAAGACAAAAGCTTATCAAAATGGAACAATCGATAAATAGTCTGCCATGAGCTAGCCTACTTTTATTTTAGCTGACGCGGCTGGGTTTTAATGTAATGTATTTTGCCCATTGCATTACTTTTTATTATTTATGTTACACCTTTCACCATATGCATAGTATGGCTACATTGGGGAAAGTGGTCATTAGTTCACTATACTGTACAAAAGTGTGTAAATAATGAAGAGATTTTTTAACTTGTTTTATACTTTTATGATGTTTTCTACATCGAATGAAGTTTATCCAAAAAAAAGAATGCTTATTGCACATTCAGTGGAGTGTTGCAGCTGTAGCAATACAGGGCCATGCAAAGCCCAAATTTCTGTTTTTGGCACATTGAGGGCAGCCAATTAGAGTCAAGCTCATGCTTGGGGGTTAGGCTCCGTTAACATATGTACTTATCCAATCACTCCGCCAAACTCTGAAGCACTTATAAATTCACTATACACTCTCCTTGCAGTACTCTAATGATCCAGTCTCTACCTATGTACTTATACAATGACCGAGACAAAGTTACATAACCAAAGTTTTCCCCACTGCCAGAGGTAACATGGTTGCGAGCGCTGTCTACAGCAGAATGTAATGTGGTAGAGCCCAAGGGCAGCATCATGCATAAATAATGAACACACGGACACAGTTAGATAGATAGCGGAACTGGGTATGGGCATGTGCGCTCGGCCTTTTTTTATTACCAGGGTCACATGTCCAGTGACGTCTATGCTGGATGCATGTGGGGTGAGTGTAAGCCAGCCCTCAGGGAATGGTTGGTGCTGGCAAGAAGTACAACAGTAATCATCGGATCACACACAGAGATTCAATCATAAAGGGTCCATAACTTGTGCTGCACTAAGTTAGGGGCACCAGATGTGAAATAATACACAAAAGATTCTATCGTAAAGGGTTCATGACTTGTGGTATACTGAGGTAGGGGCTGCAGATCTGAAATCATACACAAAAGATTCTATCATAAAGGGTCCATGAGTTGTGGTGCACTGAGGTAGGGGCATCAGAAGCATTCTGCGTGTGCACAGCTAGCAATGATGCATGGTCCTGTAGGGCCGCACTGGTTGCAATGTCTGTTGGCTACTGGACTGCGTCATCTGCAATCGCAACTCGATCTGAATTGTGAGTCCTGCAGTCCGCAATGTAGATGGAAGGCAGTAGTCAGCACAGACATCGAGGAATGCTTTTTGTCACTTCCTCTTGAAAAAATCCGAGGACATAGAGTACAATTCTGTCAGCAATTAATAAATCAAGTCTCAATGTAAATTGTGATGTCTGTTGACCGCAGTGTAGGTAACAAAAGATGAAATATGTATGGAATACATTGTCAAAATGTGTAGGTTTTGGGGACGTTATAGTTAGTTGCCTACTGGACTCTGAAATTAAAGAATCAAGACTGAATTTGAATTGTGAGCCCTACTGACCACAGTGTAGGCCGCAGGCAGCGGTCAGCAACGGCCCACAGCCACGTGGCATTGACTTTAGATGCACAGATTGAGAGCATTTGGTTTTCTTAACCGATTACAGTCTCTTACACAATTTGCATTGGTAATATTCTTGAATTGTGAGCCCTGCTGACCGCAGTGTAGACCGGAGGCAGTGGTCAGGAAGGGCCCACAGCCACGTGGCGTTGACTTGAGCTGTATAGAGTTAGTGGTAGGTGTGGCGCTCAGTGTGTGCACAGCCAGCGATGATGCGTGGTGTGGGCAGGCCGCACTAGGAGCAATGTCTCTTGCCTACTGGACTGCGTCATCTGCAATTGTGACTCCATCTGAATTGTGAGCCCGGCTGTCCGCAGTGTAGATTGAAGTCAATAGTTAGCACAGACATCGAGGAATGCTTTTTGTGACTTCCTCTTGAGAAAATCCAAAGTACAGTTCACTCTGCATTTAATAAATCAAAACTGAATTCGCACTGTGAGCCGTCCTGTCCGCAGTGTAGACTGCCAATAAGTGTTCCTTTGGACTTGCAAGATTAATTTGGTCATTGTACTAAAGCTATAATTGATATCAAAAAAGTTCTTGAAGCAAGGATACTAAAAGGATATTGTGTAGGTTTCAGGGACATTGCCTACTGTACTCTGTAATTAATTAATCAAGGCTCAATTTTAATTGTGAGCCGTGCTGACCGCAGTGTAGGCCAGAGGCAGCAGTCAGCAAGGGCCCACAGCCACGTGGCGTTGAGTTGAGCTGCACCGTTAGTGGCATCAGAAGTATTCAGCGTGTGCGGAGCCTGCGATGATGCGTGGTCCGGGCAGGCCGCACTGGTAGCAATGTCTTTTGTCGAATGAATTCTGCCTCAGTAAAGCCACGTGGCGGTGACTTGTGGTGCACTGAGTTAGTGGCACCTGAAGCACTCAGCGTGTGCGCACCTTGCGATGATGTGTGGTCCGGGCAGGCCGCACTGGTAGCAATGTCTTTTGTCTAATTAATTCTGCCTTAATAAGGCCACGTGGCGTTGGCTTGTGGTGCACTGAGTTAGTGGTACCTCTGGCGATCAGCGTGTACGCAGCCTGCGATGATGCGTGGTCCCGGCAGGCCGCACTGGGAGCAATGTGTCTTGCCTACTGGACTGCGTCATCTGTAATTGCGACTCCATCTGAATTGTGAGCCCTGCAGTCCGCAGTGTAGATCGAAGGCAGTAGTGTGTGCAGACATAACTCTGCGGTGCTGTGCCGCTGTGTTCGCAGGGGGCCTGTGTCGAGGAGGCCTGCGGTCGTGGCGGCAGCCACGTGGCAGGGTGAGGTCCACCGCTCTGGCAGACACGTTGTCCTTCACACAAGTAAACCACGCCCAGAGCCCCGGAGTATTGATTCACACGTCTACGCTGGAGTGGCGTACGTTGGACCAGCCCACTGCGCTTCTGCTTACAGGGGATGATGACACAGGTACATGACCAAGATCTTCCCCATTGCCTGAGGCAACATGGTTGCGTCGACTGTCCACAACACCACAAGCACCAGCAGTATATGTACACATGGAGAGGTTTGTGCTCTGCATAGTGAGGTCTGTCCGGCACATCACCGCTACACTTGGTATTGTGTGCATTATTATTGGTGGGTGACTTGCGTCCTTCACACATGTTTGGTTGCCACATCTCGCAACATTCAGCTATTGTGTGGCTGAGGGGCCATGCCGTTTTTGGAAAGTTCGCTGTCCTGTTGTGCGCTGCCTCGGTGGTAGTGGGGGGGTGGTCCAGGGGGGAGGTCCTGAGGGTGGTGGCAGTGGGTTTTGTGGCCTTCTTATGTATGGGAGGTGTATGATCAGTAGCTCAATGACGCATGTTGGTCTTCAGATGTGATTTTGGGCTGGGCTCCCTTTCACACTGTAGGTAGTCGTCCTACTTTACACCAGTAAAAGGCAGATGTTACATTCCTACTGCTAACGCAGCTTATCGCCTGTTTTTGGCTCGCACCTCAGATTTGGCTGCTCGTTGAAAATATCGGGAAGTGGTGTTTTCATGTTATTTATGCATAGGAACGCCTACTCTGCATATTATTAGCGTTAGTTGTTGCTCTCTTTTTGCGTAAGCTATTGCTGGAAAACTGGCGATATTGGCTGTTTTCACCAGGTTTAGAATGGAATGATAATTTAAAATCACTGAAAATACTATCGGTTTAATGAACATAATAATTAGGAATTAGCATTTAAAACACCTTAGAAATTCACTGAAAAAAACGTAGGTTTCAGGGATGTTATAGTTAGAAATTAGCATTTAAAAAACCTTAGAAATTCACTGAAAAAACCATAGGTTTTAGGGACGTTATAGTTCATTGGACATTTCACTCGTACAAAACCATAGAAATTCCCCTGTTATAGTTAGTTCAGCTAACTATAACTCGCGTCCCTGCAGTGCACTGCTGATGATGTCACATATTACATCACTCATGACATGGTCAGTGACATCACTGATGATATCACATGACATCACTGATGACATCTCAAATGACATCACTGATGACATCACCCACGTGATAATCTGATGCACCTCCTCACACCCTAATATAACCTTTATTTATTAGTTTGAATGTGTGTTGTTATTTAAACAAATTGTGCTTTTAGATGTTACATATTGGTATAAAATGCTTGAGGCCATAAGCTTTATATTTGCTGAACAGGTTACGGTTTGCATGTATGTTCTGTTAAGTTATGCATTGTCGGTGAGCATCCAGCCTCCAATATGCATGGCCTTTGTGGTTGGACAGATGGTTTTGACAGGCTTGGCGTCCAGCCTACTTCAGCTAGAAAATCCCTCCTTCAAAAGGCCTTTGGTCTTCCACATCAGGAGTAGACTAGAGGGCCTTGATTTGGGCCACACACAGAGCCGAACCCTTCAATTGACCAACTTACACTGTGCAAAGGGGAAGGCTGCAGGGTCTGTTAAAATAATATGTCATGTCACTAGATCATAATTCTCACAACTGCATGTAAAACACTACCAGCACACCAAATGCAATGCTCATGGCCTCACCCTTGAACAAATTGCTTCGCAAATTACATATATTACCACACTAGTGACAATGCATATTGTCTTGCCATTGACCTTATGAACTATAGAGTGGCTAATACAGTATGATCTCTTTGACTGGGTGTAAGTCATAATTTAAAGATATTCTGTGAAGTCCTCATATTTAATGTTATAAAGATTGTGAGACCATAAGCTTTGCAGTACCTGTATAAGTTGTGAGTTGCATTGTACTTGTGCGAGCTATGGTTTGCTGACCTAAACATAACTGGGGAATTTTAAGGTGTTTTCAGTTTTATTTCAGAAATATAACTGCACTTTAACTGTGTTTTTAAAGTGAGTGGCAGAGCTTTTTTTAAACATACATGAAGGAGTGTACATTAACTTCATATTTACTGAATATTTAAGATATAACATATGCCCCTTAGTTTAAAGTGCTTCTATGTATGATATTGTTAATTTTGTATACCTCCATCATTGGCTGGGCAGCTAGGACAGGACAATTTCATTCTGATTATTGTCAAATCAGTTATTTGATATCTGTGAATCATTAAAGAGTAATCTGTATAAGTCTTTAGCAGGAATAGCAGTACCTCACATTATTGGTTGTGTGACTTCTTTACCACCTTGTTATGGGATCACTGACATAATACCAAGATAAACAATATTGTTGACAAAAATATTGTTTACCACAATATCGTGGTCCTATACTTATACAAAGAAAATGGTAAAAAATATCATTGACACTAATATATCCAAAAACAGACAAAAATATTGATTTGTATTATAGTTTAAAGTAGTAAATTTTAAATATTTTAATATATTCATTTAATATGATGTAAAATAAATACATTCCACTCATTTGTAATACTATGCATAAAAGTATACTTAATTAAACACACACATATATATATACACAAACATATATATATTTATATCAAACATATCTATATACATATATATACATACATACGTTTGTGTGTGTCTTTACAAGTATGTATATAGCTTAACATAATTAGTAAAAAAATGTTTTGACATTATTAATTTTTATATTTTAAATGTATTACTATGTATATATATATATATATATATATATATATATAGAATATTAATAAAATAATTATTTTAAATTATATCTTTCTGGGATTTTAAATGTATTACTATATATATATTACCTACTGGCGGTCGCCAGTAGGTAGTTATAGTTAGGACCACGTTTCCATAGGAAAACCTCAACATTCTATTTTGAATAACTTTGGCGCCGGTCGACGAATCCTCGCGAATTTCTCAAAATAGGTGGGGCGCTACGCTCCGCTCCTACCCTGAAAGTCTCGGGGGGATCCGTCAAGCGGGGGCTGAGATAAAAGGGGGGTCCCAAAACGCGTTTTTCCCATGCATTTTTCCATAGGACCTTTAGAACGAGCTACAGCCCGAACGGCTGAACAGAATTACTCAAAATTTGGCAGAGAGGTAGTCCCTAGGTCAAGGAAGTGCCTTTTGTAGGTTTGGTGTAAATCTGTTCAGTAGATTCTGAGAAAATAGCCTTTAAATCAATATATATATCTGAGCCCGCTTACGGTGCGCTTACCGTACGCTTACGGTAAGCGTACGGTGGCGTGCGCGAGCGCGATTCTGATTGGCTCTTAGATCTTAGTAAACATTCGAATCGGCCGAAACCAGGAAGCGGCGGCCGCCATTTTCTGTGTTTCACTCTGAAAAAAAAAGAGTGAAAACAAGAAAAGGGGGCAATGAGGAGAGTTACAGACCCCCTTACATTTGTGAGGGGGTCAAAGAAGGACTGTAAAGTACAAAAGAAACATTTTTTGATTTTTAAAAAAAATCACGGGGTACGCGTACGGTAAGCGTACGGTTAAAAAAAATAAAAAAAAATAAATGAAAATCAGATTTAAGAGTTTAGAAATTAGGGAGCTCTAAAAAGAGCTGTTGTGTTTATGAAGTCATTTTTTTAGTGGTACCTACAAGTAAGTACCGATGCAGAGTCTAAGGTTCAAGAGGAAGACTCTGTTCCCTTCATCATTGAAGTGCACACCATCTCCTCTATAAATGTCTTGCATGTCATAACGCAAGTTGTTGTGGTAAATGGCACCCATACCATAGTCACGGAGGAAAGCAGAAACAGATTTGTTGACGTGCTTTCTTGCTTTGTCAATCTGCGGACAGAAATGATTGGACCAGTTCCATTTTTGCCTTTGGCATATGTTAGAAAACACAAAGGCAGTTTTAGGGAAAAGTGAAAACAGTTGTGCAAAGGTGTCCTTCATAAGCATTTCCAGACCTACCCCAGTCAAAGTGCCTAGGTCATTGCCACCACAGTGCACTATTATGAGGTCAGGGTGTTGGATTTGAAAGAAGGATTTCACCAATGGCATCAATTGGTGCCACTTTAACCCTCTCTGACCAATCCATTTAATGTCTACATTTGGCAAACCTAGGTCTCTCACCATACCTGTTTTCTCTGCAAACTTTTCACTCCAGAAGACATAGCTGTGCCCTACAATCCACACTGTGAACATCTTCAAAGGAGAACTGGATGCACTCAGGAGGTGTCTTTCAGTAGAATGGCAATATGAAAAGAAAGACAGTTTGGAAATGGAGGCATACATATTTTTTTCAAAACAAAAAGAACTGATTGGCTGTTTCATACCATTCTAGAATAAAAACTAGGCTGTATGTGTCAATTGATAGAAGCATGTTTTGTATTGGTACAGAAAAATGTGTAACCAAAGAACAGTACTATGGATTTGCTGTTAGGTTTGAAAAGTCAAGCACTCTTGCTCTGTGGAATTGAAACATTGTTTGGCAAACTTCTGACCTAACTGCACACAGCAGTGTTCCATGAGCTGTTGCTATGGTAGCAGGCAGAAGTCAAGTTGGGGGAAGGGTACTAGGCAGAAGTCAAGTTGGGGGAAGGGTACTTTTGGAAAAGGGTTGGTTTTCAAGCAATAGAAATGTGTGATTACATTTGAAAAAAAGGGGGAAGCACTGAGATTTGAAACTTACAAGTATATGTGTGGAAAAAAAGAGGGAAAGTTTGCCATTATCTGGTTCTGCTGAGAGGAGAGAGGTGAACACAACAGAGATCCTGGCTCTGATAATCTGCTGTTTGAGTGTCACATTTCTTTCACAACTAACTAATTTTAAAGGTGAGTTTACAGTTTGAGAGGGGATGTATGTGGTAACTTAAGAAATGAATAATAGAAATGGGAATTGTTTTTGTTGAAGTTACACATGGTGGTTTCATAATGTGTCAGTCTGTAAAAGTGATTTTCACTTGGCCCGGAAAAAAAAAGAGCAGTAAGTGTGCTTTCAAAATGGCAAAGAAATTTCGTTTTGGGACTAATGTGAAAACATGACTCTGTGTGCATAGAGGAATTATAGGCAGAGATTTATTGCGTCTTGCTCTGATGATTTCACAGTTGCATTAGATGGAAAGGGGGAGCGAATTTTTGGGGGAAGAAGCAGAGTCTTAGCACACACCCATGTGCTTGCCATGTATAGTCATGCACAGTATTTACAAGCGAGTGGGGTTTTCAGGTTTCAGTCTGTAATGCAAATACATTCAGCATCACTGAGGCTGGTTGCCCTTGCTGGAGTGTAGGCAGTCACCGAGAATACACATGGTGGTGGTCTGAAAAAACAGCTTGGACATGTGCATTTAAATAAATCAAAAAAAAAGTTTCATAATGTGTCAGTCTGTAAAAGTGATTTCCAATTGTAAAAAGTGATTTTCACTTGCGCCGAAAAAAAAAAGAGCAGTAAGTGTGCTTTCAAATTGGCAAAGAAATTTCGTTTTGGGACTAATGTGAACACATGACTCTGTGTGCAGAGAGGAATTATAGGCAGAGATTTATTGCGTCTTGCTCTGGTGATTTCACAGTTGCATTAGATGGAAAGGGGGAGCGAATTTTTGGGGGAAGAAGCAGAGGCTTAGCACACACCCATGTGCTTGCCATGTATAGTCATGCACAGTATTTAGAAGCGAGTGGGGTTTTCAGGTTTAAGTCTGTAATGCAAATACATTCAGCATCACTAAGGCTGGTTGCCCTTGCTGGAGTGTAGGCAGTCACAGAGAATACACATGGTGGTGGTCTGAAAAAAAAACAGCTTGGACATGTGCAATTAAATAAATTTAAAAAAAAGGTTTCATAATGTGTCAGTCTGTAAAAGTGATTTTCACTTGGCCCGAAAAAAAAAGAGCAGTAAGTGTGCTTTAAAAATGGCAAAGAAATTTCGTTTTGGGACTAATGTGAAAACATGACTCTGTGTGCATAGAGGAATTATAGGCAGAGATTTATTGCGTCTTGCTCTGGTGATTTCACAGTTGCATTAGATGGAAAGGGGGAGCGAATTTTTGGGGGAAGAAGCAGAGTCTTAGCACACACCCATGTGCTTGCCGTGTATAGTCATGCACAGTATTTAGAAGCCAGTGGGGTTTTCAGGTTTAAGTCTGTAATGCAAATACATTCAGCATCACTAAGGCTGGTTGCCCTTGCTGGAGTGTAGGCAGTCACAGAGAATGCACATGGTGGTGGTCTGAAAAAACAGCTTGGACATGTGCATTTAAATAAATCAAAAAAAGTGGTTTCATAATGTGTCAGTCTGTAAAAGTGATTTCCAATTGTAAAAAGTGATTTTCACTTGGCCCGAAAAAAAAAGAGCAGTAAGTGTGCTTTATAAATGGCAAAGAAATTTCGTTTTGGGACTAATGTGAAAACATGACTCTGTGTGCATAGAGGAATTATAGGCAGAGATTTATTGCGTCTTGCTCTGGTGATTTCACAGTTGGATTAGATGGAAAGGGGGAGCGAATTTTTGGGGGAAGAAGCAGAGTCTTAGCACACACCCATGTGCTTGCCATGTATAGTCATGCACAGTATTTAGAAGCCAGTGGGGTTTTCAGGTTTAAGTCTGTAATGCAAATACATTCAGCATCACTAAGGCTGGTTGCCCTTGCTGGAGTGTAGGCAGTCACAGAGAATACACATGGTGGTGGTCTGAAAAAACAGCTTGGACATGTGCATTTAAATAAATCAAAAAAAGTGGTTTCATAATGTGTCAGTCTGTAAAAGTGATTTCCAATTGTAAAAAGTGATTTTCACTTGGCCCGAAAAAAAAAGAGCAGTAAGTGTGCTTTCAAATTGGCAAAGAAATTTCGTTTTGGGACTAATGTGAAAACATGACTCTGTGTGCATAGAAGAATTATAGGCAGAGATGTGTACTGTATTATAAAATGTTTAAAAAATATTAATACTTTTTTCTTTTTTTCCAGATAGATATAGAAAATTTTCGAAAACTACAAACATTTTTAAAACTATTTTTTTAAAAAAGAAATGAATAAATATTTTTTCAGTGAGTATGGTAAGTCAATAATAATAATTGTAGTCTCTCAAGGACAATGTAATGTGATAAATGATTTTTAGTGTTTTTTTTTAAAAAAAAAAGGTACGCGCACCGTACGCGTACGGTAAAAAAAAATAAAAAAAAGTTTTTAAAAACATATGTAAAAAAAAGATGAAAGATAAGGTTGGCTCTTAAAAGAACCGTTGTGTTCATGCAGGGACAGAGGAAAGGAAGCATGGGAAAATCATTCAAAGCTACAAATGTGCTGATCTATTTTGTTGTTCACTAGGGAAACACTGGTCTCCCTATGGCAAATTAGACCTTTACAAAATGTGCAATGAATATCAACCTTCCGAAATCGAAGGTTCATTTCCAGAGGGCCAGCAAAAGGAGATTCTCCCCCCACAGATGAAGGGCTCACCTGACCTGCAGAAGAAGGAGTAAGCCCTGCAGATGATGGTCCAGGCTGAGCTGCTGTGGATGTACTGGCTCGTCTTTCTGAAGAGTTACCTCCAAAAAGATGACCATGTGTCCTTCCGTGTACATCCTGGAGGTGCCTCTTCATGGTGTGATTCCCAAAGGAATACTTCCTGTTAGGATTACCTCTAGAAAGTACACGCTTACACAGACAGCAAGTAACTAAGGGTGCATTCACCTTTAGCTGGCCTTCTGGAAAAGTAAAATAATCCCAAACATAAGAAGGCTTTTGTTTCCTCGATCTCTGCCTCAAGACAGTGCTGCTGGTGCTAGCCTCACTCTCAGAAGAGCTCTGCTGTTCTGCCATCGTATCCCAAAGACAAACCAGCTCCTTCTCCCAAGGGATCACAAGCAGAAATGAGGGGAATGGGTGTGGTGTAGGAGAGTTCTAGAACTGAAAGTAGTTTCAACCAATCAAAAGTTGTGTTTCAAGATCACATGACCTACCGTACGCTTACGGTACGCTTACGGTACGCTTACGGCAAAAGTGCGCATGCGCGTAAAAAAGACACGCGCTTGCGCGCATGCGCATAACAGTCACTACCCGACACTTCCGCGTAACGTGCGCGTGTGGCGTAAGCGCGCACGCGTCCCACGCGCAGTACGCGCGGCTACGCAAAGTGCGTAACTATACGCAGGCAGCGTAGATAGATTACGGGCGTTGCGTAAACCGTACGCTTACCGTAAGCTTACGGTACGCGTACTAAAAAAAAATAAAAATAAAAAAAAAAAGTACTGCAAATAAATTTAACATGTTTATTTTAAAAAATATATTAAAAAAAACATATTAAAGAATTTTAAAAATATAATCATAGTCTTTATAAAAGGTAAGATAATTAAAAAAAAAATATGTTAGAAAAAAATAGAAAAAAAAAAAAATTAGCATTTAAAAAACCTTGCAAATTCACTGAAAAAACCATGGGTTTCACACACGTTATAGTTAGGAATTAGCATTTAAAAAACCTTAGAAATTCAATGAAAAAACCATAGGTTTCACACACGTTATAGTTAGGAATTAGCATTTAAAAAACCTTAGAAATTCAGTGAAAAAACCATAGGTTTCACACATGTTATAGTTAGCTGGACATTTTACTCGTAAAAAACCAATGAAATTGCCCCGTTATAGTTAGTTCAGCTAACTATAACTCGCGCGCCCGCAATGCACTGCTGATGACGTCACATATTACATCACTCATGACATGGTCAGTGACATCACTCATGACATCACTGATGACATCTCAAATGACATCACTGATGACATCACTGATGACATCATCCTTGTGATAGAGTGGCAGACCTCCTCTTCATCTAATATAACCATTGAAACACACATTCAAAAATAGAAACTAAAATGTTCAAAATAATAGACATACCAATTACAGTTACAACAACCTCTTCAGTAATTCTAAGATCCACATACACATCCACTCATTCACCAACAGTCCAATACAGTCACTCATACATGTACTCACTCATCATATGTACTCATACACCTATACATCCTGTTACACAATGCCACTCATCCATAGAGCAACTCACACACATAGTCACTCATGCTAATAAAGAATCAAACATACATTTACTTGCATATACAGTTATACACACACCACCACACTTACTTCTACGGAAACTTACACATACTTAGTCTTTTAAACAATCACTTATAGAAACACATACTTATTCATACAGGAACTCTTTCAATCTCTCACTCTCACATATACTCACATATATACACCAATAGTCACATATACTAGTTTTAAACATATGTAGTTACTCATAAAGACACTATTGAGACAGTCATTCACTCACTAACACACCCATACACACACTCATCCACCCATGCAGTCCTGCACACATGCTCTGTTCAACACATACAAACAGTGAGTCACTCATTCATGCACCTATGCACTACGTAATACCCCCCACCGAACCATGCAGACACTCAGACTGATACTCAAAAAACCAACTAATAACCTATTTAGACACCCATGTAGTTACTCACCAACCCATGCAGCCACTTATACACAAAGTGAGAGACTGATACAGATATATACATATTTAAACATTACTCACTAAGCCATGTATTCACTATGATACACTTAATCAGTCAGTTAAACAATCAATTTTTCAAAAACAAATCATCCATTTAGACACTTATATACCCATTTATTCTTCCATCGACCTTGAGATATACATATATAAAACATATTTAATTTTCAGAAAAACCCACATTCACTGGATGATGTCATCAGTGATGTCATCAGTGATGTCATTTGAGATGTCATCAGTGATGTCACTGACCATGTCATGAGTGATGTAATATGTGACGTCATCAGCAGTGCATTGCGGGCGCGCGAGTTATAGTTAGCTGAACTAACTATAACGGGGCAATTTCATTGGTTTTTTACGAGTAAAATGTCCAGCTAACTATAACATGTGTGAAACCTATGGTTTTTTCACTGAATATATATATATATATTCACTGAAAAAACCATACTGATGACATCTCAAATGACATCACTGATGACATCACTGATGACATCATCCAGTGAATGTGTGTTTTTCTGAAAATTAAATATATTTTATATATGTATATCTCAAGGTCGATAGAAGAATAAATGGGTATATAAGTGTCTAAATGGATGATTTGTTTTTGAAAAATTGATTGTATAACTGACTGATTAAGTGTATCTTAGGGAATACATGGCTTAGTGAGTAATGTTTAAATATGTAAATATCTGTATCAGTCTCTCACTTTGTGTATAAGTGGCTGCATGGGTTGGTGATTAGCTACATGAGTGTCTATATAGGTTATTAGTTGGTTTTTTGAGTATCAGTATAAGTGTCTGATGTCTGTATGGTTCGGTGGGGGGGTATTACGTAGTGCATAGGTGCATGAATGAGTGACTCACTGTTTGTATGTGTTGAAGACAGCATGTGTGCAGGACTGTATGGGTGGATGAGTGTGTGCATGGGTGTGTTAGTGAGTGAATGACTGTCTCAATAGTAACCCCGGGCGTAGCACTACGCTTCGCCCACGTAGTGTACGTAGCGCTGCCTGCTTCGCACTTTCCGAAGTAGGCGAAGCAGGGCAGCGCTACGCACACGCCGAGGGCGAAGCGTAGCTGCTTGCCACCCGCCACCCACCTCCCGCCTGCCCTCCTTTTAATAATATAAGCAATGAAAAATAAATTAAAGTAAGTCGACTTACCCGTAAGCGCGGCGTCTCCGGGGCTCCCTCTTTCTGTTTCTAATTTCTTCTGGCAAATGCGCATGCGCGGACACCCGCGCATGCGCATTTCTCGCGAGAAATGCGCATGCGCGGGCGTCCGCGCATGCGCATTTGCCAGAAGAAATAAGAAACAGAAAGAGGGAGCCCCGGAGACGCCGCGCTTACGGGTAAGTCGACTTACTTTAATTTATTTTTCATTGCTTATATTATTTAAAAGAAGGGCGGGAGGGAGGTGGGTGGCACGTAGTGGGGCTACGCGAAGCGCGTAGTGTGCGTAGATTTGGGCACACTACGTGCTGCTTCACGTAGCCCCACTACGCCCACTACGCCCACCCTTACTCAATAGTGTCTCTATGAGTAACTACATATGTTTTAAACTAGTATATGTGACTACTGGTGTATATAAGTGAGTATATGTGAGAGTGAGAGATTGGAAAAGTTCTCTATGAATAAGTATGTGCTTCTATAAGTGATTGTTTAAAAGACTAAGTATGTGTAAGTTTCTGTAGAAGTAAGTGTGGTGGTGTGTGTATAACTGTATATGCAAGGAAATGGATGTTTGATTCTTTATTAGCATGAGTGACTATGTGTGTGAGTAACTCTATGGATGAGTGGCGTTGTGTAACAGGATGTATAGGTGTATGAGTACATATGATGAGTGAGTACATGTATGAGTGACTGTATAGGACTGTTGGTGAATGAGTGGATGTGTATGTGGATCTTAGAATTACTGAATAGGTTGTTGTAACTGGTATTGGTATGTCCATTGTTTTGAAAATTTTAGTTTCTATTTTTGAATGTGTGTATCAAAGGTTATATTAGGGTGAGAGGAGGTCTGCCACTCTATCACAAGGATGATGTCATCCGTGATGTCATCAGTGATGTCATTTGAGATGTCATCAGTGATGTCATCAGTGATGTCATGAGAGCGGGCACGCGAGTTATAGTTAGCTGAACTAACTATAACGGGGGAATTTCAATGATTTTGTACAAGTGAAAAGTCCAGCTAACTATAACGCCCCTGAAACCTATGGTTTTTTCAGTGAATTTCTAAGGTTTTTTAAATGCTAATTCCTAACTATAACGTGCCTGAAACCTATGTTTTTTTCAGTGAATTTCAAAGGTTTTTTAAAATGCTAATTTCTAACTATGCCTACAGAGCTAGGAAATGTGAAGAAAGAAGAAAAAACGCACAGAAAGAAAAAAAAGAAATGCAGAAAGAAGCAACAGAAGTCCTCAAAGATGAAGAAAAGTGCAGGAAGAAGGACAACATGCAGAAAGAACAAACAGAAGAGCAGAAAGAAGCCTTGTTGCAAAATCATCCTGTACCCTCAACTTTTTCAGACGGATACTGGTGGTAACTGAGTCTGACTAACCAGTCCTAGAGCCAGTGCTATGTTAAAAGACACTCAGAATACAGTGAAAACACCTACATACACTAGGAGACACTATACGTTGGGGTCCCCCTGTGATTAGCATGACCTCCTCTGTAAGCCCCTTGTATATAATAGGGCAGGGGGATTAAAACTACCTCTTAAAACGTGCCACAGGGCGTGTTTGCACAAATCACCTCAGGCCCCGTCCCCTCCCTTCCCCACTGTGTAAACACGCCCTGTGGCCATTTTAAGTTGGGAGATTAAGTCCCCTTCAATCCTGAGGGTCCCTAGGGTCAAACTAGCCCACTAGGTACCTCCAGTAAGCGCCACAGAGCTGCGTTGCAGAGAGGTGTAAAAAGGGGCATGGCCTCAGAACACCTGTCTGCAACGCAGCTCCCTGGCGCATACTGGAGATACCTGTTGGGCTAGTTGGCCCTCAGGGACCCTCAGTATTGAAGGGGAAGTAATTCCCCAACTTACAAGTGGACAGGGGGCGTGTTTGCAGAGTGCTGCCAGGAGGGGGCGTGGCCTCCGGCGCAATGCCGGTCTTTTATTTATTTTATTTTTTTAAGAAGGAGGGCTGTTTGGCCCCCCTTCTTTTTCTAATTTATTGGCCCTGGGGACCCCATCCCCAGGGCCTGCCCCCTAATTCTTTTTTTTTTTAAACAATTTTGGAAGGGGGCGCGTGGCACCCCTCCCAAGGCCTTAATCGGCCCCGGGGACCCCAACTCCCCAGGGCATGGCCTTTTAAAAAAAAAAAAAAATCTTTAGGAGGGAGGCTGCGTTGCCCCCCTCCTCAGGCCACAGACCCCATCCCCCGGGGCCGGCCTTTGTTTTTTATTATTTTTAAAAAATATATATTTATAGAAACACCTAGGACATGCTGGACAAACTGTATGTACCTATCACCGTGACGATTTGCGTGATATTCATTAAAAGGCGACTATGCATACAATGAATCCACGTGGAATGTATTTACACCGCTAGTGAAGCTCTGACGTGTCTGACACCCTACCGTGCCTAATCTCGGCGCCCCCGCCAGTGGGTACTCTCCAAGGAGACACCCTTGTCGTTTATTTATACAAACATGGGTTGCTATTGATGGGCACATTTAATACACACGCACACCAAGCCATTCAAAGGGGATTCTGCGTAAATTCGACCAAAACTATGCAAGAAACCCCCCTCACGGTTAATAAAACACACATCCACCGCCGGATGTGTAATACTTTTTATTTTACTCTCTGGAAAGGAGACGAACCTCACTTGAGAGTCACAGCGCACTCCTGGCTGAGCCCAATGCTGTGTTACACCCACCAGTGCCTGCGGATGTGCCACAAACCTTTGTGTTGTATTCCACCAACTAGTGCGCATGCTATGACACTCTCTAGCCCATGTGCACTGTAACACCACCCCGTGAATATGTCATGGCACACTTGCCTTCGCACGGGTTATATTGCCCCATCTAACGTGCCTTTCTCGATGCCTATGTTATAACGCACAGCGCTATGCCTTACATATTACAATCTGGGATCCATATCTTTGTCACAGTGCATATGCAACGTTACACTCCCCAGCACATATTTTATATTACAACTTTAGAGACTAGTTAGGTTACACAACACTGCCCTGTGCATATTACACTACAAGGCACGTGCTAGTGCCTGTGCTATCTCGCGCTCTCCAATGAATATGTCACTGCGCACAATGTATTGCATATTATATTTCACGCCCCGGTTCATCTTATATCACACTTTTTGGTGCATAGTTTATACCACATACTATATCTAGTTTTCATTTTCAACCGTGCTCTCAGGACTATGTTCTATATAACACTGCGTTCACCGACCCTTTTCACGGGTATTACATTTTGCGATGGGGGTGGAGGGTCAGGGGGTGTTTCTGCCAAGTGAGCCCGGAGTCAAAGTCACAAACGTCCTCTCCTTCCTGAATAAAAGTGAGTTTATGCTGCATACTTGTTCATATTTTAAGCAGTGCGCACAGACACACATTTTAAAAACAATAAAGTTCCTAATACCCACCTTCTCTGAACAGTTATCTTGCTGCCCCATCCACCTCCTCCCTATCCTCTGTTGTCTGAATCCATGGACTAGCCTCCTCCCTCCTGCCATGCATGGTCTGATGTGCTGCCACTGCCCTCCATTTAGCATGATGTACCAGTCCACTCCTCCTGCCCTCCATTGCCCAATTCTATGCCCCATCATTGACCTCCTGCTTAGCCTCTGTGCTTAGCTTGCTGCCCCTATTCTCCTTCCCCCTGCCCTCTGATGTCTTTGTGCATGCCCCTGCTCCATCCTTTTTGCCCTCCATGTTCCATGGACCTGCCACTCCTATCTACTGAGTGTTCTGTTGAGCTGCCACTCCCCTCCCACCTGCCTAGCATTGTCAGATGACTGTAACCTGTCCCTGCCACCTCCACCCTGCCTGTCCACATGCCATGCCCCTATCCCCTTCCTCCTGTCCTCCATGGTCCATTTTACTGCCACACCCTTCTGCCCTCCCTGGTCTGTTGTGCTGCAACTGCTCCTCCTGCCTGCCCTGCTCGGTCTGTTGTAAGGCCCCTTCCCCTGAACTCTCTTGTCTGTGCCCAGGTCCTGACCCTCCCTTCTATCCTCCATGGTCCTTTGTGCATGCCCCTGCACCCTCCTTCTTGCCCATCATAGCCATTGTAGTGCCACTAACCCTCCCGCTTGCCATGCATGGTCTTCTAGGCTGCCACGGCCCCTCCCACCTTCCCTGTGTGGTCAGCTAGCTGCCCCTGACCCCCTCCCACCTTCCTTCCATGGTCTGTGTGTATGCCATCATAGTCTCACTGTTGCTCTCCATGGTGTGTCTTGTTTCTAGTGCCCATCCTACCTGACTTCCATGGTCATCTTGCTGCTCCTGCCCTGCCCCCTTGCCCCCAGCCCTCTGTTTCCATGTGCAGACCCCTATTCCCACCCTCCTGGCTTGTCTGTTCCATTGTAATGCCCCTGATCCGTCCCTCCTGCCCTTTATGGTCTGTTATGCTGCAGCTTTCTTGCCTGTCTGTCCATTATGGTCAGCTAGGCACCTTTGCCTCTTTCTCCTCTGTTCTCTGTTGTCCATGTGCATGGTCCTGTCCCCTCCCTATTGCTTTCTATGTATTGTTGTGCTGCACTCCCGTCCTGCATGCCCTGTGTGGTGTATTGTGCTGCTGCAAACCCTGATGCCTGCCCTGTAGAGTCAGTTTGGTGCACCTCTCCATGTCCCTCCTGTCCTCTGTTATCCGAGTCCATGTCCCTACCCCAATTCCTTCTGCCTTCCATGATCCAATTTACCATACTTGCTAACATTTTGAACTTGGTAAGAGGGAGATTTTGAAAAAGAACTGGGGTATTGATTTTCCCCTTTGACTTACATTGAAAAAGAGGAGATTGTTGACAGGAGACAGATCAAATAAAGCCCATTTGGGCTTAAAAACATTGGACGTTTCCTGGTTGAATCAGGTCTGTTGGCATGTATAGTTGTACTACCACTGCCTCTTCCTTCTGCCCACAATGACCTATTATATTGCCACAGCCTCTCTTGCCAGTCCTGTATTGTTGGTTTGTTGCCTTTGCCCCCCTTTCCACTACCCTCCATAGTCTGTTGTGCGGCCACTGCCCTTCCTGCCTGCCCAGTGTGGTCAAATTGTTTCCTCTGCACCCTCCTACCTGCCTTCAATTTTCAGAGTCCGTGCCCCTGGCCTCTGCCTCTCAACAGTATCCTAATGAACAGCTAGATTGCTAACATTCTATATTTATTACAAAAGTGTGGAACGCCTGACGTCATCTTGATGTAATCAAAACTAAAATACCTAGAGCATTTCCTTTAGAAATTACATATATGAGAGGGTCTTATTTGCATCAAAATTATGGTTAGTGCTCTAAAAAACTAAAATGAGGACATATTTTCTGAGTTTTCAAATAGCGACAAAGCACTTTTTAAATTATTTGTTCTCTTTTTTTAACCAGTTGACCACTTGATTAAATGTTGCACTTAGGGGAGAGGATGTGGTGTTACTTCCAGAGCTGCAGACTTTGCAACTGTTTCTGCTTCAGCTCAACATTCTGTGATTCTGGTCAAATCACTTAATCTCCCCATGTCTACAACCAAAATGAATTTGATCTTGTGTGATGTAACCAATGCTCATGTAAAGCACTCCAATACCTGACAAGTCTGCACTATATAAAACTGCAAAAACACTTCTGTCATTGGGCTACATGTGGGCTACATCTGGGTGATATTTGGGCTACATTTGGGCTCTTTTGTCTCTGGTGGCCATCTTGGGAGACTTATTTGTTATGAAGTTTCCTAATTTCCTCATTTACTGCAGTCTCCTCAGTAGGAAATACTTTCAGTTTTTTACTTTGGTTCCATCAAGAAGGCATTCAGATGTGTCACACATTTGCCATAAATTCTGAATGTTAGCACTGTAGTTGCTCATTAGATCACTGTAGTAAAGCCACTGCTCACCAGGGAAGACTGCTGCTGGTATTCAAAGTGCATGTTTCAGTCTGCATGTCAGAATTTTGTTTTATGAAATAGAAGAGGATTTGAGAAGTCAAAATGTGCCCTAATTTTTCTTTCTGCAGCACTAATCATAATTTCTATGGCAAAATGAACCCCCTCATCTTGTTCCTTTGCAAATTAAATGTTTTAAGTGTCACACTTTATTCCAATCAAGATGGCTTCAGGTGTGCCATACTTTTATCATAAATAAGACTGTTAGCGCTCTAGTTGTTCGTTAGAACACTCTGGGACATTCTGTCATTGGAATATACTTGGGCAACATCTGGGTGATATTTGTGCTACATTTGGGCTCTTTTGTTTCTGGTAGCCATCTTGGGAGACTTATTTGTTATGAAGTTTCCTAATTTCCTCATTTACTACAGTCTCCTCAGTAGGAAATACTTTCAGTTTTTTACTTTGATTCCATCAAGAAGGCATTCAGATGTGTCACACATTTGCCATAAATTCAGAATGGTAGCACTCTAGTTTCTCATTAGATCACTGTAGTAAAGCTACTGCTCACCAGGGAAGTCTGCTGCTGGTATTGAAAGTGCATGTTTCAGTCTGCATGTCAGAATTTTTTAATGAAATAGAAGAGGATTTGAGAAGTCACTCAAAATGTTCCCTAATTTTTCTTTCTGCTGCACTAATCATACTTTCTATGGCAAAATGATCCCCCTCATTTTGTTCCTTTTTAAATTAAATGTTTCAAGAGTTACCACTTTATTCTAATCAAGATGGCTTTAGGTGTGCAATACGTTTGTCATAAGTAGGACTGTTAGCGCTCTAGTTGTTCTTTAGAACACTCTGGGAAGCTGCAGTAGAACACAAAGGAATCAACTGACAGTCTCTGCCCTTGTTGGATGTACATGTTTTACTGAGAATGTCAGACTTCATTCTCACATGACTGAGAAAGATAATGTGAATTTACAGAAAATATGCTCTCAGTTTAGCTTATAGATCACCTTCCAAACCTCTGTGGGAAAAGCATGAGAAAATAGTTTTCTCTCAAACATGATTCATGATATCACAGTAGAAGGCTTTTTCACATGGTAAAATCACCTTATAACACACCACAATTCCTAAAATGAGTATGGTACCATCAACAAATGATTTATAATGTAACTAAAGTCTTAAAACCTTCTATTAACTGCAATGCTTTTTAATGAGGTGCTATCATGTATATTGGTCCCAAGATGGCTGCCAACACTTCTTGGATGAAGTACTGACAGCCAATCAGATCTAACGATGAGATGTGTGGTTAGGCTCCGCCCAGATATATATGTGATTTTGATTTTGATTTTCTCCGGAACTACTGAACGGATTTACACCATTTAAGCAAAAGGCATGACTCTGAACCAAGGTCTACCTTTCTGCCAAATTTGGTGTAATTCCGTTCAGCAGTTCGGGCTGTTGCTGCGGCTAAAGGTCCTATGGGAAATTGCATGGGGAAAACACGTTTTGGGACCCCCCTTTTTTCTCATCCCACGCTACACGAATCATCCCAAGACTTTCAGGATAGGAGCGGACCGGAGCTGGCCAAAAGTTTAGAAAATTTCGCAAAGATTCGTCAACGGGTGCCAAAGTTATCCCAAATAGAATGTTGCGGATTTCCTATGGAAAATAGGTCCTAATAACTATAACTACCTACTGGCAGTCGAATATATATATATATATATTCACTGAAAAAACCATAGGTTTCAGGCTCGTTATAGTTAGAAATTATTATTTTAAAAACCATAGAAATTCACAAAAAAAAACATAGGTTTCAGTCACGTTATACTTAGAAATTAGCATTTAAAAAACCATAGAAATTCACTGAAAAAACCATAGGTTTCTGGAACGTTATAGTTAGTTGGACATTTCACTCATAAGAAACCATAGAAATTCCAGTGTTATAGATAGTTCAGCTAACTATAACTCACGCCCCCGCAATTCACTGCTGATGACGTCACATATTACATCATTCATGACATGGTCAGTGACATCACTGATGACATCTCAAATGACATCACTGATGACATCACTGATGAGTGCGTGCACCCTACGCGACTTCATGTCAGCAAAAGATAAAATGAATCTGATTGGTTGAAATCAATTTCATTGTGAAAGAGGGAGGATCCATCCTTCTGATATTTCCCTTACTTTTTGTCCTTGATAGAGAGAAGACCTGTTTCTTGCTTCTCTTTATATTGATATACATTTCTTGTGTGTTTGTTTATTTTTAATACAACTATGGCTTCTAGGAAGAAAAGCATTGTTTGGTCCTTTTTTAGTGTACAAGAGGACCTGCGATGGATGCTGCTTCTGCCCCCCGCAACCTAGAACAGCACAGTACTCGTTGACCTCTCATGGCACTGCTCCACACTTCGGGGAGGACGCTTTCCATTAGCTGTGTTTTCTGATGACGTGTCGCGACGGCCCCGTCCAACAACAGAACTTGTTTAGATCGAAACCGACTCTTCCACTCTCTAACCGGAAGTGAAACCAGGCCACGCGGACACTTTCACAATACAACAGCCGGGAATGCACTTTTCGGTAATAAAACACATTCCTTCCTCCAATCAAATAAAAGACTCACTGAAGAACAGGGGCCAGTTTCGATCGGTAAACAGCTGTTACAACAACTTTTTTACTTCGCAATACCATTACAACGCATGCATTACCATGCATGCGTTGTATATCGCAAAGTCATTACAACGCATTTTTTTAGAACGCATGGTCATTTACCACGCATGCCTTTACAACGAATTTCATTGTAAAGGTATGTATGGTAAATGACCATGCATTCTAAAAAAAATGTAGACGATCCACGTCGTTGTAAGGAAACATAGGCTGTTCTGTTTCCTCACAACGACATTCACCGCCCCTCAGAGACAACGTGAAGCAGGAACCACGAGGAGTGACAGGTAAGGGGGATTGGGCATGGGGTTACTTTTCTAGGGTTTAGGTAGTGTAGGGGGTTGTGGTGGGGGTAGTGTTTTAGGGTTTAGGGTAGTGCAGTGGTGGTTGTGTAGTGTAGAGGGTTGTGCTGGGGTAGTGTTTTAGGGTTTAGGGTAGTGCAGTGGGGTTTGGGTTGTGAAGGAGGTCATGCTGAGGGTAGTGTTTTAGGGTTTAGGGTAGTGCAGTGGTGTTTATTTAGTGTAGAGGTCGTGCTGGGGGTAGATTTAGGGTTTAGGGTAGTGCAGTGGTGTTTTGGTAGTGTAGGGGGTCGTGCTGGGGGTAGATTTAGGGTTTAGAGTACTGCAGTGGTGTTTGTGTAGTGTAGGGGTCGTGCTGGGGTAGTGTTTTAAGGTTTAGGGTAGTGCAATGGTGTTTGGGTAGTGTAGGGGATTGTGCTGGGGTAGTGTTTTAGGGTTTAGGGTAGTGCGGTGGTGTTTGGGTAGTGTAGGAGGTGGTGCTGGGGGTAGTGTTTTAGGGTTTAGGGTAGTGCAGTGGTGTTTGTGTAGTGTAGGGGGTGGTGCTGGGGGTAGTGTTTTAGGGTTTAGGGTAGTGCAGTGGTGTTTGGGTAGCATAGGGGGTCATGCTGGGGGTAGTGTTTTAGGGTTTAGGGTAGTGCTGTGGTGTTTGTGTAGTGTAGGGGTGGTGCTGGGGGTAGTGTTTTAGGGTTTAGGGTAGTGCAGTGGTGTTTGGGTAGCGTAGGGGGTCATGCTGGGAGTAGTGTTTTAGGGTTTAGAGTAGTGCGGTGGTGTTTGGGTAGCATAGGGGGTCATGCTGGGGTAGTGCTTTAGGGTTTAGGGTAGTGCAGTGGTGTTTGTGTAGTGTAGGGGGTCATGCTAGGGAGTGTTTTAGGGTTTAGGTTAGTGCAGTGGTGTTTGTGTAGTGTAGGGGGTCATGCTGGGGTAGTGTTTTAGGGTTAAGGGTAGTGCGGTGGTGTTTGTATAGTGTAGGGGGTCGTGCTGGGGGCAGTGTTTTAGGGTTTAGGGTAGTGAAGTGGTGTTTGTGTAGTGTAGGGGGTCATGCTGGGGGTAGTGTTTTAGGGTTTAGGGTAGCGCAGTGGTTTTTGGGTAGTGTAGGGGTTGTGCTGGGGTAGTGTTTTAGAGTTTAGGGTAGAGCAGTGGTGTTTGGGTAGTGTAGGGGGCCATGCAGGTGGTAGGGTTTTAGGGTTTAGGGTAGTGCAGTGGTGTTTGGGTAGTGAAGGGGGTCATACTGGGGGTAGTGTTGTAGGGTTTGGGGTAGTGCAGTGGTGTTTGTGTAGTGTAGGGGGTCCTGTTTTAGGGTTTAGGGTAGTGCAGTGGTGTATGGGTAGTGTAGGGGGTCATGATGGGGGTAGTGTTTTAGGGTTTAGGGTATTGCAGTGGTGTTTGGGTAGTGTAGGGGGTCATGATGGGGATAGTGTTTTAGGGTTTGGGGTATTGCAGTGGTGTTTGGGTAGTGTAGGAGGTCGTGCTGGGGTAGTGCTTTAGGGTTTAGAGTACTGCAGTGGTGTTTGTGTAGTGTAGGGGTCGTGCTGGGGTAGTGTTTTAAGGTTTAGGGTAGTGCAATGGTGTTTGGGTAGTGTAGGGGATTGTGCTGGGGTAGTGTTTTACGGTTTAGGGTAGTGCGGTGGTGTTTGGGTAGTGTAGGAGGTGGTGCTGGGGGTAGTGTTTCAGGGTTTAGGGTAGTGCAGTGGTGTTTGTGTAGTGTAGGGGGTGGTGCTGGGGGTAGTGTTTTAGGGTTTAGGGTAGTGCAGTGGTGTTTGGGTAGCATAGGGGGTCATGCTAGGGGTAGTGTTTTAGGGTTTAGGGTAGTGCTGTGGTGTTTGTGTAGTGTAGGGGGTGGTGCTGGGGGTAGTGTTTTAGGGTTTAGGGTAGTGCAGTGGTGTTTGGGTAGCATAGGGGGTCATGCTGGGAGTAGTGGTTTAGGGTTTAGGGTAGTGCGGTGGTGTTTGGGTAGCATAGGGGGTCATGCTGGGGTAGTGCTTTAGGGTTTAGGGTAGTGCAGTGGTGTTTGTGTAGTGTAGGGGGTCATGCTAGGGAGTGTTTTAGGGTTTGAGTTAGTGCAGTGGTGTTTGTGTAGTCTAGGGGGTCGTGCTGGGGTAGTGTTTTAGGGTAGTGTGGTGGTGTTTGTATAGTGTAGGGGGTCGTGCTGGGGGCAGTGTTTTAGGGTTTAGGGTAGTGATGTGGTATTTGTGTAGTGTAGGGGGTCATGCTGGGGGTAGTGTTTTAGGGTTTAGGGTAGCGCAGTGGTTTTTGGGTAGTGTAGGGGTTGTGCTGGGGTAGTGTTTTAGAGTTTAGGGTAGAGCAGTGGTGTTTGGGTAGTGTAGGGGGTCATGCTGGGGGTAGGGTTTTAGGGTTTAGGGTAGTGCAGTGATGTTTGGGTAGTGACGGGGGTCGTGCTGGGGGTAGTGTTTTAGGGTTTAGCGCAGTGGTGTTTGAGTAGTGAAGGGGGTCATGCTGGGGGTAGTGTTGTAGGGTTTGGGGTAGTGCAGTGGTGTTTGTGTAGTGTAGGGGGTCCTGTTTTAGGGTTTAGGGTAGCGCAGTGGTGTATGGGTAGTGTAGGGGGTCATGATGGGGGTAGTGTTTTAGGGTTTGGTGTAGTGCAGTGGTGTTTGTGTAGTATAGGGGGTCGTGTTTTATGGTTTAGGGAAGTGCAGTTGTGTTTGGGTAGTGTAGGGGGTTATGCTGGGGGTAGTGTTTTAGGGTTTAGGGTAGTCCAGTGGTGTTTGGGTAGTGTAGGGGGTCATGCTGGTGGTAGTGTTTTAGGGTTTAGGGTAGTGCAGTGGTGTTTGTGTAGTGTAGGGGGTCATCCTGGGGGTAGATTTAGGGTTTAGGGTAGTGCAGTTGTGTTTGGGTAGTGTATGGGTTCATGCTGGGGGTAGTGTGTTAGGGTTTAGGGTAGTGCAATGGTGTTTGGTTAGTGTAGGGGGTCATGCTGGGGGTAGTGTTTTAGGGTTTTGGGCAGTGCAGTGGTGTTTGGGTAGTGTAGGGGATCGTCATGCTGGGGGTAGTGTTTTAGGGTTTAGGGTAGTGCAGTGATGTTTGGGTAGTGTGGGGGGTTGCGCTGGGGTAGTGTTTTAGGGTTTAGGGTAGTACAGTAGTGTTTGGGTAGTATAGGGGGTCATGCTGGGGTATTGTTTCTGTGTTTAGGGCAGTACAGTGGTGTTTGTGTAGTGGGCAGCGCATGCGCTGCATCGCTAGGCGAGGCCTAAAAAGCATTGTACCAAGATGGCTGCCAACACTTCCTGGATTGAAGTGTTGGAAGCTAATTAGAGCCAAGCTGGTGCTTGTGTAGTTAGGTCCTGCCCAGATATATAAAGATTTTTTTCCTTTAATATCTCAAAAACTACTGAACGGATTTACACCATTTTAAAAAAAGGACGCTTTCTGAACCAAGCACTACCTTTTTGCCAAATTTGGTGTAATTCCGTTCAGCAGTTCGAGCTGTAGCCGTGTCTAATGTTTCCTATGGGAAATGCATTTTTCGACCTCTTTTTTTTAAATTTCTTAGGAACTACTTAACGGATTTACACCATTTAACAAAAAGGTCTCTTTCTGAACCAAGGGCTACCTTTTTGCCAAATTTGGTGTAATTCCGTTCAGCAGTTCGAGCTGTAGCCGTGTCTAAAGTTTTCTATGGAAATGAACATGGAAAAAATAAGTTTTGGGACCCCCCTTGTTTCTCGGCCCCTGCTTGGCAAATCACCCCAAAACTTTCAGGATAGGAGCTGACCGGAGCGGGCCATAAGTTTTGAAAATTTCGCGAAGATTCGTCAACCGGCGTCAAAGTTATTGGGAAAACAAAAACCGCTTTTCCTATGGAAACTAGGTCCTAACTCTAACTAACTACTGGTGACCGCCAGTAGATAATAAATATATATATATTCACTGAAAAAACCATAGGTTGCAGAGACGTTATAGTTAGAAATTAGCATTTAAAAAAGCTTTGAAATTCACTGAAAAAACCATAGGTTTCAGAGACGTTATAGTTATATATTAGCATTTAAGAAACCTTAGAAATTCACAGAAAAAAAGATTTTCAGGGGTGTTATAGTTAGCTGGACATTTCAGTCGTACAAAACCATAGAAATTCCTCCGTTATAGTTAGTTCTGCTAACTATAACTCACGAGCCCGCAATGCCCTGCTGATGATGTCATATATTACATCATTCATGACATGGTCAGTGACATCACTGATCACATCACTGATGACATCTCAAATTACATCACTGATGACATCATCCAGTGAATGTGGTTTAGTTTGAAATTTAAATATGTATTATATATATACCAATCTTTATTGAATATTGAGTGGATATATAACTGTCTGGATGGAGCATTTAGGAGCTGTATGACTGTCTGTTTAAGTCAGTAATTAAAAGTGTCTCACTTGATACATGGATTAGTAACTAAACTATGTGAATGTGTGCATATGTGTATATAAGAGTCAGTGATTGTGAGAGTAACTATATGAATGAATGTATAATTGCAATGGTGATTTTTTAACATATTAACTATGAGTTACTATGTGTTTGAATAAATGAGGTGTAAGTGAGTAAATGTAAGTGTGATTAATTATTTTCATGAGTGAGTAGGATGACTGCATAACCGACTAAGATGACTGCTGATGTGTCAATGTCTATATATATGTGTATAAGTGAGGTGTATCAGATTGTCACGTGGATGATGTCATCAGTGATGTCATCAGTAACGTCATTTGAGATGTCATCAGTGATGTCATCAGTGATGTCACTGACCATGTCATGAATGATGTAATATGTGACATCATCAGCAGTGCATTGCGGGGGCGCGAGTTATAGTTAGCAGAACTAACTATAACAGAGGAATTTCTATGGTTTTGTACGAGTGAAATGTACAGCTAACTATAACACCCCTGAAACCTATGGTTTTTTCTGTGAATTTCTAAGGTTTTTTAAATGCTAATTTCTAACTATAACGTCTCTGAAACCTATGGTTTTTTCAGTGAATTTCAAAACTTTTTGAAATGCTAATGTTTAAGTGTAATAGTAGTTATACCTATTTTTTTGTACTGATTTTGTACAGTTTTTTTAACTTTCTATTTATAAATATTTCATTCATTAAATAACATTATATATTTTTCTGAAAATTGCAAAAAAAAATTACAAATAATTTAAACTGAAATATTGTTTAATTTGTGTGTTTTCTTTTATTCTTTTAATATATTTATATTATTATTTTCTTTAAAAAAAAATCCAAAATTTTTTTGGAGTCACGCTCCCACAGCGTACACCTCACGGTGGGTGCGCGGATTCTAGCCACCATTTTAGAAACGTCATGAAGAATCCGCGTTTGGTGTACGATGGCTGCGTGTTTCTCAGTTACATCATATACATTTAATATTACATGATGTGCGCGATAGGTATGCGACCAGTACGCGACTCCTGCTCCTGTGCATTCGCAACACATGCGCATTACGGTACGCGATGCTTGCGCTGTGGCGGGTCCCGCGTTACGTCATATACGTGCTGGGGCGCTCTGGGTGCATGACTCCCGCAAATTTTTTTTATGTTCTAAAATTATATGTATTTGTGTTTGACATTATTATTATTTTTAAATATATTTTCGCGAAGTCTCGTCGGGTGCGTGCTTCGTGAGTGCAGAGTGCGCGGATCCTATGTGACCTAAAAAAAAAAGATTTCATTGGTTCATAACATTTCCCACTGTAACTATTGAAGGACCCCACCCATTTTAATAATTCTTGTTGGAGCATCTCTAGAGAGACATCTCTCTTCCTACAAGAACCCTTTTTGCTTATTTTTTTTGGTGTTTTTCAAAAAATATCAAACAAAATGGCATATGGACAGCAGCAGCAGCAGGAGGAAGTATCTTCTGAAGAAGAATTCTTGCAGGAGGCACCACGTCCACAGAGGCCGGAATCTGTCGTGTGGAAATTCTTCAGTTTTCCACCTGGAGAGAAGAAAGTAAATGCGAGAAAGGTGACGTGCAAAATTTGTGACCAAGTCCTATCAAGAGGCAGTGAAAAAAAATACTCTTGTGGCACTGCTTCTATGTACAAGCATCTCCGGACCACACATCCTCTCAATCTTGCTCGGGAGGAAATAAGGCGAGCTGCTTTGAACCCCTCACCTGCTGTGGCAAGTACATCTGGAGCGTCCTCAGGAACACCTGCAATGGACATTAGGCCAGAATTCGCCTTTCTCGAGCAACACTGCGTGAAGTGTAAGAAACTTATATGCTTCAGTGAGCAGTCGGTGGATGCAGTTTGTGCTGCGCAACGCAACCATCGTTGTTAATTTTTTTGTTTTTTTGTTTTTAGAATGATAAGTAATTCCAAATGTTTCCCATTTTATTCATTCTTTTTTTTGTTCATTTTTTGAAAAAACACCCCAAAAAATACAAAATTGTTCAAATTTTTTTTTTTTAAATAAAAAAGAAGAAAAAAATTGCTTATCAGAACTACCTTATCTAGTTAAAGAAAGAACTATAATTGCAAGGTAATGTGTGAAAGTTTGGTTCAATATATGTATACAGCATGATTGACTGAAAGAATGCATTAGTAGTGTATGGTGAATTTATAGGTGAAGATTTATGAGGAAGTACTGCAGCGTGACACTGCAAGCTCTTTAGCTGCACTGCACTGTGGCGCTTCTAAAGCACAGGGATGTGACATAAGTACATGAATATGTTGCAACTCTGTGCTTCCCTCTGCACTGCTGCACAAGCTGCAGCCATGCGGTGACACAGGCACCCTTGCACCATGGTGCAAGGATGTCTGTGTTGTGTGGAGATTGTTTTTGTGCAGGAAGGGACACCTTCCTGCACAAAAACAATCAGTAAAGGCATTTTCCTCTTTCAATGTATGGTGTGGAATGCAGCATGCAGTGAAAGAGGAAAAAATTAGGAGAAATTAAAACAATTCTCCTCGTTGCGCCTTGCTACACCAACTCTAGGATGGCGCAGCATTCACACACATCTCCAGATTTACGATTTCTCATAAATCTGGAGATGTGTCTTGTTCTATGGGTGTTGCGTGGGAACACCCACAGCAACACCTATGGGACGCCCCTTCAACGCAAAGTTCTGTGTATGAAGGGGTCGTATTTACAAGGAGAGGAAAAACCACGCAGGGTGGCTTTTCCTCTCCTTGTAAATATGAAAGAGTGCCTGGCGCCATCACTACTTTACAAAATGTGACGTACTGGTGGCGCCGGGGGCTTGTAAATCTGCCCCATAAGTGCTTAGGTATTGGCAGACTGATACAATAAGAACATAGTGCTGGATGGGTATCCTACGCTGCATTGGTACTACTTCAGAATTTAATGGAGTGGACCAATAGTATGTATCTGCTTAGAGATTTGTAGGGATTATGCACAGAATTTTTTATGTGTGCTTGTGTTGGTGCCTAGGTCATTTTATAAGAATACCACTAGTAACTGGAATGATGACAGTGCTGCAAACAGAGTGAACACTTAATTTATAAGTGTTACGTATTGGTGGAGTGATAGGATAAGTAGATAGTGGTAGATAAGTGATTAAAGAAGTGCATGGGACAGACGGGACGAATCCTACGCTGCATGAGTACTAACTGGGTATTTAGAAGAGTGTATCAATAGTATGTAGCTAGTTAGAGGTCTGCTTGGATAGTGCACAAAATAATATAGATGTACTTGTGTTAGTAGCTAGGCCATTCCATAAGTTCATGACGAGTAACTAGAATAATTACAGTATTACAAACAGAGGGTATAGTGAATTTATAAGTGCTTAGGTATTGGTGGAGTAATAGGATAAGTAGATAGTGCTGGATCGGTGATTGGAGAAATGCATGGGACAGACAGGAGGATGCCTACACTGCATAGGTACTAACTGGGTGTTTAGAAGAGCGTATCAATAGCTTGTAGCTGGTTAGAGATGTGCATGCATAATGTACAAAATATTGTACCTGCACTTGTGTTTTTGACTACGCCAATCCTTAAGTATACGACTAATAACTGGAGTAATTTCAGTGTTGCAAAGAAAGTGCGTGCTGAAATTATAAGTGCTTAGGTATTGGTGGAGTGATAGGATACGTAGATAGTGCTGGATGGGTGAATGGAGAAGTGCATGGGACAGACAGATGGATTCCTAGACTGCATAGGTACTAACTGGGTATTTAGAAGAGCGTATCAATAGTATGTAGCTGGTTAGAGGTCTGCATGCATAGTGTACAAAATATTGTACCTGCACTTGTGTTAGTGGCTAGGCCATTCCTTAAGTATATGACTGATCACTGGAGTAATTTCAGTGCTGCAAAGAGTGCATGCTAAATTTATTAGTGCTTAGGCATTGGCAGAGAGATAGGATACATAGATAGTGCTGGATGGTTGAATGGAGAAGTGCATGGGACAGACAGAAGGATTCCTAGACTGCATAGGTACTAACTGAGTATTTAAAAGACTGTATCAAAGCTATGTAGCTGATTAGAGGTCTGCATGCATAGTGCACAGAATATTGTAGCTGTACTAGTATTGGTGTGTCTATGGTTTCAAGAATGGTAGTCTGTATTTTAGGATGTGAGGAGGTGCATCAGATGATCACGTAGATTATGTCATGAGTGATGTCATTTGAGATGTCATGAGTGATGTCACTGACCATGTCATGAGTGATGTAATATGTGACGTCATCAGCAGTGCATTACTTTAATCCAAAAAGCTGGCGGCCATATTGGCCTGGTCACGATGTGAAAATTCAGGAATTGATACAATAAAGAAAAGAAAATATGCACACAATGTCATTTCAGCATATCTTGCCCCTTGACCGCCATACCTGTATGTTCGTCAAGGTGACTTATTCATAATAAACATACTTAGAATTGCAAACATCAACATAAACAATGGACTACACATTACTTTAAATTGAAAGGCTATCGGCCATATTAATCTGGGCACGTTGCGTATTATAATGGTTCTTACACGAAAGAAAAGGAAAAAAAGGGGTGTTAATATACACACACTCTGGCACATGCATCAAGCAAAATTGCCCTCGCTAAAATAGCGAATCGCTAAAATAGGCCGTTAGCGAGGGCCAAACAACAGATTCCAATGCATCAACCCCAATAGCGAAAAAACTAAAGAATCGCTAAAATAAACCCCGGTAAATTACAGAATCGCAAAATAAAGAATCGGAAATAGCGAAAACACCAATAGCGCATGCCAATAGCGATTAGCAAACAAAGAATCGCAAAAGAATGCATCAAAAATCGCTAATACCGAAAACCATCAAATTCGCTATTTTGCATGAGCAGAATAAGGGGAATCTCAACCAGGAGGTAAAGTTGCAGAAACACCTCCTTGAGAGGGTATTCAGAGTGCACATTACATTGCTGGGCCAAAATGAGGATGAAGTATATGACAATTACCGTCTGAATCGTGCCATGATAATGCGCCTAATTGCTGACCTGGAACCACTACTGCAGCACCAGAAACATAGGACCAATGTCATTCCTGCGCACGTCCAGGTCCTATGCAGCCTGCACCTACTGGCATCTGGAAGTTTCCAGGGGGTTGTAGCGGTAGCGGGAGGCGTATCACAAAGACAGGTGGTGCTTTGCAATATAACCCCGAGACCTGCTGCAGGATTGTAGCAGTATGTGCCATGCTGCACAACATTGCAACCAGAAGGGGGATACCCATAGAGATGGACAGAAACGACAACGATCGGGATGACCAACCACCCGCACAACACTGACAGTCCCACGTGCCAAACACAGCTGAAGGTCAAAGGAGGCGGACATACATCACACAACATCACTTCAGAGCCAGGTAAGAATGAGCCATGACAATATATTGTGGAGTGCTAATGTTTACTCCACATGAGCACTTGTCAAAGTGAATTTACATGAGTAGAATAAATGACAGTGATTCTGCACATTGTGGAAAAAAACAGATCCGTTGGCATCACGGGAGTACAAACGCAAAATGCAAGTGGCCCATGGTTACACCACCATGGACAAAGATGCGGGACTGAATGTCTAGTGCCGCTTCCCACGTAACCCCAGCCTCCTGTCGCGTGTCTCCTCTACCTCACCACGCTGTGTGTCTGTGGCTGTAGAGCTGCGCGAACTGCGCCTCCTGTTACAGGTCTCCGGCACGGACACGCTGCTCACACTTGATGCGGCCTCACTGCCCTCCTCCCCTCCCAAGTTGCTGGCACTAAATGTGCCAGACTGCAAGTTTTCAACTGAAGTGGTCACCTGGCCTAAGTCCTTCGCTACATCCCCACAGTAATTCCCTAGGTCCACCTGCAGTGACACGGAGCGGCGGGACAAAACTGCAGTGCTGTTGCAGAGCTTGGTGATGGCCCTGGTAGATGCAGTAGTACGGAGCAAGTTCTGCCGATGCCTCCTGCCATCGCTGTGTTGTCCTGTTAGGATGGCACGGGTGAGCTCCTGTAGGCTCTTGTTGATGTCACGATTCCCCTCAGCTACAACTGTGGTCATGTGACGCACAGTGTCTGTCAGAGTGCACATGTGTTTTGCCAGTTTGGAGATGTTGAGGTTCATTGTTCCCATATGTCTCCCCTGCAGGCGCTGAACACGCAGCATCTGGGCCTCTACACCACCATAGATGTTTGTTGGCTGTTTGGGGAGCTCAGCAATACTGCGCATGGACGTGTGCTGCTGTGTGACTCGGCCACGTGCTGGTGTTGGAGCTGGCAGAGTCTCTCCATCGGTCTCTGCCGGTGTCTCGCTGTCATCAGAGTCCACCGGAGATGCATCTGTGTGTGAAACAGTGCATTGTTAGTTTATTTTGTAACTAAATCTGTTTATCATTCCGCATAATTTTACTACAATAAATGACATATTTAGACACACTGTTGGGCCTTTACTGCTGGTCTCATTTATTGTGCATTGGTGATCATACATGCACACTTGGCTAACATGACTACAACTCCCATGATGCAATACTAATGTGAGGGTATATGTGTTATGCACTTCTCCCTGCACACTGTGATTAACCTGGGGGGATGGGCATGGGTATACAATACGCAGCGTATAAGCACAGGCATGCATCTGTGGTTGCTGCGCCGGAGGTGTCCATCTGGGTTACTCCGACGACTGCCTCTGGCTCAATGGTTCCCTCAATGAGCTCCTCCAGGGCCGTGTTGGCAGGTACTCTGGATGGCCCCCCTCCTGTGCCAGCTGCTTCCTTGACCCTTTCGGCAATGCACTCCTTTGCCCTTTTCCTGAGGTCATACCACCTCTTCTTAAGGTCATCTATGCTGCAGTGCGTGACTCCAACAGCATTCACCCTCTCCCTAATGCGAAGCCATATCTTGTGCTTCTCGGCTTCGGGCACCTTGAGTGACAGCTTCCCAAACAGCTTATCATGCTTGCTGCTCACCCCCTCGATCAAATGCTCCAGTTCCCTGTCAGAGAACTTTCTCTTCCTCTTCCTGGGCGTGTCTGATGGATTAGATGCATTCTTGTCCATCCTGGATAACTGTAGTCTGGATGGGTTCTGAGGGTGTAGTCTCTTGACTCAGCTTGTATGCTCTGCCTCCTCCTGTGAGCTCCTCAGGGCACTGAATGAGGCATGGGCTGGATGACTTCCTGGTTGTGATGTCATCAGCCTGCTTCAGGTGCGACACGTTTTTTTGCAAATTCGCTATCTCCGAATTCGCAAATACCGAATTCGGTATTACCGATTTCGGTATTTGCTAATCTTTATTTTAAGGAATCGCTATTGTGTTTTCCGTTAGTTTTAGCGATTTTTAAGGAATCACTTGATTTTACCGAATCTGTACATGCATCCCAAAAAACGATTCCATATTTGCGATTCCTTATTTATCGCTAATAAGGACTCGCTTTTCAGAATTTTGATGCATGTGCACCACTATCCCTAAATAAATTTCTAGCGATTATAGTTCCATTCCATTCACAGCTCATTTGAGATGTCATGAGTGATGTAACTGACCATGTCATGAATGATGTAATGTCTAAGGTCATTTGCAGTACATTGCGGGGGCGTAAGTTATAGTTATCTCAGGTAACTATAACTGCTGAATTTAACTGGTTATGTATGAGTGAAATCTGAGTCTAACTATACCATCCCTGTAATCTTTGTTTTTTTCAGCAAATTTCTAGTTTTTTTTAAAGATTAAGTAAGATGCATATCACAATCGATGGTGGGGGGTTGGAAGCAGGGCCTGGCATTGTGCTGCCCCCACCCAAGCTTGCTGCTCCTGCCTTCCCTCCTCCTAGCTATCCATTGTCCAAATCCATGTCCGTGCTCCCTTATTACAGCCCTGTGTGGCCGTTGTTCTGCCACTGGCCTTCCCGCCTTCTCTGAACAGTTAGCTTGCAGCCCCATCCACCTCCTCCCTATCCTCTGTTGTCTGAATCCATGGACTAGCCTCCTCCCTCCTGCCATGCATGGTCTGATGTGCTGCCACTGCCCTCCATTTAGCATGATGTACCAGTCCACTCCTTCTGCCCTCCATTGCCCAATTCTATGCCCCATCATTGACCTCCTGTTTAGCCTCTGTGCTTAGCTTGCTGCCCCTATTCTCCTTCCCCCTGCCCTCCGATGTCGTTGTGCATGCTCCTGCTCCATCCTTTTTGCCCACCATGTTCCATGGACCTGCCACTCCTATCTACTCTGAGCGTTCTGTTGAGCTGCCACTCCCCTCCCACCTGCCTAGCATTGTCAGATGACTGTAACCTGTCCCTGCCACATCCACCCTGCTTGTCCACATTCCATGCCCCTATCCCCTTCCTCCTGTCCTCCATGGTCCATTTTACTGCCACACCCTTCTGGCCTCCCTGGTCTGTTGTGCTGCAACTGCTCCTCCGGCCTTCCCCGCTTGGTCTGTTGTGAGGCCCCTTCCCCTGAACTCTCTTGTCTGTGCCCAGGTCCTGACCCTCCCTTCTATCCTCCATGGTCCTTTGTGCATGCCCCTGCACCCTCCTTCTTGCCCATCATAGCCATTGTGCTGCCACTAACCCTCCCGCTTGCCATGCATGGTCTTCTGTGCTGCCACGACCCCTCCCTCCTTCCCTGTGTAGCCAGCTAGCTGCCCCTGAACCCCTCCCGCCTTCCCTCCATGGTCTGTGTGTATGCCATCATACTCTCATTGTTGCTCTCCATGGTGTGTCTTGCTTCTAGCGCCCATCCTGCCTCACCTCCATGGTCATCTTGCTGCTCCTGCCCTGCCCCCTTGCCCCCAGCCCTCTGTTTCCATGTGCAGACCCCTATTCCCTCCCTGGCTTGTCTTTTTCATTGTAATGCCCCTGATCTGTCCCTCCTGCCCTTTATGGTCTGTTATGCTGCAGCTTTCTCACCTGTCTGTCCATTATGGTCAGCTAGCTACCATTGCCTCTTTCCCCTCTGTTCTCTGTTGTCCATGTGCATGGTCCTGTCCCCTCCCTATTGCTTTCTATGGATTGTTGTGCTGCACTCCCGTCCTGCATGCCCTGTGTGGTGTATTGTGCTGCTGCAAACCCTGATGCCTGCCCTGTAGGGTCAGTTTGGTGCACCTCCCCATGTCCCTCCTGTCCTCTGTTATCTGAGTCCATGTCCCTACCCCAATTCCTCCTGCCTTCTATGATCCAATGTACCATACTTGCTAACATTTTGAACTTGGTAAGAGGGAGATTTTGAAAAAGAACTGGGGTATTGATTTTCCCCTTTGACTTACATTGAAAAAAGAGATTGTAGACAGGAGACAGATCAAATAAAGCCCATTTGGGCTTAAAAACATTGGACGTTTCCTGGTTGAATCGGGTCTGTTGGCATGTATAGTTGTACTACCACTGCCTCTTCCTTCTGCCCACAATGGGCTATTATATTGCCACAGCCTCTCTTGCCAGTCCTGTATTGTTGGTTTGTTGCCCCTGCCCCCCTTTCCACTGCCCTCCATAGTCTGGCTTGCGGCCACTGCCCTTCCTGCCTGCCCAGTGTGGTCCAATTGTTGCCTCTGCACCCTCCTACCTGCCTTCAATTTTCAGAGTCCGTGCCCCTGGCCTCTGCCACTCAACAGTACGTTAATGAACAACTAGAATGCTAACATTCTATATTTATTACAAAAGTGTGGAACGCCTGACGTCATCTTGATGCAATCAAAACTGTAATACCCAGAGCATTTCCTTTAGAAATTACATATATGAGAGGGTCTTATTTGCATCAAAAGTATGGTTAGTGCTCTAAAAAACTAAAATGAGGACATATTTTCTGAGTTTTCAAATAGCAACACAGCACTTTTGAATTATTTGTTATCTTTATGTTTTTTATCCAGTTGACCACTTGATTAAATGTTGCACTTAGGGGAGAGGATGTGGTGTTACTTCCAGAGTTGCAGACTTTGTAACTGGGGAACCAGGTTGGAGTTTCTGCTTCAGCTCGACATTCTGTGATTCTGGTCAAATCACTTAATCTCCCCATGTCTACAACCAAAATGAATTTGTTGTTGTGTGATGTAACCAATGCTCATGTAAAGCACTCCAATACCTGACAAGTCTGCACTATATAAAACTGCAAAAACACAAAAAATATTTTTTTTGCACACTTCTGTCATTGGGCTATACTTGGGCTACATCTGGGTGATATTTGGTCTACATTTGGGCTCTTTTGTCTCTGGTGGCCATCTTGGGAGATTTATTTGTTAGGAAGTTTCCTAATTTCCTCATTTACTGCAGTCTCCTCAGTAGGAAATGCTTTCAGTTTTTTACTTTGGTTCCATCAAGAAGGCATTCAGATGTGTCACACATTTGCCATCAATTCTGAATGTTAGCACTCTAGTTGCTCATTAGATTACTGCAGTAAAGCTACTGCTCACCAGGGAAGTCTGCTGCTGGTATTCAAAGTGCATGTTTCAGTCCGCATGTCAGAATTTTTTAATGAAATAGAAGAGGATTTGAGAAGTCAAAATGTGTCCTAATTTTTCTTTCTGCAGCACTAATCATAATTTCTATGGCAAAATGAACCCCCTCATTTTGTTCCTTTGCAAATTAAATGTTTTAAGTGTTACCACTTTATTGCAATCAAGATGGCTTCAGGTGTGCCATACTTTTGTCATAAGTAAGACTGTTAGCGCTCTAGTTGTTCTTAAGAACACTCTGGGACATTCTGTCATTGGGCTATACTTGGGCTACAGCTAGGTGATATTTGTGCTGCCTTTGGGCTCTTTTGTCTCTGGAGGCCATCTTGGGAGACTTATCTGTTATGAAGTTTCCTAATTTCCTCATTTACTACAGACTCCTCAGTAGGAAATACTTTCAGTTTTTTACTTTGATTCCAACAAGAAGGCATTCAGATGTGTCACGCATTTGCCATAAATTCTGAATGTTAGCACTCTAGTTGCTCATTAGATCACTGTAGTAAAGCTACTGCTTACCAGGGAAGTCTGCTGCTGGTATTGAAAGTGCATGTTTCAGTCTGCATGCCAGAATGTTTTTATGAAATAGAAGAGGATTTGAGAAGTCACTCAAAATGTACCCTAATTTTTCTTTCTGCAGCACTAATCATACTTTCTATGGCAAAATGAACCCCCTCATTATGTTCCTTTTTAAATTAAATGTTTTAAGAGTTACCACTTTATTCCAATCAAGATGGCTTCAGGTGTGCAATACGTTTATCATAAGTAGGACTGTTAGCGCTCTAGTTGTTCTTTAGAACACTCTGGGAAGCTGCAGTAGAACACAAAGTAATCAACTGACAGTCTCTGCCCTTGTTGGATGTACATGTTTTACTGAGAATGTCAGACTTCATTCTCACATAACTGAGAAAGATAATGTGAATTTACAGAAAATATGCTCTCAGTTAAGCTTATAGATCACCTTCCAAACCTCTGTGGGAGAAGCATAAGAAAATAGTTTTATCTCAAACATGATTCATGATATCCCAGCAGAAGGCTTTTTCACATGGTAAAATCACCTTACAACACACCACAATTCCTAAAATGAGTATGGTACCATTAACAAATGATTTATAATGTAACTAAAGTCTTAAAACCTTCTAGTAACTGCAATGCTTTTTAATGAGGTGCTATCATGTGTATTGGTCCCAAGATGGCTGCCAACACTTCTTGGATGAAGTGCTGACAGCCAATCAGATCTCACGATGAGATGTGTGGTTAGGCTCCGATATATATATATTTCTTTTTCCATTAATATTTTAAAAACTACTGAATGGATTTACACCATTTAACCAAAAGGAACGACTCTGAACCAAGGGCTACCTTTCTGCCAAATTTGGTGTAATTCTGTTCAGCAGTTCGGGATGTAGCTTCGACTAAAGGTTCCTATGGAAAAATGCATGGGGAAAACATGTTTTGGGAACCCCCTTTTTTCTCGGCCCCTGCTTGACGAATCACCCCAGACTTTCAGGATAGGAGTGGACCGGAGCTGGCCAAAAGTTTTGAAAGTTTCGCGGAGATTCGTCAACCGGCGCCAAAGTTATTGGGAATAGAATGTTGCGGATTTCCTATGGAAAATAGGTCTTAACTATAACTACCTACTGGCGACCGGCAGTAGGTAATATACATATATATATATATATATATATATATATATATATATATATATATATATATATATATATATATATTTATATATGTATTATCTACTGGCGGTCGCCAGTAGATAGTAATAGTTAGGACCGTGTTTCCTTAGGAAATCCGCAACATTCTATTTGGAATAACTTTGGCGCCGGTTGTTGAATCCTCGCGAAATTTTCAAAATAGGTGGGGCGCTCCGCTCCTACCCTGAAAGTCTCGGGGGGATTCGTCAAGCAGGGGCTGAGAAAAAAGGGGGTCCCAAAACGCGTTTTCCCCATGCAATTTTCCATACGGACCTTTAGTCCAAGGTACAGCCCGAACGGCTGAACAGAATTACTTGAAATTTGGCAAAGAGGTAGTCCTCAGGTCAGGCATCTGCCTTTTGCATATATGGTGTCAATCTGTTCAGTAGTTCCTGAGAAAATCAAAAGTAAAATCATATACATATCTGGTCGGAGCCTAACCACACATCTCATCGTGAGATCTGATTGGCTGTCAGTACTTTATCCAAGAAGTGTTGGCAGCCTTCTTGGGACCAATATACATGAAAGCACCTCATTAAAAAGCATTGCAGTTAATAGAAGGTTTTAAGACTTTAGTTACATTATAAATCATTTGTTGATAGTACCATACTCATTTTAGGAATTGTGGTGTGTTCTAAGGTGCTTTTACCATGTGAAAAAGCCTTCTGCTGTGATATCACGAACCATGTTTGAGAGAATAAAGACCGGCATCGCGCCGGAGGCCATGCCCCCTCCTTGCAGCACTCTGCAAACGCGCCCCCTGGCCAGTTGTAAGTTGAGGAATTAATTCCCCTTCAATACTGAGGGTCCCTGAGGGCCAACTAGCCCAACAGGTATCTCCAGTATGCGCCAGGGAGCTGCGTTGCAGACAGGTGTTCTGAGGCCACGCCCCTTTTTACACCTCCATGCAACGCAGCTCTGTGGCGCTTACTGGAGGTACCTAGTGGGCTAGTTTGACCCTAGGGACCCTTAGGATTCAAGGAGACTTAATCTCTCAACTCAGAACGCCCACAGGCCCTGTGACGCGTTTTTAAGTTGGGGAAATAATTCCCTTTCAATCCTGAGGGACCCTGGGGTCCAACTAGCCCACCATGTGCTTCCAGTAAGCACCACTGCTCTGCGTTGCAGAGAGGTGGTGCAGGCCGTGCCACTTTTTACACCTCTCTGCAACGCAGCTCTGTGGCGCTTACTGGAGGTACCTAGTGGTCTAGTTGGACCCTAGGGACCCTCAGGATTCAAGGGGACTTAATCTCCCAACTTAAAACGGCTACAGGGCGTGTTTACACAGTGGGGAAGGGAGGGGACGGGGCATGAGGTGACGTGTTCAAACACGCCCTGTGGTGCGTTTTAAGAGGTAGTTTTAATCCCCTGCCCTATTATATACTAGGGGCTTACAGAGGAGGTCATGCTAATCACAGGGGGACCCCAACACATAGTGTATGTAGGTGTTTTCACTGTATTCTGAGTGTCTTTAAACATAGCACTGGCTCTAGGACTGGTTAGTCAGACTCAGTTACCACCAGTATCCGTCTGAAAAAGTTGAGGGTACAGGATGATTTTGCAACAAGGCTTGTTTCTGCTCTTCTGTTTGTTCTTTCTGCACGTTATACTTCTTCCTGCACTTTTCTTCGTCTTTGAGGACTTCTGTTGCTTCTTTCTGCATTTCTTTTTTTTCTTTCTGTGCGTTTTTCCTTTTTTCTTCACATGTCCTATCTCTGTAGGCATAGCTAGAAATTAGCATTTAAAAAACCTTTGAAATTCACTGGAAAAAAACATAGGTTTCAGGCACATTATAGCTAGGAATTAGCATTTAAAAAACCTTAGAAATTCACTGAAAAAAACATAGGTTTCAGGGGCGTTATAGTTAGCTGGACTTTTCACTCATACAAAACCATAGAAATTCCCCCGTTATAGTTAGTTCAGCTAACTATAACTGGCGCGCCCGCAATGCACTGCTGATGACGTCACATATTACATCACTCATGACATGGTCAGTGACATCACTCATGACATCACTCATGACATCACTGATGACATCATCCTTGTGATAGAGTGGCAGACCTCCTCTCCTCCTAATATAACCTTTGATACACACATTCAAAAATAGAAATTAAAATTTTCAAAACAATGGACATACCAATACCAGTTACAACAACCTATTCAGTAATTGTAAGATCCACATCCACATCCACTCATTCACCAACAGTCCTATACAGTCACTCATACATGTACTCACTCATCATATGTACTCATACACCTATACATCCTGTTACACAACGCCACTCATCCATAAAGTTACTCACACACATAGTCACTCATGCTAATAAAGAATCAAACATCCGTTTACCTGCATATACACTTATACACACACCACCACACTTACTTCTACAGAAACTTACACATACTTAGTCTTTTTAACAATCACTTATAGAAACACATACTTATTCATACAGGAACTCTTTCAATCTCTCACTCTCACATATACTCACTTATATACACCAATAGTCACATATACTAGTTTAAAACATATGTAGTTACTCATTGAGACACTATTGAGACAGTCATTCACTCACTAACACACCCATGCACACACTCATCCACCCATACAGTCCTGCACACATGCTGTCTTCAACACATACAAACAGTGAGTCACTCATTCATGCACCTATGCACTACGTAATACCCCCCACCGAACCATACAGACATCAGACACTTATACTGATACTCAAAAAACCAACTAATAACCTATATAGACACTCATGTAGCTACTCACCAACCCATGCAGCCACTTATACACAAAGTGAGAGACTGATACAGATATTTACATATTTAAACATTACTCACTAAGCCATGTATTCACTAAGATGCACTTAATCAGTCAGTTATACAATCAATTTTTCAAAAACAAATCATCCATTTAGACACTTATACACCCATTTATTCTTCCATCGACCTTGAGATATACATATATAAAACATATGTAATTTTCAGAAAAACACACATTCACTGGATGATGTCATCAGTGATGTCATTTGAGATGTCATAAGTGATGTCATGAGTGATGTCACTGACCATGTCATGAGTGATGTAATATGTGACGTCATCAGCAGTGCATTGCGGGCGCGCGAGTTATAGTTAGCTGAACTAACTATAACGGGGGAATTTCTATGATTTTGTACGAGTGAAAAGTCCAGCTAACTATAACGCCCCTGAAACCTATGGTTTTTTCAGTGAATATATATATATATATATTATCTACTGGCGGTCGCCAGAAGATAGTTATAGTTAGGATCGTGTTTCCATCGGAAATCTCAAAATTCTATTTTGAATAACTTTGGCGCGGGTTGACGAATCTTCCCGAAATTTTCAAAACTTATGGGGCGCTCCGCTCACCTCCTACCCTGAAAGTCTCGGGGTGATTCGTCAAGCGGGGGCTGAGAAAATACGGGGGTCCTAAAACGCGTTTTCCCCATGCATTTTTCCATAGGACCTTTAGTCGAAGGTACAGCCCGAACAGCTGAACAGAATTACTTGAAATTTGGCAGAGAGGTAGTCCTCAGGTCAGGGAAGTGCCTTTTGCAGGTCTGGTGTCAATCTGTTCAGTATTTCCTGAGAAAATAGCATTTAAAAGCATATAAATATCTATACGCACGCACCGTGCGCGCACTGTGCGCACACGTGCGCGCACGGTGCCGTGCGCGAGCGAAATTCTGATTGGTTGTTAGATGTCGGTAAACATTCGAATCGGTCGAAATCAGGAAGTGTCGGCCGCCATTTTGTCTCTCGCACTGAAAAGGAAAGGGGGAGAAAAGGTGGAAAACGTGAAAAGGGGGCAGGGAAGAGAGTTCCTGACCCCCTAGCCTTTGTCAGGGGGTCACAGAAGGACCCCCAAGGGGAAAAAAAAACATTGTATTTTTTTTTTTTAAAATCGCGGGGTGCGCGCACGGTGCACGCAGCGCACCGTGTGCCCAAAGCGCGCGCACGGTGCGCGCACGGTGCGCGCACAGTGAAAAACCTTGAAAAAAATAAAATAATATTAAATACATAAATTAGCATTTCAAAAACCGTACAAATTCACTTAAAAAACCATAGGTTTCACACACGTTATAGTTAGGAATTAGCATTTAAAAAACCTTGCAAATTCACTTAAAAAACCATAGGTTTCACACAGGTTATAGTTAGGTGGATATTTCACTCGTAAAAAACCAATTAAATTCCCCCGTTATAGTTAGTTCAGATAACTATAACTCGCGCGACCGCCACTCTATCACAAGGATGATGTCATCAGTGATGTCATGAGTGATGCCACTGACCATGTCATGAGTGATGTAATATGTGACATCATGAGCAGTGGATTGTGGGCGCGCGAGTTATAGTTATCTGAACTAACTATAACGGGGGAATTTCATTGTTTTTTTACGAGTGAAATATCCACCTAACTATAACCTGTGTGAAACCTATGGTTTTTTAAGTGAATTATATATATATATATATATGTTTTCATAGTAATAAATGTAAAATTTGAATGCAATTCATATGGAAATACATATTTTTGTTAATTATGTTATATTATGCATATTTTTATATGTATATAGAAAGTGTAACACAATTGATATAAATCATGTGTGTGTGTGTGTGTGTATATATATATATATATATATATATATATATATAGTGTGCACACACTATATATATATATACATACACACACACACACACAATAAAACCATAAAACATGTAAACAATTTAATTTGAAAAAATATATTAATTAATGTTGACAATAGATAAAATATTTAAAAAAAGGAAAATCCGATAAAACACATTTACAAAAAATCCGATAAACATTAAAATACATTTAAAAATTAAAACAAATAATATAAAATACAAAACAATTAAATAATGAATGCTATAAAATCTATTTAAGCAATATAATATAATGTATTGGAGTCTAATAATATTAAATATACTATTCCAACTCTAGTATACTACAAACGGTGCAATAGTAGGGAAAGCATTGGACTTTGAAAGGGTTAAATTTACAATTTACACTCCAGTCTAAGCAACGGTGGGGGAAGGGTTAGATTTTGGAGAGGTTACATTAACTATCCCTACTCCAAACAGCATAAAAGTAGGGAAAGTGTTGGACTTCAGAGTAGTTCAATTTACTCTTCCTACTCCAACCAGCACAACCGTAGGGAAAGAGTTATACTTTGGAGGGGTGGAATTTACTATTCCCACTCCAGTCTATGCAACAGCAGGAAAAACGTTGGACTTCGGACGGCTTACATTTACTATACCTACTCCTGTCTATGCAAATAGTGGGGAAAATACTCACTTCAAACACATTTAATATTAATATAGAAAAAATATTCAACTCTTACTATAAACAATATTAACATTAAATATATTTACATATTTATTAAAAAAAGTAAAAACAATTAAACAATTTACATCATTAAGAATCAATTAAATAATTATATAGGAAATAAAAATAATTGTTTACTATTTTAATAATTATAATTTGCCATTTGAACAATAATTTCAATAAGTATTTCATATTTAAAAAACATATTAAAATAATTATTAACTAATTACATTCCAACTCCATACTCCTACAAACCTAGCAGCCCACACCTAAAAGAAAACTAAATAAATAAGTAGAGCACAATTTACAACATTGAAAATCAATTAAATAATTATTAACAATTATTAATAATTTGTCATTTGAACAATAATTTAAATAACTATTTAATATTTTTAAAACATATTAAAATAATTATGAATTAATTAACTTCCAACCCCATACCCCTACAAATATAGCAGCCTACACCTAAAACAAAACTGAAATAAATAAGTAAAGCACAATTTACATTAATTGATAATCAACTAAATAATTAATTAATTGTTTGCTATGTATTACTTAATTAACTTCCCACCCAATACTTCTACAAACCCAGCAGCCCACACCTAAAATATAGCTAAAATATATAAGCGTTACACAATTTATTAATAATCAAATAAAAAATAATTGTAAGTTAATATTTGTTAATTAGTTATTACTTAATTACTCCCCACACTTAACCCCTACAGACCTAGCACCCCACACCTTAAATATAACTAAAATATATACCTATTACACAATTTACATAATTAGTAATCAATTACATAATTGTTTCTGAATGAATAATTTATTGTTAATTCAATATTACTTAATAAACTTCCCACCCTATGCTCATACAAACTTAGCAACTTGCACTTAAATTATAGCTAAAATAAATATTACACAATTTACATAATTAATATCAATTACATAACGAATTAAAAATGATTATTTATTACTTAATTAACTTCCTACTCTATCTCCCTACAACCCCAACAACCTGCTTAAACACTATAAATGACTATATTATATATCAAACTACTTTATTCTGGCTGTTTGTCCATAAAAGTACATAGACAAATACAGTACAGTACAGTTAATTGGAACACTGAAAGACAGAAAGATAAAACATTTTACTATATCATGCCATTAGAAAAGTACATCAGAATACCATGCTAAGATATTAGAAATGCATTATTTACAATAATTTAAATAGGACATTAGTTAAAAAATAGACCTAGAAACATCATACTTCAAGCTGCTAAAGGATAAAATATATTGTTTGGAATTAAGATAAGCTGATACATCAATTAAAAATACAAATACAGATAAGAGACCCCCTGTTTCAGCACATATGCAATTATGAAGATAATATAAAGAGGAACACAGTGTGAGGACCAGCATTGCTATTCACTTTAATGCCTTGCTATTGATAGACCAGCTTCAGTGGAGATACTTAGATACCGCACGAACACCTGTCTGTGCAGAATCTGTGCAGAGGAGCCAAGAAGCAACCTCAAGTGGAGGAGCCTAGCGCGCAACCAAGATGGCCGCGTAGGTGCGAGGCTCCCGAGGACCTCCGCGACCTCCTGCATAAATCCTGACTATATCCTGTCCTAGATGAGGGGACTGTGTTCTTGAGCCCGAGCTGAGGTGACACCCGTTTTCCGTTTCCGAATCGGACCTCGGACACCGGCGGGAGCACCGATTGTGGTTTGCGGCCTTCTCCACGCCGGCCCCCCGGACTGGAGTTGTGGGGCGATCCGGAGACAAAGTGAACAACAGCGGCGGGCACGGCTGGGCGACTCGCGTACCCCGCACTTTCACTTTCGCTTTTGCGCCCTCCTTGCTATCAGGCGAGGTAGGGTTGCGGGGCGGTGTGCGGTGGTGTGGCCTTGTCCGGGTGCCCAGCCGGCCCGCCGGCTGTGATCCGTCCTGCGGAGCTGTGGTCGCCCCCCCCCCCGGAGCCCGTGAACTGGTTTGTCGGCCCCTTTCGAGGAGATTGGCACGATTTGGTGACTGAAGCCATGTCCACAAAGCAAGATGGCGACCGGGCAAAGGTGAAATCGACCCGCCGTGGCACGGCCTATCAGTCCAACAACATGGACCGCTACACCCTCCAGAAGGGATCTCCAGAGGCGCCGCGTACGTCCCCTGCGGGCTCGACTGATGCTCCTGCTCTGCCCGCGGATCTGACCCTCCGAGACGTCATGGGCGCCATCGCCGAGATGAAGGCCTCGGTGGACCAGCGCTTTGACACTTTGGCGCAGAAGATAGACTCGGTCCTCGTGGATGTGGGCCTGGTGAGGGCCGATTTGTCCAAAACGAATGACCGGGTCGATTCTTTGGCCCACACTACCTCGGGCCTCACAACGGACGTGGCGGCCCTCCAAAAGGAGGTGCGCCGGCTTGGCCAGGCGAGCGCCCTGATGGATCGTCGACTGGAGGATTCCGAGGGTCGGGCCCGGAGGAACAATGTCCGCATTATCGGGGTGCCGGAGGGACGGGAGGAGGAGGCGGCGGATCTGTTTGTGGAGGACCTGATTCTCACCCGTCTCCAGCCCCGGGGGCTGAGTAAACTCTTTGCGGTGGAACGTGCCCACAGGGTCCCTGGAGGAAGACCTAAGGCCGGAGCCCCGCCGAGGCCTCTCATTGCCCAGATTTTTAACTTTCGGGACAGAGACGCTATCCTGCAGACTTCTAGGCTACAAGGCCCGGTCAGACTCGACAACATGGACGTAAATTTCTACCCTGATTTTACTCCGGCGGTCCAAAAGCAGAGACTGAGTTTTCTCGGAGTCAAACGTCGCCTACGGGACCTGAACCTTAAGTATGCAATGCTTTTTCCAGCTAAGTTGAGGGTAGAGGTGGATGGCCGCACGCACTTTTTTGATTGTCCCGAGGCGGCCGGGGACTGGTTGGACACTTTGCCTGGAGATCGGGGCCGGGGGGGTGGGGGGGGGGGTTGGCGGGGAGGGCTCGCCGGATCAGGACTGAGGGACTAATAGTAGGCCTTGCTCTGGACAACATTATTGTCACCATTGACTGCTCGTGTATGTTCCCCTCCTGTGGAGGTCGTACGGGGTCTCTTGGGGGCTTTCCCTCCTCCTCTGGGGGACTAGTTAGTTTTCTCATCTATGGGGCGACAGGCACACTGCACTTTGGGGGGGCTGTCTGGGCTCATGCAGGGGTGCAGGGAGGGGGGAGTTCTGTTGGGACGGGTGGGTTGGGGTGGGGTGTTGTTCGTTTTTACCGCAAGGCAAACCCTTTACTGTATTGGTGTTTTTGAGGTGCTCTTGGGGGGACAAATGATGGCTTCTGTATGTGATGGGGGGTAGGGATTTGACTCTGTTGTCGTGGAACGTTAACGGACTGGGGGATAGGATTAAGCGAGGTGTGGTCCTGCAATATCTGAAACGAATTTCGCCAGATGTGGTCTTTCTGCAGGAGACACACCTTATTGGTAATTCCTTTTATGCCATGAATCGGCGGGGCTATCGCTTGGTGGCCCACTCGGGCTTCACGTCGGGCTCGCGGGGGGTGGGCATCATGGTTAAGAACTCGCTCCCGCTGGAAATAGATGAGGTGCGCCATGATGAGAGGGGACGCTACACTGTCTTGGTGGGGAGAATGGAGGGCAAAGTAGTCGTTTTTGTATCAGTGTACGTCCCACCGGGGTTACAGTCTACCACTTTTGCGGACCTGGGGCGCCTCCTCCTTGACCTCCCGGGGGGGCTTCTGGTGGTTGGGGGGGACTTTAATGCGGTGGCTTCTGGGACTCTGGATCGTTACCCCCCTAGGGACCTCCCCCGGGCACAGGCGTGGCTGCCCGGCCTCTTAGATACACTGGGATTGGTAGACTGCTGGCGATTAAAACATCCCGCGCAGCTGCAGTACACCTTCCATTCGGGTGCCCATGGTAGCCTCTCGCGGCTTGATCATGTCCTTGTCCCTGCGGCCTATGCTGGGAGAGTGGGAGAGGTGCGCCATCTGGCGCGGGGTATTTCAGATCACTCCCCGCTCCTGTTGCATTTTGGTGTCTTCCCGAGGGGGGAGGGCAGGGTAGCTCCAATCAATGCATGGTACCTGCGCGACCCCACTATTCGTGCTGACTTGATTAAATCCTTGCAGCGGTATTTTTAGGAGAATGTGGGGTCTGTCCCTTCGGCTATCTCCCTGTGGGAAGCCTTCAAGACGGTTCTTAGAGGGGAGGCCCTCTCCTTTATCTCCCATGCCCGGAGGCGCGAGCAGGAGGAGGTGACCCGGGTGGAAGCCGAAATTACTGAACTAGAGGGTGACCTGGGGAGTGGGGTGACGGATGCCGCACTACATGTTCTACACCTTAAGCAGGCGGCCTATAGGGCCCTCGTCACGGAGGCGGCCAGGGGCCTCAGTAGAGAGCAACAGGGGCGACTGTATGATGTGGGTGATAAGGCTGGTAAATTGATTGCGTGGTTGGATAAAAAGGAGAGAGCGAATCGTGTGGTCCCGCTGATCGAGAGAATGGATGGTGTACGTGTCACCGAGCCAGAAGACATTGTCTCTTGCTTCGCGGATTATTTCCGCGAGGTGTATTCCCCGGTTTCTCCCTGCTCGGAGGAGGATTCCCATGCCCTGCTTCGGGACATCGCGCTGCCCTCCCTTTCGGTGGAGGACAGGGAGTCGTTGGATGCTGCTCCCACCTCGGACGAACTTGCCCTCGCCATACGCTCGGTCGCATCTGGCAAGGCCATGGGCCCAAACGGCATCCCTATCGAGCTGTATAAGCTGCGACCGGATGTACTGGCACCCCACCTCCGCGCGATGTTCCTGGCGGCCCACTCGCGGGGCTCCCTCCCGCCGGACCAGCGTCTGGCTACAATCGTGGTGATCCACAAGGAGGGGAGACCCCGAGAACGGGTTACATCCTATAGGCCTATCTCGCTCTTGAATGCGGAGCCCAAAATCCTCGCCAAGGTGCTCGCTAACCGGCTGGTCGGCGTGGTGGGCGATCTGGTCCACCAAGACCAGTCCGGCTTTATACCCCATCGCAACACGGCCCTTAATCTGCGGCGCCTGCACGGGGTGCTCGCGCGTGTTCCGTTTGTGCGGGAGCCGGCCATCTTGGCGTCCTTAGACGCCACCATGGCGTTTGATACACTCGAGTGGCCATACATTTGGGCGATGCTGGCGAAATTTGGATTTGGACCGGGATTCATCAGCTGGGTCAAATTGTTGTATTCGGGCCCATTGGCGCAGGTGGTGGTGAATGGACGAGTCTCGGCCCCATTCGCGCTGGGACGGGGCACGCGCCAGGGTTGCCCCTTGTCGCCTCTCCTGTTTGCACTGGCCTTGGAACCCCTGGCGGAGTGGCTGCGGTGGCACCCTTCCATCCGTGGTCTCCGTTGGACCCCCGAGTATGAGGACCGCGTGTCCCTATACGCTGACGATATCCTTTTGTACCTCGCCTCCCCGCGTAAATCACTGATTGTCCTGGTTGATGTTTTGCGCTCATTTGGCCGCAACTCAGGCCTTGTCATCAACTGGGCTAAATCATGTGTGTATGTGCTTTCCGGGGAGGCTCCCGTCCTCCCGCGGGACTGTCCGATCCAGATTGCCTCTCAGGGGTTTCGGTACCTGGGTATCTATATTACTCTGGACCCGGAGGCCCGCTACGAGCGGAATTTGCTTCCCCCCCTCCAGCGCTTGAAGGAGGACGTCGCGCGCTGGCGGCGCCTGCCGCTTTCGCCGCTCGGCCGGGCGGCATTGTTTAAGATGATGTCGTTGCCACGCTTCCTGTACGCTCTCCAGAACACTATGGACTTGGTCCCGGCGCGCTACTTCCGTGAGGTGGAGAGTCTACAGCGCCGCCTGTTCTGGGACGGGAGGCCGCGAATTGCCCTGGCAAAGTTGACGCTCCCGTGGTATGACGGGGGGATTGCCCTCCCGGATATTAAACGGTATTACTGGGCCTCCCAGCTAGCTGCAATTAATCATGGCCTCTACGGGCCCGCCTTAAACCCGGCATTTGAAATGGACAAGATGCTCCTGCCTGGTGGCGACTACAATCGAGCGCTCTACTCTGGCGCGCCCGACCCCCGCCAGACGGGGCCTACGCGTGTCATGGTGCGAGTATGGCACGCGGCTAACGCAGCTATGGGGTGGAAGGACCGTTTGACCCGGGCGTCACCGATATATGCGTCTGAGAGGTTGGGCTCCCTGTGGACCTCGAAGGGCTTCGAGAAGTGGGACACGATAGGCATCAGTAAAGTGGGGGATCTCTGGACGAGGGGGGGATTTAAAACATTCGAGACGCTGCAGACGGAGTTTCAGCTGCAGGGCAGTGAATACTTTCGGTACTTGCAGGTCCGTCACGCACTGGGCTCCGTCTTCCCAGACGTCGCCTCCATTCCGGAGTCTTCCCCCCTGGAGGATAGAGTGCTGGATGGCCACGTTCCGGACAGCACGATCTCCCTTATTTACAAAAAATTGATTAATGATCGCTCGGGCTTGCTGACTGGCCTCCGCGAGGCTTGGGTTGCCGATGGGCTGGAGTTGGACGACGAGGACTGGATTTCCGCGGTGGCCTCTCCGAAAGAGGTGGCCATACCGGCTCGCCTTCGCTTCGTCCAGCTAAAGATCCTCCACCGGGTTTACATGACGGGGCCAAGGCTTCTGCGTATGGGCTATGCCGAGGATGGGCTGTGTAAGCGTGGGTGTGGCGCTTTGGCGACTTTTTTGCATATTCTGTGGGAATGCCCGAAGGTGGAGCGATTCTGGCGTGGTGTGCATGAGGTCCTGCGAGTGGTTACGCGTGTCGCGCTGTTGCCTGAAGCGAGGAGATGCTTGCTGAATGTGTGGGAACCAACTGACTACTCGGTTCCGCAGACGCGATGGGTGACTCTGGGATATATGATAGCTAAGCGTGACATCGCGCAGCTGTGGGGATCCCAGAGGCCCCCGGCGGTGTCGGCCTGGAAAGAACACGTGGATTGGTGCATGTTCCGAGAAAAGGTGGTGTATGTGGCGAGAGGTAAGCCTGGGGCGTGGGTGAAAGTTTGGGGCCCCTGGAACGCCTACCGCGGGGGTATTTGTGAGCCACCACTGCTGCCGGCTGCCTCACCAGCTCCGTCCCCCTAGTTGACCCCCTCCCCCAGCCCCGGGCACAGGGTCCCCCAGTCCCTGATCTGTTCCCCTTCCCCTCTTTAGATTCTTGTGGATGGTTGGGGTCCCCCACTTAAGGAGCACGTGCTGTTACTTCGGATTGCGGGTTGCCTTGCGGGTGTGGTTTTTTGTGTTGTTATGTTCTCATAAAATGAAACCGTATTGTGGGCTCGGAGTCATGTGGCCCACGTCGTTGATACCTCCTGATTTACTTCTTTGCAACGCCAAGTGCCTTTTTGTATGTATGTCATATGCTCCTGTCATTCTAGCGGCCGGCCGGAAGGTTGTAGGCCCATACTTGTATACATTTGAGATTGCAATAAACGGTTTCAAAAAAAAAAAAAAAAAAAAAAAAAGAAGCAACCTCAAGTTGGCGACATCCTAATTGTTTGCACAAAGGGATAATTCATGGTTTTCTAGGGTAAATAAGGGCGATTATAGCTCGGACAGAAGAAAATAATGTGCACTAATGATTCCTCTGCCTGTTGACAAACAGGACATACTGTGCTTATTGGGTGTGAATGATTCCATTTTGCTAATAAGGACATTAATGGTGAGGTGCCATAGTGAAATGTAAGAAAAAGTTTCTTAGCAATTAGCGGATTGATAAAATACAAAAAAGGCTCATACTGACAATTAGGTTTAAAATCTAAAAGAGGGAAGTGACCCCTCAGACACATTCCGTAATTCAATATGATTATCATAGACCCGGTATGCATCCTTAAGTGTGGTCCTGGATAGGTAGGTTGTAGAAGATGAGGAAGACCAATACCCCCTAAGCCAATTTGCCCTAGCAACTTTTTGACACAGACTAGCCACTTAGACTTGGCACCTCTGTCCAGTGACACCGCTGTATGATAATTCTCCAGATCTCCTGAGTACTTCTGCTTTCTCCAACAGAGTATTGGTCTCAGTTGGGCTTTATATAATATTGAGTTGATGCCCATATCTTGTCTTAGCAGTATTAAATGAGGTGCCGATAGGGAAGTTATTTAATGCTATGAAAAATGTGTTCCTGACTGTCCCAAGTCTAGTCAAGTTGGAGTTGCCCCAACCTTCAGCCGGAAGATGGCACTACACTTAACGTTCGCTCTATACACCTTAAGTGCAGGTGAGATATACCTGGTTTGAGATGCTCTATAGCGCCTTAATATTGCAGCAGAGTGGTGGGTTAGGTTTAAACTATTCTTCTCGACCTGTGAAGCCCATGACATAGATCTGGTTAGCCTGATCCATAGGTAATCAAACTCACTGACCCTATCAAGGTGGCGACCCCCAGCATTATTGAGCCACTGAATGTTTTATGGGGGCTGAAGCTCATGAACTTGGTCTTCGAATGGTTTATTACTAACCCTTGTTCAGTGCAAAAATCTTCAAATTTGTTTACCAACTGTTGTAATCCCCTAGTGGTCTTCGAAATCAGAAGAGTGTCATCAGCGAAATAACAAAAGGGGGATTTTACGGCCACCCAAACATGGACCATCATTTGGGCCATCCTCCACAAGGGATTTCACATCATTAAAATAGAAGGAGAAGAGAGATACAACCTTGCTGAACTCCGTTCTTGATATCATCCCGCTCAGTCAACTCCCCTTCCCAGCCCCATCTCACTTTGGTGAAAGTGTCCTGGTGGAGATGGGTCAATATCTCCAAGGTGTCAGGTGGGACCCCACTGTTCCTCAGGGTAACCCACAGGTTTGCCCTAGGCAAATCGGCGAATGACAGGTAGAGGTGGGGTTTCTGTATAGCTAAAATTTTCCAGTAAATTAATAAAAAACTAAAAATCTGGTCAATCTTGCTAATCCCTCTTCGAATTCCAGCCTGCAATGGAGAAAGGACCTGATGGTCCTGTATCCAGGAATCAATTTTCCTAATATGTGTGTGGCAAAGACCTTTTGAGCCAAATCAATTAGGCAAATGGACTTGTAATTTAATGGGGAGTCTCTAGGCCTTTCTATAAATGAGCAGGATTTGAGCAGCCTTCCAGCTGGGGGGGGAGATTTGCCCATTTCAGAATGTCATTTGAAAATTTATGAAAATAAAGGGCCCATAACTCAGCAACAGCCAGAAAGAGGTCATCCGGGACCTCATCAGGCCTGGCTGCTTTCCTAAGGGCGATAGCTTTAATTGGTTGCACTGTATCCCTTAACTCTACCACGAAAGCACCTGTGGAGGGGTAAGTTACATCATGTTGCTGGATAACTTTGTTGTCCGAAGGACCTTGTTGTAATCTGTACCAATCTGTAAAGTGGGCATGCCAAACCTCAGATGAAAATGAGTCTGACAAGAGCCTCGATGTGCCCTCTTTGCCATTTGCTACCAGCTTCCAAAAAGGTTTTAGTGTCTTTAGAAGCGGCTGCCTCATAGATATCCATAACCCATAACTCTGATTCCCAATCCCTATGTGCTTTAGCTTGGGTCAGGTTATAAATTACTATTTTAAAATGTTTTTAAAAATTTAACAACTCTTAAAATTACAGACTATGTTTAATTAAAAAATAACAAGTATATAAAAAATAGTAACACATAAAATTAATATATGAACTACAATATTTTAAAAAAACAATAACGTTTACAACAAAATTATTGCAAACGATAATAAAAACAACAATATTCTTAAAAACAATATTAATCACGAAAAAGATGTTCTTGACAACGATATTTATGCATTATGATATTTTTGTATCACAATATTTTATCTCCAAGATTTCTGTCTTCCGATATTTACAACTCAATATTTTGTCCAAACACCCTTGCATTTCAGTGGTATATTTGACAAGGAAAAAACACAAGGACCCCAGTCACAAAGCGCTCAGGACAATTCTCTGCGCTTGGAGTGGGATCTCAACACTGCATTTTCCAATTTTGCAGATCCTGCCATGAGTGTGGAGATCCCGCCACAGCTGGGCAGCCTCTGCCCCCAGTGTGGAGCCTCTTTTTGAATCAGGGTCATAGTGTATTATGTTGACATCAGAGTTATGATTGTAAAATAGATTTGGAATATGGTGCACTGATTCCTTCTAATCAAGTAGATATACTTGGAGAACATGAAACAGAGCACCGTAGACAGAATTTAGATGAAAATATGACACAAGTATTCATCAAACAATTACAGTCACCGACCTCCTCTATATTAATTTTTGGTCCAAAGAAAGAAGGCAAGTTAAAAAGGTGTATAAAATATAAGGCACCCAACAGAACCACAATTAAAAACCAGTGCCAGTACCCACTGTTCCTGATTCCTCTTTCACTTAATCAGATTAGAAATACAAAAATCTTCACTAAATTGGATACTAGAGAAGCACACCATCTGTTTAGAGTCTGAAATGATGCTGAGTGGAAAAGTAAGTCTGAATTGTTTGAATATCAACTCATGTCTTTTAACTCTGCAGGGCTTTTGCAGCATTTAAATATTTTAGTGATGAGATTTTGAGAGGGTGTTTAGATTAGTTTTGTTTAGTTTATTTGGATGATGTGCAGATTTATTTAGACTGTTTGGAGATATATATACAGCATGTTAGGGCAGTCTCACAACATTTTTTTTTTACTAAGATGGATAAGTATGTCTTTCATGCTGCTATAGTAGAGTTCCTCAGTTACGTAATTACACCAGAGGATGATAGGATGGATGGGAAGAAAGTGTCAGCAATTGTTCACTGGTACACATCAACCACAGTAAAGATTCTACAAAGTTTTTTGGACTTTGCCATCTATTTCAGTAGGTTCATTCATTAGTTTTCAGAAATAGTATGACTTATCACCAGGTTACTTCCCCAGGGGACGGTTTTATATGCAGTAAAGAGGCTGACCAAGCATTTTGCTTTTCGAAAGCACCTATGTACAATTCTCCTATTTTGCAACTTCTCAATATAAAGCATTAACTTATTGTTGAAACAGATGTCATATCCTTTGATGGGAGTTTTTTTTATTTCAGAGAACTACGGAAACTGGACAAGTCATCCACCATCTAATTGTTCTCCGAAATAAACTATACCATCACTGATAATGAGCTTTGCATGTATTATTTGTTAGGAGTGACACAGACTGTAGCAGTGTATACAGTTCTTTTCCAATTATGTATTTGTGATTATTTTTGGACTAGGTCCTATTAATGATAAAGCTGAAGCCGTGTCAGGGAAGAATCAACCTAAAAGTGAGAGTTAATTGACAAATGATCCTTTTCCCTTTATCAAAGATTTTGAAAAGTCTCCCAGTGGTTTTAATCAATGTGCAATAAATAACAAGTATGGATAAAAACACAGGTCATGAAAAAAACATGGATTAAAGAGCAGGAAAATAAGTATGAGAAGGATGGATTACTGTATCAAAGGAAGGCCATGTACTTACCATCAGATCAACTGAGACAGTGGGCGATGAGTTACCTTCACAATTCTAAAACATCCTGGAGAATCAAAAACATTAGCAGGAGCTAGGAGATTTTAGCTTGTTTGCTGATGTGATATCTTCCATTTGTGTCTGCAAAAAGAGTTTGTGTTAAGCTCGTGGGCTTTTTGAGTTATCTGTTGCACCTAAAGCGTGGACTACTGCATCAATGGATTTTATAGTGAAGTTACCTAAAAGTCAACAATATACTGTCATTTTGATTTTTGCAGACTATTTAACTAAAATGGGTCATTTTTCTCACTTTTTGGTTTACCTAGTTCAGACGAGTTAGCACCCTTCTTTGTACTCCACATCATTTGATTTGATTTTTGCTCACTGTCCTTCACTTAGCAAATGTGTAAAGGTAGTAGACCACATTCAATATCACTAAGTTCAATCAAGGGAAAGAAAGATTGGCAGTGCTCCAGGAATGTCAGCACTAGTTTGCAAATGTCTTTATATTTCTGGAGGATACACTACACAACTGTTCCCAAAAACAAACAACATTGCCAGTGAATTAACTGAACTCTCAAGTTGTTTCAAAATGTTGGCAGTCATTTTGAAAGCTAGTAGATAGCTCATCAAATTCCCACAGAGGGGCAGTGTTTTTCACAGGATAAAATCACCTTTGAATTCATCAGAATTTCCAAAATTAGTTACAAATGATGTATATTGCAAATAAAACAGTTATCGCTATTTATATGTGTTCCTTTTTGTAATCATCAAAACCTGCATTCATTGCAATGCATGTTCGGTGGAGGGTTTAGATTGAAGACAGGAAGAAATGGCGCTCAAGCAGGTACGCAATTGATATTACAGATGTGACAAATGAGTACGGTGCTGCCAGGTCAGGGGAAAACAAACCCAAAACAACCCCTGCGAGCTTGTAGGTCAGGACCCACACTGTTGAAATTAGAACAAAGTCCTGTGCACACGTTTTTAGTTGGATGATTCCAGTGTAGAAACTGTTAATCAAGTGTCCTTTGTGCAAAAAGAAATATGAAGGTTGACATCAGGAGAATCTTTCTGAAGATATTTATATATCAAACCAAATCAAATACAGAATTGAAAAGCCAGCCGACACGTGTTTCATCACAGCGTGGTACAATTGTGGACAGGTAGGAAGGAAAGGGTCGTCCTTCCTAGGTGTTTCAGAAGTAGTCTGAAAACACAAATAAAACGGACGTGCCAGTCCGTGCGAACGGGAGACCTCAGTTCCCGCGTGAAGGGCGAATGCTCGTCGCGTCTAGAGTTCCAATGTAGTGGCACTTTCCTTCCTACCTGTCCTCATTATCTGATGAGCCCTTGTCCGCACCGGGTTGGAATTATCACCGGTACTGCGACTCATGCACCACGATTTCCATTATTACAGCACTGAAGAGTCACAATTGTACCGCGTTGTGACGAAACACGTGTTGGCTGGCTTTTCAATTCTGTATTCGATTTGGTTTGATATATAAATTTCTTCAGAAAGATTCTCCTGATGTCAACCTTCATATTTCTTTTTGCACAAAGAACACTTGATTAACGGTTTCTACACTGGAACCATCCAACGAAAAACGTGTGCACAGGACTTTGTTCTCATTGCAATGCATGTCCATGGGTATTATCACACTTACTCCTGTAATGGCTGCCACAATCTATTGTCCATGTAATGGCCAGCCAATCAAGGGGGTCCCTTTGGAACCCCCACGTGTACCTGGGGACCAGAGTGTGCTTAGCCTGCCCCCAATATATTTTTCAATACATTTTGAGGCTGTATCGACCAATTCCTAGAGTCCTGTAATGGCTGCCACAAAATATTGTTCATGTTGTGACTAGGTAATCGGGATTCTTCTTCAGGACCAAAAGGATCCCTCCTACACTCACTTACTAATGTGATGCATGATTTGCTAAACTTATCTGCGATATGTGAGAAAATGCCCCATGAGCCTGTTACGTGGGAGGCCAGACACGATGGGGCAGTGTCCCAGGAGTAATTGCAACTATAGGCACCCCTCCCACCTGTAACAGGCTCATGGTGCATTTTCTCATTCATGATCAAATAGTGATGTCAGATACCTATTTAGGTATTGTATAAAGTGCATGGTGTAAATTCACATGTGCTTCACATAGCCATTTATTTGCATGAACACATTTCACAGATAAGTTTAGCAAATCATGCACCACGTTAGTAAGTGAGTGTAGGAGGGATCCTTTTGGTCCTGAAGAAGAGCCAGGGGAGGGCTTTGAAACATGTTGACAGACATAGGAGGCACGGCCCATTGAGGCAATATACCTCCTTCCCCATATTTTACTGATACCAGCTCAAAGGTATATTAAAGTTTTTTTGACCAACGAGCCAGGTATTTTTTAACTTCACCTTTCCATTCACTCCTGACCCTTCCACTCACACTCCTACACGACACATAGTCGTCTCACAACAACAGTGCTCCCACGTAGCCGTAGGTCGTAGCACGCCCTATCCTGTAGAGGGGCGGGAAGACCCCTATGAGACCCCTATGATGAAGCATGACACCAAGGGCCCTTTTGGTGTGTGAGGGGTATTTAAACAAACTGTGTGTTTTTCCCACCATTGTAGGAAACACGTCTAATCTGGGAGGACATGGCTTTTACATCTATCTGAGGGTGGATCTTTTTGTTTTGTATCTATAGACCAAAGGAGGACGTATCCACCTCCACTGCTCGTGTCGAGCAGTACCTCTTCGCTCCCCTCTTTGTTTTTTTGGCATATCTAGTGTCCCCATTCACATCCATGCACTGTGTGCCATGCACCACATGGTGCATGGCACATAGTGCATGGATGTGCACCAAGTGCTCTTTAACACAGTGAGTTGTGCTTGTGCCCCTTTCCTGGGCTACAGCACATGCTGCAGCTCAGAAAAAAGAGAACTTTCCAACCGCCAGCATGGCGGTTCAATGCTAATTCGTCGGTCGGTCTGCCGTTTGCTTGTCGGGTGGTCTCCTGACCGCCACAATAGCGGCCGGCGGTCCGACCTCCTACATCATAATGAGGGCCTTAGTGTTTGTTCTTGTTTGGCAAGAGATTCTAAAATGCTCCTGCCAGGCAGGGGCAAACACGTTTCCGTGCCCATGCCAGTGTGGGCAGGGGAACTACAGTGTCCTGAAAGTTGGCTTCCCGGGACACAGCAAGTGAGTCGGTCCGGGGTGGGGGGAGGATGGGAACCCTGGACCATTAAAGACTCAAGTAGGGGGGCATGCTGGCACCCTCCCCTTCAAATAATGTGACGACTCTGGAGGATGGGGTCACAGGGTCTGTTTATGGCTCAGAGAGGAGGGACGAGCGGCCCCCCTCCCTTTATTCAATACATTTGGCCCCAGGCGATGGGGTTCCCGGGGCCAAATATAGCTCAGGGAGGGGGGCACGCCCTCTTTGCCTAAATAATTAAACTTGGCCCTAGATGATGGGATCTCCTGGGTAAAAAATGGCTTGGGGGGGCACACGTCACCTTTCCATAATAAATATAAGTTTTATTTATTTAGTTATTTAGGACAAAGAGATATCAATCAGGAAAGTGTAAGCATCTCAGAAGCTTTAAATATTTAGGCGAGGTGGTGTGTTCCGATCCCCTGTGGCAGAATGTACTGAATAAGCGGAGGGGGCTGTGCGCCTCCCCTCCCTGAGCCTTAAAAAGGGTCTGGGGACTCCAGCCCCCAGAACGTCTTGTTATTTAAAGGGGAGGGGGGCCACATGACCCCGCTCCCTGAGTCATTAATGGCCCCAAAACCCCATCCCATGAGTCCGGCTCACATGCCATATCCCGGTAAGCCCATCCCAGGACATTGCTGTTCAGGGAAACCTGTGTTTGCTCTTGCTTGGGGAGCATTTTTGAATTTCCCGCCAAGGGCGAGGAAACACCAAGTTCGCCCCGAGTGGTGGGAGCTTTAAAACTGCTCCCGCCCACTGGAGCGGACTTTTGATCTGTTTTTCTGCCCGCAAAGAAGCGGGAAGGGTAGCAATCAAAATATTGCTCCCGTCTGCAGCGAGCAGCAAATGCAGTTGCTCCCTGTGGGTGGGATCAATGCCAGTTACAGGATGCTATTCCCACTGCCAAAGCCATTGAACAGTCAGAAAAATAGATGAAATCAGTGCAGGATAGTGCTGCAAAGAATGTGAAGTCTACTGATGAGCTGTGTGTGGAGGTAGACAATTTGAGGGTGCAAAAATGTGCCTGCTGGAAGGAGGTATGCCAAGGCACTTACTTGTTATATGTGTAGTAGTTTCAGCCATTTAGCTTAGCCACCTCACTGCCTAGCTGTGGGTAAAGAGTGCAGTAATTGTGGACGTCTGTGTAAGGGTGCAAAGAGGATTATGGAAGAGGTAGAATCTTCTGAATTGGTATCCCCCATAGTTTTGGCCCGCAAACCAGATAAAACTTTGAGGCTATGTTTTGACCTTATGATATTTAATGCTAACATAGTAGTGGACTGCCACCCACTAAATATTAATGAGGTAGTGAATATGTTGTTGGGAGCAGCAGCATTTTCTATGCTGGACCTGTGCTCAGCATATCACCAGATCGAACTAAGTGAGGGTTACAGAACCCTGAACGCTTTCATTTCTCCTCAAGGGTTATTCCAGTTCAAGAGGATGCCATTTGGCCTACTGTTGGCAGAATCCATTTTCCAGAGAGCAATGTTCCCTATTTTTAAGGGAATGGAATCTTTTGTCATGTGTTTCCAAGATAACATTTTGATCTTTACAAAAATAACAAAGAACACTTGCAGCACTTGAAGGAGGCATGTGCATTGTTGGGTAAGCAGGGATTGACATAGAAAGAGAGAAAATGAAATCTATTTACAGAATCAGTGGAATATTTGGGGCATACTTTGTCTAAAGAAGCAGTGGTACCTCAGCAGTCTTTTGGTGAATGTCATCGTCAATGCACCTGCACCGGATAACAAAGAAATGTTACTCTCATTTGTAGGTCTCTGTGAATACTACAGTAAATTTATCAAGGACTTTGAAACCAAAATGGAGCCTCTAGGAGAAATAACTCAGAGAATTGTGGAATTCAAGTGGTCTGACAGACAACAGCATGCATTTGATTTGGTGAAATCTGAAATTGTGGTAGCACCTACACTAAAACCTTTTGTGTGAACAGGGAATGCATAATTACTGTTGATGCCAGCCTTTGTGGTGTGTGAACTGTGTTATCACAGAGGTGTGGGGGAGAGGAATGGGATGTGGCATTCGCATCACGCACACTTAATAATGCAGAGAGAAGGTATGCCATGATGGAGAAGGAGTTGCTGGCATGTCTGTTGGCTGTGGAACGTTATGTTTGGGGCTCTCGCTTTACCCTTTAAACTGAGCACAAACCTTTGGTAGGGGTTTTGTCTCCTGGTGGGGGAAGTAGTACCACTGCGCGCATTGCAAGTTTGATGTCCAGACTTCAAGAGTACAATTTCAAAGTGGAACATGTGCCTGGAAAAAAAGAATGTTACTGCAAATTGTCTGTCGAGACTCCCATGTGACATCAGGGAGGAAACTGAGGAAGCAGGAGATTCAGAGTTAATAGCCAGCATTGGTTATGTCATGTCCGGGGACTTTGAGGATGTAGAAGAGAATCAGTTGCTAAAAAGTGTGTTGGAATATGTGAAAGAACGGTGGCCAAGAAGGTGGAAGTTTCTGGCTGAGTTGTACCCTTATCGGAAAGTATTTAGGAAGCTGAATGTGGAAGGAGAAATGTTGTTCAAGGATGGAAAGTGCATACCACCTGTAGGATTACGTGATTGAATTTTGTTGATCTAGAAATGCCATCAATGAAGAGGTTGATCTGAGTAACTTTTTCGTGGCCAGAGTTAGACAGACTGGTGGACAGAGTAGTGCGTGAGTGTGAAATGTGTGCTAACAGTGAGAAAATGCTCAAAGTGGTGCCTGCTCCTTTGTGTCCTGTTGAGTGGCCAGAATTCCCATGACATAAAGAAGGTTTTGATATCTCTGGTCCTTTTAACTTCCTACCCCATGGATTAGGTATGCCAAGGTTATTGTGGATCAACACTCAAAATGACCTGTGGTCAAGTTTGTGTCTCAGGTTACCACAGTGTCTGTTATTGAGATTTTGAAGGAACCTTTTGCCAGGGAGGGCTATCCTGGAGTTCTCATATCGGTAAACGGGGTGCAATTAAAGTCACAGGAGGTGGAAGGTTTTCTTAGGAATTACAACATTCGTCATGTGACCTTTGTATTTGTGTTGTATGAACCTCAGGTAATGGTCAGGTGGAACGGTTCAACAGTGTTTTGAAAGAGAGTATTTTGTGGGCACGTGATTTCAGTGGATAGTGGAAGGACAAATTGAGGGAGAAGTTGTAGTCATACTGCATCCCTCCTCATACCACCACAGAGGTTAGCCCGTTCAAACTATTTAAGGGTAGAGATCCTTTGTCTAAGCTGTGTCCCTGGTGGATCAAGAGGAAGCAGTTGGAGAAGGATGAGGGCAATTTGAAGGAAGAGGTAGCCTCAAGGGTGGAATAGAAACAAGGGAAGATTATGCGCACATATAATGCTAAATGGAAGATTAAGGTACCTGATTTTGTGGTAGGAGACTGGGTCAGGGTACACAAACCAGGAGTTTTGTCCAAAAGGGAAGCTAGGTTTGGCAAAGCTAAGAGAGTGGTCATGGTCAACTGGTCACCCAAGATGGTAAAGTATGGATTGTCAGGAGGGTGGCTAGGTGTAATGATGGAGAGAGTATGAGACCGGTTTTTAGTGTGCGTATGTAGGATCCGTTGGAGAGTGTGGCTTCAAGGATCAAACAAAATAGTCATGTCAGGAGACCTCGGTGTAGATATGTAGATCATGTGTAATGTGTTGTGTTTCGGAGATTGTCTTTGCAGTATGTTGTGATTCTGTCTGGTGTGTGTCTTTTTGTAAGGGGATAGGTGTGTTGCATATTCATCTGCAATATAGGTAGTTTTAGGTGGGATCTCATTAAGGGTTTTGTTATCTTTCTAATGTCATTTGTCTGTCAGGATCTAGAATAGTGGGGACTCAATTGACTAAAGGCAGGCTCTGTGCTGTCATCCCAATAAATCTTCTAAAACTCTTTCTGGATTCACTGGATTTACTACAAACAGTGTACACTCTATGCAAAATTTGGCAACAAGACACTATTTGCTTAAAATAAGCAATGTCTGAAGATGCTAAAGATTATACGACCTGCAGCTTTCATACTGTGGTGGAAATTTTATAGAGAGCCCATCTTTTGATGCAAAACAAGCGCTTGTTCATAGCTCAATACCTGGTAGACATAATCTGCTGTGACAAGTATAAATTGTCATGCTGTGACGATTATGTCTAATAACTCAAGGCTGCTTACAATACTTAGGGCCACATTTATGAGCCCAGCTGCTTCTCACTTGCACCACGCAACATGGTACATGCATGACAAAATGAGATTAATTAAGCCATGCAAGGCCACTTTGCATGGCCCTGAGTGGCTTCATAAATTTGAAGTAACGCAACACAGCACAAATCGCTGTGTTGCCTTAGTCTGCCCTGGGAAGGCATTCCATGGGCATTGCCTAAGGCCCATGGATTTTGAACCATTCCCAGATTTACCGGAACTAGTAAACCTGGAAATGCACCATAATGCTACGCCTTCCCAGGAGAAGCATAATGAGGAGAAATTGGGGAGCGGATGTAGCCTTACAGCTAGAGCGGTCGACCTCGAAACTGGGGAACTGGGTTTAAGTCTCGGCAATGACGCTCAACATTCTGGGCAAATCACTTAATCTCCCAGTGCCTAACAAAAACATGAACGTGTCCATCTGTAACAAAACTGGTGCTCATGTAAAGCGCTCTGATACCTGAAATTCTCGGGTCTAGTTCGCGCTATATAAAACTAAAACAATTAAATAGCTTTATTTCTCCTTGTTACTTCCTTTTTCTATGCGTGTTGCATTCTGCAGCATACATAGAAAGAGGGATATGCCTCGGTGGATCGTTTTTGTGCAGAAAGGTGCCCCTTCCTGTACAAAAACAACCCTGCATGCAACAAGGGTGCCTGCTTTGGCACTAGGCAGCTTAAACGGCACCAGCACAGGATCAAAGGCAGGAATGCGCCATATCAAATTAAATACAGCGCATTCATGCCCTTCCCACTCATGCAGCAAAGAGACTAAAAAGTGCAGAGAAACATAATGAACAAAAGTTGTCAACTGTCACCTGCACACAGTGTTATTCTTCAATGCAAACATTTATAACGTTTTCAATACCTCTACACTCCTATTATGCATTAGGAGCACATGCATTTTTTAAACACTTACATCCATTAGCTGAAGCCAGGCTGTAAAAAATTGGTTAAAAAATTAACATGGTAGTTACCTGCCACTATGTAAACTATAAAACAAACTAGCACACTCATTGCTTGATGTCATCAGTAATATCATCAGTGATGTAATCAATTATGTCATTTGAAATTATCAGTGATGTCATACATGATTTCATAGAACATGTCATGAGTAATATGTGAGGTCATAAGCAGTGCATGGTGGGGTGCAAGTTACAGTTAGCGCTGCTAACTATAAATGATGAATTTCTGTGGTTTTGTGAGTTCAAAACGTTAATGTTGTCACTGACATATTCACCTAGCTATACACAATAATTCTGTGGTCCCACCGGATAGACCCATTGTGTCATCCAAGGGGAGTGTGTTTGAAATATTTCAAAATATGTGGACCATTTTTTGAGAGAATATGTGACCACCTTACCCTCCCTTGTCAAAGACACGAAAGATTTCCTATGTAAACTGGAGGGCACCAGCTGGTATGATCAGTACATTCTCATCACCCTTGACATGAACTCTTTATACACTATGATAGAACACGATCAGGGGATAAAGCATTGCTGCCAAGGTTTCAGATTGCTTATGTGTGACATTTTCATAATTTCAGTGTAATTATGAGTGACATTCAATAACTATGAGTGACACTTTCTTGCGCGCAAAATCAAGCAATGAAGACGAGGGAAACAAATACCAGAAACTACACCCATATGAGCACTGAGAAACTCTAAGAACATCTTAAAACTGCTGCAAAGTACCAGAAAAGGAAGGACACTAACTTAGTGCCCATCTATAGGAGTGCTGCCCGGAGGCAATGCGTCGCTGCAGCCAGGTCCCAGGTTCAGGGGCTTTGAGGGTAGGGGGAGGTGTCAGAAGGCTACATACGTGTGGGTGTTGCCTGGAGGGTGTGTGTCGCTGCAGCCAGGCCCCAGGTTCAGGAGTTTTGGTGGAAGGGGGCGGTATGAGAAGGCTACATACATGGAGGTGCTGTCAGGGGTGTGTGCACTGCTGCAGCAGTTCCCAGTTTCAGGGGCTTTGGGGGAAGGGGAAGGTGTGAGAAGGCTACATACATGGGGGTGCTGCCAGTAGGGTGTGTGTCGCTGCAGCCAGGCCCCAAGTTCAGGAGTTTTGGGGAGAGGTGTGAGAAGGCTACATATATGGGGGTGCTGCCGGGGGGGTGTCGCTGCAGCTAGGCCCCAGGTACAGGAGTTTTGGGGGGAGGTGTGAGAAGACTACATACATGGGGGTGTTGCTTGGAGGGTGTGTGTCGCTGCAGCCAGGCCCCAGGTTTAGGATTTTTGAGGGAAGGGGGAGGTATGAGAAGGCTACATACATGGGGGTGCTGCCAGTGTTGTGTGCATCGCTGCAGCCAGGTCCCAGGTTCAGGGGTTTTGGGGGAAGGGGGAGGTGTGAGAAGGCTGCATACATGGGGGTGTTGCCTGGAGGGTGTGCGTCTCTGCAGCCAGACCCCAGATTCAGGGGTTTTGAGGGAATCTGAAAGTTGTGAGAAAGCTTCATTCTTCCAAGGCTTGGCTTTACTCTTTTCTTGTGGGCGTCCCTCCCCCCACCCCTTTGTGGCAGATAGACCCCATCCATTATGAGATTCATTGATGTTGTTGATCAGTGGATAGTAGCACAGCTGAGCCTAGAATTGTGAGGGGAGTGCGGCACGACCACAGCCTGAGGCTGATCTGTCCTTGCAGTGAATGGTGCACATATTTCAAGAGCATGAGATTTTGTTATAGAATGAACAGAATAAGTGTCTGAAGCAGAAAGTAGAATACCCTGCACATGTCATTTCAAAAGACAGCTAGTATTCATCTTGTTTGGTTACAGCTATTGTTGCTGTAGCACAACCAATGGACTAAGAATGTCTTGAAATCTTTTGTGGATTTGTGAGAATTGTCTTACTGTTATATGGGTAATGCAGCTCGCATGTTTTAAAAAAAAAAATATGACAAAAAAGTTAATTTTGACTGGAATTGGAAATGTCAAGACACATTTCAATGGGTCAGAGGTCAAATGGTTGGTGCTAAAACACTGCCGAGCAACTCTGTTGGAAGCTTATATAATCTAACGAGAGAGAAATAAGCGTTTGCATATACACAGTTTGTTTGGATTACGACCACATACTGTGTGCAGAAGCAATCACCCTGCAAATATCAATGCATTCCCCATACAAGTTGTGACACCCTTTAACACTGTTCCCATATGTACAATAATTTAGCCTCCACCCCAATCTTCTTGAATTTGTACCCTAATTCCTTGGAGTCTCTAAAGAGTATCAATCTGCCTCAGGCTCTGACTTCAGAGCACCGTGAGCAGACTCGAGCTCCAATTAAATATACATTAGAGGAGATTAATAAATACCTGAGTTCAGTAACCAAGTTTGACAGAGCATCGCGAGCCTCGGTATGGGCGGGGCCAGCCGCGATGGCAGTGGTCGCGATCCTGTCAGGACTTGTGCTGCATTCATGAGGCTGTATTTCAGGCACTCAGCTCACTCCCTCAGCCGCGGTACAGCATCACCTAAGGAGGCCTTGCTATAGGAACGAAATTGGTGCCGCATTGCACAACACTATCGGTACAAGTTGCCTGCCGCTGCCAAACTTTAAACATTACTCAAACTGCCTCCATCTCGTGCCACGGATGGCCCGCCTATACGTCTCCTGTCCTGGGCAAATCATGGCGAAATCTGCAAATTCTCGGTGACGCCATGTCAAGTCCACGGTGTCGGGTGAATGGAGCCCTAGCGAGAGTAGCTGAGCCAGCTACCAGGCAGTGAGAAGCATGGAGGCGCGCTGTTTTGCTTAGTGAAGACTGTATGAGGCTCTGGCGGAGGAGGCATAATGCGTGACTTTGCATTTCAGTGCAGTGACGCGGACCACCACACTGAAATGCGTTAGTCTAACGCCAGATGTGTGATACTTGGAAGGACTGATAAAGGCATGCCCCTATTTCTTGAGGAACAAGCATATAGGTTACCTGAAACACACGAAGATGCTCATTGAGATGATGAAACTATGTTTGAAAAACAACATTTTCATGTTTAACGGGGATCTGTATAAGCAAATACTGGGCACGGCCATGGGCACGTGCTTTACCCTGAGCTTTGCAAATCTGTTTTTGGGTCTGTGGGAGGGGGAAATATGGAATGAGGAAATGCTTCGCTCTGATTTTCAGAAAGTTGTATTGTGGCTGCGGTATAGCGATGATTTGTTTATCATCTCGAGAGGCAGCAAACAGGAAGCCACTACCTTCATTGAGAACCTTAATACCAACCCATACAACATAGTACTTACGCATAACATGAGCAAGTATTGCATAGAGTTCCTTGATGTCAGGATTGAAGCACAAATGGAGCAACCCTTACATGGAACTGCTGAGGACAAGAAGAAACTGTAGCACTGATGAAGCTTACCAAACTGAACAAGAGATCATGATCTCTAGATTTAGAGCCCAGTGGTATCCTGAATGGGTAATGACTTGAGCTATTAAAAAGATGAGCACAGTCAGCAGACAGCAAACACTTTGATACCCAGACCAAGGAATTAGACACCATGGACACGCGGGTTATCATGACCTATAATAGGAACTCCCAAAAAATATACAAGATTCTGGCTGACAGTTGGGATATCTTGAAGAGTGACACTACAGTGGGTCAAACTATCAGCGATAGACCCATGATCACTTACAGAAGAGGCAGGAGTCTTAGGGACACCCTAGTACATGGTAACATAACTGAATCCTGGACCGTGGGTGCCCACAATTGCAAAGGTTTCTTCCCCTGCAGTCATTGTAAAGCCTGCCACTACAGCCACATGGTTAAGGAGTTCACTGTTCCAGGATCTGGCAGAAACAGAAACATTACCCAGTTTCTGACTTGCAGCTCCAGTTTCGTCATATACATTCTGGAATGCCCATGTAGGATGAGATATGTGGGTAGCATGACCTTGATGTTTAAAAAAAGGATATTAGAACATCTTAGGGCCATTGCCAACAGGGACCAGCACTATCCCATAGCCAAGCACTTCCAGGAGTATCACCTGTCCAATAACTCCCCACTGCAGTTTTTTGTCATCGAACAGGTACACATTGGCCCCAGAGGTGGCAACATGGTACTGCTACTACGCAAAAAGAATTTAAGTGGATACTTGAGTTAGAGACTAAATTCCCTGGGGGGCACAACCTGGATGAGGAGCTAGCAACCCATTTACATGAGGGCTAATATGCCTCATTACTGTATATGATGACTTGCCTTTTCCTCCTTATTTCTGTGCTATGAACAGAATGTACATGGTTTTAATGTGCACTTGCATAGTTTTACACAGGTATTTTAATGTATATGTACATGTTCACTCTCTATTTTTTCACACAGGAGGAAAAGAAGGGACCCACCGTATGCTGACCGACACTTCACAGGTTCCCTACCCTTTTCTTCCCCGGGCTCGGGTGTGCACATCGTTTAAGATAAGAGTTTCTGTTCCTTCACTTGTGTATGTTTTTAAATGTGGTAATATGGCTCTCTCTACACATCTTTTGCCACTTGACGATTAGAATTTATGTACTGTTAAGATGTGGGGAGCTTGCCCACCACTTTGCACTTACGTCCATGTTGTCATGTTTGTATCTCTGAAACAAAAAAAATGCTCCTTCACAGCTGCCTTAGCCTTGCAGCACCATATCCTAGGTGATGCATTGATCTTATCTTTCCAGTACACTTGTGGATTCCTTGGTATTTCCAACCGTAAAAAAAACAGGTTCAAACATGGCCGCTATTTTGATTGTCATTGTGGATGGCCATGTTGGGTGGATAAGGGGCTATGTCTATATGCGGACATTGCCCTGAGGTTATCACTTGATCCATTTGCTATTATTTTTTAACTAAGTTTCTATTTTATTTGTCCTATTTGACAGCAAGTTTGTGTACATGTGATGTCGTGATATGATAAGATGCATCATGTGAATGTTACCTTGTGCACTTATTGTGATAATAAGTTTTGCACGTTTAACATATTTTAAGATGGCCTCCAGCCTTGCATGCACTTTGATGAACTGTTTATCAGAAGTTCTTTCTTTATGTTACCATATCCCTATGTAATGCACTATCATGTAAAAACTCGGTGTGCGATCAAGACAGTGTTACTGTCGAAACACGTAGCAACTGAGTATTAAACTTTTGCATGAGCAAATCATCATCCTGAGTGTGCACCTCATTGGACTATTTGAACCGAGTCACAAGAAAAAAGGTTAAAAAAAGAAAAGGGGGCAGGGTAGAAATACCCTGACCCCCAAGGGCTACTCAGGGGGGTCCCACACCGACACCGTGGGCCAAAAAAAGCATTTTTTTCATTTACGGCGGTATTCACGTACGGTAAGCAAGTCCCACCCAAGAAAAAAATTAAGGACTCGGGGGCAATCCTTAATTATTATGCGGGTTCCCACGTGGGCCCCGGTAGCCCCGGGGACTGCCACCTCCACTGGGCTTTAATTAAAAAATGCTTGGGGGTGCTCCTGCCCCCCAATGCTGCCCTGGGGACTGCCACCTCTTGGGGCATTACCTTTATTATGAGGGGGGGACCTCGCGGGCCGCCCCGGGGACCGCCACGTGCCCGGGGCTTCAATTTTTATAAAGAAGTGTGGGGGGAATCCTGCCCCTTCCTGCACTGCCGCGGGGACCACCACCTCCCCGGGGCAAAAATAAATTAAGGGCAGGGGTCCGTTGCAGACCCCCGGCCCCAGGGACCACCACCTCCCCGGGGCTTAAAACATGCAGGGAGGGGGGCTCCAGCAATGTCCTGGGGTGCATGTTAGCATGGCAGGGACCGCGGGGAGCTTTGGGGTTCCCCCCGCAGTCCCAACAAAGAGGCCAAACCCCGGGGGATGGGGTCCCTGGGGCCAAAAATGGCCCAGGAGGGGGGACACTCGGCCCCCTTTCCTTTTCTTAATTTTCTTTTTTTAAAAGCCCGGGCCCCGGGGAATGGGGTCCCCAGGGTCAAAATCGGCGTGGGGAGAGCGGCCCCCCTCCTTTTAAAAAAAAGTGTTTAAAAAATGGTCAAACCCCAGGAATGGGGTCCACGGGGTTGAAAATGGCCCGGGAGGGGGGCGCTTGGCTGCCCTCCCTTTAAAAAAAAGAAAAGGAATGGCCTAGCCCTGGGGGATTGGGTCCCCGGGGCGAAATCGGCCCGGGAGGGGGGCGCTTGACTGCCCTCCCTTTAAAAAAAAAAAAAGGAAAGGCCTAGCCCCGGGGGATATGGTCCCCGGAGCCGCATGGCCACCTTTCTTTTAATTGTTTTAAACATTGTCTCAGTCCTCGGGGGATGGGGTCCTGGGGCCAAAAAGGGTTAAAGGGGGGCCACACAGCCCCCCTTCCTAAAATAAAAAAAATAAAATAAACTGACAACTCGCCGGAGGCCCCGCCCCCTCCCTGCACCACTCTGCAAACGCGCTTCCTGGCGAGTTCTGGGTTGGGGTATTAAGTCCCCTTCAACCATAAGGGCTCTTAGGGGCCAACTAGCCCACCAGGTACCTCCAGTAAGCCCCACACAGTGGGATTGCTGAGAGGTGGTCCGAGGCCACACCCCTTTTTACAACACTCTGCAAAGGTGCCTCTTGGCACACTGCTGGTCGGGCGATGAGGTCCCCTTGTGTCCTGAGGACTTCATGACTAAAGTGGACTTCATCCCCCAAGCAGCAGTGTGCCAGGAGGCATGTGTAAAAAGGGTGCATGGCCTCTGACCACTCTCAGCAATCCAGCTGTGTGGGGCTTACTGGGGGTAACAGGAGGGCACTTGGCCCCCAGGGACCCTCAGGAGGCAAGGGACTTCATCCCCTAACCAAGAGTGTGCCAGGAGGTGTGTTTGCAGAGTGGTGGAGAAAGGGGCGTGGCCTGTGTCCACCTCTCAGTGTGTGGGGCTTACTGGAGGTATCAGGTAGGCTAGTTGGCCCCTAAGGTCCCCCAGCAGCGAAGGGGACTTCAATCCCCATCCAAGAGCGCACCAGGGAGCGCGTTTGCAGAGTGGTGGGCAAAGGGGGCGCGGCCTGCTATGAGAATTTAGCAATCCTGCTGTATGGGACTTACTGCAGGTATTATGAGGGGTAGTTGACCCCCATAGAGGTTCTTAGGGACCAACTACCCCTTTTGTTACCTCCAGTAAGCCCCACACAGTGGGATGGCTAAGAGGTCTTCGGAGGCCATGCCCCCTTTCTCCACCACTCTTCAAACATGCCTGCTGACACACTACTGGTTGGGAGATGAAGTCCACTTTACTCCTGAGGAACTTCGAAGAAGCCCTCTTGGTAGCTCCTGTGAGTCCTACACAGAGGAATCCCTGAGCGCTGGTTGGAGACCCAGCCCCCTTTCTCCACCACTCTGCAAACACGACTACGATTTAAAGAAGCATTTTCAATGTAATAGGTCTCACATTTGCGAGAGTTAGAGCTAGTGGCGTTGTAAATGTAAATGTTTTTTACTCATGTTTTTTGGAGTGGAGTGGATGTATGTTGTGTGTAGTGGAATTATGTGGTATGTTGTGCAGTGAAATTATGTGTATAGAAAGTATATGGTATTTAGTGTATAGGATTTATGTACAGCACGATTATGTCTTATGGAGAGTAATTATGTGGTATGGTAGTCTATGTTGTGGAGTGGAAACCTCAGGTTTAGTATTCCTCATTTCCATAGAAGCTAAACTATAAACTCAATGAGGCAAAAAAGAAGGAACCACTGAGGAACACTTCTGGACTTAGTCAGAGGTATGAGCAGGGCCACTGGAATTATGCGACTGTTCGGCTGCACCAATTTTGACCTCATTATAAATTTTCCGCATTTGCCACATAATCCATCATCTGCTGCCTAATCTGCAAATTTTAACAAAAAATACCTTGTTTCTAGCTCAAAAGGCTCAACCATTACCAAAAATGCTGCAATAAGTGTTACAGCATGGTGGAAGGCCCTTTGCAAAGCTGGAATGGTCACCTGTTACTTATTGCTAAATGTAGGTGTTAAATTGGTACTAATGGTACGCACAACACTGTTGCTTCTTTCTGAGCCTCTCTTGCCTCTTTCTACACCTCTCTTGTTTCTTTCTGCAACTCTCTTGTCCCTTTCATCACTTCTCTTGCTTCTTTCTGCACCTCTGTTGCTTCTTTCAGCACTTCTCTTGCCTCTTTCTGCACTTCTCTTGCCTGTTTCTGCACCTCTTGCCTCTTTCTGCACCTCTGTTACCTCTTTCTGCACCTCGCTTGCTTCTTTCTACACCCCTCTTGCCTCATTCTGCACCCCTCTTCCCTCTTTCTGCACTTTTCTTGCCTCTTTATGCATCCCTGTTCCCTCTTTCTGCACCTCTCTTGCCTGTTTCTGCACCTCTCGAGGCCTCTTTCTGCACCGCTATTGCTTCTTTCTGCACTTCCCTTGCCTCTTTCTGCATTTCTGTTGCTTCTTTCTGAACTTCTCTTGCCTATTTCTACATTTCTGTTGCTTCTTTCTGCACTTCTCTTGCTGCTTTCCTATTCTAAATCTAAAGATAAAAGGTCCCTTTCTGGGATTTTTGTATACACTTTTGGTTCCTACGGTCTGGGCAAAGTGGACTTTTAGTTGTCTTCCTGAGCTAAAGCAATCCAGTTTCTGTGCAAAAGAGTGTAAGTTTTAATTGGAAAAATACATTTCAACAGATTATAGTGCTGACAGAGAGCATTGTGGTACATGTAGTTTGGTGTGAATTGTTTTAGTGTCACTAGTTATAGTGTGTGAGCTTTTTGGTTATGCGAGTTACTAGTAGTCTTAGGTATTGTTATTTTTATGATGTTATCATATTTTTGAGTTATATTGTTATAGCTCATTATTGTGTCTGTTTAGGCATCGTCGTCAAATGTATTGGAATTCTAGTGATTGAATGTGATGGAATTATGGAGTTATAATGATTGATATTGCCATTTTCTTTGCTTTTCTGAACAGATTCATTGAAATCCAAGCTCTCATGATATATGCATTTGTTGAAATCGTCCACAAAGGGGAGGTGTTTATTCACACCACAATAGAGAATTTTTCAGTTTTACTATAGGTCAAATTGAATTTGTTTTTAATTTAGCTTGGTAATTGTTATTCTTTGGTACACAGGAATTATTTATGTGTAAAATAATGTTTGCTAAATTCAAAGAATTTTAAATTGTATAATTTCTTGATTTAATTATAAGTTTATTTTTTAAAGATTTTGGTGGTGATTACGATCTTGCCCAGAAATGCTCCGGCTGACAGTCGGAAACTTTCCGGCCCGCATCTCGGTTTACTTTCCGACTGCCCATTACAATGCTGGGGGTCAGAAACTAAATCGGCCTGTCATCCTGGCTGGCTTCTGACGTGATCAAGGAGCCCTTTAGCCAGTCGGAGGCCGGCCCGTAATCCCAAAGGGCAGTCTTTTTGCCCTTGGGATTACAATGCGCAGTTACTGGCAGGGTTTCTATGCCGGCCTTTCTCACATGGAAACCCTGTCGAAAGCATGTTTGGGGGCCCCTAGCAGGGCCCTGTTGTGTGCACGGCATCCAGTTGGGGGCCGAGGGGGCACCTATGGTGCTCCCCTGTTAGTCCCTGCACCCTTGGCAGGCACCTTGAGGTGGGTGCCACGGGATGCAGGGATTAACACCACCTCCCATTTCCCTATGGGAGCATGTACTACGGGCGGTTTACGGCTGTAATACATGCTCCCATAGGGAAATGTTGGAATTTGACCGAACAGTGTTTGGTTGCATCCTAATCAGAAGGTCGGGACGTGTCGGGATGTTGTTGTGCAGACGCAAGTCCACCTAACATCGTAGTAGGCCCCTTAATGTTAATGGTATATGTATATATATATTTATTTGTTTTTATATTATTTTTAAATTATAATATTAATTACAATTATTAGTTTAATAACTTTTTTGTAAGTAGATATATGTAAATATATATATATTAATTATAATATATTTGTGTTTAACTTTTTAAAATTAAGTTTATTTTTTATATTTGTTAAGATATATATTCAATATATATATTTTATTAATTAAAGTTTCTATTTGATATAATGAATATTTATTATTTTAATATATATATATATTTAATGCAACTATATTAATGACATCGATATTTTCCCCCCGATATTTTTGTACATACCGTTATAAGTATAGGATGTTGATATTTTTATATCGATATTTTGGTCACGATATTTTGGTATGGGGATATTTTGAGGGTCCCGCTTCGCCATCTGGGCTATTTCCCCCTGTCCTGTTGCTGCTGTTCGTGCAGGGGCTGCCTTGTGACTACGGAATGCCGGACTGCAATTAATTACATCGAGGAGAAGGAGAGGCACTGGACTACATCCCCCAGGAGTGCGGGAGGCCCTCCAGGTGTGTCGCTGCTGCCCCACGCCCACAAGCAGTTAAAAGCTCGCGGAACCCGCTAGCGCGGGTCCCGCTTCGCCATCTGGGCTATTTCCCCCTGTCCTGTTGCTGCTGTTCGTGCAGGGGCTGCCTTTTGACTACGGAATGCCGGACTGCAATTAATTACATCGAGGAGAAGGAGAGGCACTGGACTACATCCCCCGGGAGTGCGGGAGGCCCTCCAGGTGTGTCGCTGCTGCCCCACGTCTATTGGTCAACGTTGCCTCTTAACCCCGTCATACATCCCGCAGCGCGGGACGCGCGCGGGCTAAGCCCGGGCAAAGGGCGGGCCGTCTACGGCCGTCTGAGGCCGGCAGAGGCTGGGCTGGGCCCCCTCCCTTACTCTCTCCGTCCTGTACGAGCTCAGATACAGGTACTTTGGCCGGTGGGAACTGTTTTCATTGCAGTCCCTTGACTCTGTTTCCTGGTGGCTCTTACGGGGTGGATTGTTTGCTGCTTGTATCATCATATTGGGTCTGCAGCAGGTCCTAGATTTTTCGTGTTGCTACATGTGCATATCGTCCTGAGCACTGATTACTTTACTCCCTGCCTCGACTTGGTTTTATGTTTTTAAACATTTTAGCAATTTTTCGCTTTGTTAGACATTTTTATATTTCTTGTGCATCATATTAGCTTGTAAAACTTTTGTGCGGGTTGAATATGGGGAAGAGGAAAGTTATGGAGGGAGGTGCTGTTGCTGGCACAAAAAAGGGAAAAAAGCTAAAAAGATCCCACATGCAGGTCTTAATTGTGTCCTGGAAAGAATTGAGGGAATTGTTAACGACTGTGAGGAGGTTCACTGAAAAAGATATAGGAAACGTGGAACAGATGGATGGCAAAACCTGTAATAAATCACGCAGGAAAACCATCCCCACAATGTTCATTAACCAATCTAGTTGCAACAAGTCCATGCTAGCTCCCTTACCGGTTACACATAACCCACTCGTGGACGCTGTTTTTCCCAATCCTCTATCCCCTCCTTTAGAACCAGGGTTGGTGCAGCAACCAGCCCAGGCTTCTCCTACTTTTACTCCCATTCTATGCTCAAACAGATTTTCCCTACTTGCCCCACGCACTAGCACTACCACTATATCGGCCCCAGAGGAATCTATGGTACCATTTCCAAGTGAAAGGCTAGCCGTCGGCACACAGGCTGGGCATTCTGATTCGGCTTTGTTGGTTAGGATTAAGAAGTTGGAGGATATGGTTGCATTATTGACTGCAAGACTGGATAGTCTAGCCCAGGGTCAAGTTCCTCTAACTACTACCTCCCTAGCACTTCCACCAAGGGAGGTCTCTGCACCCACTGGGAGGGTCACACAGGGGCCCACAATCTTCACTCCAAATACTTGTTCACCCTCACCCCAAGACCAAAGAACGAGGGGGCTTGCGAAGAAGAAGGCCACTAATGACAAGGCTGGTTCTTCTTATGCAGACATCACGAGAGGTGAGCGCCGTACTGTGGTACCCGAAACTAGACCTATGCCAATGGATCACCATATCCACACTATATCCTCGCTGCCACGAGTACCCATTGTATCACCCCCCTACAGAACCACCTATGGCCAGCGTCCGCTCCATCGACCTATTAGGACCAAGGTGTATATGACCAACGTTCCGAAACTTGCCAGCAAAGGGGGCTACGAAGGTAGGGACTCACTACTCAATAAAGCTATCCATTGGTTGCGTTATGTAAGGGGGTGTAGATCCATTATTCGAGACGATCTGGTTGGAGCAAATAGGATTTCTAGGGCAGACGCTCAGGCAGATTGCATTGAGATCGAACTTAGTGACCCTTCCCTAGCAGAAAACCTCCTTTTACTGGAACTCAGGACATCTCCGCCGGAGTTTTCCTCGATCCAGATCCGTCCCTCCCCTTCTTGGTCACTCCTGCATGAGCCCGGAGATTCAGGTCTCAGACAGGTTGATTGACTGATTCACAACCATCAAGATAACCTTCCTCCTGTCTCGGAATGCCTCTCCCAAGTGGTTAATACTGTTTTAGTACACTCTCTGCCCATGGTCCCGGGTGGGGTTAGTAGTGCTACTTTGGCTCCTCTCCAACTACCAAGTGAAGCAAACGTCTTAAGTGAGGTGGTGGATGTAAATAAAGACATTCCCCTTAATTGCGCAAGATCACTCCATCTTTTGTCCTGGAATATTGCGGGTCTGGATAAAAATCTTGCCGACCCCCTCTGGAATGATTTTATCAACAAATTCGATATCCTTTTATTCCTGGAGACATGGAGCCTAGTCCCCCGTTATAGGTCAGGCTATACCACCTTTCATGTCCCGGCCATTAGCTCACCCAGAGGCAGGCCCTCGGGGGGACTACTTGCTTGGGTCAACATTCACTTGAATTGGTCTGTTAGAATCCGGGAAATTGCCTCCCCGGACATTCTTCATATTTCCATTACTGGGCCAGACTCCAAAGCTGGCCTGGAGATTTTTAATGTATTTGCCAGAGGAACCCCTGGTGGACAAGCAAGCCCCATTATATCAACCCTGGATACTGAGCTCACGGCCATCACCTCTGCAGTAGGCACAATCGTTGCAGGAGACCTAAATTGTACCTTTGAGCCACTCTGCAACGAGGATATCCAGGGCACAAGGGATCTGGATGCCAAGTGGGATATTCCCTGTCTAGACCTCCCTATAATAAAGAAAGGGTCCCCTAGAGTCATACAAATCAATGCCCTGACTCTTGAGCATAATTTGAGGGCGACCAATGGTAGATCCAAATCCGATTTAATGGGAGCCCCCACTTTTACTAGAACCAAGGTGCCCTCACGCATTGACTATATATTGTTGGACGTTGGATCCTGGGGCGACCTTATAGATATGGAAGTGGTCCAAAGATGTGAAAGTGACCACAATCCCCTTTCCATGCACTTTCAATGTAACCCTGCTCTTATTTCCACCGAGCTTGTTAGTACCAAGACTACTCGGATGAGGGAAATTGTCCCCTCCAACTGCAATCGGCGCCTTAAATGGCATAAGGTTGCCGAAAGCGAATTATCACTGGAGGGCATAAGGGAGATTATTATTGATAACATTTCACTACTTAACGATGTTCCCGACACTCCCCCCTCTCCTATGCACTGCTCAGAGCTTAAGGAAATATACCTCTCAACTGTGGACAACGTAAGTGAGTTCTTCCAGGCCAAAATATCTCGGGGCTGTAAGCGCCCACTCCCTAAAGGCGAAAATCCGTGGTACTCTAACGAGTGCAGAACACGGAGGCAGGACCTTTCGAAAGCCCTAAAAACCAAGGTCCAGAGTAACATCTTGTCTGCAAGGAAATTATATTACAGGTCCATTGTTCTAGCCAAACGAGCTTGGGAAGAAGCCCACTGGCAAGATCTGAAATCTGCTGCCCAGCTGAAGGATGCAACATTATTTTGGGATCTTATTAATGTCGGCACAAGGAGGGGGGCTGATCCATTACCGAACCATATCTCGGGGCGAGACTGGTTCGAGCACTTTCAGAAATTATACATGGGTGATGAAGGATGTACACCGCATGAGCAAGGGTATGAATTAGAGCCCCCAGTGGTACCTTCTTTGAACGAGTTTTTTGGCCTTAATGAGGTTCTTATAGCTATTGCCTCAATTGCGCCCGGCAAAGCAGCCGGTCCCGACGGCCTTCCCGGCGATCTTATGATCCACGAGAGAAATCTTTGGGCACAATTTATTTGTAGATCCCTAAACCTCATAGCAATTGGCCACCCTGTACCCGAATCTTGGAAAGGGGCTGAGGTGGTGACCATCTACAAGAAGGGGGACAGAGAGGATCCTGCAAATTACAGACCGATTAGTTTGATCGATGTCATTCAAAAAATAGTTGGCAGGGTCCTCTTAACACGGATGAAGGGATGGATTGATGAGGAGGGTGTTCTGTCCCACTTTCAGGCTGGATTTAGATGTGGTGTTGGCACAATGGATCAGGTATTTAGACTCTGCCTGATCCACTGGAAAACTGTAACCATCAAGAAGGGTAGCCTGTATTTGGCCTTTATAGACTTAAAGACAGCCTTCGATCTGGTCCCCCGCTCCAAGCTCTGGCAAGTCTTGTCTGATCTAGGAATTCCTCCCCTGATCCTGTCTCTTGTTAAACGCCTGCATGAAGACTATTTTGCCAGAGTAAGGTGGGGGGGGGGGCAGGGCCAGCTCACAGAGAAAATAGTTGTCCAGAGAGGAGTACGCCAGGGTTGTGTTTTGGCGCCGACCTTGTTCTCTCTCTATATAAATGGGGTGGCAGACCATTTGAGAGAGGACGCGGCCGATGCCCCAACCCTGTGCGGGGAAAAAATACCAACCCTATTATTTGCGGATGACACCCTCCTGGTCTCCAAGAGCCCTATGGGCCTGCAAAAACTTCTTGATCGCTTCACCTCGTTCTGTGTAGACAGAGGCTTGGTAATCAACATAGCTAAAACCAAGCTAATGGCTTTGGCACCATCTAAAAGCTTCAGGAACAAATTTATCTTGAATGACAGCCCGCTGGAGCTGGTGGAGGCCTTTGATTATCTTGGGGTAAGGATGAACAATAAATTAAAATGGGCACCTCATCTGACTAAAATGGTACTAAACCACAAACGGATTTCCGGGGCCATAGCGAGGCACCAGAGACTCTCCTATAGTCGCCCTGTAGCCCCAGCCATCAAAGTATATGAGGGTAAGGCCTTGCCTGGGTGCTTATACGGGGCGGAACTTTGGGGGTTCGATAATCTTTCTGATTTAGTAAAATCAGAAAACAAATTTTTTCGTGATCTAGTTTTGCTCCCCCCTTCCACCCCCCTATTGCCCCTCCGTCACGACCTTGGGAGGCACCCAATAAACGAAGTGGCGAGGCTGCGCCCCCTGTTATACTGGACCCGGCTTATGAGGTCTTCTGACCTATGCCATTATGCATCCGGACTAAAAGAACTGATAAGTTTGGGCGCAGGTCACAAGGTTGGTTGGGTGTCTAACTTGATGAAATTAGTGGTCGAAATTGGTCTGGACCAGGCTTGGGAGAGCCAGATGCCCCCGCCCAAACCTCTTGTGAAAAAGCTTTACTGGGACTGGATTTCCGCCATGTCCAACAAAAATCAAAATGGCATTTTGTCGGAGAGATTTTTGGATGTTAAGCCCACCCTAAAATTGGAACCCTTCCTTGACCTCATCGAGTCCCCGGGGGACAGAGTGCTCTACCTGAAATTCAGGTATGGTACACTCCCTCTCCGTGATTTCCAGTATAGTTGGAGCGGCCACTCGGGAAATATTGAGGGCTGTCCGGGCTGTGCTTGCCCTACGGAATCTATAGCACATTTCTTCTTTGCTTGTAGGGCATACAGCCAAGTGAGGTCCAGGTGGCTAAAACCGGTTTGTTCCAATTTGGGCTGTTCTTCCCATCGGGTGGCCTTACGCATTTTAACTTATGAGACGTTAATCCCAAGTGTTATCTGTGGTACAGCAAAGTTTTTGGGACATGCTTGGAGGATTAGGCAAAGGCTTGTCAAGGGAAAATTAGCTAAATGATACGTTGTGAGCATTGTCCACCGAGCCCTTTTCTTCTGGACGGGTTTTTTTTGTATATACTATCTGTGGCTTGATCCATTTTTAGCCTTGTTTTTAGCCCTGTTTACTTTTTTATCTATCTAGAGAACTAGAAAACTGACCATTCGCTGTTACGAACTTTCTTGGTTTCTCTGGTTATTAACTTGTGATGCATTTTTGTACTTTGTACTTTTATGATTGATATTTTTATTGATCGAATAAAGTGATTTGAATTTGAATTTTGAGGGTCGATATTTTATCAGTGAACCTGCCACTACATTGTATGACACTCAAATGTATGTCAGTCTATTGTATCCGAGTTCACTGTACGTCACTCCACTGTATGCGACACCACTCCTATGCCATTTTGCTCTATGCCATTCCAGTATACGCTACTCCACTATACATCATTCTACTTTACTCCACTCCACTATACCGCATAATACTGTGCCACAGTACACTTTACAACCCTATCCGCCACTATATTGTAACCCACTCCACTTAATAACACTACACTCTACAAAACTAAACTGGACAATTACTACAACATTGTTACTACCAATATAAAATCCATTGAAATTCACACAAAAACAAATGTTAAAGATAAGTTATAGGTAGGAACACTTTATTTATGTTTAGTATACAAACCCAAATGTAACTCTGGGGCAGAAGAAGGAGTGTGTCCTCACGGTATTCTATTTTTATTTGATTTTAACAAATTGGACTTATATCTCGATGTGAAAAAAGATTTTGATCTGTGCACCCAAATGGTCCTGTTATGGTGTTTTTATTATTATTCACATTTATTTCCAAGAGGAGCGTACAGCCTACACGTGTTTCATCCTGTGAAGGAATGCAAGCTTATGGCTTTTTCAAGGCTGTGTAATTCAATTTAGAGTCATATTCACGGACCGTCCATGAACTTAGCTTCATGTCCGTCGCCCGTTACTGATTTTCACTGAAAATCAGTAATGGGCGATGGTGAATGACCTAAATATCGATTCCAAAATATAGAATGGACAGAATATCGACTCCAAAATATAGAATGGATAGAATATCGAAAATCAAAATATAGATAGGTCAGAATATCGAAATTGGGGTACAAAATATCGATTTCCATAATATAGAATGTAAAAATATAGAATTCCATAATATCGACTTTAAAAATATAGAATCCCATAATATCGAATAAAATTTAGTGTTATGTATGGTAGTATATGTGTTAAAATTACGTATTATTTTTGTAATGTATGTTTAATTTTTTAAAACTAATGAATGTTATGTAATTTAATTTTTGCGTAATTTAATTTCGTAGCGGGTTGTGGGTTTATAGAGGAATAGGGTGGGAAGTAATTTAATTATGGTAAATTAAATATTAATTATATTTATATGTTTTGATAATTAATTGGTTGACAATTAATTATTAATTGGTCATTAATTTTTATTAATTGATAATTAATTTATATTAATTGATTAATTGATAATTATGTTAATTTTAATTTTGATTATTACCAGCGGGTCGTGGGTTTATAGGGGAATTGGGTGGGAAGTAATTTAATTGTAATAAAGTAAATATTATTTTTTTTATTTATGTGTATTGATAATTAATTGATAATTAATTATTAATTGGTAATTCATTTGTCTTAACGGGTAATTCATTTGTATGAATTGCTAATTAATTTTTATTAATTGCTAAATAATTTTTATTAATTGATTAATTGATTATAATTTTAATTGTATTTTTTATTATTGGGAGTGGGTTGTGGGTTTATAGGGGAATTGGGTGGGAAGTAATTTAATTGTAATAAAGTCAATATTAATTATTTAATTTATGTGTATTGATAATTAATTGATAATTAATTATTAATTGGTAATTAATTTGTGTTAATGAGTAATTAATTTGTATGAATTGCTAATGAATTTTTTATTAATTGCTAAATGATTTTTATTAATTGATTCATTGATAATAATGTTAATTGTATTTTTTAGTATTGTGAGTGGGTTGTGGGTTTATAGGGGAATTGGGTGGGAAGTAAATTAATTGTAATAAAGTAAATATTATTTTTAAAACTTTATGGTGCCGATCACGATCCGGTAAAAAATTACCCCGTGCGACTCGTATCCGGTCTTTTTACCGTACGAATCGTACAAGTGCCGTACGAACTGGCAATCACGATTCGCATGGTAAAAAGTCCATACGAACCGCATTCGGAATATTTCCCCACACGTCCTCGGGTCGGAAAATGTGTCCGACACGTCCTCGTACGATTTACCGTACAAATGTGAAAGGTGAAGTCCGACCGAGGAATCACGATCCATCCCGTGCGTCCGAGGTTACAGCCGGATGGAAAAAACACCGTCCGCACCGAACTCCCATAGCAACCATGGAGACGTGCCCGCATACGCGCCGACCCCCCCCCAGCCCCCGTACGTACGCACCGTACCCCCCCCGCCCCCGTACGTACGCGCCGACCCCCCCAGCCCCCGTATGTACGCGCCGACCCCCCCTGTATGTACACCCGTGTACGTTCGAGTCGTACCCCCACCCATGTATGTACGGTGCGAACCCCCCCGTGTACGTTCAAGTCGAACCCCCCCCGTGTACGTTCAAGTCGTACCCCCCGTGTACGTTCGAGTCGAACCCCCCTGTATGTACACCCGTGTACGTTCGAGTCGTACCCCCACCCGTGTATGTACGGTGCGTACCCCCAGCGCGTAGCGCTGGGGGTACGCACCGTACATACACGGGTGGGGGTACGACTCGAACGTACACGGGTGTACATACAGGGGGGTTCGACTCGAACGTACACGGGGGGTACGACTCGAACGTACACGGGTGTACATACAGGGGCTGGGGGGGGGTCGGCGCGTACGTACGGGGGCTGGGGGGGGTCGGCGCATACGTACGGGGGCTGGGGGGGGGTACGGTGCGTACCGGGCCACCTACTCTGGTCGATTCGCGCCGTACTTCGCTTTTCCGGCACTTTTTGGGTGCCGTGAAAATATTGCCGTCCGGACTGCTGTCGGTTCGAATCGTAATTCCTGGGTCGTGAAACGCTGCCTGAAAGCGTCCCGACGTCACGTCGCAGCATTCCCGGATCACATTCGTATGTATGTTTTCGTCGGTCGGTGTTTTTTACGATTCGTACGGAAATGGTGTTTCCGTGCGAATCGTAATTCCATGTTTGTGAAGTTTTACGACCGGGTACGAGTCGGACGGGGAAAACGCTCCAACCGACGGTTCGTACCCGGTTTTTACCGGATCGTAATCGGCACCTATGTGTATTGATAATAAATTGATAATTAATTATTAATTGTAATTAATTTTTATTAATTGGTAATTATTTTTTTACCAATGGTAATTAATTTTTAATAATTGTCATTAATTTTAATTAACTTTTTATTGGTATTGATAATTAATGTAATCTTATTTTAAAATTAAAGCATTACTTTCCCTACTGTTGCACTCTCAGGAGTGGGAATAGTTTTTTTACCCTCCCTCTATCCAACTCTTTCCCTACTGTTGCAGTCACTGGAGTGGGAATAGTAATTTTTACCCTCTTGCTATCCAACACTTTCCCTACTGTTGCACTCACTGGAGTGAGAATAGTAATTTTTAACTTCCAGCTATCCAATGCTTTCCCTACTGTTGCACTGTGTGGAGTGGGAATAGTAATTTTTACCCTCCCGCTATCCAACGCTTTCCCTACTGTTACAGTCTTTGGAGTGGGAATAGTAATTTTTCCACCTACACTATCCAACACTTTCCCTACTGTTGCACTCTCTGGAGTGGGAATAGTAATTTTTACCCTTCCGCTATCCAATGCTTTTCCTACTATTGCACTTTTACCCCTACGCAATCCAACTTTTTCCCTACTGTTGCACTCTCAGGAGTGGGAATGGTATTTTTTACTCTCCCGCTATCCAACACTTTCCTTACTGTTGCACTCACTGGAGTGAGAATAGTAATTTTTACCTTCGTGCTATCCAATGCTTTCCCTACTGTTGCACTCTCTAGAGTGGGAATAGTAACTTTTACCCTCCCGCTATCCAATGCTTTTCCTACTGTTGCACTCACTGGAGTGGGAATAATAATTTTTACCCTCCCGCTACCCAACGCTTTTCCTACTGTTGCACTCACTGGAGTGGGAATAGTAATTTTTACCCTCCCGCTATCCAACGCTTTCCCTACTGTTACACTCTTTGGAGTGGGAATAGCAATTTTTCCCCCTACACTATCCAACGCTTTCCCTACTGTTGCACTCTCTGGAGTGGGAATAATAATTTTTACTCTCCCGCTATCCAACGCTTTCCCTACTGTTGCACTCATTCGAGTGGGAATAGTAATTTATACCCTCCCGCTATACAAAGCTTTCCCTACTGTTACACTCTTTGGAGTGTGAATAGTAATTTTTCCACCTACACTATCCAACGTTTTCCCTACTGTTGCACTGTCTGGAGTGGGAATAGTAATGTTTACCCTCCCGCTATCCAACGCTTTGCCTACTGTTGCACACTTTGGAGTGGGAATAGTAATTTTTACTCTCCCGCTATCCAACTCTTTCCCTACTGTTGCAGTCACTGGAGTGGGAATAGTAATTTTTACCCTCCCGCTATCCAACACTTTCCTTACTGTTGCACTCACTGGAGTGAGAATAGTAATTTTTACCTTCGTGCTATCCAATGCTTTCCCTACTGTTGCACTCTCTGGAGTGGGAATAGTAATTTTTACCTTCCTGCTATCCAACGCTTTCCCTACTGTTGCACTCTTTGGAGTGGGAATAGTAATTTTTACCCCTACGCTATCCAACGTTTTCCCTACTGTTGCAATTACTGGAGTGGGAATAGTCATTTTTACGCTCTCACTATCCAACAAAATCTCTACTTTTTTTTACTTTTTTTAATTATGTTTACATTTTAAGCTTTTTTATATTATATTATGTATGTTTTATTTAATTGTTTTTAATATTTAATTAATTTTATATTATTTTTAATACATTTAAAGAATTCGATATTTTGGCTAACTATATTTTAACATTCTATATTTTGGAATCGATATTTTAGTACTTACCGGTTTGTAGATAGGGAGTCGATATTCTGTCCTTCTATATTTTGGTGTCGATATTTTGTGCATTCGATATTGTGTCCCTCGATATTTAGTCACTGAACCATGGGCGATACCCTCATATGGGTGTTCCTGGATTCTCCATCCCAAAAACCAGCATCCCATTCAATGGGCATTGACTGGAAGGCCAAGAGTGTGTCATGCCTCGCTTTGTTACTTCCAAATTAAACTCCACAAACATTAGAAATTCTATAGTTATCATTTCATTTTATGATTCCTGCACCATTTACACATTTATTTTGATCATATTTGTGTCAAACACACCTTAAACTACACAACCATAACAAATTCAAAACTTACACTTATCTGTTGAATTTATCATTAACGCACGACTTTCACATTACTAGAAGTCAGACTTATAACCTATATTTATACTTAGGCAACGCTTTTAAATTAATATGACTTGCGCACCTCCATACATAGTCTTGTCACTTCACTCGCCACACTACATTGACTATAAATTGCCAGTGTACCATGCCCTGTGTTCTGGCAAATAGTATAATGTCTGATGTCATGAGTGTTTTAATTACTGCAATGATTTCACATGCTTTAACTTAGGTAGTATCCAAGGGTGTAGCTAGTGCATGGAGAAGGTGCAAGAAATTTCTTTATTACGCTGAGGCGCGATTAAGACGTTTTGGCTCCAAAAAGTCTTGCTCACGATATTTGCCGCCATATTGTGAAATTATTTAATGCAAACCACCCCATACTGTCACCAGTGATAGTAAACATCAAAAAGGACGAAGGAAAACTAAAAAGTAAGCACCATCTTGTAACATGCTAAGCTTCTCAATATGTTATTACAAAACATGATCTTAGATTGTTAATATATAGTTCTTGATTAGAATTATATCATGCGCACAAGCGTAGTTCAATAACTGAATGACCATTGTCAATAGAATACATTATTTAATGTATACGGGTGTATTGGTACCTAAATACATTTTGTTATGTCCTTCTCAATATATTCAAATTCATTAGTAATTCATCAGAATAAAACAGAACTGAATTGGAGATCTTTCACAGAGCATACATATTAATGTAGTATATATCCATATATTATCTGACTTCCATCTAATACGTAGCATGTACTGCCTCTTATATCACCCCAGAGGGTAGATTCATCATTCAGTTAGGCTTCTTCCTTACAGGCACTAAAAAATATATGAAACGAAAAATCAACCGAGACACAAAACAATTTCTCGATCTCATAAAAAACAGCATCAAATTGTCGGGCTACAGAAGCTATATAGTTCCTATTAATAGAAAACATGTAATTCCTCATCTACGACCAGCCCTTTTGGTTTTTTACAATCTATTTCTAAACTCAGCTTTACCTCCTTTTCTCTGTCTCCACCCCTCGTGCTCTTCAGCAGCTGTGCTTTTGCACTATATTTTAGTTTCATCGCATCCTTGTGGTGTTCTTTCTCAAAATGCCTCACCACTTAGTAGGTTGCATTACTGTTCTTTATTGCCCTTACATGTTGTAATATTCTCTTGTGTAACGGTGGTGTAGTACTCCCTATATACATTTTAGGGCATGGGCAATGTGAGCATGTACACCACAAAACTACTCTTACAGGTTATTCCACCTCTGATACCTATGTTCTTTCTGAATGGCATGTTGGATATGGTAATATTCACATCATGTCTGCAAGCTTTGCATTTGTTGTATTCCACGAAACCTTCATGAGGTTTCAACCAAGTTTCCTCACCTGCAGTTGTTTTCACATTACTTTGGACTAGATGATCTTGCATCGATTTTGGTTTTCTGAAACTAATCAAGGGGTGTCTCTGCACTTTATCTCCTATAATCAGATAATTTTTTCTAAATGTCAGTGCTTATTCAGACTTGTAGATCTTGTTGGTTGTATGTCATTATAAATCTCACGTCAGTCCCTTTAGGTTTGCTAATTTTCTTTTTAACCCCTTGTGTGCCACGCCCTTTCCCCGCCCTGTGCCGGGCGTTCCATTAGCGGGCGGGGTTCATGACGAGCTGGACTCGTCATGGGCACAGCGCAACCGCGGCCCATGACGAGTCCAGCTCGTCATGGGCACAGAAGGGGTTAAACAGTGAAATCTCTCTTTTACAATTTCTTGCTTGGTCCAAGACCCCTCCAAAACTTCACTGGTGTAACCTCTTTGTTCAAATCTCATCACCAGCTCTGTTTCTACTTTTAGGGACTATTTCTGTACTGCAGATCCTCCTCGCTCTGTTTAGTTCTCCAAATTGTATATTATTGAGTTATATTGAATAGAGACTGTGTGCATGCAGAATGCTATTTTCTGCTGTGGGCTTTCTGAAAAGAGTAGTGATCAGCTGTCTTTCATGTACAAAAAGTAAAACAACCAAAACTATTTCAGTGTCACTGATTTTACTTGTGAATGTCAAGTTCAAGTCATTCCTGCAAATAACCTCCACAAACTACAGTGCATCTGCTCGATTTCCTTTCCATATTTTAAATAAATTGTCAATCAAATACACCCAGAGTATAATGTTGTTTGTCCATTTCCCCATCTCATAGTGCATGACCACCTTCTCCTCCCGCCAGCCCATATGCAAATTGATAGGCTGGGGGCGAAGCAGGTGCCCATAGCTGTCCATCTAAGTTGCACACATATTTTGTCATTAAAGACAAACATATTCCTGGTAAGGTAATACTCACCCATCCTCAACAGCCTCATACTGTGTTTGTAAAATGTTAGTAATCTTGCCCTTAAGAAATGTTTAATAGCTCTCAAACCATCCTTATAACTTATACTGTTATATAATGATGTTTCATCTAGTGTTATGAGCAAAATATTCGATTCCCAACTGACATTGCAAAATTGTACGTAAAAACTCAGGTGTCTTTTATGTTTGAAGGAAGAACTGGTGCTAAAGGATTTAAGAAGGAATCTATGTATTTAGATACATTTTCAAACATACTTCCTTGTACTACAATAATAGGGCGTCCTGGGGGGGATATATATATATCTATATATATTCCAGCATGAAGAGTCAACACCGCCGCACCACACGTCCCGGGTGTTTTACTCCAGCGGTGGTGAACCGCTATATCTGAGACCACAAAGGCAATTACTTCCAAACGTCAAAAACGAGAGCACACACGGAAATTCTCATCAAAGTGCTTTTAATGTGCAGGCCACCTGCACTGACAGACGCGTTTCGGCTTTGCGCCTTCTTCTAGGACATAGAAGAAGGCGCAGGCGCAAAGCCGAAATGCATATATATATATATATATATATATATATATATATATATATATATATATATATATATATATATATATATACATATATATATATACATATATATATATTATCTACTGGCGGTCGCCAGTAGATAGTTATAGTTAAGACCGAGTTCCCATAGGAATCCTGAAAATTCTATTTTGAATAACTTTGGCGCCGGTTGACTTATCTTCGTGACATTTTCAAAACTAATGGGGCGCTCCGCTCAGCTCCTACCCTGAAAGTCTCGGGGTGATTCGTCAAGCGGGGGCTGAGAAAAAAGGGGGGTCCCAAAACGCGTTTTCCCCATGCATTTTCCCATAGGACTTTTAGTCAAAGGTACGGCCCGAACGGCTTAACAGATTTCCTTGAAATTTGGCAAAGAGGTAGTCCTCAGGTCAGGCATGTGCCTTGTGCATATATGATGTCAATCTGTTCAGTAGTTCCTGAGAAAATCAAAAGTAAAATCACATATATATCTGGGCGGAGAATAACTACACATCTCATCGTGAGATCTTTTTTTTTTTTTTTTTTTATTGAGCAGAGCAAGGAGATGCCAAAATACACATTTTCAATCAAAACAATTAAATCACAACAACTCAAGACACCATTGCAAAGCATACGAAATCAGATATGTCTCAGATATAATATAAAATTTATCGTAAATCGAATAAGAGACAGATTAAGTTCTTAATTTACAGTGCAAATGCAATAGCAGCCAGTAATTTACTTTAGAAAAGTACAGTACTATTAACATCAAATCTACTTTTTCATAATTTACCCCAAAAAGCAAGCTGATGAATAAAGTGCAAATGCAAGATAAGGCTACGGAATCGCATGTATCTCAAATGTGGTATAAAATTCATCTTAAGTCACTTAAGACACCAATTGAGTTCTTGAAAGTGGAAATGCAATAGCAGCTGGTAATTGATTTTAGCAAAATACAGTACTATTAACAATAAATACAGTGTTATCACCATATAAAGTGCAAGTATGATAGCAGCAAAACTTGACTTAAAAGATAACCATAGTATTTCAATCATAAAATACGACATACAAGGTTAGCGAGATATAGTGCAAAATACAAATAGCCGAAAATAAATAACATACTAAAAAGAACCTTAAAGATGAATCATTATTTTTCATGATTGAACCCCGGAAATTCTGCGTTGCTAAACATGTAAGACTTATATCAGTAAGAAATCGTTGCCTCAGTCCCATTCAGAAATGATTTATGATCTAAACTGCCACATTAGAAAGCCCGTGGCAAGTCAACGACCTATCCTTAAGTAAGAGTAATTCTTCAAATCTTTTCCAATTTTTTTCATATTTCCTTATGCCGCCAACACGCTTGGCGTATGCCTCTTCAAATTTCCAGATCCTTTTCATTTTGTTAAACCAATTTAAATGATTTGGAATAACCTTAGATTTCCAATTTTGAAGTATCAAGGAACGGGCCACCATACAAGATATAGCTAAAAAAACCTTATCAGAGCCGGATAAGTTGGCCTCGTCTCTTGAGTACCCAAATAGTGCAGTTTCCGCCTGGGGAGAAACACTCATGCCTAGAACTGTTCCCATATCGTTGAAAATCTCCCCCCAGAACTGCTCCAATTGTGGACAAGAAAAGAAAATATGTAGCCATCCTCCTTCCTCCTCCTGATGGCATCGAAAACAATTATTAAGATGGTCGGGATATCGTTTCTGGATCCTAGCCGGGGTCCAATAAGCGAGCCATCTTGAAAGAAAGGACATTCTTTTAAAATTAGCAGCGCGTAGGGATCTGTGCCCTAAAAGACATATTTTTTCCCATTCTTTAGGAGTAAATCTACATCCAGTATCCCTAGCTATTTTTTCAATGTGGCAGACTATCCCCTTGGCCTGTTCGTCCTTCCGCAATACAGAATACCATTTCCCAAGTCCCAAGAGCTTGAAATCGTAAAGGTCTGCCATGGTATTATTTGGAATGTTGAAAATGCCCTCAATACTGGAAATAAAATGAGTTATCCGCATATATTCGAGGAATGTGGGCTTTCTACAACCTTCTGTCCTAACCATAATTTCTTGCCAAGATACTATTTTATTATGGATAATAAAACATTTGAGTTTGGAGAACCCACACTCTCCCCATATCTCCAAGTGTCTTTGTTGCAGATGAAGGCCAAGGCTGTTGCACTCACCGAGACCCAAATATTGAAAGCCTGAGGAACTATTTTTTTTAAAAACTGTTTGAAGCCTAAACTGAACTTCTCGTAGAGATTTGTAACGGGTCTTCTTTGGCAGCTTAGCTGTTTTTAAGAAGGCAGGCATTTGTGTTCCCCCTTCAAGTGCCATTTTATCAAAAAAAAAACTATCGTAGATGCACTTATAATATAATAGATCGACCACTAAATTCATTAAAGCCGCCTGATAATACGTCCGTACTTGCGGGAATGCAAGACCCCCTTGATTTATGGGCAACTGAACTGTAGCTAATTTTACTCTAGGAGCCTTTTTTGCCCAAATAAATTGCCTAAACAGTATATCTAGCTCATTAAAATAAGATTGATTAAGACGAATAGGGACATTCAAGAATAGAAAAATCAGTAAGGGAAGAATAGACATCTTAATCAAAGAAACTCTCCCTATTATAGTTAGTGGGAGTGCAGAACATTGTTCAAGGAGGCTTTTTATCTTCTGCTTAGTTCTAAGATAATTTAGTTCAAATAATTTCTGATACTGGCTCGTAACATAAATACCCAAATATCTTATCGGGTCTGTTTTCATGGCCTGGACCCTCAAATTATTAGGAAAGACATTGGGATCAATATTAAGAGCCAGTATCTCAGTCTTTTTTTCATTTATTTTATATCCACCAATATGTTGAAACAGAAAAAACTCTCTAAAGACTAGCTCTAAATTCTCTTTCGTCGGGGTTAAATATAAAATAATATCGTCAGCGAACAACTTAACTTTTGACATCCCTGATATAGGAGAAGAGATAGTAGCATTATTACGGATTTGTGAAACCAAGGGTTCAATAAAAAAGGTGAAAAGTAGCGGGGAAAGCGGGCAACCCTGCCTGGTTCCCAGTAAAATCATATATATATGTGGGCGGAGCCTAACCACACATCTCATCGTGAGATCTGATTGGCTGTCAGCACTTCATCCAAGAAGTGTTGGCAGCCATCTTGGGCCAATATACATGATAGCACCTCATTAAAAAGCATTGCAGTTAGTAGAAGGTTTTAAGACTTTAGTTACATTATAAATCATTTGTTGATGGTACCATACTCATTTTAGGTATTGTGGTGTGTTCTAAGGTGATTTTACCATGTGAAAAAGCCTTCTGCTGTGATATCATGAATCATGTTTGAGAGAAAACTATTTTCACATGCTTTTCCCACAGAGGTTTGGAAGGTGATCTATAAGCTAAACTGAGAGCATATTTTCTGTAAATTCACATTATCTTTCTTAGTCACGTGAGAATGAAGTCTGACATTCTCAATAAAACATGTACATCCAACAAGGGCAGAGACTGTCAGTTGATTCCTTTGTGTTCTACTGCAGCTTCCCAGAGTGTTCTAAAGAACAACTAGAGCGCTAACAGTCCTACTTATGAGAACGTATGGCACAACTGAAGCCATCTTGGTTGGAATAAAGTGGTAACTCTTAAAACATTTAATTTAAAAACGAACAAAATGAGGGGGTTCATTTTGCCATAGAAAGTATGATTAGTGCTGCAAAAAGAAAAATTAGGGCACATTTTGACTTCTCAAATCCTCTTCTATTTCATAAAAAAATTCTGACATGCAGACTGAAACATGCACTTTGAATACCAGCAGCAGACTTCCCTGGTGAGCAGTAGCTTTACTACAGTGATCTAATGAGCAACTAGAGTGCTAAAATTCTGAATTTATGGCAAATGTGTGACACATCTGAATGCCTTCTTGATGGAACCAAAGTAAAAAAACTGAAAGCATTTCCTACTGAGGCGACTGCAGTAAATGAGGAAACTAGGAAACTTCATAACAAATAAATCTCCCAAGATGGCCACCAGAGACAAAAGAGCCCAAATGTAGCCCAAATATCACCCAGATGTAGCCCAAGTATAGCCCAATGACAGAATGTCCCAGAGTGTTCTAACGAACAACTAGAGCGCTAACAGTCTTACTTATGACAAAAGTATGGCGCACCTGAAGCCATCTTGATTGTAATAAAGTGGTAACACGTAAAACATTTAATTTACAAAGGAACAAAATGAGGGGGTTCATTTTGCCATAGAAATTATGATTAGTTCTGCAGAAAAAAAATATTAGGGCACATTTTGACTTCTCAAATCCTCTTCTATTTCATAAACAAATTCTGACATGCAGACTGACACATGCACTTTGAATACCAGCAACAGACTTCCCTGGTGAGCAGTAGTTTTACTACAGTGATCTAATGAGCAACTAGAGTGCTAACATTCAGAATTTATGGCAAATGTGTGACACATCTGAATGCCTTCTTGATGGAACCAAAATAAACAACTGAAAGTATTCCCACTGAGGAGACTGCAGTAAATGAGGAAATTAGGAAACTTCATAACAAATAAATCTCCCAAGATGGCCACCAGAGACAAAAGAGCCCAAATGTAGCCCAAATATCACCCAGATGTAGCCCAAGTATAGCCCGATGACAGAATGTCCCAGAGTGTTCTTAAGAACAACTAGAGCGCTTACTGTCTTACTTATGACAAAAGTATGGCGCACCTGAAGCCATCTTGATTGGAATAAACTGGTAAAACTCAAAACTTCATAACAAATAAATCTCCCAAGATGGCCACCAGAGACAAAAGTGCCCAAATGCAGCACAAATATCACCCAGATGTAGCCCACATGTAGCCCAATGACAGAAGTGTGCAAAACACTTATTTTTTGTGTATTTGCAGTTTTATATAGTGCAGACTTGTCAGGTATTGGAGCGCTTTACATGAGCATTGGTTACATCACACAAGATCAAATTCATTTTGGTTGTAGACATGGGGAGATCAAGTGATTTGACCAGAATCACAGAATGTTGAGCTGAAGCAGAAACTCCAACCTGGTTCCCCAGTTGCAAAGTCTGCAGCTCTGGAAGTAACACCTCATCCTCTCCCCTAGGTGCAACATTTAATCAAGTGGTCAACTGGATAAAAAAACATAAAGATTACAAATAATTTAAAAGTTCTTTGTCGCTATTTGAAAACTCAGAAAATATGTCCTCATTTTAGTTTTTTAGAGCACTAACCATAATTTTGATGCAAATAAGACCCTCTCATATATGTAAATTCTAAAGGAAATACCCTAGGTATTACAGTTTTGATTACATCAAGATGACGTCAGGCGTTCCAAACTTTTGTAATAAATATAGAATGTTAGCAATCTAGTTGTTCATTGGGATACTGTTGAGAGGCAGAGGCAAGGGGCACGAACTCTGAAAATTTAAGGCAGGTAGGAGAGTGCAGAGGCAACAATTTTACCACACTGGGCAGGCAGGAAGGGCAGTAGCAGCACAACAGACTATGGAGGGCAGTGGAAAGGGGGGCAGGGGCAACAAACCAACAATACAGGACTGACAAGAGAGGCTGTGGCAATATAATAGACCATTGTGGGCAGAAGGAAGAGGCAGTGGTAGTACAACCATACATGCCAACAGACCCGTTTCAGCCAGGAAACTTCCAATGTTTTTAAGCTCAAATGGGCTTTATTTGATCTGTCTCCTGTCTACAATCTCCTCTTTTTCAATGTAACTCAAAGGGGAAAATCAATACCCCAGTTTTTTTCAAAATCTCCCTCTTACCAAGTTCAAAATGTTCGCAAGTATGGTACATTGGATCATGGTAGGCAGGAGGAGTTGGGGTAGGGACATGGACTCGGATAACAGAGGACAGGAGGGACATGGAGAGGTGCACCAAACTGACCCTACAGGGCAGGAATCAGGATTTGCAGCAGCACAATACACCACACAGCGCATGCGGGACGGGAGTGCAGCACAACAATCCATAGAAAGCAATAGGGAGGGGACAGGACCATGCACATGGACAACAGAGAACAGAGGGGAAAGAGGCAATGGTAGCTAGCTGACCATAATGGACAGACAGGAGAGAAAGCTGCAGCATAACAGACCATAAATGGCGGAGGGACGGATCAGGCGCATTACAATGGAACAGACAAGCCAGGAGGGAGGGAATAGGGGTCTGCACATGGAAACAGAGGGCTGGGGGCAAGGGGGCAGGGCAGGAGCAGCAAGATGACCATGGAGGTCAGGCAGGGTGGGCACTAGAAACAAGACACACCATGGAGAGCAACAATGAGACTATGATGGCATACACACAGACCATGGAGGGAAGGTGGGAGGGGCTCAGGGGCAGCTAGCTGACCACACAGGGAAGGTGGGAGGGGCCATGGCAGCACAGAAGACCATGCATGGCAAGCGGGAGGGTTAGTGGCAGCACAATGGCTATGATGGGCAGGAAGGAGGGTGCAGGGGCATGCACAAAGGACCATGGAGGATAGAAGGGAGGGTCAGGACCTGGCACAGACAAGAGATTTCAGGGGAAGGGGCTTCTCAACAGACCGCGCGGGGCAGGCAGGAGGAGCAGTTGCAGCACAACAGACCAAGGAGGGCAGAAGGGTGTGGCAGTAAAATGGACCTTGGAGGACAGGAGGAAGGGGAGAGGGGCATGGCATGTGGACAGGCAGGGTGGAGGTGGCAGGGACAAGTTACAGTCATCTGACAATGCTAGGCAGGTGGGAGGGGAGTGGCAGCTCAACAGAACACTCATAGTAGATAGGAGAGGCAGGTCCATGGTACATGGTGGGCAAAAAGGATGGAGCAGGGGCATGCACAAAGACATCGGAGGGCAGGGGGAAGGAGAATAGGGGCGGCAAGCTAAGCACAGAGGCTAAGCAGGAGGTCAATGATGGGCCATAGAATTGGGCAATGGAGGGCAGGTGGAGTGGACTGGTACATCATGCTAAATGGAGGGCAGTGGCAGCACATCAGACCATGCATGGCAGGAGGGAGGAGGCTAGTCCATGGATTCAGACAACAGAGGATAGGGAGGAGGGGGATGGGGCACCAAGCTAACTGTTCAGAGAAGGTGGGTATTAGGAACTTTATTGTTTTTAAAATGTGTGTCTGTGCGAACTGCTTGAAAATATGAACAAGTATGCAGCATAATCTCACTTTTATTCAGGAAGAAGAGGACGTTTGTGACTGTGACTCCAGGCTCACTTGGCAGAAACAGCCCCTGACCCTCCACCCCCATCGCAAAATGTAATGCCCGTGAAAAGGGTAGGTGGACGCAGTGTTATATAGAACATAGTCCTGAGAGCACGATTGAAAATGAAAACTAGATATAGTATATGGTATAAACTATGCACCAAAAAGTGTGATATAAGATGAACCAGGCGTGAAATATAATATGCAATACATTGTGCGCAATGACAGATTCATTGGAGAGCGCAAGATAGCACAGGCACTAGCGCGTGCTTTGCGATATGCGCCTTGGAGTGTAATATGCACAGGGCAGTGTTGTGTAACCTAACTAGTCTCTAAAGTTGTAATATAAAATATGTGCTGGGGAGTGTAACGTTGCATATGCACTGTGACAAAGATATGGATCCCAGATTGTAATATGTATGGCATAGCGCTGTGCGTTATAACATAGGCATCGAGGAAGGCACGTTAGATGGGGCAATATAACCTGTGTGGCATGACATATTCACGGGGTGGTGTTACAGTGCACATGGGCTAGAGAGTGTCATAGCATATGCACTAGCTGGTGGAATACAACACAGAGGTGTGTGGCACTCGGCGGGCACTGGTGGGTGTAACACAGCATTGGGCTCAGCCAGGAGCGCGCTGTGACTCTCAAGGGAGGTTCGTCTCCTTTCCAGAGAGTAAAATAAAAAGTATTACAGATCCGGCGGTGGATGTGTGTTTTATTAACCGTGAGGGGGGTTTCTTGCATAGTTTTGTTCGAATTTTTGTTGAATCCCCTTTGAATGGCTTGGTGTGCATGTGTATTAAATGTGCCCGTCAATAGCTACCCATGTTTGTATAAATAAATGACAAGGGTGTCTACTTGGAGAGTACCCACTGGCGGGGGCGCCGGGATTAGGCACGGTAGGGCATCAGATACGTCAGAGCTTCACTAGCGGTGTAAATACATTCCACGTGGATTCTTTGTATGCATAGCCGCCTTTTAATGAATATCACGCAAATCGTCATGGTGATAGGTACGTACGGTTTGTCCAGCATGTCCTAGGTATTTCTATAAATATATATATTTTTTTAAAAATAAAAAACAATGGCCGGCCCCAGAGGATGGGGTCCCCGGTGCCATAAGTGGCCTGAGGAGGGGGGCAACGCAGCCCCCCCTCCTAAAGAATACAACAAAAAAAAGGCCATGCCCCCGGGGGTTGGGGTCCCTGGGACTGATTAAGGCCTTGGGAGGGGGGCCACGCGGCCCCCTTCCAAATTTAAAAAAAAAATTAAAAAAATTAGGAGACAGGCACTGGGGATGGGGTCCCCAGAGCCAACAAATTAGAAAAAGAAGGGGGGCCACACAGCCCCCTTCTTAAAAAAATAAAATAAATAAAAGACCGGCATCGCGCCGGGGGCCACGGCCCCTCTTTGCAGCACTCTGAAAACGCACCCCCTGGCGAGTTGTAAGTTGGAGAATTAATTCCCCTTCAATACTGAGGGTCCCTGAGGCCCAACTAGCCCAACAGGTATCTCCAGTATGCGCCAGGGAGCTGCGTTAAAGACAGGTGTTCTGAGGCCACGCCCCTTTTTACACCTCTCTGCAATTCAGCTCTGTGGCACTTACTGGAGGTACCTATTGGGCTAGTTTGACGCTAGGGACCCTTAGGATTCAAGGGGACTTAATCTCTCAACTTAGAACGGCCACAGGGCGCGTTTACACAGTGGTGAAGGGAGGGGACGGGGACTGAGGTGACGTGTGCAAACACGCCCTGTGGCGCATTTTAAGTTGGGGAAATAATTCCTTTTCAATCCTGAGGGACCCTGGGGGCCAACTAGCCCACCAGGTGCTTCCAGTAAGCACCACTGCGCTGCGTTGCAGAGAGGTGGGGCAGGCCGTGCCCCTTTTTACACCTCTCTGCAATGGCGCTTACTGGACGTACCTAGTGGGCTATTTTGCCCCTAGGGACCCTCAGGATTCAAGGGAACTTAATCTCCCAACTTAAAACAGCCACAGGGCGTGTTTACACAGTGGGGAAGGGAGGGGACGGGGCTTGAGGTGACATTTGCAAACACACCCTATGGCACATTTTAAGTTGGGGATATAATTCCCCTTCAATCCTGAGGGCCCCTGGGGGCTAACTATTCCACCAGGTGCTTCCAGTAAGCGCCACTGAGCTGCATTGCAGAGAGGTGGTCCAGGCCGTGCCACTTTTTACACCTCTCTGCAACGCAGCTCTGTGACGCTTACTGGAGGTACCTAGTGGGCTAGTTGTAGCCTAGGGACCCTCAAGATTCAAATGAACTTAATCTCCCAACTAAAAACGGCCACAGGGCGTGTTTACACAGTGGTGAAGGGAGGGGACAGGGCCTGAGTTAACGTGTGCAAACACGCCCTGTGGCGCATTTTAAGTTGGGGAAATAATTCACCTTCAATCCTGAGGGACCCTGGGGGTCAACTAGCCCACCAGGTGCTTCCAGTAAACGCCACTGCGCTGCGTTGCAGAGAGGTGGTCTAGGCCGTGCTCCTTTTTACATCTCTCTGCAACGCAGCTCTGTGGCACTTACTGGAGGTACCTAGTGGTCTAGTTGGACCCTAGAGACCCTCAGGATTCAAGGGGACTTAATCTCCCAACTTAAAATGGCCACAGGGCGTGTTTACACAGTGGGGAAGGGAGGGGACGGGCCCTGAGGTGACGTGTGCAAACACGCCCTGTGGCGCGTTTTAAAAGGTAGTTTTAATCCCCCTGCCCTATTATATACTAGAGGCTTACAGAGGAGGTCATGCTAATCACTAGGGGACCCCAACGCATAGTGTACCCTAGTGTATGTAGGTGTTTTCACTGTATTCTAAGTGTCTTTTAACATAGCACTGGCTCTAGGACTGGTTAGTCAGACTCAGTTACCACCAGTATCCGTCTGAAAAAGTTGAGGGTACAGGATGATTTTGCAACAAGGCTTATTTCTGCTCTTCTGTTTGTTCTTTCTGCACGTTATCTTTCTTCCTTCACTTTTCTTCGTCTTTGAGGACTTCTGTTGCTTCTTTATGCATTTCTTTTTTTTCTTTCTGTGCATTTTTTCTTCTTTCTTCACATGTCCTATCTCTGTAGGCATAGTTAAGAATTAGCATTTAAAAAACCTTAGAAATTCACTGAAAAAACCATAGGTTTCAGGGGCGTTATAGTTAGCTGGACTTTTCACTCGTACAAAACCATTGAAATTCCCCCGTTATAGTTAGTTCAGCTAACTATAACTCGCGCGCCCGCAATGTACTGCTGATGACGTCACATATTACATCACTCATGACATGGTCAGTGACATCACTCATGACATCACTGATGACATCTCAAATGACATCACTGATGACATCACTGATGACATCATCCTTGTGATAGAGTGGCAGACCTCCTCTCACCCTAATGTAACCTTTGATACACACATTCAAAAATAGAAACTAAAATGTTCAAAACAATGGACATACCAATACCAGTTACAACAACCTATTCAGTAATTCTAAGATCCACATACACATCCACGGATTCACCAAAGGTCCTATACAGTCACTCATACATGTACTCACTCATCATATGTACTCATACACCTATACATCCTGTTACACAACGTCACTCATCCATACAGTTACTCACACACATAGTCACTCATGCTAATAAAGAATCAAACATCCATTTACTTGCATATACAGTTATACACACACCACCACACTTACTTCTACAGAAACTTACACATACTTAGTCTTTTAAACAATCACTTATAGAAACACATACTTTTTCATACAGGAACCCTTCCAGTCTCTCACTCTCACATATACTCACTTATATACACCAATACTCACATATACTAGTTTAAAACATATGTAGTTACTCATAAAGACACTATTGAGACAGTCATTCACTCACTAACACACCCATACACACACTCATCCACCCATACAGTCCTGCACACATGCTGTCTTCAACACATACAAACAGTGAGTCACTCATTCATGCACCTCTGCACTACGTAATACCCCCCACCGAACCATACAGACACTCAGACACTCATACTGATACTCAAAAAACCAACTAATAATCTATATAGACACTCATGTAGCTACTCACCAACCCATGCAGCCACTTATACACAAAGTGAGAGACTGATACAGATATTTACATATTTAAACATTACTCACTAAGCCATGTATTCACTAAGATACGCTTAATCAGTCAGTTATACAATCAATTTTTCAAAAACAAATCATCCATTTAGACACTTATATACCCATTTATTCTTCCATCGACCTTGAGATATACATATATAAAACATATTTAATTTTCAGAAAAACACACATTCACTGGATGATGTCATCAGTGATGTAATCAGTGATGTCATTTGAGATGTCATCAGTGATGTCATGAGTGATGTCACTGACCATGTCATGAGTGATGTAATATGTGACGTCATCAGCAGTGCATTGCGGGCGCGCGAGTTATAGTTAGCTGAACTAACTATAATGGGGGAATTTCAATGGTTTTGTACGAGTAAAAAGTCCAGCTAACTATAACGCCCCTGAAACCTTGGGTTTTTTCAGTGAATTTCTAATGTTTTGTAAATGCTAATTCCTAACTATAACGTGCCTGAAACCTATGGTTTTTTCAGTAAATATATATATATATATACATATATATACTGACACTTTACCTAGTTTAATATACTGACGCTACACATAGTTATAGTAGAAAGATCTTATTTTCTGTTAGTGATGTACTGCTTATGACCTCACAAATTACAGCGCTCATGGCATGTTAAATGACATCATTGATGACATCAATGATGACATCTAAAATGACCACCCTAAAAGTGTCAGGAAGTCAGGATTGCTACCCTCCCTTAGTCAAAACCTATTTCTAAAACTTTTTTAAGACACGGAGACCAAGTCCATGAGTTTTCTAATGACAGGCGCAACATTTTCTTCTTGGTTGCAGCCATCCTATCAGATTGCTCTGTACCGCGGGAACAAATCCCAGTCTCACTGTACAGAAATGGATAACAAGAGAAAAAGCTCCCTCTATCAGTCAGAGGTTCCTATTTTTTGCAGTACCATGGGACTCCAGCAGAACTAACTATCCAAATATAGCTAAGATTAACTACTTCAAGCCAAACCTGAGTAACTTATTAAATGCAGATTTCTTGAAAACTGCTTAACGGATATACACCAGATTACAAAAAGCATGCTTTCTGTGTAAAGGACTAATTTTTTGCCAAATATGGTGTAAATCCATTCAGCTGTTTTTCTTTTGTATTGGAGAGCAAATGTTCCTATGGGAATTACCATGGGAAATCAACATTTTGGGACCTCCCCTATTTCTTGGTCTTTTTTTGATCAATTGGTGCAAAACTTTCCAGGAAGGGGTTGAGGTGGAGGATTTTTTTTCTGGAAAGTTATTAGCGGAACAAAAAACATTTGTCCTAATGTGTAAACCTGGTTTGTGTTTGTTTGGTTTTCCTCTTGAGCATAAACGTATTAACATATTAAATTATCTCTCATGGCTGCTTTTTTATGAATTTGAGAAAAACAAAAAAACTTTTGATATTTGAACACCTTAAGGTCATTCAGTGAGCTTCGTCTCAGCTTCCTCTTATGTTTACTAACCACTAATAACTGTTATTTCTTTCACTAGCCACAATTGGACCTTTGAACCCTAAGCATAGTGTTTTCTCACTGCAACTGACTTTACAAGTTCTCCTTTCAAGAATTTCAATCTTTATAACTCCTATTGTGGTGTCCCATTCCTGAAAAATCTCCCTGCCAATACAAGCACTCTTAATTTTCACATTGCAGTAGTGGGAAATATCACAGTTGAAGAATATGACGGATCTTAGAACTCCTTACTGTAATAGCCTGCAGGCCACCTCTGCCTTAGCCTAGCAACGTTTTAACCACTCTCACTTAAGTTTCTAACCTAATTTCTGATATTAGGGCCAATACCTGGGTTTCTCTGCTTGTCTATTTGTCCTGTAGACGCAAGAAAAAATTCACAGGATCTAGGTGGCGGCAACAAGTGTATTTACAAAGTCATTAGCCACTCGCTCCTTATTGGCCTGGTGCCTCTAACTTTAATACAGTAATGTCAAACTTCTCTTATAATGACAGCGATTTTTTGATTTCTGGAAATAATCCTGTGCTACTCACAAACACAAGAACTATTTCTGTAGTTACTGCATCAGACGTGGTCAGCACTCTTGCAGTCCCACCCTTGTGGCATCCAGCTCTTCCTTCCCAGACGAGAGCTACAGCAATCACATTGTAAGATTATTCAAGCGTGGGACTTTGCAAATGGGTGGACTGACTGCCCCTTCTAGGACCTATAACTTAGTGTTGCTGACTCCTGCACTACACAGGAGGTTGCATGCCTAGATTTTAAATCCTCTAAAATATGTATTAAGCTGGACTCTATATCCAAGCCCTACCTACTAGCAGAGATCCCACCTCTAATAGATCTACCTTAACTTCTAGGGGTACTTTTATTTTGGTGGTTTTACCAGGATTTTTCCTTCGTCTTATGGATTTCCATAATCCCTTGTCCAAGGGTTGCTTTTGCTAAATACATATTCCCGCATTACAACCTTCTATTGAGAATATTAAGCAGCAATGTACACTTCTTCTTTCTCCCCATCTTTATAGATTTCCATTTCCACTTCTGTAGCTCTAACTTTAACAGAGGTTTATCATAACTTGCTTTGTTCTTTGACTGTGTTAGAATTTTTCGCACTTGTTGTACCTAACCACCTTCCCTGCTAAGCACACACTTCCTCACACTGTGGGGCATATTCTCAAGGATCTATCGCCGAGTTATCGGCACTTTAGCGCTAAATTTATCGCCCCATTCACAAGCTGGTGCTAACAGCCGATAACACCAGTTTTCCGACGCTAGCATCCTCAAAAAACATCGCCACGCATGAGACCGGCAACTATCACTAATGAGATGCAGAGTAGGCGTTCCTGAGCAAAATGCCGTGACAACACCACTCCGCAACATTGTCAACGACCGGCCAGATCGGCGATAAGATCACGAAATATGCGATAAGGCCCGTCAGCAGCAGGAAATTAACACCTGCTCTGACCTGGTGCAAAGCCGGATGACAACCTGCAGCATAAAGGGAGCCCAGCCCAGAGCCACACCTGAAGAACAACAGATGCAATGGAGCTACTCATCATGCAGCTCAGAGCCCCAACAGGGCCACAACACCCACCGCCACCACCCCCAGGACAGCACCCCTCCCCGGACCACCACCGCCCCCCCCCCCAGACCACCCCAAAGGCAGCGCAGACAAAGACAGCGGACCTTCAGGAAACACACCAGCCTCACAGACTTAACACCAGGGTATGTCATTGCCCACTACAGGCTCTAAAGGACAACCATCCTACACATCCTGAACATCATTGCCCACAGGCTGACGGTACCAACACAGCGGACAACCAACATCCCTCCGCAGACAAAGCTTCTGGCTGTGCTGCACCTGTTGGCCTCTGGGACATTCCAACCAACAACCGCCAGAGTCGGAGGAATCTCACAGCCAACCGTATCCAAGTTCCTCAAACCTGTCCTGGATGCCATCCTCAGCTAGGTACCCCAGTACCTATACTTCCCTCACACTGGGCAGGAACAACTGGAGACCAAGCAAGGCTTCTACGCCATAGCTGGATTTCTGCACGTGTTGGGGGCAATTGACTGCACAGATGTCCTACTTGTGCCCCCTGCAGACACTGCACACAATTACCGCAACAGAAAGCACATTAATCCATCAATGTGCAGGCAATAGTGGACCACCGGGGACTCTTCACCAATGTCTTCGCCAACTACTCAGGCAGTGTGCATGATTCATACATCTTCCGACAGTCCATCATCAACCGTCGCTTCCAGGGTGGCACCTACAGAAATGCACTGCTCGTTGGTAAGTACCAAATGAATACACCACACACCTCAACTCCACAATCATGCAACTCACAAATCTGGGAATGCACATGTTACAAACCCACATACAACATGCCAAACAACATGCCCACACACCAGACAAAACAGCACAACTTACTGTGGCAACCTGGGCTAGCCATGTACATGAGCCACCAACATCATGGCACATCAGCCACACACCAGCGGATTGTGGAGGTAGATGGCAACTAGGCATGTGCGAAGAAGGCAAGTGACCCATGAATGAGAATGCACACATTGCTAAGTGTGGCGTGGTTGTGCTGGACAGACTGCAGTATGCAGACCACAGACATATCCATGTCAACACATAATGCTGGTGTTGGTAGTGTTGTGGACAGTGGACGCAACCATGCCACCACAGTGGGGAATATCACGGAAATGTAGCTTGTTACGTCCCCCCTGTAAGCATGTGCAGAGTGGGCTTACCTGGCATATGCCAGGCTTGCGTAGGGGTGTGAATAAAAAGCACGTAGCCCTGGGTGTGGTTCTCTTCCAGAATGGCCAAAGTGTCTGCCAGGGCGGCGCCTCTCACCCCGCCATGAGGCCGACGCCGTGTGCGGCGGTACCTGCGATACTGTGTGCCTGCCACAGCCCAGACCGCTGCTCCCTGAACCAGTCACGTCTGCCCCTGCCCATCCAGGCCTCACTGTTCAACTGCCGACACCAGCGTGTCTCCAAGAGTGCCCAAAACCTGCCTGTGCAAGCTCCAAGCCAGAGGCCCGCAATCTTGACAGCCTCTTCAGACCATCACGGCCTCCGGGAGCAAGGACCGCAGTACTCCTTTCCCATTGGTGCACTCCACCGGCATACACAGCGGACAAGTAGGTTTCACATTTGGAACTGAGTCTTGATTACACGATGGTGGAGTACATATTTATGACATTGTTTAAATCCCTATACTCCCTTCGATGTGGTGCCATCAACTCTGTGCATAGAATCCCGACAACACGTGTCTGTGGGCCCTTGCGTACTTCTGTCTTAGGCCTACACACCGGTCCAGCAGGCCTCCGAAAAATCCAATCCAGTCCGTCCCAGGCAGGACACGGCATCGTCGCAGGGTGCACACCCTCTCAGCTCTGGTGCTTCCACCTCTGTCAACCAGGAATCTTCTCCACATGCCATTTCAACGCCGTGTGTCAGAGATCCAGGAGGAGCTGGCTGCACAGCGGTTGACCCACGCTGACCACTGCCTCCGGCACACACTGCGGTCGAGTAGGACACAAAATTGGAACTGAGTCTTGATTTGTTCATTGCAGAGTTCATATCATTGTACAGGCGACATTGCAGACTGCATCCCCTTCCATCTCTGGTGCCACTGACTCTGTGCCACGGGAGTCATAGGCACTCTCCCGTTGAAGATTGTTGGCGTTTGAGTCTATGGCCTGGGGGTTGTCTTCATCATGTAGCTGATACTGACATGGTGGGAAAAAGGAGACTGTAGCATTCAACTCCTCCATAATGCCTGTTTCTGCTTGCTTCTGCCCTCTGCATCATGCCCTGGATGGACACCTTCCACTGTCCCCCGTAACACTCAGCGACATTCTCATTGGACATCAACGAGGACCTGCTCAGCTCTCGTGGCCCTATCTGATCACTGTTGTAGTTGTTGCCTGCACCAACCAACCACTGAGGGGTTGCTTACACTACCCAACACCCATTCAGCACAGGCATCACTGGACGTGTGACCCTGGCAATAAAAGGTGCCGGGTGCACGTGCCCATAGCCAGTTGCACAAATTATCTCAGTGTGTCCGTGTGGTCAATATGTATGCATGAGGGCCCCGGGCCATACCACATCACATTGTGCTGTGTACAGCATGCGCAACCTTGTCACCTCAGGCAGTGGGGTAGACCTGGGACTTGTGACTGTGTCGGACCCCCCCGTGAGCGTAAGTGAGTGGACCGCTGTACGGCAGTACGGTGTAGGAGTGTGGTCATTTGACACGTGGCTCTGGGCGTGATTGAGTTTAGGCCTTGACAAAGAGGTAACTGATGCGTGTGTCTCTGGTGTAGTGTTTGTGCCACTCATCATTCATGGTGCAATGTTGCTATGTAGCATGCCCACGGAGTGCGGCCTCGGCCGAGGGGTACATGAGGGTGAGCAAGCCCGCCCGGGGTCCGGGATCATACATGCCAACTGTTGTGTGTGTCCCTATTTCCGCAGAATAAGCCAAAGGTCTACCCTCAACCGCAGGGTGAGGTCAGCCAGGCATGAACTCTACATCTGTGTCCGCCCTGTCCTTACCATAGCCCTAGACGCACGTGGCATCACACCATCAGCGCACAACATCACTGTGTCGTTGTCAAGCTTGTGGACATGCGCAGATGGGCATGACAATGGTGTGCCGTAGGGGTGCAAGTGATGCAACCGCGCTGCACACACTAGTGAATAGGCTCGGGGGGAGGGATGAGCAGCTGTGAGGCTATGTAATACACATTGATGCCGCTCATTTGCAACAAGCAGTACATATCATACAGGAATCACAAGGTCACACATATCACACACCAATGAGCCAGTGAGCCTGCCAACACATCATGCAGAACCAAGTGTTGACTCATGTCTCTCTGCACTGTCACAGGTGACCAAGGATATGCACTCTGCGCTTGGATGATGACACCCCTCCGAGCCCCGAACACACAGCCCCAGAGGCAGTACAATGCGGCCTTAAATGCACCAGGGATATCGTGGAACGCACATTTGGCATGTTGAAGTCACGTTTCAGGTGCCTGGACGTCACAGGTGGCAGGCTCCTGTGCAGCCCAGACATAGTGTGCAAGATGATCGTTGCATGTTGTGTGTAGCACAACATATGTGTACGCAGCAAGGCACCTTGGATACCAGTTCCAGAGGCACCGGAAGATGATGATGAAGATGAGGCAGGTGGACCACACCCCACTGCAGCCGCAGGAGGTATAGCCCACAGGGACATCATCACTGCAAATTTCTTCAAATGAGCTTGTCACATTGTGACAGTCCTTGGCAATCATGGGACAGTACAGGATAGCCACAGGCACAGCATGTGCAAATAAATGCATTCCAAAATGATATTCTCTAAGTGCATGTCACTCATCTGTACAGGCACATCACTCAGACAAGTGTGAGTGCAACAAGTGTTGATAACGATTTTATGATGTGTTCATGGATGGTGGGTGTGTCACCTCTGTGTAGAGAGGCTGTTTGAGGTGTCACGTATTTGAACTGTCTGTTTTGTGTGTCACAGTTAGTAGGGTATCCCACTCTTCGGCGTTTCACATGTGTCCAGCATCTTTCTATTTTGGATGCCATTTGTGACCTACAGGTGACGACAGGGCTCAATTTGGGGTCAGTTATGTACCACCATGATGCAGGGATGCCCCCTGTGACTCAAGTCCCACAACATGGGCAACATTTATGTAGGTGGGAGTCACTGCCCCTACATTCATCCACGCTGTCATAATTGATTGATCTAGGGCATGATACGTCTGTGTGCAGGAGGGGTTGCTTGTCCCTCTGCAATGTGAAGGAGAGATGGGTTTCACTGTGTGTTCCATGCATGTGTCTGCCTTGGTGCAGTTTACATGCAGACTGCATGTCAGTGTACATTGTGACTGTGAGGGGATGCCTATGTGATGCGGGACAATGGTTCTTTGTTCTACGTCACGGATGTGGGGTTATGCTTGTACATTGTCATCTCACCGTTTTTTAACTCTGCTTTAATGGTGCATTTTCCGGCATGACACGTGGGAATTGTAGGCCTATCGCTGGTTATCGCTGATTTTTGTATCACGATTGGCCTCATCGCTACTATTTTTGCGTTGGTGTTTCGCATTTTTGTGGAGTCTCGTTGATTTTAGCAGTCATTTGACACGTTGTCGTGGGACTATCGCATGGTGCCACCAGCTTGGGAATACCACGTTAATGCTGAGTTATTTTCCCGCAATAGACTGCGATGTGAAGAGTTGTGTTAAGCTGATTTTGCGGTAGTTATCACACATTCTTGAGAATATCCCCCTGTGTCTCTTTAGGTATGCTAATTAAATAGATTGCACACACACACATGCGCTCACTCTGAACACCTTGTGCAAACGTTGACAAAGAAAGAGGTCTCAAAGAAAACACTGACAGACACCTGCAGGCAAGCCTAGAGTAAATCATAAAAGTTGAACAATAATAACACAAATATGTGCTCTCTGAGTATTGTGCATTGTACACAACACATGTGGCCATGGGGTCATAAAGAATGAAATAATTCACATCTACACATGGATAAAACCAATGATGTATTTAAAGCCACTACCCACATTGAAGAAAGTATAACAAATGTTCTCCATATATTAAAAACGTGGGATTTTGATGTTTTTATAGTGCCTGTGTTGCTGAACGTCTATTTTCGAGGGCTTTTCTATGGGTAACAATTGTAATGGGATTTTAGAACAATAACTTTGGTAATTGTGACTAATGGCGGGAGCCAGAATGAACAACCTGAGATTTCAGTCTTTTCTGCTACAGCAAGAGGTTGACTTACAGAAAACAAAGGGAGGGATTTGCAAAGAGAAGACCTTGGAATATGGAGGAATAGCTCCTGTAACATTCGTGCCTTGCTGGGCAGAGGGATATTAGCCAACCTAAGGCAAATGGACTAGTAAAAGAAAAGTCCTATGAAGGTACCAAAGGTCATAAACATGTAGTCATTTGTGCAATGCGTACTAGGGTTTTAAAGTCATCTATTGTTTCATCCTGAGCAACTGCTTTGATTTTAAGACTGTTATGTGGTCGGAGGATTTCAAGCCAAAAATATAGAAATCCCTGCTTTTTTGTTTGTGTTTGTTTGTACGTTGTTCAGCATATTATCTGGAGGCCCCATACCAGACATGCCAGACATAGATGCCATTGCAGTAGTTGTGGAACAGAATATGACCTCTTTGAGCCATAGTGTTCTCCTGAGTGGAAGCAATAGCGAGAAGTGGAGGTTCAACAAAACACCCAGGTGGTGAAAACGTTTATTAGCTTTTAATGTATTAATGAGTTTTGCATGGTTAACATGATTAGGCAACTGACTTTGCATTTGATGAATGAGGGCCTTATTACAAGTTCCTCAGGAACACCATACTCACTGTGGCGGTCTGACTGCCATCACCCTGGCGGTTCGACCGCAGCATTTTGAGTGTGGCAGTCGGACCGCCACGAGACTGCTGCTTCTTCTGGGATCAAGGATAGTTTAGGCTCTCCTATGAGCCTAGCACAGCCACTGCTTTGAGACTTCTGCTGCAGCACCCGCTCGCCCTGGATTAAAGCCATAATCTGGTGGGCGGGCTCACCATGGGCTTGGCGGTCTTCCTGGGACCGTCGCGGAGGAGGTCCCATTGAAAGACCACCAAACTCATAATAATGCCCTAAGTGTCAAACCAGTTCTCTGAGGCTTGAAAGGTCAATGGTAATTGAGGAATTCTTATGGCAATTATGCTGCTCCTCCTGGAATGTGGACCCATAAAAGCAAGATACAATGAAGTGTCTAATGTCTCTTATTTAGGCTTGAATACTAAAGGTGTGTCGAAGTTGAACAGTCAAGACTTACTCATGAAAGTAGGCTGTGAGGTGGAACATTTAGTTTGATTAAGCATAAATATCCCTCACTATAACTTGAATCTCCAGGCCGCATTACAGTTTTTGAAAGATGTGGTTGCTCCTGTTAAATAGAAATATGTTTAGTTCTTGCAATAGTTCACAATGCTAAATGTTTCTTTCAGTGGAGTCTGGTGGTACTTTGATATCTCTCAGTGGAGGCCAGCGGTTCTTTGATGTCTCTCAGTGGAGGCCATGGTGCTTTGATATCTCAGTGGAGGCCAGCGCTACTTTGTATCACTGTCCACACATTAACAATCTCTATGTAAATTAACCTTGTAGTTCTAGCAAACAAGATTGGGCACAGAGAGAAAGAGCAAGAGTACAGTGTCTGGAACCTATACAAGGAATGTATTAATATTACTATTTGTTCTTAGTTTGTTAGTACACACGTGCAAGTGGGAGGTGGATGACTTAGCTGTCATGTTGGATAAAAAAAGGGTCTATGCTGCTCAAGAATGCTCTGTTGTCTGGCTTGTATGGGAATAGGGCACTTTGATGGTTCTTTGGCGCTTGCCACAATTTCAGAGTCACAGCCACAAAGACCTAAACACAGATATAGAGTGCCAAATGAGATTTAGAGCTGCTGCACAGTCACCGCATGCCTTGAAGAGTGGTGCACGGTGTCAGTGAAATGCAGCACTAATTCTAGGGATCGGGCAAACAATGGTCAGGTCCCTCACGGAACTGTGAGTATGGGTTGTAGTTTCAGGAGACATGGAAATGGCCTCTCTAGTTCACTATCCTTAGTCACCAAGGTGATGGCCATGATGAGGTAAGGCTGCACTGTGATGCCACTGGAGAGAAACTGTAAGCAGACTAATTCGAAGGCTGTCTGTTTCCATGAATGCTGTGGTTGTACCTTTATTTGTCATGTGCAGAGAGCTTTGCTCCATGCACCTGGTAATCTCAAGTCAAACTTAGTAGTTTGGACACGTTATTGCTCCTGCTAATACCCCACAAGTGAAGATCCTCAGGTAAGCAAGATGAACTGAACCTGGGGATTGGGACAAGGTTTAGGCAGGGTCTCCAGACACCAGGCAATGTCCCTTGTCTCTTCTTCAGGCTGCAGCTGAAGCAAATGTTTTCCTTAGTCCTGGTCTATATTCCCTGCTCTTCAGGGAAGGCGAACCATGTATCCTGCTTCTGGTATTAGACTTTCTCTTCACAGTTGTACAGAGCTCTTCTGAGCGGAAATGATGAGTACTGAATTACCCTAAAGTCCATATCATGATCAGAAAATAGTGACAGTTGGCCCCAAACCTATTGACCACTCAGCTTTAAAGTTGTGCGCAAACATTTGAGAGGAACCAATAATTTGAAAGTAAATGTTCCTATAGGTGTTGTACTTTTCCATGTGGAAATTGGCTACCAAAGATGCACTGTAACTTCGGCTTCCTTGGAGCATTCCAATATGTCTACTTTTGATTGTATATTGGAGTCAGTGAATCACTGGCCAATCAGTGGCTGCTGCTGAGCACTTGTGTCTTCAGCAGCTCAGGATACAAGCTACATCATGCAGGGGATGTCTAGGTAGTCTATCTCCTTTGTGTCGGTTTACAACAATGACCATGCTCTTGGCCAAAATGATTTGTTCAAGTATTGCACTTCTTGTGCTGGAACCAGCTTCATTCAGTAAAGATGCACTAAAAAAGTCTGCCTAATCCACACAACCATGTGTGAAGCCAAACTAGACACACATGCAAGGCTTTACAATGTCTTTAGTGGGTAAGGGGACATTCATGAAATATTATACAGCAGCTCCAACCACCACTAAAACATACTTGTAGCATCCAACAATCCTAGGGGCAGCGTCCATTCAGAGGGATTTTGTGTGCACCTCACCAGATATGTATCTAAATACTATTCCTACACACCGTTTACACAAATGGGAAATTGTGAGCCCACTGTTGACTAAGCTGCTTTATATAGGGAGTGTCAGTAGGCAATCTACCCACAGGGGTGCAGCTAAAATTCCAGTATCATATCACAATAGATCAGCTGTCACCAACCATTAGACCTGTTGTGGCCTGGTCATAAGGAGATGGGGTCCCCAGGGCCCATCCCTGTCGCCAACCCCTGCCACGCACCGTCGAAGGCCGTGTGCATTGTGGGGTGGGCTGCATTTGGAGGGGTTGGGTACAGGGCCTGGTCCAGGCCCGGAACTATGGCTAACCCCCCATTGCCAACAGCCAAAAGCTGTGTGTAACGTGGGGTAGACTGGATGCCGGGGGGTTGACTAACCGCACAGTGCACAACCGAAGGCCCTGCGCAGTGTGTAGTTGGGTGCCTTTATGGGGGTTGGCCACAGGCCACTGCGCACAGGTGTAGGCCGTGCGCAGCGTAGAGTACACTGCATTCGGGGTGTTGGCCCAAGGCCGTGTGCCACAGGTGGGTAGGGTGTATATATGGTAATTAAATATTACTTTACATTTAAAAGAAACATAGAAATTCACTGGAAAAAACAAAGGTTAAAGTACCGTTATAGTTCGGTGAAATGTTCAGTAACAATGTAGCATTTTAAACTATAAAAACTGCAGAAATTCACCAGTTATAATGATCTCATTCAACTATAACTCATGCCGTAAGGTAAATATAACTTGAGCCTTTGCCATGCACTGCTAATCACATCACTCATGACATCTTCTAAGACATCAGTGATAATATCACTGCATCAATTGTGCAGGGACAAAATATTGCGTCAATAATATCGATTTGCACAAATATCGAGTCATAAATATCGTGGGTCAGGAATATCAACAGACCAATTCTCGTGGTCAAGAATATCGATTTAGGTAAGTAATGTCGATGTTAAAAATATCTAAGGGCCCGATTACAATAGCAGTGAATCCGCTTCCGGCAGCCTGCCGGTGGCGGATTTATCGCCAACTTGCGGCCATTCTCTGCAATAATATTTATTTAAAATGTATATTAAATGTAATTTATTTTGTTAAAAATATTAATGTTGAATATATTTCATATATATTATTTTATTTTATATATATTTTGAAATCAAAATTTTTTTACATCTATATTTTTTACTTCGATATTTTTGTATTTACCTGTTAAGGTATGGGAGTCGATATTTTTACAGTTGATAGTTAGAACATCGATGTTTTTAGCATCGATATTCTATCAGTGAACCACATCAATTGCAATTGCAGTCAAATTATTGATGAGAAAAATGCATGGCGGGGGTGCGAGTTATAGCTACTTTAGGGCACGAGTCATATTTACTTGAGATAACTATAAATGGCAAATATATATGTATGTATATGTATACTTTGCTCCCATTGATCAACAAAGTTCTGTGTGATTCTAGAGTTCGGCAACAAGGCTGCAGGATGTTAAAATGATGTAAATGGGCGCAGGCATGGTCTTGTATAAACGATTGATGATTTATTCTTCAGATCCAAATCACATGTTACAGGTTACAGGAAGATGTTCTGTTCCTTATTAATACCCCACCAGGAGCAGCGTCGTCGCTGCTCATCCACCTCTCACCAACTGATTCACCCTTCCAATCCAAACCACCCTCAACATTCTATCTGACCTCATCAAAGGCAGAGCAGGCAGGCAGAGAACAGTGTAGGGAGAGTGCATTGAGAATAAGCACATTACAACACATCTCCCCCCTTATAATAATTGAAAACAATCAAAATGTGTAAATGATGATACAACACACACACAGCATAGGAGGATGCAATAATAGCAACTAAATAAACATCACCCCCCTGCTATAATGATCAAATACAATAAAAATGCATGAAGATAATTAACACACATCTGGTAGAAAAAGAGGATGCATAACCTAAACATTAAACACCATCTTTCCCCTTGATAATGATCATAAACAAATTGCAAAGCTAGCATGAAAACTCATGCCACAACTATGGGTACAAAACACTACACCCCACAACGTACCCACTGTGCCTCATACTAAGGCACAAGACTGCGGCAAAACTCATGCTACAACTATGGGTACAAAACACTATACCCCACAACGTACCCACTGTGCCTCATACTAAGGCACAAGACTGCGGCAGAGCAGGGATCTACAACCCTGAACTGCACATACTACTGGCAAGACAGATCTACCACTAAGACAGATCTAAGACTAAAACTAAGCAAGACCAGACTTACTTTAAAACTCAAGCCAATTTAAGGCATTCTCTAACCCCAACACTCACGCAACACTCTACAGGTATTCATAACCCAAGACAAATTGCAAGGCAACTATAACCTCAAAACAACCTCGCAATAAACTATGGGTAACCATAACCCATGACAAATTTAGGGTATCCCTTAACCCTAAAACACACTCGCAAAACACTATGGGTATTTATAACCCATGACCATTTAGGGTATCCTTAAACCCTAAGCAAAATCCAGTATGTCCTTGAACCCAAAATATACTGGCCAAACCACCATAAATGAACTCAAAATACACCCATAAATATTTCATGGGTAACAAAAGACTAAAAACATCATGGGAATCTAAGAACCCAAGAAGAACTGGCCACAACAAAACACAGCTTCATAGGCATGGGAAGCAATCACAGCAATAAAAAAAAACGACGTGCAATAGTAAAATATTACAAGAGTGACCAGTGAGCGACTTCTCACCCGAGGGCCACCTCTGTCCCACAATGCCTCAGAAAAACAGATGCTTGCTACAGTTAAAAGTCCACTTCTTGGCAAGCAAAGACGAAAAGAAAACTTCAATGTGTCTCTGTTTGCTCGACAAAGCCTTGAAGCCAGTTCCTCCACTAACTTTTCCTTATTGCGGCACAATTGTACAGCGTTGTCCCCCAATTCCATCTGGTTTTGTTCACACTTTATTCCGGCAACCAAAACACACAAAAAAAACGTGGTTGGCAAAACGTGAAAGACGTGGTTGGAAGCACGAAAGCAAAGCATGCTTGAAACAGCAAAATCCTAAAATGGCGGCACGGTGATTGACGTCGGCCTCGGATGGCTCCCAGCACAATGAAAGCTTGAAAAGCGTCTCCACGCAGTACAGTGGTTACCAGGGCAACGTCCGGCGAGCTCCCACGTTGAACTACGTAACGCCGTAGGATGACAACAACGCTGAGGTTGCTAAGGAAACATCCGCGTTGCCAATAAGCGTCCCGCTATGACGCGCATCGGAGAGAAACTTGCAGGAAGGCTCAGCGCGTGAAAACCCACTTCCAAAGAGAACCACGCGCTTCCCACAGAATGCCGGTAAGCGTTTAAACCTCATGCAGAGACTGGCAAACAGATACAAACGTTACCGCCGCCATCTTAAATCGTTAATGTACTCCCACAGCTGCCCCGCACCAATGCTCCATGCGAGCACAAAGTTCAGGCAAACACTCCTTGGGGCTCGACCTATGCCCCCGACAAAAGAGTGTCAGTAGATAAGCTCGCAATAAAGGTAGTCAGTCTGTCCACAGCAACGGTTGATAGAGATTGCACCCAACACCACAACAGTCCTCTTTGGTGCGCAGGATACAAAAACACACGCTGCCAGTGTAAAATCCCCACAGCTTTTTCCTACAGGGCAAACTCCAAATACCCCAGTACAGGAGCAGGCTTAACATCAGAAATCGGCAGGCCCAGGCTAGAGCTGACCGTTCCCAGATAGTCAGAAATGTCCAAAACCACAGACAATCTAGTCTTTTGGGGAAGCACTCACCCAAGTCCATCATCTGGCACGTCCACGATAGGGCTGACCGGTCTTTTGGTCACTGGTGGGGCTTGTGGAGTGCAAGATTACTTCTTTTTCTTCTTTAATGCGCTTCTTCAGTTCCAAATTCATCCAAGGTAGGCTCTTGAGTTTCACCAGTCCAAAATACACGCAGGTTCTTTAAATCGTCGCCAGTGTTAAAATGATGGGTTGTGCGCAGACAAGTCTTGTGTATATAGATTGATGATTTATTCTTCAGATCCAAATCACATGTTACAGGTTACAGGAAGATGTTCTGTTCCTTATTAATACCCCACCAGGAGCAGCGTCCTCGCTGCTCAGCCACCTCTCACCAACTGATTCACCCTTCCTATCCAAACCACCCCCAACATTCTATCTGACCTCATCAAAGGCAGAGCAGGCAGGCAGAGAACAGTGTAGGGAGAGTGCATTGAGAATAAGCACATTACAATACAGGACTTCCTAGCTATGTACATTTCCCCATGAGACCACACTGCTTTTAACTTCAGTTGCCCAGGCACCATGGATCTGGGGCAAGGAATGAACCATATCAACGTCTCCTTAAACTTCCAGCACCTCGCTATGCTGGATCCTCACTTTCCATGGAACTGCATTCCTCATACACTGTTCAACTGTTGGCAAATCAGTCTGTCCTTGGCCCGTCGACTTGCCACCTCTCCTTGATTCTCTACTGGAGACCTGTAACACTTACTGCAAGTGGCCAAATCTAGTAAGTCAAAGGCTTTTAAATCCTCCATCCTCAATGACTCCTCTTGCTCAGCAGCACAAGCTGAAGATACTTGACAGCAAATTTGAGTGAGGGAAGCCCCAAACTACAGCCTCCTGTTCTTGCGTCTTTCCACTGTCTCACGGCATGCCCCCTTCTTTCTTTCAAGTACATCTTCATAGCTCCTCCAAAGCTTCAGTGCAGTATTTGAACGCTGCATCACCAGTTGGTTAAGTCTTGAGGAACGTTCTTCAAGAGTGAGACAGGAGCCAGGTAGGTGGAAGGGGCCTCGTCGGCCCTTAGGTACGGGTCATGTTCATTGCTGTATCAAAAGTGTGTGCGTCCTGCCCACCCCAGATATAAAGGCTTCCACTTAGCACTTGCCCATCTATTCTAGTCTGTTTCATCATAATTCCCCCTACTGTATTCCAGACACCAACTCAGATACACAGGGAGTGGGACAAACAGGATAATTCGCCGTGGCTTTTCTCTGGCTCTGAATATGAGTCAAAATTGAAAAGGAGTGCCCTATTTCAGCAGAGGGGCAGTTCCACTTCCAGGCATACAACATTGATTTTGCTCTTTACAGCACAGCCAATTCCTGTGTGAGGAAAATGGCTTGGCATGCTGCAACAACCCTCTAAAGGTGTTACTACTTAATGATTTGGGATAATCTTCCTTTCAGACAAGGTGGGAATACCAGCTGCCAAGCTGCAGATGTTGAAACTTGCATTTTCTGATAACATTAAAACTATATCAGCAAAACAGAAAGTCTCTCTCACTGCCAAGTGATCACAAAATGGGCATGCCACTGCTTGAAATCTTTTTCCATTCAGCTTTATCACAAGCATATTTGCTGAGTGAGTTGTGGTTTTAGAGTTGGTAATCTGTGTACAACGGAAAAAAGGCCTGCATACATTTGGTGTGAGAGCCTGTTTCACAATTAGACACATGCATACATGTGTCAGCCGTAAACCAGTCATTAGCTGCATTTAAGCACGGGAAAAACAGACAATAGCTGAATGTGTCAAATGGTTAAAAAAGATTGCGGCTAGGTGAGACCATGGTGTCTGGGAAGTCCGGCAGCCATGTTGTCTAACTCTGGAACCTCACAGAACTTTGTTGATCGATGGGAGCAAAGTATACATGTACATACATATATATTCACCAGTTATAGTTATGGTTATCTCAAGTAACTATGACTCGTGCCCTAAGATAACTGTAACTCACGCCCTCGCAATGCACAGTTTTCGCATCAATAATTTAATTGCAAATGTCGCAGTGATATTATCAATGGTGTCATAAAAGATGTCATGAGTGATGTAATATGTGGGGTTATTAGCAGCGCATGGCAAGGGTGCAAGAAATAGTCACCTTAAGACACTAGTCATAGTTACTTAAGATTACTATAACTAGAACGGGTGAATTTCTGTGGTTTTTAGAGCTTGAAATGTTATGTTGTTATTGAACATTTCACATACTTTATCCTTTCTGTTTTTTCAGTGAAAAAAATAATATTTATATATATATGTTTATTTATTTATATTTGTATATATATATATATATATATATATATATATATATATATATATATATATATATATATATATATATATATATATATATATATATATATATATATATATATATATATAAATCACCTCTGCTACGCACCACCACAATTTACACATTCTCCACAACAAAGTTAGCCGGATTTTTGTAATTAAACAGGCGAGTCGTGTTTATTATAGGACCATTAACCATGGGATAACTTACTGGATGATCAAACTGCAAAAACTATACACAAAAGTACCTTGTAATTAAGGGCCACATATGCACCATAATTAAAAAACATAGACAGAGATGCGGCTGTTCTTTAAAGGCACAGCGAGTACCCGTTCGTACTTTTCTTGCCAAACTACCAATGAGGAAGTTGTAATTCTCATTACACATCTCAAGCTGAATTCCAGTAGCGACATACTGTGGAGTGTTGTTGTGCTTCAAGTATTTGGAATGATTCCCAATCTTTTGTTTACCCAAAAGGCTGTTCTCCCATGAACACTGCAAATAAAGTAAGCAACGTTTGATTCCAATGTTTGTTTAAACTAGTTTGTCTTAGAAACATAAAGCTCTCTTTTAGTCCAGAAGGTTATCTTAGCAGTGACCTGTGCATACTTTATGCAGCACCCGCGCCAGTGCAATTGCAAGAATATTAAAAATACAGTCTTTTTCTCGAATTGAGCCTTTTTTTTTTACTGCACGTGTTTGGCTCCTCATAGGAATCTGTCAGCTGAGAAATAGACACGTAGCTGAGGTTTGTATGAGATTTGTCTGCCTAATAAGCTAGGATAAAATAGATGACACTCACCCTTCCATCCCCCACCTGAAAGCTCTCCGTGTGGCAAAGTTTGGTGCAAATTTACTAACACTATAGTCTGGGTTTTCGCCATGATTTGGTTGGTTATTTGCAGTGCAGAAAATTATTGTGATATGTTCTAAATCATAAATATGATGCCTGCCTATCAGCCAAAGCGAAGACGTCTCATTTATTGAATTACATTTCTGATCTCAAGAATAAGCATGGAACCTTGGTTCACTCCGGAACTGAAATCGACATAAAAAAACTAGGGAACCTACATTTTTAGGAATGAGGTCACCCCTGGAGGTACCCTGGAACAGGAGGTGCTTCAGTTCCATGTTGAACATATCAAAGGGGTGGTATCTCAACCAGAATCAGGCTTAAAATGTCATCAAATTTGCAACAATCATCAATGAATTGTTAATGTTGTGAGTCTTCAAAGCTTTCTAGGACTTCCGCTAAAAATAGGAGCTTTGTTACAGAAAAAAATATTTTGAACTTCAGGATCTCTTTTTAAGTGATAATACTAAATGAGAGCGATAGATATAGGTATGAGCAGGAAGTAGCTATAAATCTGTGAATGGTGTAGTACACCATAAGGTTTGGTGTAGAATTGATATCCTGGGAACCTAATATGTCAAAAGTAACCTGTGGCGTGAGTCTGCATCAAGAAGGCAATATTAGCTCACTGGCATGTGCAATGGACACCGGTTTTGGTGTACCTTGTCACCTCTGATGCGTATTCTGGCCATGGAGACCCTTGCCTATTATGTTCAAGAATGAGAGTGTCACAGTGGCATGACAGGGAACAGCTTCCTCAGATGCTGTTTTGCTCATGATGTGTTGCTCCAAGTCCAAACAAGGTAACCCAACAAACACCTGTAATGAAGACAGTGGAGAGCCATTGGCTGCTCTCTGGTCTCCGCTTCGATTGGGGCAATTGCAGGTGTCGCAGCACACTTGGGGTACATTCGGTACTCCTAGTGGGGGCCGATGATGAAGCATGCCACCAACTAGGTTGGTGGGTGAAGCCTTTCTTAAAAACCTAAATGGTTTCCCTTGACTAAAGAGACTATTCTGTTTCTTCATATCTACATACACATATCCCCCTCGACCGTGGGGCTAGTTCCTTTTTGATTTTCTCCTTTTTCCCAGTATGACATTGACTGTGGAGGATCCACCAAACTGAAATGTGCTTGAAATGGGCAACCTCCAGTTTCAGGTATCTGGGACTTTGGCTCTCTCACACCAATGGTAATCTTATTGGAGGGAATGTATTTGAGTCCCTGGGAGCTATACACTGGTCTCTGAATGTTATGGAAGATGCTGCTAACTTTAATGGGAAGGTGAACTTGAATAGAATTCTGCTAATTCCCTGTCTTCTTCAGTATTTCTGAAATATTTTAGTGATACCCATTTTGGTAGTCTTTAGAGAACTAAACACACCTGCTGGCTTCCTATGGAACAATGGTAGAAGGTGAGTGGTCTTGGACAATCTCCAGCTGCCTATGGAGGGAGTAAGTGTCAGAGTGGCTGACAAGAAGGTATACTACCAGGCCATGCAACTCTAGTTCTCAACTGGCTGTTTTTGTGAGGTGCACACCTGGAAATGCTGTTTCGTGAATGATAAATGTGGCTGATGTACTTGGCTGAGGTGTCTAAAGCGAACAGAAATGACCTTGGCCTCCACAATAGTGAATCCAGTTTAGAGCTTGCAAATGTACACAGGGTACCAACACAGCACTGTGAAAATTGGAGATGTTACTTGAGTTGGTCCCTGTATCAGGAACTTTTCATACATATTGCAAGGTAAAGCAGAAAGGCACCTTACAGTTCAGTTCCCGAGGCACATTTGTTTGACTTTTGACTTTCAGTTAGCCATAAGTGGAACTGTGGAACCTTTAAACAGACCACAGACATTGTTGCTTAGAAATTGCTGACACTGGGCTTTGGTGGAAAAGCGATCATGCTACTGTACTGGGCAATACTGGTGATGCTGGGCACCAACTTGAACCAGGTCTATTCTATTTGTTTGAATAATGTAGGTAGGGCCCTCACAGATGTGTGGTGGGATACAATTGTGAGCATCTCATAATATGAGCTTCAGGCTTATATAGTGTAATTTCTTACATTGCGTATATGCAATCCCAGCTCAGCTCCACAAGGTAAAGGAGGCCCACTCAGGAACTGCTCCTGGTGTCATTCTGAGGGTGCAGATGTTTTCCATATTCTGGTCAAAGAGTTAGACCATAGGTGGAACCCGTATAGGAGAGGGCTTGCATGATACACAGGGTAATCAAGAGGCCATGAAGATCTGCTCTCAGACAGACCAATGTGGTCAAAAGAGTACTCTTTAATACATATTGAAGAAAACACAAAAAAGCTTGCAACATTAGAGAAACCCAATAAAGCGCCTCAGAAGAACCGAAGGCGCATTTACTATGATTTACCATGATTACCAGACTCAGATCTTTTGATAATGTTCTTTGACAATGCATCCACCTCCTCATTAAACTGGAATTTCGATTTATTTGACCTCTGTATCTGGATGAAACACTCAACACCACGCAATCTGCACACAATGTGACACGCCTGGCTTTGTAGGTTTTTGTCCGATCCTTTGTCCTCTTCTACATCCTCTTACTTCATATCTTTTTCAAGTTTAGAGAGGATGACCACACATTCCACATTCATTCACAACTCTCTTTAGCTTTCCTTTCAAACTCGATTACGTCATGTTAATTCCTACTACATTTCAGTCGTTGTTGCACTGTGTTTGTTTTTTAAGAGAAATATAGCATTTCCCTTAAATTTGGATTTCTTTTTCCCCATTAGTGAATATCCTTATCTTCGCTCATGTTTCTGTTCCTCCATTTTATCTCATTGGGGTCTGTGCTCCTTCTCCTTCCTCCTCTTAGATTTCAATGATCTAATTTTTCGATTCTATTTTTTGTGTAGCATTAACTTTAATTTAACTTTTTGGATATTCACTTCAGGAAATGTTGACTGTACAGAGGGCGGTAATAAAAAATAATACATAGTGCTAGATACCTTGCACTTTTTAAATTATTTTTATTGTTTCATTATTTCACTGCAGAGTGAAGGTTCAATAGTGGCTCTAGTAAGCTTTTTTGGCAAAAACTTTAGATTTTTGTCAAAAATAATTTCTCCATCTTGACATTTCACTATGTTGGAGTTTCATCAGTCTAGTTTTGTCAGACTATGTTACAAATACTTGTTTTTGACAGAAGACACGAGCCTCTATTAGCACCGCACTGAAGAAATTGCACTGGCTACCAGTGAAACAGAGAATCACTTTTACGGCTCTCTGTTATTGTTATAAAGCGTTTTCCTGTCAAGGTCCTGCTTATTTGCAGGCTATGGTTACTCCCTATGTTCCAAGCAGAAATCTGAGAATGGCCACAGCCTAATTGGCCTCTGTTCCTAGATTTAAAAAAGCTAGAATTGGTGGCTGTGCCTTCAGTCACCTTATTCCTAAAATCTGGAACTCATAACCAGTGGAACTTCGGATAGCCCCCTCTGAACTAATTTACAGGAAAAAACTGAAAAAGTGGCTTTTGGGTTCTAGCTAGGCTTTTCCTGTTGTATTCAGCCTCCTAGCACTGGGACACTTCACATGAAGTAGACATGCACTTTAAGCATTATTATTAATATTATTTTTATAATTATTATTATTGCTATTATGAATAATTCCTCTGACTAGTCTCCAGGTATGTTGGCATTTCCCGTAAAGGTCACTCAATTACATTTTGAGCCAAGAGTCTCCAAAAACTGCCAATTTCCTCATGGAATGCGTGCAATAGGCATGAAGTGTATATATAACTGATATTGTCTGTGTGATGTCTGGTTTGCATGTGCATATGGAACCCACTCAGTCAAAAACATTTCAGTCAATTATGGGTAGAGTTGTTGGATTGGCCACATTTATGATAACATATGCAAACTCTCCTAATTCTTTATCTTGCCTATTTCTCAAAAGGTTCTTCACGAGAGAAGGCAAATATCATGTAATGGTCCCCTAATGGTATATGTTGGACCTGGCACTTTTTGCAGGGTTATCCCCAAACCTTTTGCCTCCTTGCTCCTATTTTTCTGACCTTCTTTTTGTTGGCTTTATGACTCCGGGCACTTTACCACTGCTAATCAGTGCTAACATGCATGAGCTCTCTCCTTTAAAAATGGTATGGTTGGTTTACACCTGTTTGGGCAATTTAATTTACTTGTAAGTCCCTTGTACAGTGGTATCCTATATACCCAGGGTCTGTAAATTACATGCTACTAGTGGACCTGCAGTGTCTCAGGCCTGCCACTGCAGGGCCTGCTTGCACAGATTTCTGCCACATTGACTTGGCATTTAAAGTTAATTGCCAAGCCTGAAACTCCACTTTTACTACACATAGATCACCTCTAAGGCAGGCCCTAGGTAGCCCTACGAGAAGGGCACTGTGTAGGTGAAATGTAGGACATGTGCCTTTATTGTGTACTTGTAGTGACAAACAGCCTATTTGGTTTCTCAATACTGTGAGGCCTACTCCTCTCATAGGCTAGCATTGGGAATTCACTTATAGGTACTTAAGTGGTAATTCCTGATCTGAAAGGAGTAGCGTTGCCATGTTTGGCATGTTTTGAATAGTGGTGATAAATCCTGCTTACTGTGTAGTAAAATGGTTACATTACTCTTTTAGAAAAACCACTTTTAGAAAGAGCGCATTTCTCTGTGTTTATAACTCTTTGGGCTTTGCAGCCAGACTACAGCTGCACTTTGTGCATACTTTCCAGACAGTCATCACACAGGGAGGGTTGGGTGTGATAGTGTTGCATCCGCATTCATCTACACCACTTAGACTACCTTGCTTTGTTGTGCTGACCTGCTTGCCTGCTAGAGAGACTGCCACTTTGCTGAGAAAACCAGCGTGCTGGCCTATTGTCTGCCTGCTTTCTTTTCATGTCCCCAGTGTTCTCCAGGGATGGTTGGGCTGGCTTGCTCCCTGCTCGGTTGAGGATCTTTACAGGATTCCAGGACAGCTCTGCTTTTGGCTAAAGAACAGAGTGTGCTGATCGCTTCAACTTCTCTGGACCGGCGCATGCTGGAGCGCTTCAACTTTCTTTTGGCAGTTCTTGGTATGTCAAGTGCTGCACGCCAGCCTGCACCTCAGAGAATGTTGAGTGCTTCCCTGTGAGCATCTCTCTACCAGCAACGATCTCCGCACCTTGGCGTGCCTGGCAGCGCTGTCGCACCTAGAGAAGCTGACTAACCTGGACCTCTACGTAGTCTAGGAGATCCTGGGCTTTCCCCATGACAGAGTGAGACTGCCCCATCACCCTGAACTGTGGGTTGACGTCAGCGTTGTCTTGGAGGTGATGCCACCAGGATCGGGTAGAAGTGTTGAGGGCCATGCTGCTTCTGTGGGTGGCTCGGCTGCATTCGGCAAAGGTCCCAGAGGACCAGGAGAGATGGCGCGTTCCTCCCAAGAGTGAAGGAGCCACCGTCAGGAAGGTATGAACTACTTCATTTGCACAGCACGATCGTGGGTACATGGGATGGGAGTTAAAGCGCAGCCTCTTAGGTACATGTAAACTGGTCCCCCTTCCCAGATGGGCCTACTTGGAGGAGTTAGCACTGTACAGCTCCGCCATCAGAAGTGGAAATCCTAGGATGAGGACCACGGTAGCAGTGCGGAGCCGCCTTTAGGGATAGCTTTCTTTTTGGAAACCACAATACCATTTTATAGGTAGTATGCGCCCTGGTGCTCGGGTTCCCTTACTCCTTATTTCTACCAGGGTTCCCTGTATCTATGTGGGCTCACGATTTTTGGTACATGAATAATGAAACTTGGTGATTCATGGACCTATGAGAGCAATTAGCCATTGATGTATGTTTTCGAACCAAACTACTGCATTTCATGCCCTGAGGCTATCATGTATGTTGTTTTGCCTTGCCTTATTTAGCATAAGGAGTACTATATAATGTGACTGCATAATATGCACAGTAATGTTGTTTCATGATGTTAGCAACCTATAAGTCGTTCTCTTATTGCGCTCACTGTGATGTTTGACCATTGCCTGTTTGGTAAAGTAATTATTGGTTTATGTTGTTTTGCTCTTGTGTTATATACAATACAGTCTATGTTTATATAATAGTGTGTGGAGTCTCTTCTGTGGTGTATGTATTGTGTTGCTGGTGTGAGTGTGTTGAGCAAACGCTTTACACATTGCCTCTGGGGATAAGCTTGACTGCTCTGTGCCATGCTACCAAGGGGGTGAGCACAGGTTACCTTTGGTGTGTAACTTACCCTGACTAGAGTGATGGGTTCTACCTTGCTTAGGTGCATACCCTAGTCAACCAGAAACCCCATTTCTAACAGTGTACAACTGCTATTCTGAGAAAGTCGGACTCATGAACAAGTTAAAATTTCCTAATCAGATGAAACTTACTTTCAGCAGACCTGGCATGGACCATCTCAGCAGTCCATGTACCACTCCTTATGATGGAGTAGATGATACCCTTTTTTCCTTTGACATTTTATTTGATGTAAGCAGAATAATTAACCATGCCCAGCGGCTTTAACTCAGCCGCTACCATCATCATCTCACTGGCCAACAACCAGAAACCCACTAGGATGGGGCACAAGGTTTCATTGCCATCTTCTTTTCATCATCAACTTGTAGTCACCTGTGAAGCTTCTGTTATCAGAGGTGCAGAGCTGCTCAAGGGAGAGTCAATTCTCTGGTCTTAAGATCTGCTTTGCTCCCCTATCCCAGGCACCATCAGATATTACCGTATGCATCAGGGCACTCTCGGGATTAAAAGATGCCTATGTCTTTGTTGGGTACCAACTCTTTGTGAGAGAACCTATTGCTTACTTCGCCTCACATTTACTCAATTGCTTATCCTCAGCTCTCTCCACTTCTTATTTATTTTTAATTTAGTTAACCATTTAATATAGCACACCTGCTCCATAAGTAGTATTATTAGAATGCTTTACAATGAACTTGAACATGGTGTGGGGAAATTGTTTAATCTCTGAGAAGTCTAGTTGAAGAACGAAGTATTGTCCTGAGCCATGTAGAAGAGGATTGTGAGGCACCTGCTAACATAGCATTTAAGCAGTAGCACATTAAGATGTCAAGAGCTTGCATAGGCCATAACACACAAAGCGACCACTAGAAGTACCGGTTTATAGTAGGCCTCTGCCACACTTTTTGGTTGACTAGGTACTTTAATAGTTGAGGAGCTGCAGCTGTCATGTTTTATCACCTTATCAGTGTAAACAGTTGTTTACCACTGGGTCGTTAAAGGAATGTGCTGCTTTTGGGTGGGAATGTAGAGGCATATGCTCATGTCTCTAAAGTAATCACAAAGCACACAACAGATTGTACAATAACAATACAATGCAAAATAACAACACAAAAAAAACATTAAGTGGGCACAACAGAGCTCTAAACTAGAACCCCAGCACAACACAAAAATAGCAATTCAGCAATGGAGCACAAAAACACAACAGCACAAAAACAACAAAAAGCAACATAATAAATAGGAATAAATATTCCTGTCACACCTTACACAAATGTTTTTTCATAATATAGTGGTAAAATATGTTTAGACCAAGTTCTGCCTTCTTTTCCATCAAAGGCAATTAATAGCACCAGCTAAAGTGTTTTGTGATATAGCCCTATCTGTTTGATTTCTCTGAGCATTTGGAGGAAGAAGATGGAGGAATAAGCTACTCGATTATTAGGTTGAATGGGATCGAGAGTACAACCTACAGTAAACCCAGTAATTTAAAGAATGATTGAGTGATGTTCAAAAGACTTCTTTTGCTAGGACGTTTAGGAAACAAAGGTCAACTTTGTTCTTTTGTCTGGATTAGGTGAGGAGGAATTTAGTTTTATGTTGTACAGTGTATAGTATAGTTTCTTTTATGCAAGAGTAAAAATTCCCTAACTTGGAAAGTTTTAGGATTACCTGTGTGCCATTCACATAATGACGGATGGAGACAGCTGGATCTTTGAAAATCAGGTCCAGCAGCTCATTGTGCAGGTTGGACAGCACTGGGCCTATGACTGAACCCTGAGGTACACCACAAGGCATTGATGTAGTACCTCAGATGAATCTATCTATCTTCACCACACCTGTTGGCATGAAACGAAGAGAACCAGAACCTACCACAGAATCCCCTGTGCTGATTCAGCATCTGGACTAGCTTGTCATGATCAACCATGTTCAATCACTGACAGGTCCAGAAAACTCAACATACAAGTGTCTCCAATTCCAGTATGTGATGATATCATGCAGGATTTTTATAGTGACATTTTTTATGCTGCATCCTGAGCTGAAACCAGATTGATAGTCTATAATGAGTTGTTACACTGCACTTGTCAGCTAACTTGACACACATCTCTGCATAGTTTTCTTCAACCATGGGGATTAAGATTCAGCATGATGTCTAGACAGTATTTACAGGTGAGAATTTGATTTCTTGAGAATATGGGCAATTTTCAACGGATCTGGGAAAATTCCTTAATACAGATATGAGTCTATTAAAGATCACTAGGTAGATTCAAAGATGTGGCATAGCCAAACCTCATCCAGGTGGATAGTTAATAAAGGGCCTCTTAAAATCCCCTTCTTCATAGATGATTGACTATGTCTTCAGCTACCCAATGAGGGAACCCTTGAGTGTCCGCATAGGTAGACAATCCACTTGATAGACACTTTCACATAGCCCTCTGCTTTGCATGCCATACTTAGTGCTAACTGTCTGCCTCCCTTGACATAAATCCAAATGAGCATGTCATGTTGTAATGACTGGAGAAACAACCTAGAAGAATTTAATAAAGTAGAATTGCTAAGTGAGGAGTAGGTTTGCTCCTCTTCAGCCCCAAAGACATCTCAGCTAGCTCCCAATTGATCAGCAGTCTGAAAAGGTTCAGTCAGACTGCTTGTATATGCTATATAACTTCCAAATGGAATCTCTGTCATGTTGAAGAGGTGTTATCATTTTTTTATATATGTATATTTGTTCATTTCGAAAACAAAAATATTTATAAGCACATTCCACATAATTTCAGTTATGCAATAGGATAGCATGTTACTATAGAAACATTTAAATGCAGTATAAGTAAAAAAATTCCAGTAATTGTGTTTCATTATATATCATAAAAAACAATTTAGACAATAAAACAGTTGAAAAATGTTCCAATAGCTTTCCATAAAGTGCAGAGTTCACCGCCCTGCACAGTAACTAATATTTTCCTTGCTGCGGCCTCTAATAAACCAAGCGAACATCAGAAAATGTGATAGACAGTGTACAACAAGTACACTTCAGTCGCTACTAGGAATTATAAGTGCCTCTATTTGTCTAGTCATACCAATTATTCAACACAATGAACTATCCACTTCTTCCTCTGTATCGCATAGGCCCTGCAAAAAACGTATATGTGTGCTATTAACTCTTCTTCTGCCCGGCAAACAGGACAGAGTACAGAGGTAACTCCCAACTTTGACCATTTTTTACAGAATATTTTCGTATTAAAGGTGCCATATCTGAACTGTAAGCAAAGTTTTTTTACTAATGGGGTTGGGGGAGATCCATATATGGCTCAAATGCAGCAAAATGTTTGAATCCAAGAACATTTTCAACCAAACCCCCCTGCTTTCTCCATCTCATAATTCTGGAGAATTGTTTTGATGAGGTCTAGAACTGGAGGTCATATCCTGTTGCTGATATCAGAATCTTTCAAGGCCCAATTTTAATAGAGAAGACTTTACAAAACACAACCAGGGAATCTTTAGACTGCCTGGCAGCTTCAAAACTTCTTTGATCCCTGCTCTATAGGAAACAATTTCTTTACATGTCCATAATTGATGCCAATATAATAGAGGTCAGCTACATATCTCCAATCATATCTGTCTAGGGGCCAAATTTATATAGAGGGGGACTAGAGGGGGACTCTGTGGTAATGAGCGAAGGGAACTCAAAAACCTGTTTTCTGAAACTAATAATAGATTACAATTAGCATCACCTCACATTTCTGCACCATATAGGGCCGCACCTTTTGCCTTGATGTTGTAAATTTCAATTGCTGGAGATATGGCTTTTGAGTGTGTGGCTTTGAATATCCTCACTATACCAGACAAATAATGAATTAGCCTTAGTTGACTTTTTTGTATCTGTGGAAGCCAAGATAGACCATTAGAAAGCTTAATACCCAGATAATCATAGTTATCCACCTGTTCAATCTCTGCCTTGCCCACACTGAGCTTAACTCTGTGGGCCTTTGATGCATTAAAAAATCATAAACTTAGGTTTGGAACTATTAAGCTCCATTCTTCTCTCTTGATAGAACAGATGTACCTCTCTTAGCAGCTGCTGAAGGCCTTGAGGAGTCTTTGATAATAGAAGGGTGCCATCTGCAAATGGGAGGGCAAGAATTCTCTGCCCTCCTAGCCTGGGAGTGTCACAGCCATCTTTATCAATGTGATTCACTACCCCATTTATATCCAATGAGAATAGTGCCCGGGCTAGGATGCGACCTTGCCTGACACCCTCTAAACCTTAATGCGCTTGGTTAATTGTCCATCCTCACCCCACCTGACTTGTGCATAATTTTGTGTGTGTAGCCAGATTAGTATAGAAAAAAAATATCTTGAAGACCTAACTTGTTCAGTACAGCCCACAACTTGTGCCTGGGGATGAGGTCAAAGGCCACATATAACCAGGCCTTCTTGATCAGGACAGTCCTCCAATAGATGGCTTAAAAACTGAAGACCTGATCAATTGTGCTTGTACCCGATCTTAACCCCGCTTCATAATCTGATAGAACATTGTTGTCATTGATCAAAACCTGCAGCAGCTTTAGTAGCTGTCTACAGAAAACCTTCTGCAGGCTATTTAAAAGGTCAACTGGACGATAATCATTAGGACAATCCCTTGGGCTCTTTTTATACACTGGGATAATATCCGCCACATCTCTGGGTGTGCCTGGTATAAGACTTACGGGATTTTGTCAGTTCCCGGTGCTTTGCCAACTTTAGCATAAGGTTTTGCTAATTGATCAAACTAATGGGGGAACATTCCTTGATCCTTGCTAGCGACTCCTCGTCAACAGAATGAGCTGCATTCTCATTTTTGATAGCTATGGCATGAGCTAAAATGGTCCACCCAAACCTGTGATGGAGGAGCAGACTTCCACATCTTAGCATCCCAGAGGTTGTATGGATGTGGCGCCATGCGAAAAGCCTGATCCCCTCCACCACTGACTCCTATGGGGAAGTTGCCTGGGTCATTCCATGCCCTGAATGCAGGAGACACAAAATGACCTGGACATGCACTAACCAAACCCAGGTGGTTGAGGACCTAACCTAGGCAGTGGAGGCAGCTTCACAGTACAGTACAAACTCTTTTCTTCACCTATGTTCTGATCAGGCATCGAACTCTGGCTCAGACACGCCTGATTCGGCAACCTCGATGATCAGTACAAATCGAGGGCCGAATCTCACACCACGCACAGCGAATGACCTGTGGTAATTATCTTCCAGCCCTGTGCACTTACCCTAGTTGTTAGCAGGAGCTTGCCTCTGTTGGACACCTACCCGATATATGCTTTGGCGATAGCTTGCCGGCCAATGTGCTCCGCTTGACGGGCCCAGACCCATATGCATTCCAGTGAGGGCTTGTTTGCCCTGTTCTTTTGCTTTCCTGGTTTTTGTTTACTAATTGGAAAGTTTTGAACAGAGGTGCACAAGCCTTCAGACATGGGTGGGAAATGGCCACTTTGGGCCTTTGTTAGATGTATTGTTGTTTTAACTTACATGGAGTCGACTCTACAGACCGTGGGGTGCCACTACACTACTGCGCAACACAGCAGGCAACACAGGATAGGCTTTTCTGGCATTTGTGAAGACCGTCCTATGCAGCACACAAGCATAGCACCTGGCGTGCACTATCACCACACATGAGGACTCCCATAACTGACCACACCCCGCAATACAATATTTTAATACGGAATGTGTGCAGCATAGACTCCTCCGCTAAGCGATACCGCCTCCAAGCCTACCTTAAGCGCCGTTACATGCATTTTGCACTGCTACAGGAAAAACACGCTTAATGAGCTTCAGAATCTTCACTCAAGATGGAGGAGGCAAGTATATGGCACAGCAGTAGTGGCGTACAGCCATGGTGTGCTCTTCTGGGTTGCCCCAGGAGTCCCTTATGTGGTGAATCATCACAGGGTAGGCGAGCGAGGATGCTTCGTGATAACAGAGCGTCGCCTTGATGGAGCTCCTCTCACAATGGTAGCAGTGTATGCCCCTAATGTTAACCAATCTGTTTTTTCTGGACACATTCACCCCTTTTCCCTTCTAAGATCCTCACTCCCCGACTCTATGGGGGGAGGACACTAACTGCATGCCAGATATTGTCCGTGATCACTCTACTCCCCCAGTCTGCAAAACCACGTGTGTCTGCATGACTTAACACTTTAGCAATTGGATTACCCAACGTCAGCTGCATGATATTTGGAGACTTGGACACCTGCTAGACTTTGAATTCTCATTCTATTCCTTCTTTCACAATGTCTATACTCACCTTGATCTCTTCTTGGGCACTGCACATTTGGGATCGATGGTGCCGCTGTCAGAATACCTGGTATGCACCCTCTCTACACTACAGGTGGCCATACAGTGTGGAGGTCAAACCCCAGTATACCTACCTGGTGGCTGCAAACCGAGATCTGCCAGAGCCCCCATTCTGAGAGGAGTTGACAGCGTGCATTTAACCAATATTTTGAGCTGAACGTGGAGTCCACTGATTCCCAGGCTCAAGAATGGGGTGCACATAATGTTGTAGTGCGATGCCACTGTATGGCAGCCACATGGGGAATTCGCCTGCTTTCCAGTGTGAATTGTCCTCACTTGAATGGGAGCTGCACCCTTTGGAAATATAGGTGGCAAAGTGTGCTGCACCAGATGAGCAACTCCAACAGATGGGCAAACAACGTAATGAGGCATAAGTGGACTCAGTAAGCATGGTCATAAACAGCGCATAGCTATTTTACATGCCGTGGGTGACCACTCTGGAAAAGTGTTAGCATGGCTGGTGCAGGAAGACAAGTAAAGATCCCCCATCGGTGCTATGAAGACTATTGAGGACAAAATGGTTACAACGCAAGTCGCCATCAATGATACGTTCCGAGCTTATCATCAGTCACTGTACAAGGCTGTGCCCAATTACTCTTTGGAATGTGGGAATTCCTATGACAGCTTCCAACTGGAGGAAAAGAGGGAGACCATCTTCCAAATCGCACAGAATAAGATACCCTGCACCAATGGGCTGCCTGTCAAGTATTACACTACCTTTGCGGCTCATATTACACAACACATCTTGGATATGTGTGAGAAGAGCTGGGCGAGCTACCAGACTCATTGCGGGAAGCTCTGATTGTGGTACTGCCTAAACCAAGACGAGACCTTCTGGACGTTCGGTCCTATAGGCCGCTGTCCTTGCTCTATTTGGATTATAAAATTCTGGGCAAGGTGCTTGGCCATAGATTGCTTCCCATAATTGGTGTGATTGTACACAAAGATCAATCTGGTTCTATACCCAGATGCAGCACCTTTTCCAGCAATCGTTGGTTGCTCCACTTAATCCAGGACACCCCCGACGCTTATAGCCGGGTGGCGGTCTCCCTGGACATAAAAGAAGCGTTTGATACCCTGATCTGGAATTACCTACAGCTGAAACTTGAATACATGGGGTTTGGCCCGGGCTACCTGAGTTGGATTTGTGCCTTGTACAGACACCCGACGGTGTGAGTCTGAATGGGAAAGGTGATATCCGATAGTTTCACGATTCACAGAGGAACCCGGCAGGGGTGCCCTTTACTAGCATTGACATTTGTGTTGGTGGTGGAGCCTCTGACCTGGTGGTTGTGCCAACGAACACCATAATGGGGGATCCTGAAACTAATTACACATAACATTATATCACTATATGCAGATGACTCATTGGTGTACCTACGTGGCGTGGAGTCTTCCTTCCAAGGGCTGATGCTCCTACTAGAGGACTTTGATGGCGCTTTAAAGCTCCAAGTGAACTGCCCATATCCTGCCTGTTTCCTTTGGCCCGACTCCTGAAGCATGCAGGGTTGCACCAGTGGGGTCCTGTCTTTGCTGGTGTTATGACACCTTTCATTATTTAGGTGTCCAGATCTATCACTTTGAGAAGGATCTCAAGGAAGGTAATGAGGACAAGGCGGTACTCTTTATTCGACAGTCACTGCCATTTTGGCAGTCAATGCTCTTGTCCCCACTCAGCAGAGTGGTGGTATCTAAGATGCTGGTATTGCCTAGAATGCTCTATTTCTTCCCCGCACTTCTGATTGTGCTGCCTGGAAGCTTTTTCCATGAGCTTCATGGTGTACTCTCGGATTTGATATGGAATATGAGCTGATGATTGGTGGCTCTCCCCACACGACAACTCCCCTTGCTTGAGGGTGGTCTTGGGAAACCAATTTCGAATTATATTATGCAGTGACTCAGCTGCAGTGGCAGATAAGCAGCTTACAGGTGACCGAATGCCTGAAATGACACCCATTCACAGCCTACTAGCGGATATGGATGTTTACACCTGGTTGTCTGCTCCAGGGAGGTGACTACAGAGGGAGACCCGCCAGATGATGGTAGCTCGACTGTGCTAGTGTCATTTTGTGCACAGAAAAGGGCCTTGTAATCCTTACTCCCCTGTCATTGAGTTGTGGAGCTTGCTGACACTCCATTAGGAGGTGAAGAGACTCAACACGGAAACTTGGATGGCAGCAGGGGTGACCCAACTGGGTGATCTATTCCAAGGCAGGAAGTTCATGGCATTCCAGGATATCATGGACTTTTATGGCATAGGGGCTGGCCACTTTTTAACACACCACACTATACAGTGTATTATACAAGCAACCTGGGACAATGGGGATATGGAACCCACTCAATCTCCCACATTGCACACAATACTATCACAAGGCTCCACTCTGCATGCCATTACCAATCTTTAGACTTCCCTTAATGTGGTACCTACAGACTATGCAACAAGGGTAAGAGATAAATGGGACGGGGTCCTTCTGCAGCCGCTCTCGGACAAGACTTGGGCCAGGGCACTGCAAAAGGTGAAGGAGGTGTCTCACAATCCAAGATTCCAATTCACACATTTCAACTACCTACACCAGGCTTTTTTATCCCCTCAACACATTCAGTCTATGCTTTCAACCCTGATCCCTAAGTGCACTAGGTGTAGGTTGGCGATGGCGGGGTTTTACCGCATGGTGTGGCAGGAAATTACTGCTGTAGTTGCTGACCTTACAGACCACGCCCACACACCCACACCTCACTCCTGTTTATTGGGGATACGCTGCAAAGGGGACAAACACCTCCACATGTTTATTGACCTGGTTGTTGTGCTGTTCAAACGACAGATAGCGATGTCATGGAAAGCACCTGTGACTCCTGACCCCCAGTGTTGGCTATCCACATTACTTACTTGAGTGAGAGCAGAAGCAAACACCCTTAGGCTTCTTAGGATAAGAGGGTCCTCTAGACCGGGCCGAGAGCTGGGAAGTTTGCCTTACTAACGTAGAGGCAAAAAATGACATACGCCCAGCCTGGAAGTGGCCATTGCCCCTCATTAACATACACCAGACTTACCTTAGAATGCACACAGGGTGCTGGGAAGGGTACAAGGGGTGACACAACCTATCTGGCTCATGGTTGACCTCCTGTCTGCACCCTCTTCTGTGAGTTCCCCTCGCCCTCTGGAACTATAGGCTAACCAGGCAGCTTAGGCACCTTGCTACGAGCTCCTGGACATCTGCCTCGTAGCGCACCAGCAAAAACTCACTGCGATCTCCCTCTCACTTCAACTCACATGCTATTGGGCCCCCCTCATGAGATAAAGCATGGACAACCATGTGCTAATTCCCTACCAACGCATGGGCCTGCGCTACCCGCTTCAAACAATGGCGCCCTCACACGGTCGACAGTATTTCCTACTTCTTTTCTTTCCTTTTGAACACAGACTCCAATGTTTACGCTTTTATGGTTGGTGTTCCCTGTTTACAGATCATTATTATTCTTTTCTCCCCTTTGCAGTCGAACTTGGTTGCTTCACTGTCTGCCTATGATGATAGCACTGATGATTCATATAGGCTTTATTTGTTCTGGTCACAATGGAACAATGTTTTTTTTCGTATCAACATTTATAAAAATATCTTTGGAGAAAAAAAGAAGACTTGTGCCTGTTGTGAATAGGTTGGTTTCCTAATACATATTTGTAGAAAATAAGTATCGTAGTCCTAGTTTCTTTTTTCCTTCTTCTTTTATTTTCTTAACAGCATCCCAGCCATCGGTCGTCTCTCCACCACTGAGATCGACCTTCTACTGTTCCAGGAATCTTCCCCAACATTCTAAATTCTACTTGGCAAACTCTACACATCTCCCTTACAATGCCAATTAATAAAGAAATTTAAACAAATTCAAAATGTAAAAGATACATGTAATAATATAAAAATAACACGAATAATGATAAACACATCATACAATAGCAAAGAAATGCAGTGTAATCAACCACTATTGGTTGATTCACTTTACAAACATTACCATAACTCCATGTTGATCCATCAAAAAGAACAACCACAGTGCGTTTCACTTCCTTTACTTTTTGCGGATTAGTAAACCTGCTCTCCCCTTTTCACACAATTCCTCCCTTGCTTACTACGAACCAATCCCCACATTTATCTATTGTGTCTTCACTCTTTTGGTTTGATCATTGTACATCTTAGCCTTGTCTTGGAATTCTGAGACTCTATTTTTGATGATTCTGCGATCCACATATACTTCATGAGAATCACATAACCACACTGGACATTCTTTTCTGCCAGGTTCTCTTCCTTTCAATGAGACAAAAGGAGACACTCCTGTTACAGAGTGTGGTGTTATTGTATGTACCCAGATCATCTTCCTTAATTCTTTACGCCAAGGTAGTTGATTAGCCAATGAAAGTTGGATGCATTCCATCACCATTCTATTAATCCTTTCAACTGATCCATTAGCTTGTGGCCTAAATAATGCAACCGTCTCATGAGTAATTCCCATCCGTTTAAGATAACCAGTCATTTCTCGGGACACAAATTGAACACCATTATCCGAGACAAGGGTACTAGGAATTCCCTCATCCATGAAGACTCTTTCCAAGAATTCAATCACATTAACTGTAGTAATCTGCTCGAAGGTATCCAAAACAAACCATTTCGTATGGTAATCAACAACAATCAGAATAAATCTATTCCTTACCCCAGTTTAGCCACTGGATCAATAAAGTCAATAGCTATTTTTTCCCACGGCCTCATGGGAAATTCAGGGCTTTCCAAAGGTGGTTGTCTGACAACTTTAGTTTTGTCACTATTCGCACATGCTACACAAGTTCTAACAGCATCCTCAACATCACAATCCATTCCGGACCACCAGTAAGATTGATGCACTCTTCTCTTTGTCATGTTTCTTGATGGATGTCCCTCATGAGCTATAACAACAGTCCTGTTATGAACTCCCACAGGAGGAACAATTTGGCTTCTTCTCAATACCTTATTTCCCATAACACTCAGCTCAACTCCTAATTTTTAAAATTCCTTAAGATCATTGTGAAGAAGATCATCACACCAACCTTGAATAATCCTACTCCTCACTTCCATTAACACAAGATCACTCTCCATGGCTGACTCCCACTCTTCTGAATTCAAGGCCATTCCACTCTCATTGCAATCTGCAATCACTTCTTCTTCAGTTCTATCACCATGTAACTTGCCCTCTTCAGTTTCTCTAGCAATCACAGGCAACCTTGATCAACAATCTGCAATAACATTCCTACCTCTGATATATTCTATTTCAAAATTGAAATCGAGCACAGACAGAATCCATCTTGAAATTCTCGGTGTGACATTTCCTTCCAACCCACGACCACCTTTAAATATATAAGTAAGTGGTTTATGGTCGGTTCTCAACGTAAACAGAATGCCCCACAAATAGAACTTGAAATATTTTATGCCCCAACAACAAGCAAGAACCTCCCTCTCGATGACCGAATAAGATACCTCTGCACTTCTCCACCTCCTAGATGCAAAACCAATCACACGTTCTTCACCATTCACACTCTTCATCAATACTGCACCTAATCCAACTCCACTAGCATCAGTTGCAAGGTAAGTTTTCCCTGATACCTCAAAATGTCCCTGAGTAGGAGCCAACACTATATATTCCTTAATCTTTTTAAAGGCTTTTCTGCAACAGTCATTTCACACAAATAATGCATGCTTAGCCATAATTACTCTCAATGGTTCAACAATATCAGTGACATTTTTAACATACTTGGAACAGTACTCAGCAAGACCAAGAAAATATCTCAATTCATCTTCGTTTGTTTGGTGCAGGCCTACTTTCAATGGCCTTCACAATACTCGCCTTGGGCCTTACCCCAGAGGCATTGAGAACATGTCCCAAATATGTCCCTTCCTTCCTTCTAAATTGACATTTTTCCCTTTTAATGGTTAAACCATGAGCTTCCAACCTTCTCATTGCCTCATCAAACAACACATCATGATCTTTCACATAATTTCCTACTATGAGAATGTCGTCTTGGAAACACATAACATGATCCATGTCTCCAAATATGTTTTTTATCACTCTTTGGAAGACAGCACATGCTGACGCTAGTCCAAATGGCATCCTCTTTTAACGAAAAGCACCTAGTGGTGTTACAAACGAGGTTAAATGACGTGACCCCTCATACAGATTCACTTGGTGCAAAGCGGACGAAATATCAAGTACACTAAAAATAGATCCTCCTCCCATCACCGCAATGGTCTCAGAAATATTAGGAAGTGGTTGTTTGTCCACTCATATGCTCTTATTTAGGCCATGTAAATCTACCCATAAGCGAATTTTCCCCCCTTCCTTGGGTGCGACAACGACAGGAGCCAACCATTCTGATGCGTCAATAGGCTCAATTATGTCTTGCTGTAATAATTTATCCAACTCTTTTCGTAGTGGTTCCCTAATCATATTTGGCACATTTCTCACTCTATGCACTACAGGTTTGACTCCCTTTTTTAATATTATTTTGCGGGGAAATCCTTTCAATAATCCCAACACATCAGTAAAGACATTAGGATATTTTGACATTATGAGATCATCATTAATATCAACAGCATCATTTTTTTCTTTAAGTTCCACCACCATCACTGGTTCTTTAGCATTGGGATTTATTATGATATTCAAATTCCTCTGATGACGCCAACCCAAAAGATCAGACCCAAAATTAGTCACATACACATGACCAAAAACCCCTTTCACTTAAATTTGAGGGTCATCATTTTCATTCTCAGAATCTCAATTCTCACACCACAATATACCACTGCTTTTATATCTGGTTCAATCAAGGATACATTTTTATCCATTCCACTTTTAAGTAAGGAATGCATTGAGATCAATATATATAGGCTTCCAGAATCTGCCAATAATCTTAATTGTTTCCCATCCACAGCTTTGTTTTGGAGGTGGGGTCAGTGACAAGCCCATTATGAGCAGCCACCACCCCGGGCCTACAAAAAAATAATCCCTGGCATCAAGGGTGCATTCTGCCCCCCCCCCCTGGGGGGCAGAAAGACTGGAATTGTGTGGGGGGAGGGGGAGGCTTTGGCATGCCCATCTTTGGCAACCCCCACCCCTAAGTTCATCGGGGGGAAAAACCCTGGTGTCTAGTGGACTTTCTTCCCCCCAGGGGGGCAGATTTTGGAATATTGCCCCCATCTGCCCCCAGGGGGTTCAGAGAGACTGGATGTACCCAATTCTTTATAGGGGAGAAAAAGCCCTTTCCCAAGGGACCGCTCCCCCTTCCCTGGCGTCTGGGTGGATCCCTGCTTGGGGCTCGCCCTCCTGGGGCAATCTCCAAGCAGGGATCCATTAGCGAGGTGTACCATTGGAAAGGGGAGATTCCCCCCTTTCCAATGCTACCTCTTCCATCTATCTACATGATCAAGGAGCTGGGATAGCCCCATGAGCACGTAGAAAGTGAAACTGAAATGAGCCTCTTGATTCATTTCAGTTTCGGTTTCACTGAAATGACATCAGCGCAACGTGCGCACTGATTGGCATTTCAGGGAAACTAAAGCTGCAGCCTCTGGAGCTGGGGAAGCTCTTCCCCAGCTCCCGAGGCTGTTGGGGGTGAAAGGGAATCCCTCTGGTGCCCGCACCAGAGGTATTCTCTGTGCTATGTGCTATGACAGCCAGGGGCCGTCCGATGCACTGAAGGGGTTAAGCACAGTATAATCCTCTTATTTTGTCAAGCGACTCGTTTTTAGTGCTAAACCGAGACTGGGAATAGATCTCTCAAGCTCTCTCCTTGTTGTACGGGGAGACCACATTCTAAATTCACTATGCCTCCCAAAGAGAAGAGCTGGGTATAGAGGGGGTAAGAAAAAAAAACCAATGCAAAAAAAGAGTTCATTAGATAAGGGGCATTAGATGGAACCCAAACAGTAAGGCAAGGACAAATAGCAGTACCTCTTTTTCCTAAGCCGGTGTCAGAGGGGTAGCACAGCCCAGCCCGTTATGGGCTTTGACAGGCTAGGATGGGCCCACCCATGGCCGAGCCCATCCACAATCCGCACATCGGGAGTCGTTGGTGTGCTTTATAACACGAGGCAGTCTCTGGCATTGTTCTCCTTGCCCCCGCCTCCTCTTATAGCAAATGGTTAAAGGAATTGGAGTCCCTTGTGCCATGCTGCTTTTGGCCCCTTTTCCCTTCTCTGTCTTTCTGTCTTTCTCTCCAGAGTAATCTACAAATACGGTCTTCCTTAACATGAAATGCAAGAAGTAATCCAAAATAAATCAATCACGAAACTTATTTAGTTGAATGAAATCAAGGTATAGGCATTTCAACATCATCGAATGATCAAAACCCTGATTACTTGGAGAACGCTCCTCTCAAGTTACTGTCGTCAGGAGCCTTTTTAGTTGAATAGCTGCCAACTTCTCCTGTTACTTCCCAATGCAATGGGTAACCTGAATCATCGCCTGCTGCCCTTTTTCTCGTCACCTGAAACTGATAACAATTTGAAAAAGAAATCCCGGAACTGGAACATTTCTGATAACGTGATGTCATCTGGCAACTTTAATCAAGTTGCCTCATTTCAGTTGCAAGCAGTTTATCAATTTGGAGACCTATTTTTTCTTTTCCTTGCAGTCCAACATTTACAACGGATGAAGCTAGAACTCCATGTCATCAGAACAGCTCTCTACTCCACCTTGAGTTTTGATATGAAAGCCTGGTTTGTTCTTATAGATATAATCTTGGTTTCTTCCTTTGGAACAATTAGATTGTAGCACCCATCATTTGCAACAGAGCCTAGGACAGGAAACTTGACCTTATAATTATCATATATTTTTCTTTCTAGGTATTCCCCTTTTGAGGTATATCTATTCATTTACCTAAGCGTATGTTTCAAATATAAGTGAACATTTATGAATGTCGTTATACATTGCATTGTGATAATTTACTCCGCTTGAATATATGTTTATGTTTTTTGTATTGTGTTAAATAGTTTTGTTTCCTTTCCAGTAATGTTTTTTAAAGAAATACAAGATTTCATTAAATCTTTTTACCTCAATTTCTTACTTATTCTTTCTAAACAATGAGCAAAGTTTTGCAGAATGTAAGTAAGTGGAAAGTAAAAAAGGATTACTACTATGCGTTGGTTTTTAAATGTCCAGACAGAATATATAAACTAGAACAGAGTGTTATGAGATATTGAGGTACTTCATTCTTGGTATCCAAAACTGAGGATATTACAGAGCTGAATGTTATGGGGATGGCTCATTCAGCCTTCACTCAAATGGCTCATCTGCCTAATACACAGATGCAGCTGCTCCTCATACTTGCGGAACCTCGTTTTATTGGGTCCATTGTTTTGAAAAGGTATGCAGGAGTGAACCATCGATGAATCTCGAAGTAGATCTCTTTTGGTACTACGTTTAGCTTTGTTAGCCAAGTAAAAATGAAGGGGTTGGGATATTGTTGTAAAGATGCATATTGATACCATCATAATGTTATAATATTTTTGATTATTCACTCTCCTGGTAAATATTGTTTGTTTTTTATTATAGTTACAACTCATATTGTATGCACTAGACTAGGATTTCGATTTTAAATAACATTTATAAATAAATTCCTTCTTTGCTAGTGTTCTTGAGTGTGCCTTTCCATGATAAAAGAGGATTTGGGTTCCTCTAGTTATCCCTGTAAAATTTGACAGGACTGATTGTTGCCTAGAATGTATCCCATTCAAGAAATACTCAGTGGATTGTGCAGTAGTTGCAATCGATTAGGTTTTCTGTCTCAGGTCAGTATTGACTACGTCTTTAATACTAGAGAGTATAGAAAACCCATTTCTGGGCCATGTTCAAGAAAGAAATCCAGAAAACAAATAAGAAGGAGCACCTACGTTGCTCCAGTTCATGATTCTGTGCCCTCTAGGAGATTAAGTATTAGAGTCATGCAAGATCTACAGTTAATCCCCATGTCACTGTGTGGCCAGCACTCGTGACAGGGCAGATGTTGACTCAAAACAGTTTCACTAAATAGTAATTACTAAAGAGATTAAAATAATCTGGCTCCAGTGAGAAGCTATGATCTGTTTTTTTATTTGTATTTGCAAAGTCCACTATCACCCAGAAGGGTACCCTACCTGCGTAGAGACATAACAGCTACTATATGTATACTTTTTATTTTTGGAATCTCTCACAGATGTATGACTGCTTTGATGATTTCACAGTGACACCCACCTGTGCTCTTTTGGAGAAGCACACTGGATCACATCATAATTTTGCAATTCGGGTGGAAGACCCCACAGGGGCATTGTAGCATGTTACCCTGGGAGTTTTAATGTGTAATCCACTTAGCTCCCCCTAACATACAAATACAAAAAAAATATATACTTACATTACAACATATAAAGAGTTAAAAAAAAAACAACAGTCAGTGGTGAAAGTGTAAGCGGCTTAGAAATGTTATATTGATACAAAAACAGTTTTATCAGATAAAATGAGACGAACTTAAGCTCGAGCATGCTAGTACATTTAGGACCTCAGAGTCTCCAAACGCCACTACAAGCAGCTGGAAAGAAGATGGAGGACCAGCCAAGACAACCACTCCAGAGACACTTACAAATCATCACTCAGAAGGTAACATGCACAGATCAAGGAAGCCATGAAAGAGCCCCTCCTGGGCAGACCTGAATCCTGCTACAACACAGACAAAGAACTCTTCAACATCATCAAAAATGTCACCGACCTGGCGGACACCACCAACACCACCACCCCCTCAGAGATAAAGATGTTCTTGCATCGTTTTATTTTGCATTTGCCGGCTCTTAGCCAGCGCTGTTGGGAGGGGTGTGACCGAGGCATGGGAGGGGGGAGGAGGCGTGCTACGTTCACACCGCTCCTTAAGTACTCATGTGTGTTTGGCCACCCATCCCAGACTGACCAAACCACACATGCACAATTAGGTTTGCTCCAGGCCAGCTGCATTGAGCAGTCGGGCTGGAGAAACCTCATAGACTCCCTGGTTTAAGCAGGGTGTCTTTCCTGCCTACTCAGACCAATCCCTGCGCTGCTCTCCAGCCTGGGGATTTGGACAGGGAGTCTGTCCCAGGGGCTGCTGGGACCAGGTAGGAAGAGGAGAGGCAGTGCGTTGATACGCAATGCTAGAGGCAGTCGGCGGCAAAGGGTAAGTCGTTTGGTTTAATATTGGATTTCTACCTCCCGCCCCCTCTGCGCGACGCCTCCCACGTTAATTCCACCCGCCTCACCACCCTTTGTTTATAGCGGCTGCCGCTGATCCTCAGAAGCAAGACAGGAGGTCAAGCTTACTCCTTCATTGCGGCCAAAAGCTGGAATGAAGTACCTCTACATATCCAGAACACAACTCTACTCCTAAACTTCCGCAAGAAGCTGGACTCCTGGATGTTCAACTGGGAGCACTTGCAGACCTACGGTCCTGCTCCAACGCCTAAATACCCTCACGGGTGATAAGTAATATCCTACAAATCTCCATAACATAACAAAACATTTAAAAAAATAACATAACAAACTATAATCACAAATAATGATGCAACTGAGTCGACATGGGGACTGAGCTTTTTTTGGTGGGCAGGGAACACAGTGATGTTTGTAACAGAGTACTCTGTGGGCCAAATCTAACTCAGGCCCTTAGTCCAATCTTACACTTTTAAATAGCAGAGAAAAATAATGTTATTCCACTTTCTACTACTTAAGCACAAAGCTACTGTTAAATGAGTTTGATTTATGTTTTTTTTTCCTGGCGCAAAACTTTACTTTGGACCCAGTACTGTTTGTTCCATTCTGCATAACAGTAGCAGCATAAACTGTGAAAATTGAATTGCTCTGCTTTTTAAATCAGTAAGACTTTTCTTTAATATGAGGGCCATTAGTTAAATGTATTTTATGTTCAGAGTGTGTTCTGTTGAGGTATTTGGTTCTAAAATGTCTTTAAAAATAGTTAACTACAACAAAGAATAAGAGGAAACTGACATTTGAGGAAACAAATGCAGTTAATTATGTCCGCAGTGTGAAAGTAAAATGTAATTTTGAACCCAGAATAAAAACAGAAGACAAAGAGAGTCAGAAATTATCAGTTTCACGATTTACCGATCTTTGTAGTTCTTTAGTTGTAATTATAATCTAGAAAATATTACTCCAAAAAATGACATGCTTCACATATCATATTATGACAGAATAAGATGTTAACATATAATGTATTTTAAACAATAAAACTGGATTTGGGAACGTGCTGATTATTATTATTACCGGAGAAGTGATTCCCAATATATGAAGTTACTTTAGTCAACCATAATCTTATGTTTTGTCTCAACTAATAAATTGTATTGTACTGTAACAAAAAGATTTTCAGAGGTTTGCTTTTTATTCTCATGAACAACATATAAAGCCAACACGTATGTAATTTGGAATTTAGAGCAAAAATCGTACTGTATCACACACCTAAATCCATGATTCTCATATCTTTTATTTCTGTAGCAAAATCTACATTTCTACTCAGCAGTTCTTTAGCAAATTAACTATGCTTTCTTCCGACTATTGAAGAGAATTAAAAACATGTCAGCAGTCATCTCAGCCTCATCTTAGATTGCAAGTACTGTACTTCTTCAGGACAGCATCATTTTCCCACTTAATATATAACTGATTTGATGATACAGAATTACAGAACACAGCAACAGTTTCATTATGATTATGGCAGAAATTATGTATTTGAATTTTCCTGTTCCAATTCACTGGAATTGTTTGAAGGCTATTACTTTTATACCTTGATGCCTGTCTGTTTTTGTTTTTCACTTTCAGGTGATCACATTTCATGTCCTCAAGGGATATATATCCTCAGTTGCTAGCAATGTGTTTTGAAAGACAGAAGATCTTTTGAGGTGGTCATCAATACATGAAAAACATAACAAAAGATAGAAAGAAAGGGTCACTAGGAATATACCTTCAACCTGTGTGACTTTATAAGCATGTCTTCAGACATACCATTTCAGCCTGAATGTCAGAAACACTGATCTTGTACTATGGATCCAATGGGAGTGATGCACTATTCCGTATCACACTTCCTCCTCTAATGACCACACACAACAAGAATATGAAGGCTAGTAGTGAAAACTGGGTAAGGAGAGAGGTATAAGAATGATAACACAGGCAACGGACACCCCCACTCTGATGCTTCACTCTAAAGGCACTGACGTGTGCAGGCTAAAGTTTACATCTAAAGGCAATGGGACATTTTATAGTAACCTGTCATGAAAGGTCAGCATCTGTCCTTTACAGTGAAAAAGATGCACCTTAACTGTATCTTCAGGTAACCAGTTTGCATAAGAAGAGATGAGGACCTTGACATATGTTTGTCAACACTTCTCCTCTACTTATAACTACCTCAAGCTTTGTAACTATTCAATACATTCTCTGAAGAAGATAAGCTTAGTTTCTGCCTGCCTCTTGTGCCACTGGATAAGTAATTAATTAACAGGCATTCATGTTCTGTGGTTTTTTGTTAGCAGTACATGTACCACTTGTTAAGAACTTTCAGCATGTTACTCATAATCATATATGGATATCAGATGTAACCATTATTTTGATGAGAGAATTGTCCCTGTTCCTTCAAAGAATCAGACCCAGATGTAAGTGTAATGAGTTCTAACATCTTATACAGTAGTCAGAGTCAAATGTTCAAAATAGTACAAGTTTGTTTTTCAGCACAACTTCCTTTTCAGAATACTTCTCTATGTCACAAACTGCCCTCCTACAAACTCTTGGGGAAACAACTGTTCTTTCCTAAAGGGAATCCTGAATCCAAGTAGAAAGGTCACTTCTGCAGCAAGACTGTTGCATGGTTGCCTAGCAAGGGCAGAGTGAAACATGAGATAACGTATATCCATTGCTCCATCTGCTGGTGCCTCCAAACAACGTGAGAGTTCAACTACTGTTGAGAAATGTAGTTTGTTGCAGGGGCAGCATCATGTAGTATGTTCTCCACGCACTAAAAGCCTCATCCCAGGCAGCACCAATACTCTGTGAACACCTCCAGCCTTTACTTAATGGAATGTGCCCAGCATGAGTGCTCTTGGATTGTTGTACCCCCACCAAGCCGTATGCAGTAAACCATGCTTCCTGACATGCCTCCTAACACTGACTTACTGTAAGCCAGAGTGCAACTAGCCCTTGTAAGCCTTTTGAAATGAATAAAAGCTCACTTCTAACACTGTTGAGTCACCTTCAATAGAGCTTCTAGTCCACAGGAGCTCGATCCATGATGGATAGAAGTATGGCGTGCCAAATATCGGAGTTGGCAAGCCTGTTCAGTGACAAGATTAAAAGTACACTTTCACTGCATGAGTCTGTTTATAAACCAAGGTCTGCTTGTGGGAGGGCTAGAGACTCCACCAGTGCAAAGTTGAAATATTGATCAAATTCCAATTCATACATGAAAATAGTTTTTTTAAAAATATATTTCCAGTATGGATTAGTACAATGCTGTCTCTTGCTGTCTCTTCCTCTGCCAGTGCCAGTAATTAACTCTCCAGATTAGGAGTCTGATGGTTGACACAATTGTCACTCTCATTGGCTTGCTTCTTATTCAATGGCCCTCCTTGATTCTTAGTTTTTTCCATTTTGTGTTTGTCTTTCCTGGGTAGCATAGCCTCTTTACTATTTCCCTGATTGGGTGGCTTCTATCCTTCCACTGTTCACTTTCAGGAAACAATTTTTTTCTTTTTGGTTAACCACCCCATAAAATTGCATGTGTTTTCCAGCTGTCTCCCTCAAGACCACCTCTTCCCACCAGCACCTCGTGTTGCTCTCTCTCACCTCTGAGCTTCTCCAACACCGACTTACACCATGTTGAATTGTGTCTCAATTGCCTCTCCCCTGTACCCCATGTTTTATGTCCCTCGTGTGTTTCTCCTTGGCCTTCTTTGTTGCTTTCTTTCTCATGTGATGCTTTTCCTCTCCTTTTCACCAGGACTGTGCTAGGGAACCAAACCAGCCCTAGCAAAAGTGCTCAAACCACCTTCTCTCGCAATTTTTCTCTTTCTCTTTCCATCCCCAGTCTCTCTCTCTCTCTCCTTCTCTCATCTCTCTCTTCTCCCTCTCTGGTCGCTTTCTCTCTACCTTCTTCTTCCTTCCATCCCTCCCTCTCTTTCTCTCTCTGTTGAAGCATCCCCGAGCCTATTTCATTTAACCTCTGGGTGTTTTCAAAATGTTACAGAAGGACCTGGAGCAGCCCCGGGTTTTCAAAACCGACCTCCAAGCAGTCCAGATGAACGGGGAAATGTCTGTTGGAATAAAAGGCCTGTCAGGCCTTGCTTCCCACCACCCACCATTGTTTTCCTTGATAAATTTTTTAAATATTATTTTTAAAGGCCAGCAGACAGCAAATTGCCGCCAGCACCTCTTTAGAAAGAAAAAAAGCGCTTTAGCCCTACTTGACTGTCACTCTTTCATTTACAGGCCCATTTTAGAAGATAAATAATAGAATGGCATCTATATCATTTCACAGGCAAGTGTATATTTGTCACACATGCGCACACTTGCGTGATGTCATATGCGCGTGCAGACATCATGCATGCCCACTCCTATAAAAAGAGAATTGGCACGGCTACCACCGGCCGCCTTTTCGCACCTTTTTTTCCTTTTGGCCACGCTGCACAGCATTGGCAAGAAATGTTTCTTCCTGATGATGTGCGGTGCCCCTAAAGGCATTGGCAAAGTCAAAAAGGAATTTTCGTCTTTGCCAATCCTTGTTTCTTTACCTGCCCCGGCAGCTCTCAGGCCAAGAAAGAAAGAACCTTGTTGCTTCTTGGAAAATGCAAGGCAGTCAATTTCTGCAACTGGATTGAAAATTGGTAAGGACTTCCAAATCCCCCCTTGCAGCCTCCTTGTGGTAATGGATGAAGGTGTTACCCAACTTGCACTGTCTTCTGTTCTGTCACTCCCCCTCCAAACATGCATTGAACATGCAACAGGTCTCGCCTTTGGTTAAATTAAAGCCATTTGCTTCGCTAATGGTATTGTATAGCAAAGCAAATGGCTTTAACTTAATAAAAGGCGAGACCTATTGCATTTTATTGTTTATAGGTGCGTATAGATTAACTTCTGTTCATTGACTGTAACGGAATAACTTCTTTTTTAAGCTTTTACACACCTTTAAACAAATATATATTATATAACAACCACGAAATTATTGCGAAATCTCAATTTGTATATATTTTAATACATTGACGTTTGGTATATATGCACCGATAGACATCAAATAATTGTTTTTACTTGCAAAACGAAACACAAGTCTTGCCCACTTAATTCTTGATGTCAGTTCATAATGTCTTCCTGAACTCAGCCAATTCCAATAATGAAAGATTGCCTTTGATTTAACATAGCTACCTTCCCTGTGCTGGGCTGCAACAACTAACAAGTTCAAGCAGCGAAACACGTGCGAGCAATTGCACCCTATTCCAAACACAGCAAACGTAACAAGTGGGGCAGGATTGCGCCTATTTTGTTTTTTGTGTACTTTTTGTACGACTTCCATTTCAAACTCCAAGGCTTTTTATGCACCGTCAGATGGTATTTTATGGAAACCCTTAAGTTTGTAAACGGGGACAGGTTGCCTGTAGTTCCCGGGCTCCCCTGAGCAGCCCACCTGACTCTGTTAGTCTGAAGTCACACCTCATCTCTGGCCGATGGTTTGGACTGCACACGCAGGCATAGTACACACAGGCACATTACAGCACATAGGCACATTACCCTCCCCACGCAGGCAGTCTGCACAGGTTGAAGCAGACGGGACTGTCCCCCAGGCGAACTTTGGGTGACCTGCCCACCGGAGGAGGCTGTCATTTTAAGAGAGTACCGGGAGAGGCGCCTCCGGCTGCTTCCGATTGCTCTGAAGAGCGCCCCTTTCTCTGGATGGACGAGCAGTGCTTCTTTAAAGATTCACCGGGTGACGCGGGGCGCCCTCAGAGCAGGGAGGGCTGGGGGACGCCGGGCAGGGAGTGCTGACAGAGTGCCTCCTTAAGGGTTGGGTGTCTCAACAGAGGACTAGGGCAGGGTGTGAGCCAACTGAAGTGATAGAGAAAGTAAATGGTTGAAACATCTGGGAAGCCGAGTGGCGGGACTACCCCAGAACCACCCGTCCGGGCGAAGGGGACCGGATACTGCCTCCTCGGGGTGGATACCTCAGCAGACAGTGAAAGTTGTAGGGCAGAGTGTGAGAGTGGCAGTGAAGGGATAGAGACAGAGCATCTGAAATAACTGGGTGGCGGGACAACCCCAGAACCTTCCGTCCGGGTGAGAGGGACAGGATACTGCCTCCTAGGGGTGGATACTGCAGCAGACAGTGGAAGTTGTAGGGCAGAGTGGCAGCAAAGTAATAGAGACAGATAGTGGAAAGCCAGGTTGGAAGCTCATTGGACATCTGGGTATCGGGACACCCCAGACCCTCCCGCCGAGATGACACAGGAGCGGAGAGTGACTGAAGGGTGGGACATCTCTGGAGACAGCGAGAGAAGCAGGCGGAGTCTGAAGGTGGCAGTGAATTGATTTGGACAGATAGTGGAAAGGAAAGGTGGACACGCCTCTGATCTCTACTCTGGGTGATGGGACAACCAGACCCTCCCGCCCGGCTGACAGTCGAGTAGAGTGCCTCTGAAGGGCTGGACATCTGTAGACACTGAGGGAAGCAGGCAGAGTGCGGGGGAGGCAGTGAAGTGACAGAGACATAGTGAAAGGTGGACGCTTCTCGGATGTCTGGGTGACGGGGCCCCTCCCGGCTGACAGAGTCCACTCGTGGGCGGAATGCCTCCACTGACAGTGATAGAAGCAGGCAGTGTGAGGGAGACAGTGAAGTGATAGAGACAGATAGTGAAACCTGGAAGGCAGCAGCACGGCGTGTGTGTGTATGGGTTCTCTCCTCCCCATGTGCGGCTCTGTGCGAGCTGGAAGGCGGCAGCACGGCGTGTGAGTGTACGCGAAGCTGCATTTTCATTGCTATGACAACGAAAGCATCACAAGATGGCGTTGGACTGTCCACAGTCCCACGGACACGTGCATGCTGTTTGCTTTGGACAAATGGCGAGAGCAGCCATCTTTGTCTATGCAAACGCGTGCATGAAAGCCCTCGGCAGAATTGATTCCAAAAGGTACTGGCAATGGCGATAGTAGCGCGTGCGCAGCTTTTGCCAGGCGAGACGTAAAAAGGACGCTGCAGATGAAGGCGCCAGGGACTTTTGACCATTAATCCTTATGAGTAAAGCTCATCCGTGCATCACAAAAACTACTGCATTTCCCTCCCGAAGGCAGGCAGAGTGCATGTGGCAAATGCAGCTTTAGTAGATGACATCAACAGGTCCAATTTTGTGACTGATTCATAAGCTTTATTGAAAATGTTTATTTATGACCAGATTATAGGTAAATATGGGGGGGCCGTATCACATAAAGCAAGCACTGACTGCGCTAAGTTTAGACTCATACATAATTTAGGCCTTTTGTGTAAGTTTACTACTTTTCTGTATTCACAAAGGCAAACTTAGAGCAAAAGTTTAACTTTGCAACTTTTCGGTATTCACAAAGGTAAGTTACTACTAGGAAAATTAGACTTTTGATCTACGTTTACCTTTGTCAATACCGAAAAGTAGTAAAGTTAGACTTGTGATTTGAGTTTACCTTTGTGAATACCGAAAAGTAGAAAACTTACACAAAAGTGTGAATTTACCAATTGTGGATCGGGCCCTTAGAGTTTAGCAGACGGGTTACTCTGTCACAAACGCAAAAGCATTTCCCTGTGTAGCAAACCGTATTTTGTAATTTGGTAACCCATCACTGAATCGCAAAATGAGTTAGCGACTCAGTTTTAGGAAGGGTCATGTTAAGTGCTTCCCTTCCTAATAGCGACTCACAGTGGTATGTGTGAATGTTTTGCGCAGATATGCATTCTCAAAACATTCACATTTTACCACCTACTTCAAGTAGGTGGTAAACCATTTGCAAATGGGAAGGGGGTCTCAAGGGGACTTCTTCCCCTTTGGGAATGGCCATAAAAAAAATTTAAGAGCAGACAATGGTCCCACGGACCCACTGCCTACTCTTAAAAAACAAAAAGAAAACTTTTCATTTTTATTTTTGAAACAGATCTGGGGTGTTTTTTTAAAGAAAACCGGGTGCATTTAAAAAGTTGCTTTATTTAAAAGCAATCACAGAGATGGCCGCCATTACTTTAATATTTGAAATTCTCAATGGGTTGCAAATTGAAACCTAAATCATGAATATGAATGAGGTAGGTCAATTTGCGGCCCACTGGGAATTGCAACCAGTGTAAAACACACTGTAGTCCATAGCCGTTTGCGATTCCCTAATAGGAAATTGCAAAAATTAGCTATTAGGTACTCGCAAACACAATTCTATGTACATCTGGCTCTCAGTCTCTGCCACCGTTTTTGACTGATTGGTGGAACAAGTAGTTCAAGAGTGGGAGCAGTGATATTTTACCAGTGTAGACAGTGGCAAATGGTTGCTTATTATGGGAAGAGGAGTTGACCTCATGGCTTGGGCGGTCGACCTTGAATCTGGGGAACTGGGTTCGAGTCTCAGCAATGACACTGAACATCCTGTGATTCTCGGCAAATCACTTAATCTCCCCGTGCCTAACAACAATGTAATGCAATTGGTGCTATATAAAGCACTATAATACCTGATTTGGGTCAAGTTCGTGCTATATAAAAGTCTGTAAAATAAAGTATGATGCTGACAGTTTATTTGTGTATAGATTTCCAAACCAACTACATTACATACTCGGGATGATGATCCACAAATAACCAGTCTTTAAAACCTGCATGCATCTAAAAAATGATTCAAGCAACCACATCAAAGGCTTTTTGTCATAACTTTAGCTATGCTGCATTGCAGCGCTGCAAAAAAACAGTGGCAAAAAGGGGAAACCTATTGGCTTTGCAAGTGCTTGTTTAAAAAGTTAATCATTTTCTTCATATTCTTTAGGCCTTTCTTAACTTTTCTCATGCAGACCTTCTGTCTGCCTACTGGATAAAGAGTTTGCGTGTCCTTGACTTTTTAAGACAATATTTGCTCACTTTCTTTTAAAGGATTCCTGAAAAGAGCTCATCAAGGCCCAACATTTCCACATGGCTCTCTATCTCCCTTATGTTAGAGTCTTTCTCTTTTGTTGACCTTGTGACATATGCTTTCAGGTCTCTGTAGCTGATTCTTTTCTCCGCCTTATAGGCACTTGAAAAGCACTTTATCCAATTTTGTATTTTTATTTCCAGGTTTCTATATAGCGTCACATGGCCCAGGAGCTTTCCTGTAAATTACATTGAACTGTCCAAGATAGAGGAGGAAAGGGAATTAAAATGGTTAGATAAAAAGGAAGGCGTGATAAAGGCCAAACAAGCACCGAGAAGCAGTTACCCATGAATTCACATGACTATTGAGTCTTGTGAAAGAGGTACTGCTGTGAAACATTAGCTCAGCAGAGTGTGGCACAATTGCGTTTGAGCAAACCTTTGAATTAAAGTCAAGACGAGTCAAACCGGGGTTTGGGGTGCGGCCGAGCTCTTTGCCAGGGCCGGTTTTCGGCCGATTTTGTTACAGGGCCTATTTTGCAGTTATGCTGCAAAAACAGCTCTGTAACAAAAACGCCCCCCAGGGGCCCAAATCCAGCCCCCACCCGTGCAGCGCACCGGGGATTGCGCGGAGCCCGCTACGGCAGTTCGGCCCTGAAGATAATCCCTGCTCACGCCCTTGGTAGCTTGGCACGATCAGAGGCAAAGTGTAAAGCATTTGAACATAAACAAAGTCACACAGTGAAAGCACTACAAATGTACACACCAGTTTAGAAAAATAACCCATCTTTATCTAAGTTATACAAGAACAAAATGACAAAAATCCAACATACACAAGCAAAGATATCACTTTTACAAGGTTCAAAAATCTACTTCATAGTAAATGATGGATGCGTCACTTTTTAGGGCAAAGTACCTGGTATGTGTCAAAATCACAGACAAAAACAGTCACAGAGTAGATGAGGCGCCAAAAACAAAGTGATGCTTTGATTCCTTACTCTCAGGGGAGAGTATGCTTCGATTCGTTACTGTAAGAGGAGGTGATGCGTTGATTCCTTGCTGCGGTGCAGAGGAGGTAATGCGTTGATTCCTTGCTGTCAGTGGAGGTGATGCATCAATTCCCTTCTGCGAGGGGATGTGATGCGTCTAATTTCGGAAACACAACCTTGGTTCCTTACTGCTGGGAAACATCGATGAAGACTTGGCGCACAGGTGTGATGCATGAAAAATCCAGGCATGCCGGAGTCCCTGCAGCAGCGAAATGGGTGACACGCCGATTCTCCCAGGCACGAGCTGGTGATGCGTCAAGTCTTCAGTCACAGGGCAGGGCCAGCATCGGAGTCAGAGTAGGTGCCTAGTATGTCAGAGGCACGGTGCTCGGGACTCAGGCTGCAGTGATCTGGGAGCCGCACGACAGGCACTGCATCAATTTCCTCACCTGTGATCAGATGATGTGTGAAATCTTCAGCCGCACAGCAGGGCCTGCGTCAGAGTCGGGCGGGTGCCTCGGATGAAGGAGATATGATGCTCGGGACTCGGGCTGTGGCGATCCTGGAGCCACACGACAGGCACTGCATCCTTTTTCTAACCTCTGACAAGGTGATGTATTGAATCTTCAGAAGCACAGCAGGGCCTGCGTGGAAGTCGGAGCAGGTGCCTCGGATGTCAAAGACACGGTGCTTGCAACTTGGGCTGCGGTGATCTTGGAGCTGCACAACAGGTGCTGCATCGATTCTTTGGCTGCACCTCTCCGATGCGTTTGTTTTCCAACCGCATGGCAAGCTTGCAGCGTGAAAAACAGGCACTGAAGACCGTTGCAAGGATTTCCTTTTTGTTCTTGCAGCAGAAGCCAAAGGCCCAGAACTGGAATTGGCACCACTTGGCAGGTCAGAACTCGCAGCAGAGGAGTTCAGGTGCTGCAGATGAAGTCTTTGATGGCTTTCAGACTTCTTAACAGGAGTCAAAACACACAAGCCCTTGGAGAACCTTGACAGATTTCAGCACTTTCACTCTCCAAGACAAAAACAGCAAGCAGTAGGCTAGCACAACACAGCAACAAGCAGAGTGGTGGTTCCCTTCCTACAGCTTCTCCAGCTCTTCTTCTTGTCAGAATCTCCCCTTAGTCTAGAAGTGTTCTAATGTTATGGTGTCACAGCTTCAGTATTTATACCAGTTTCAGCCTGGTGATGGGCCATCAGGATATGCAGGGCACACCTCAGCTCCCTTTGTGTGACTGTCTAGAGTGAATGGACAAACAACAGCCCAACTGTCTGTCTAAACCAGATGTGGATTCCACAGGCAGGCAAAGGCATAAAATAGTGAAGCAAGAAAATGCCCACTTTTTAAAAGTGGCATTTTCAAACACACATTTTAAAAACCAAACCAAATGATGTATTTTTAAATTCTGAGTTCAGGGAGCTCAAACTCCAAATTTCTATACCATCTCAATTGAAAGTTACACTTCTAAGATGTTGCAAGGCAACTCCAATTCTAACCTATGAGAGAGATAGTCCTTGCAATAGTGAAAAACAAAATTGGCAGTATTTCAGTATTAGGACTTGTAAAACACACCAGTATATCTCCTACCCTTCATATACACTGCACCCTGCCCATGGGGCTAGCTACCTTGGGCCTACCTTACGGGTGCCTTACATGTAGAAAAAGGGATGGTTTGTGCCCGGCAAGTGGGTGCACCTACCAGGTCGATATGGCATTGTAAAACTGCACTCACAGACACTGCAGTGGCAGGCCTGAGACATGTTTGCAGGACTACTATTGTTGGTGGCACAATCTGTGCTGCAGGCCCACTAGTAGCATTTGAATTACATGCCTTGGTACACACGGTACACTTTACTAGAGTCTTACCAGGAAATTAAATATGCCAATCATAGATAAACCAATCACCAATACAATTTACACAGAGAACATATGCACTTTAGCACTGGCTAGCAGCCGTAAAGTGCCCAGAGTCCTAAAGCCAACAAAGCACAGGTCAGAAAAATAGGGGGGAAGAAGGTGAAAAATGGACAGGTTCAATAAAAGTGTATTTCCACTGTTGTTATTGCTCTGTTCATTGAGAATCTTCTATGGTACGGATGTAATATTGTTACATATAGCTATGTTCTATGTATATGCACTGGACCTATACATTCGAAGAAAGTCTTATTGTCAAATAATCCATATTTGTTTGAACATCTCCTGATGACATTAGCATATGGGGTGCTGAAGAATTATTCAAGAAAATGAAATAGTTCTTAGGTGTTAAGGTAATTACATTTATTTTTCTTGTGTTCTGATTTGCTGAAGAAATCATACTTTTTCTCGCACCATAATGAATGTGCAGTAATTCTAATTTTCTATGCAAGCATTGTGTATAAAAACCTCTGAATTTTGAGGGTGAGCCAGACTTTTAGGAGCTTTCCTTGATGATGCTATGGATGCTGCCCAGCCATTTTTTGATTCTGCTGCTCATTTGGACATAGAATATTTTTTCTGTTTTACATACTTTGAATAACTCTGCATCAAAGAGCCTTCGTGGCATTAACGATGGAGCGCTTATTTTGAATTTTTGTAATAAAACCCCCACACCTTTCCATTGATCTAGAACTCAGTGAATGAGTGTGCTCATTACTTAATTAACTGTATTGCTCTGCTAATGTAATGCTTTGGGAGGTGCATTAACGCAGGGACACACAGCCTCGTGAAATTGAGGTTTAACACAGTCTCTCATCCAGTAAACTGTGGGAGGACTGAATGAGGTCAATTTTGGTGTGTCTAAATTTTGGGATATTGTTTTGAACCCACACATCTTGGTGGTACAGGATGGTTGCATGTTGAAGAGCAGTTCATTTTGATATAGAGTCTCCCTGTGTGTTCCAGATCTTTCTTTTGCCCAGTCCGTAGCAATTGTGGATTTTCCCTGAAAAGTTTTGTGATCCTGTGGTTTTTGCAGAAAATTTCAGTGCTGTTTTTGAGTGATTTGGAGTATACATATGGACAAGATGGAATGATTCTGTTGATTAAGCATTTGTTTGGGGTGTCTATGGTACTCTGCTGAAGTTTTGAGTTTGTGAAATGGATTGCTATGTTATGTGTGAGGTGTTTGGTTAATCAATGCTAATTTTAGGTTCAATTGATGGTTTGATCACTGTTGTTTTGATGTACTATTCTTATTTGTGATTTTGTTTTATGGGGATTCTGTTTTATTATTGATTGGCTTGGTTGTCTCAAGATATTGTAGTTTAATTGTCTGCAGAAGGTAGCGTGTTTTGCAAGGCTCCACATATACACACAGATAGGGAGTTCTCGAATTAAAGTATTTTTCTTTTTAGGATATTGTGTGACTAATTTAAGTTGGTGTCTCTTGCTCCAAGGTGCACAGGAGTCATTGCATTTTGCACAGTTCAAGTTTCAAACGGGTTGAAAAGCAGCACTTTTACTGTAGCTGCTCATGCTTCTATTATTTGTGAGACTGTTTTTTTCTAAGCTGCAGACTAGGTTTCTTTTGTATAAATTAATTGAGAAAGACTTTGTAATTGTTTCAATAATTCACAGAAATTATACTCTGTGATTGGTAGGTCATTCGGAGAGCAGTGCTGGGATTGATGAGACTGGGGGTGAGTTTCTGAAAAGTTTCTGCGCTCCGTCCATCATCTCCTTGTGTTTGGGATTGGTGAAACAGCACCACAAAGCTGTGCTGTCATTAGTTGGTTCCTGATAGAGTCTTGCTGTGATAGGCTGACCTTTGACAGAGCTATGCTGGGACTGGCTGTTGTTTTCTAGTTTATTTTGTGTGATTTGTAGATTGTTTTGAGCAAAAGTTTCGGTTGTATCTTTTGTTGAGGGTCAGAAATTCCCTGCCGAGGGAACGCCTGTATACAAAATGCTGAGTAACATTGGGTTTTATACGTGTACCAGTATTTCTGAATGACATGACTATATGTCTTCTGAAAAACGTTTGCAATTTCCTTTAGAAAATACTTTTAATATTAGAAAGCTAGATTTTCTGGGGAAACTATAAATGGCAGGAAGCCACTAGCTAGACCTACGGTGTTTGAAGTGCTGAATACATTAGACCAGATAGCCACAGGGAAAGAAAGAAAATGACAAAGCAAGTGAAAAGCTCATTTAGACAATGGCTAGAAAATAACGATGGAGGGTATGAGAGTTTTAACTGCAATAGTCAAAGAGATGGATAACAAAAAGAAATCTGATGAAGAAAAAAAGAATCATGCAAGAGATAAGGGGGTACATTTTTGAAATGATCGTTTGAATTCCAGTCCTTCTCCACATACAAATAAGGCACAGGGAATGGGCCCTGATCTTAGGGAGTTCCGGGTGTGAATGTAGCAGAAGATAGTACAGTGGTACAAGGGCAGAGTCTAGCTACAGCTATGGTTGTGAGTATGACAGCAAGTACCTCACTTGAGATTGCAAAGACAGTATTGCAAAGTTCTAGCATAGATACCCAAGGTGGTCCTCAAATTCACATTGAACTTGCCTACTTTTACAGTTGTGGGCGAGGAGCCTTCTGCATAGAGACTTAATAATGTTGGAACATTTAAAAATTGTATTTGGAGAAATTTTGAGAGGGGCAAATGATTTAAACAGATTTTGACCTACGATATTGAGGAGATGAGGTACATAACCAAAGAAGCAGCCAAATGTGTTATCAAAAGGCTCAATAAATTGAAGGATTTGGCTGCTAAATGTGAGGTTGTCATCAGAAAAATAAAAAAAAATTGCAATAATTACAAAATGGATTTGACTCATGAAATTAATGGAGTTGGGCTTAATAATTTTGAGAGGTAACATTAAGAATTGAATTGAAAAAGACAAGAGACTGGAGTAACTTGAAGAAATATAAAGAAAGGTGGAATAGAGTGACATAAAGTAAAAAGAAAACTACAGAAGAAGGAAGGAAAGAAGAGGGGCAGTGAGTAATTCAGAAGCAGGAGAAGTACATGGAGGATATTTAGTGTGTCTGCCTTTAACAAGAATTAATATTTATGCCTTCACTACATATGTTCTGACATTGGGAGAGTAGCCTAAAAGGTGTTATATGGAAATTCATAGGTTGACTATGATTTTGCAGATTGTATGGACTGAATTAAACTCACTGTTTGAAAGTGTAGTTCCTAGTGGCTTGTGGTCCCAATGTAAGTTTGCTGTTGCTTGGCCAACTGAAGAACTAGCTTGCTTTGTTACTAATAATGCTCCTTCTGAGGAGGTAGCTAACAAATATAGGCAGGTGATTGAACATCTGAAAAAGAGGGTGCCTGAAAAGGATATAAATTTGGAAGAGATTTTGAGATCTTTACAAATGCTGAAAGAGTCTGTGCATGCTTATTATGAGAAACTAAGTCCGATTTTTAAAAAGCATAGTGGAGTCAACAATACAGAGCAAGATGGTGCAGTGATTTAATCTCTGTTTCAGCTATGGGTTTGCCTCCAGAGCTTAGTGATCAAATACAGCAAAGGGAAATTTGCTGGCAAGCAAAACATATATATTTTGCAGCCTGCGAAATACAGTAGTCATTGCCTTGATGTGAAGCAGAAGAAAATCGCAGTTTGAGAAGAGTGCTCGGAACCAGTTGATAGGCTCAGATTTGAGTTATGTGCAAACAGGAAATGATGGATAAAATAAGATGTCTCAAATGCAAGGTGTGAGTATGGCAAATCGATTGATGCAAATACAAGTTCATGAAAAAGGGGTGGTGAACAGTTCTGGACTATAGGCAATTGTTGAAATGCTGAAGACGAACACTGCTTGTGACTTCTGTGGTAAAGTAGGGCACTTGAAACAGGAATGTTGGAATACAGAAGGGTTTTGGTCCCCAGTTGCTGAAAAACAAGTGTCAATGGTTGCAACCCATAGGAAATTAGGATACTGGTGGAGGGGGAAGGGTAAAACGCTACTCAGGCAGCAACTCCTCAATCTCTGTCAGAATGAGACACAAGCAAACCCCAAATTAACCTGTGCTCATCCCTCTGGTAGCTTCGACAAAAGCAGTCAGGTTTAACTTGAAGGGAATGTCTAAAGTATTTATGCGTCACTTTAAACAGTAATAAAATGAAAACACAGCACAAGAAAAATCCCACAACAATTTAGGAAAACGGAGTGAAATGTAAGAAATTATTTGAGGCCAAAACAGCATGAATCCAAACAGTAGTACTGTAAATATGCTATTTGAAATATTTGTTTGAAAATAGTGCTTTGAATGCCAAAGCAACAACTGTGTTGATCAGGTTGCGCTGGACTCAAACAAAGTCACAAATTAGGCTAACCGCAATGAAGCACAGGCTTGCTAGAGGTCCCAGTTAGACCCACTGAACTGTTACGAACCCCAATGTACCCCAATATAGGCCTAGGTAGTTACACAACCTTTTACCTACATCTGTCCTACCATTGTTCTACATAACGGGTTTGGCGCTGACCTTTTACCTAGTTAGGTGATATATGACTGTCATGTGGTTTTCTCCAAAAACTAGCCTCATGTATTATGCATGAGGATTCTCAGTATCATAGCAGGATTACCATCTTCTGCATAATAACTCTGTATAAGGGTCACCTCTATCGTCATCCTTGCCTGACATGCCCACAGTACACTTATAGGTAGAACCCCTGAGGGTAACTTTTGGGTATATAAGCACTACATCTTCGCTGTGCAAACTTGAGGAGAAAGACTTCCATGTTGACACGCTGACGCAAGACACTGAGGTCCCTGCACGCAGACACTCCAGCACGCAGTGGTCTGACATCCCTTCCGGGGTGTTCATCCTGGGACCAAGATGGGGTCCTTCGCTCTCCCATATTAGGTAATGGGGTTGGCTCTATCCTAAGGGGATTATTGACTATACACCTGCATACATGCTAGGTACATTTAGGTACATCTAGGTAGGGTTTGCATCATAGGAGTACGCGTTATCGCAGTTATGTGTCTATATGCCTTCATATATTCATTGTTTTAGCACTATGGTAGAATTCTACATTTTCTTTACTCTGCTGGTGCTCAAAACCGTATATAATCTGTTTATGTCTAATGGTTGTTGCAGCACACATATTTATACTAGAATGATGCTAGTTCAATAAATACATATTGAAAACGTCCCCGCCGTTTATTCTGTGTATCTCTCTGAGACAAAGTAAGCACGTATGACTGAGCGAAAAGTACTGTACTGTTTCCAGGATCCCTGAGAGGTCAGGGTTGTCATGTTCAATAGTTGCCAGAAACTATTTGCTCCTTGGTAAGAGGGGCTCATAGTGGCGCTGTAAGCTAGCTGGTCTACAGACTAACATATCCTTTAGGGGTGACTGGAATCAGTCTGGACACCAATCCCTTAGTTTATGATGTATAAACGCGCAGATCCTAAATAGATTGGTAGGAACTACACGACATAACAAAGTACCCTAAATCCTGGTTTGTGTGGCATCTCGAGAGCCCCAATGTCACGGCGGTTTCGAGGAAGCTTCAATGTAAGGTCTTACGTTGGGGAAGCGTCGTGCAGCCGTAGTTCCAATGAAACTGTGAGAAGATGCGTCACATTGGATGGGTTCTGCTCACAGGATCACAGCTGGACTGGCAGATCACCTTCAGGTCCACTTCCAAGGTCCATTACTGGGGATGGCAACACCTGAGGGGCAGGACTCACGTCGGACACAGCCCAGGTGTTGGATTCAAGGTGGTTAGAGCTTTTTCAGTCCCTGGGGCTCCAATCTGGAGGCCAGCCAACCAGCCCTTGGAGTCACTCTGGTGGTCCTGTGTTCAACATGAAGGTCCGGTCCTTTTCTCTCAGAGGGCAGCAGGACAACAGAATAGCAGTCCTTCTGAGTCTTTCACAGGTCCAGAGGTGTACACAAGAGTTTTGTCTGAGGGGCCATTATTTATACCTGGTGCCCACTTTGAAGTCGGAGACATTTCCAGAGGCTTCCAACCCCAGATTTGCTTAGGATTGTCTGCATCCATGCTCTGTCCCCAGCTTGACTAGAGTCACAAAAGACTAGTGTCAAACCCTTTGTGAGTGTGCTCAGGCAGAGTCATTGTGATGTGCAGATGTGGTAGGTAACAACTCCTCCCCCTGTTAAGTCAGAGATGGCCCATCCTGTCAACACCTATTGCCCTTTGTCTCACTGTCTGGGACCAATACACAAAGACCAATTGCCAGCTACTACTCGTCATGTGACCCAGGATACAGCTGCAGGCACCAAGAAAATATCACTTTTCTAAAAGTGACATTTTCATAATTGTGACTTAAAATACAACCTTACCATCAAAATGGGTTTAAATAACAATTCTTTAGACACCAAATTCAACATTCCTACCTCCTCCCTTTTGAAAGTTAGCACTTATTAAATGTAATAAGGAGCCCAATGTTATCCTACAGGAGAGGTAGACCTTGCAGGAGCGCAAAATGAATTTGAGGGATTTTCACTGCCAGGACATGTAAAACTAAATAGTACATGTCCTCCTTTTTCAATACAATGCATCCTGCCCTTTGGGCTCTTTAAGACCTACCCTGGGGGTGACTTATGAGTATTAAAGAGGACGGTTCGAAATTGCAGTTTAAAACTGCACACACAGGCTGCAATGACATGTCTGAGACATGTTTAAAAGGCCACTTAAGTGTGTGGCACAATTAGTGCTGCATGTTCACTAGTATATCAAAAACACAAGTGCAACCCATATGTCCATGTGAACTGGGTAATAGCTAATCAGCTGAGTATTTACTTAATGTTTATAAATTAAATAGGCCAAAAAGAATTCATAGTTAATACTCACTTCAGCCAAAGTGAGTAAACTTTATTTTTCATGCAAAAAAGCTTAATAAAAAAGCGAATTAAAAACAACTACTCACATAACACAACATATATTGAAAAGGCTTGCGAAAATATTGAAAAATTAGAGAAAAGGGGAATTATGTGACCCCAGTGAAGTGACCATAACTAACATGTAGTAAACCACAAGTGACTTTATTGAAAAACAGGTTATTGGAGTAAAAAGGATGTCTTCTGTGATTCTGATACGGTATTTCAGATTAAGGACCAGAGTTATTTTTCTAGGGCTCTCAAGACTATCCTTATTGGCTGCAGATGACATTTCAACCCCACTATGGATATGGGGGTCTCTTCAGGATGGAGAATTCTGGGGACTACTGGTATTAAAGTCCCTGTTGTGAGTGCCAGGTCACTTGGTGGGAATTTCTTCTAATTACCATTGGTCTGTGCCCTTAGTTCAATGAATCTCGGTGGCAGGCACAATCCCATGCAGAAGGACTCTTCAAGCTTGAGCCCTTACGGTTGAATGCATCTGTTGTAGGCAGGTACAGTAACCATGCAGAAAAATGTATTAATTATATTGGAGAACGCTGACAGCGATAACCTATCTCGTCTTGTGCAGGCATGAGTAGCCCATTTTTACTGATCCAAGACTGAGCGTATGAAGTATTTAGTCCATGCTTGCCATCAATCCGGTGAAACACGAGTTCCAGGGAAATTTTAGGATAAGGAAGCCGTCGCAGTTCAATGATCGGTATGGTCTATGGAGAATTCATGTTCCGACCCGTTAGTAGCTTTTAATTTACAAGCCCTGGATACCTGTAGTACCATTTTACAAAAGACTTGCAAGAAAAGTAGATGGACCAATTGGGTGTAAGCCAATGTTGCCATGTTTAAAGGAGAGAGCACAAGCACTTTAGCATTGGTTAGCAGTGGTAAAGTATGCTGAATCCTAAAGCCAGCAAAAATGAAGTCCGTAAAAACAGATGGATGGAAGGCAAAAAGCTGAGGAAAAACTATGCCAAGGATGTCAGGTCCAACACAACCCAACCTCGGCTGTGCAAAGTATGCATGATTAGAAACAGTTTTGCATGACAATGCCTTCAGTCCCAGTGTTGCACCAAAATATTAAAATTAAAATGTCTAACAGTCCGGGATACCAACAGAATCCATTGGTTCTGAGTAATGATTCTCCTTAGTTTCCTTTAAGGAATAATTCAAAATAACAGTGCCTGGGAGGGGAGTAGGATTGCTTATTTGGAGAAATCCAAGAGGTTGACCTAAGTGGCTTATACATTGATGGTAAAGTTGATGGCCTCTATGTTTCTCTTTTAATAGATAAGGGAGCTACCCATTTTACTGTTAGTTCTGTGGAAGTCCCAAACCTGCACCTCTCAGAAAAAAAAAGTCCAAGTTATAGGGATTAGTAATAAACAAATAGTTATTCCAGTTTACAGCAGGTGTCCCAGTTAAAATAGGGCCAGTGGAAAATAAACATCTGTTCATTTTGCATGATTTAAGTTCTATGAAAATGTTGGGCAGAGACTTGCTTTGCAAGATAAATTGTGCAATTTACTACACACTGGATGGTGTTATGATTAAAACTCAAGATGAGAATTTAGTATTTAAAATTAAATCACAGGATTGAATAGTTCATTTGTTCCCAGCATTGAGTAAAGATGACCTACCTCTGGATTAAAGACATGCTGTCAAAGGATAGGGATGTGTTTTTCTGATAAAGTGAAAAGACCGATAAAAAGTGCTGAGCCAGTTAAAATCAGAGTGAAAACGAATGCTGTTTTCCCGAGAATTAAACAATATAAACTTTCAAAAGAGGCGGTAGAAGGAATGTGTCGCGGCGCTCACTTGGTCCTCTCCTCGGGATGACGCTGATGCTATAGAGGGTTCCCCCTCCCATCCGCCCCCAGCCCGGATTCGTGTGAATGACCCTCGGGCTCGGGAGACAGGTGGGCGAGGGAAGGGAAGAGTCAGCTGGGATAGACACCTGCAACGAGACAAAGAGAGAGGATTTAGATGCTACTCCTTCTCTCCCGGGGGCTATAGTATTCCCCCGGTGTCCCCTGTGTTACCTGCCTCGACCTCTCTCCCCTGGTTGGGCGGAGCTGTAATCAGAGCCCTGGTCAAGATCTCGGTCTCGATTGACTGGGGTGGCACCACTCTCGTGATTTCGCTCTGGCCGTGAATGACCCAAATACGTTTTTTGAGCCTCACGAAGGCGCTACAACTCGAGACCCGGGAATCCGTGGGGCCGAGGAGCGCCTGGACGAAGGGTGCAGGCAAGGAAAACAAGGTGGTCTGGAGCACCCGCTCACCACTGGTGGCGCTTCCACTCAAGGCCCAGGAATCCTTGGAGCCGAGGAGCGCCGGGGTAGCGGTCACAGAGGGGGTGCTTCCTGTGGTGTGTCGAGGCAACGGACACACCCGCTGGGGAAAAGTGAAGGCGAACGGAGGGCACTCGTTACCCCTCCGTATGAGATGGAGCAAAGGAGCGGAGTCCGGAACCTCCGAGGTCGGGTCGGGCGCAGGACGCGGTGAAGGCTCTCACCTCGGGTGACTGGTTGCGCCGGTGGAGAGTCGGGCGGTTCCGGAGGCGGTGAGCACAGGACTGAGGGCACGGGCTGTCCGGCGCTTCTGGAGGCGTGGGTCTTCGGTTTTGGGATCCGGGTTGTCCGTGGTTCGGGAAACTCGGCGGGGTCCGATGATGCTGATCGTGGGCTGTTGGTCAGCTACAGGTTTCAAAAGCGAATCATTGGCGCCGCCTCCCTGCGTAGTTCCGTCTTTTAACCGACCGCGCTCCCGGTCACGTGGGGGGAGCGCGGTCGCTACGCCTTGTGGGAGCTGTAGTTCCGGCGTGATTCTCCCTCGGTTTGTGTTCCGATCTGTCCTGCCCACGCGATCATGACAGAATGAAACATGTCATTGAAAAAATGATTTAGGAGGGAATTCTTCAGGAAGTGCTTTGTAGCCCTTGCAAGTCTCCTGTGATGAGAACAAAGAAACCAAGTTGGAAATGGAGAATTGTGCAGGATTTAAGAAAAAATGAACAATATTGTCATTCCATGTTGTCTAGTGGTACCGAATCTAGCAGTAACTCATTTCCAAATCAGATGCAGAATGGTATACAGTCAATGACTTATGTCAAAGTGCTCCTCACCATTCCTCTCCACAAAGAAAGTTAATACCTCTTTGCGTTTCAATTCCAAAATAAAGTTCTGGCATGGTGTAGAATTCCACATGAGTATACTGAAAGTCATTCAAATTTTAGTCAAATCCTGAAGAAAGATATAGAAAATGTGAGGTTACCGTGTATTGCATGACCCACTTGTTGCATTAAAAACAAAATAGGTCTGTAAACTAGATACAATTGCTTTGTTGACTCATTTAGCTGACAGTGGTCACAAGGGTTCTCCAACAAACATGCAGTGCTGTAAAAAATAAGCAATTTACCTTGATCATCACCATGAAAAAGGAGCAAGGAACGTCTCAAAGAACGCATTTCTGCGATTCTGAAAATGAATCTTCCTACTACCCGCAGGGAGGTGAGGATGTTCTTGGGAATTGTTGGCTACTGTCATCAGTGGATTCCAAACTTTTCCTTGATTGCTAAACCTTTAATAAAGCAGACCCACGGTGACATAAAGGGGCCAGTGCCATTTGACGAAGAATGTTCTGTGGACTTCCAGGTATTGATAGAAAGTGTATTAATGCACCTGCACTTGGAATGCCTAACCAGAGTTTGACTTTATTTTTATAGTGTCTTACGAAAGGTGGGTGTGAATTATCGATTCTTACTCAGAAGCATGGTGGAACCATGAGACCAGTAGCTTACCTTTCAGCTGTATTGGATTCAGTAGCTGTAAGTCTTCCTGGTTGTTTAATATCAGTTGCAGCTGTTTGCATTGCCATTGAACACAGTGATGAAATAGGAATGAGCCAAACTTTAATTGAATATGTCCCACACTCAGTTGAGACCGTGTTGAGACGTACACAAACCCGCCATATGAACAGTAGTCAATTGACCAGGTATGAACAAGTCATACTGGCAGCAGAAAACATTTTGATTAGGAGATTAAATTTGTTGAACCGAGCAACATTGCTTCCACTTCCAAACAAAAGCTGTGAACACACGAACAAAAAGATAATGAAGATGATGAGGACAAACATAAAAATTATTACATAGAGGTTATCAAATTATGTATGAAACCATGACCACATATCTCTCTTGAAATGGCTGATCTGACTTTGTTTGTTGATGGTTCTTATTTGAGCATTGAACATGGAGCACTGAAGGCTGCCTATGCAGTATGTTCTATCACTGAAAATCTTGAAGCATCCTATATGTTGAACAAAACTTCAGCAGAAGTGGCAGAATTGACTGCATTGAAAAGAACTTGCTGCTTGTCAGAAATTTGAATGTAACAATTTACACAGACAAGGATTATGGTTTTGGTGTGGTGCATGATTTTGGTCAGCTGTGGCTACAAAGGGGTTTTATGACATCTTCTGGAGCTCCCATAAAAATTGTTTCTATATGCTTGATCTGTTGAAGGTACTATAGCAGTCAAAAGAGTTTGCTGCAGTTAGGTAAGCTGCACATAAGACTAGACAAGATATGGTCAAGCTTGGACATAATTATGCGGATCAAGTGGAAGATACTGTACACTTGAGGATGAAACAGTGCTTCAAGAAACTGAGCATGATCAATCAATAATGCATTCTATGCACATTACAGAAAGTGTGAATTGTTTCTTATTTAGCTCAATTCAGACTTCTCTAAGTGAGTTGAGAGACCTTCCTAAGAAAGCTATAGAAAATAAGAAAGAAAACATTTGAAAAAATAAGGTTACAAGACGAATCATCATGATTTATACGTTACTGTTGAATATAAGTTTATTCTACCTAATGCGATGTTGTATCCCATGCTGGATACTTCCATGCGCACTCGCACTTAAGGAGAAACACAATGGTCAGAACTTTTAAGAAATATTGGCAAAATGGAAATTTCAGAAATGTTGCTGATAGTTAAATGTATGCACTGTTTTGTGTCAAAGAAAAAGAATCAGGGTAAAAAAAACACAACAATCATGAATAATATTGGCAAATGAGAGGACCCATTTACAGGACTCTAATAAGACTTTGTGCCAATTCCTATTTACAATGGCTTGAAATACATTCTCGTAAATGTCTGCTTGTTTTTCAAAAGGATCAAGGATTACCCTATCCGGAGATCAGACAGCCTTACAGTTGGCAAACCTTTGTTTAGGTAACTGATACTGTGATTCGAACTTCTATTAGAACAGATCATGGCCCCCATTTTAAGAATGAAATTTTGCCATTAAATTGTACAGCTTACTTCTTGATCAGAGGTTCCATTGTAGTTATCATACTCAGTCTTTCTGAGTGGTTAAGCGGATGAGTGGAACCCTCAAGAACAGATTAGGAAATGTTCGTGCTTCTACTGGTTTGAAGTGGACAAAAACTATACCTCTTGGTTTAATGAGTATTAGATGTACTGCTGATAAAAAAAGACTGGTCTTTTACCCATGTGGAAGAGAAATGGAAGTGCTTCTTCATCAGCACTTGTTTCAATAACTGATGACATTGTGCCTGATTACTGTAAAGATCTGTCTGATATTGTGAAATATGTCTCTCACCAGGTGAACTTGGCAACTGAAGAAACAAGAGAGGTACAGTGTCATGATATGAGCCCTGATCTGAAAATATGTGAGCCAAGGCTGCCTTGAAAAACACTAGAAAGGGCCATTTATCAAGTGATTCTCACAACAAACACTGCTGTGAAGTGTGGTAGAATACCACAGTGGATCCACACCACTCACATGAAAAGAGAAACAGGGGTGGAAAAAGAAGTGGTATAAGCAATGAGTGATTCACAGAGTCAAGTTTAAGCTCGCAGTGTGGGTCCAGAGAGGGGTGCAATTTTGGAATTGGAGATTCTGAAGATGTAACTGGTAAAAGCAACAAAGCTTTAGAGTACCAGAACTGTGAAAGCAAACGTTCTGGTGAGGATTCAGGTACCTCTACCAGTGTTACTGTCCATTTTCAGACTGAGAATCAGAGTGAAGAGCTGTTGCAATGCCAAGTCAAGGGCATGAGTGGCAGCAAGAAGAAGAAGTCTCCGATCCAAACAACAAAAGACCCCAGTTGAGAATCCGTGTCACAAGAACCCCAGAGGTAGAAAGTAGTTCACAGGGAATTGCGCAGTGAAAATTGATCAGAGTTCATATTTATATGTAAGTGGTGAAGATTCAACAGTGGTTGCAGCTGAAAGAAACCAGAGAGTTGAAGAAAACAAGTCATTAAAAAGAACCTCCTGCAAAAGAAAGCATTGTTAACAAGAGAAACAAGAGAAACTAAAGCCAATCAATGAAAAATCAGAAGTAATTGTATTAGACTCACAAAAACGTGAACGTGAATCACCAGTTGCTAAAAGACCAGCAAGAAAGAGAATCCCAAATATAAAGTATGCTTCACCTGAATAGGTATATGTAGCAACAGTGTCTGAGGAAGAAGGAGAGTCAGATCCCGATCTGCAGTCCAATAAATTGCTGGCAATACACCATTGAAAGTGAAGCTGAGAGTGAATGAGATTGAGTTAAAGGGAGAATTCTTGATTAAAACAAAAGAAGAAATGCATTTTTGAGAGCATGTACTGAAATTAAGTTTTTGAAGGAAAAAATAGAGATTATTCCGAAGTGTGTTTTAATTATTGTTTGCAAAGAAATAAGAAAAGAAGAAACCTAATATTCATTTAATGAAAAACGTTTTGTTAATTTTAGTTTTTAGAGCTTCACTGTAATTGTTGCTATCCTTCTCAATAGAAAATAGAATACCACAAAGGCTGTACATTTTTTGTTTCATTGTCTTCTTTATGATACTAATAGACTAGTTGGCCGGTTATTGTGCCTACTCTCTCCGGTAGCATACATCTCTACAAGAGTTGAATTTACCAGAGTATATAATGAAGTTGTTGGATTGGAAAAGATGTCCAGCTGACTCCTTCTAGCATTGTGCAAGTTAAGTTAGCATTTGAGGCACCATTTTGTATTCAGCTGCCATTTTGAGCCATGCTCGAAATGAAGCTTCTGTCTCATGCTATCTGCCTCAGCAGAAAGCAGCCTTCATTGTTTCTTTTTATTCTTCAAGGTTGAGCTTTTCTGCATGCCTTTCCTTGTAGGTAGCCCTACTCCCACTCTCAGAGAGACGGGCACGGGATGAGTAAACTTAAAGCTAAGATAGTGTGTACCCGATCTCAGGATGGTAGCTCATCCTTCTGTACCTCCTTTGTTCGTCAGTGTCAAGACTGAAAAATTCCAGACTGGGCGTGTCTTAGGGGTATTGGAAATGTATATTTGACTTTACCTTGTGAACGGGGGTCAGTCCCTCTGCAGCTATCTAAGGAGGCTGGTCAGAACCGGATTACGCTCGAGCGAATACTAGTAAATAAGTTTGGTTTGCATTCTCTACTGTCTGACCGACTCTTCATTTGTATGGAAGGCTGACAGGTGGTCGTGAGTGACCTGGTGGCCCTAATCGAGTCACTTCCTTCAAAGTGAAACATAATATACTGAAGTAGGGAAAGCTTAGCTGGAGGACTGCAAGATTAAATGTTGAGAGAGTATGTGGTGATCATGAATATTAAAAACTGCTTTGTGTGTACCTTTCCACTTTCTGCAAGTGAGCGTTCTACCGACATGCACTATCCAATCTCATATAGTCTATCTTGCACTGTGTTTGTTAGTAGATTTAATAATAATGAATTTCTGTCGCCTAATTTGTTTGATTTCAATGTCTCATTGGATGATCTGCCCACCTCAGAGGATGAGAAATTTAATAATGGTTTTAAATGTGGTAAATTTGTAAAAATTATTGCACAAGCTCATGTCAGGAGATGTTTGGGATAACCATTAAGGAATCGTGAGGTTAGGATACCTGAATCACTAACAAAACTTTTTTTCTTTGAATAATTCCTAGTAATTCTTAAAAACTGTCCATAGGGCAAACTGTAGTGCAAACTGCGCAGATTGAAACTTGCATACATTAGAGTGAAATTCTTCTCAGTGGGTTCACGGTATAGTGTCACAGAAAGTGACACAGCACGGCATCTCATCAGCAAATCCAGAAAACTAATCTCTTGTGTATTACATGTACAAATAATCTAGATATAAGTATGGCAAGCATTAGGCCAATCAAGGAAGTGTTTCAATTCCTGTTTTGCACCATTCAAAATCATAAAAACGTAATCAATATAACATTACATGATGTTATATTTGAGACAACAGCTTTGGATTCATTTAATAGAATTCTTTTTTTACTGCATGTAGAATATCGCGAGATTTAGAACAAAAGAAGTGCCCATCGCCACACCCATGGTTTGAAGTTACGATTCTCCAAGGAATCTGAAAATTAGTTTTTGCATGGCAATACCAAGAAGGTCAATAATAATTTCAGTTGGAACCTCGAAAGGAGCAGAGAAACTGTTTAGTCCCTCCCTTCCATTTATTCATCCCAAGGAATGTTAGTGTTTTGGGACTGAATGTCCAAGGTCACTAATAGCTGTTCGTTTTCATTGAATGGTACATTTTGATCCAGATTAATGAAGTATGTGCTGCCTCCTATGTAAGGGGAAGTTTGAGCCACAAATTATTTAATAAAGTAGTTTGTTTATTGACCAAGTGGTTCCAGCAAAGACCCACAACCAGAAATGATAGGTCTACCAGGGGAAACTGTTCATTTTTATGGATTTTGGGTAATGCATATATTTTAGGTGTTTTAGGAGTGGCTTTATTGAGAAACTTGAATTCCTTTTCACTGATTTCACCCTTTTCTTTGCCCTGTATGGTATTGGTCATAATCAACTGAAATCTACTTTGGTATGACTACGCAACATGTTCATAGTAAGATACTGCAACACAAGAGCAGAATACGGTGTGGTCCTCAAGGAGCCCCTCTTGTTGAACATTACCAACAAGTGGGACATTTGCATCAAGAGCTGAAGTGGCAAGTGGACGAACAATCCTACGTAACACAGAAGGTAGCAATCTGCAAAATAACTTGTTATCTTTGGAACTGAGATGGATTGACCACCTGGACTCATCATTTACAGGTAATCAGTCAATAGCAGAAGACATTATCTACTTATGGAATTTGATTGCTGTTATTTGAATATTACATATTTGATGAATTTTTCTGTTGCATACTTGATTAATTATTTTTTTCACTTGGTGGTCTTCATCACTTATAGTCTCAGAATGCTCAGATCCCTTACATTATTTCGAATTGGCTTTGAAACTGCCTCTCAAAGGTCTCAATATCAATGATGAAAGTATGCTGATATTATTAATTATGGAATTTGATTGCTGTTCTTTACATATTACATATTTGATGAATGTCTTCTTTTTTTATTCCTCCATTTTTGGCTTGTGGGTCTTAATCAGTGGTCTCAGAATGTTCAGATCCCCTTCATTTTATCGAGTTGCCTTTGAACTGCCTCTCTTTATCCTATTCATTTACTCTGATGTGGTGGTTTACTAATGCTTCCTTGTTTGCTGTGTTCTTTGATTTCTACTCATTTGGTTTGGGACTTCAATTTCCATTGCTCTTTCTTTTCCCTGCCTACATGATTGCGCTATTTGTTACGACTCATTTATATGTAGTTTCCTTATTTTTGGTATTTTGCCTACGTGGGGCCACATTTCTCATCTTTCCTTCTACAGGATAACTTTTTATCCTGTGGAATCTTAGACCTCCTGTTTTGTTTAAGTTACTTCATTTCCCACTTTCCTATTGTCTCCTGCCCACATGATCATGGGACTACATTTTTCCTTCTTTCCTTCTACGGGGTTGCATTTTATAAAACACATGTCTTTGTTTTTGTGCGCACTAGACCTCCCGTCCTGTTTAATTGACTATAATTCCCACTTTCCTACTTTTTCCTGCCCATATGTTTGCATCATGTGCTCTGATGCACACAGATGTGTGCCACATTCTTCATTTATGTTGGCGTCCTTCCATGGTATGTTCCCCCTTTTACTTAAAGTGGATCGGTCTGTTATTCACAGCCTCTTTGTTTCCTTTTCCCATTCTTGACAGACACAAGCTGACACCTCAATCTCTCCTATAATACCACTCGACAGCCAAAATTCTCATCAGTTGATTGATCACTTAACGTCAAAGCACATATTAATGACCCTGTAAATCCTACCTTTTCCATTACCAACTCGTTTGTAAGAGTATACCTTTTATACCCTTCTCTGGCTTTGTTTTGTAGCAAAACCTACCATTATTTACAGACTGGATTTGGCAACTCATTAGAAAATGATATTCCTGACTGCTCCCTGTCCCTCTTAAGGCTATTTCTATTACTTTTTTTCTGATTTCTAGTCTGCAGAAATCTGACAAGCGTTAAACGCTAATTGATCTTCAGTGGTTGCCTCTTAAGGCACACATTTAGAATCACGGCATTGCTTGCAAAGCAGTGTGGGAACTAAATAGTACCCCAAAATTTAGACACCCCCAAAAAGTCCTCCCACAGTTGACTGAATCGGAGAATATGTTAAACCTCAATTTCATTTGACAATGTGTCACAGCACCTACCAAAGCATCACATCAGCAGACTGAAACACTTCATTAAGTAATGGGGTTCACTCAATAATTGAGTTCTAGATCAATGGAAAGCTACGGGCTTTTTATTTCAAAAATTCAAAATAAGCAATACATATTAAATGCCATGAAGGCTCTTTGATGCAATGTTTTACAGAGTATGTAAAAGTCAGAACATTTTCTGAGTGTGAATGAGCAGCAAAATCAGAAAATGATCCAGCAGCATCCCAAACAGCGTGAAGAAAGGCTGCTAAAGATCTAGCTCACCCCTAAAAGAGGTTTTTATAGAAAATTCTAGCACAGAAAATTAGAATTACTGTATATTCATCATGCTGTGATCAAATTTATAATTTCTTCAGCAAATCAAAACGCAAGAAAAATAAATGTCATTACCTTAACATATAAGCATTATCCTATTCTCTTTCATAATTATTCTTAACCCTCTATGCTAATGTGACCTGGAGATGTTCATACAAATATGAAACATTTGACAATAAGACTTTCTTTGAATGAATAGGTCCAGTGAATAAACGTAAAACGTAGCTACATGTAACAATATTAAATCTGTACCATGGAAGATTCACAATGGACAGATCAACAACAACAGTGGAAATAAACTATTATGACATCAGCTGATTGTGTGCTGTGAAGCCTGTATGGAGAAGATGTGCCCTGGGAGGAAGCAGGAGTGAGTGACAGAGATGGCATTCATCTTGTTTAAGATGGCGTTTTACACAGAAATGTGTGGCCTAAATAAAACGCATCAATAAATACGCTCCTATGCATCCTAAGAAATGTTCTTCGAATGCAACTATATGAATTCAGTATATACATGTAAAATCAAGTGTAAAAATGCATAATATACATTGTTAATAATGCACAAAAATACATAAACCCACAAAATTATTCTAAATATCTCTCATATGATTATCTTATATTCACTAAAACAACTAATAAAACATTATTGATCAAGAATTTATTCAGTTAGCATCACTTTCTGTTTCCTTCTCAAATTCTTATCCATAATCTTTAGCTGGTTGTAAACTCGATCCTTGATATTCTCCATTCCATATTCTTCTTCCCTTTTCATTTGAATGATCTCTTCTCATTTTTATACCAACAATTTTTAATCAAACACCTAGTAAAGTTTGACAAGAGAAACAAAAATATTGTTCAAATTAGTATAATTATTACAGGGGTTAATATTAAACATAAAGTTCCTTCCCTAGCTTACTAACCCAGAAACACACAGTGTCCCACACAGCATGCCCTTCTAAAAATTGCAATTTAGGAGAGATATTAGTTATATTGTTTATATATTTATATTAAATTGAGGAGTATTAATTCATTTTGATTTCAAAACAGAATAGCACATACAAGCATGGTAATTTTTCAAAATAAAACAAGAACCATCACAAATCCATAGGAACAATAATCAGAAAACTTTCAGACTATACAGTTGTATCACTTTGCATACTCGCAACTAGGTAAAAGATCTGATATACCTCACTTGACAGGTTCCCACAGTCTCTTAACATAAATTGATTTGGGTGATTGTCAATTATTGCAAACTCCAGCCCAGAGAGAAATATAAACTCACGCCAATATGATACTGAATCTGGTGCTTCCTTTTGCAGCCATGCTCGAGCACTCATTAGTCTGGTAGAGGTCACTGCAACACAAAAAACACCAGCAACCTCAGCAGGGACATTAGGGGCATGTCAGAACAAAACAGTTTTTTGCATCAGGGATAATATTAGACTTACAAAGTTTTTTATCAATGCAAATTCTTTGTGCCAAAATGATGTAATGGAGCCACGTTTTGCAAAAATATGAACACTATCAGCCTTGTGTGCATCACGGCGAAAACAGCCCAATGTTTCACTCTAGTCCCACTTATACAGCTTGAGTGGTGTATAATATACATCATTTAAAAGCTTAAAAGAGTGTGACTTGAGCCAGGAGACATTGAGAGCGCCATGGGCCAGCATGTTAGCTTGAAGTATCTCTTAAACAGAGCTATTGCTCTGTAATCTTTGTGCCCACTTAACAGCCACTATCTCAGATTTATTAAGCATTTTGCCCTGATACCCCAGAATCCGATAGAAGGCATATATAAAACCATATTCCTCAATCTTAGTATAACTCTATAGAGATTAATTACGGTTCATATCAATATCACTATCAGGGAGTCGCTGTATAAATTCTCTTAATTGCAGAAAGCAAAACACCCCCATCTTAGGGAGCCTAAAGTCCCTATTGATATCATGAAATGATAAAAAGATACCAATCTTAAAAAGTTGACCCAGATATTGAATTTTAGCTGTGAGTCTGCATTTAAGAAAGCTATCGGAAAGAGGGTGGAAAAGTAGGATTGTTACCTGACAGGGTATATAGATGGAGCCAGGGTACCTGACAAGTGTCTTGAATAACCCATCAAACCTGATGGCAGAATAATAATGTCTTAAGCCTCGTATGCTTGAAGTAAGCAGTACTGACAAGCCCTTGATCTGGCTTAATGGTCATAGAGATAATCCGGTATTCTGGAAATTAGCCTGCATGGTCCCATAGGGTAGAACCTACTACTGCAGAGAGCCAAAACGTAAACTCAGGTAGGTAGTAAGTAATTCCACACAATCAGGAGTGCAAACTCTTCCTCTCTACATGGGAGATGAAGATAGCGAATAGTACACCAGGGTCTTTTGTAACCCCAAATATATTTTTTCAAGCTACTTTCAATTTTGTAAATAAAACCTTTAAAATAAATACAAAGTAATGGACCTAAATAGGTATAGATTACGTGGCAAAACCGTCATCTTAATGATATTACATCTCCCGATCTGAACGAGATGCAGCCTATCCCATTTTCTGAACAGAGATAGGGTTTTCCTATTTAGTGCATCATAATTTGAGGATACCCCACTATTCATGTTGAACAAGATAAGGATGACCAAATATTTGGTTGAGGTTAAATAGCGCGGTTCATATTTATCAGATTACTTATTGATGATAACCTCCATTTTAGCGATGTTTTACTTGGAGCCAGAGACTTGCCCAAACACCATCGCTGAGTCCTCTATTGCTGGCAGTGCTATTGCCGGAGATAACGTAAGCCCAGCAATGTCATCTGCGTAGCCTAATATCATGGCTTCCCAATTATGCAGCATCAATGGTGGAATGAAGGGTGTCCTCTTTAATACATGAATATAGGGTCCAGATATGAGGCGAACAGAACTCCCTTGCCTAGTTCCACGGCCAATCTGAATAGAGTCTGAGAATGCATAATATGCATTGTTTATGATGTACGAAAATATAAACCCACAAAATTCTTCTACAAATCCCCCATCTGATTTTTTTTAATAACTAAAACAACTAATAAAACTTTATTGATCAGTAATTTATTCACACTACATCACTTTCTGTTTCTTTTTTTTTTTTTTTTGAAACCGTTTATTACAAGACTCAAAGATATACAAATATGGGCCTACAACCTTCCGGCCGGCCGCTAGCAATGAAAGGAGCATACGATATACATTTATAAAACACATGGTGCTGCGGCAGAGCATGCATAGGAGTTAACATCGTTACGAGCCACACCATCCAGACCCCACTATACGGTTCCATTTTAAACTTAAAGAACAACAAGTACAAACAAACCCACAAGGCAATCCTCAATCGGAAATAGCAAACACGTGCTCCCCTAAAGGGGAAATCCTAGCCATCCATAGAAGTCTCAAGAGGGGGGAGAGATCAGAACTAGGGCTGGGGAAACCCAACGCCCAGGTGCCGGGGGGATGAGTTGGCTAAGGGGACGGGGCCGGCGACGGATCAGGCAATAACGGCGGAGCACAGATTCCCCCGCGGTAGGCGTTCCAGGGGCCCCACACTTTCACCCATGTCCCAGGCTTACCTCTCGCCACATACACCACCTTTTCCCGAAACATGCACCAATCCATATGTTCCTTCCAGGCTGAGACAGTCGGGGGCCTCTGGGATCCCCACAATTGGGCAATATCACGCTTGGCAACCATATACCCCAGAGTCACCCACCACGTCAGCGGCACCGAATAGTCGGTAGGCTCCCACACATTCAACAGGCATCTCCTTGCTTCGGGCAACAGCGCCACATGCGTAACCACTCGCAGCACCTCATGCACACCACGCCAGAACCCCTCCACCTCCGGGCACTCCCACAGGATATGCAGAAAAGTCCCCAACACACCACACCCACGCTTACACAAACCGTCCTCAGCATAGCCCATACGCAGGAGCTTTGGCCCCGTCATGTAGACCCTGTGGAGTATCTTGAGCTGGACGAAACGAAGGCGAGCCGGTATGGCCACCTCTTTCGGGGAGGCCACCGCGGAGGTCCAGTCCTCGTCGTCCAGCTCCAGCCCGTCGGCTACCCAAGCCCCACGAAGGGCAGTCAACAAGTCTGAGCGGTCGTTGATCAGTTTTTTGTAGATCAGTGAGATCGTGCTGTCCGGGATGTGTCCATCCAGCACTCTATCCTCCAGGGGGGAACACTCCGGGATGGAGGCAACGTCCGGAAAGACGGAGCCCAGCGTATGACGGACCTGCAAGTACCGAAAGTACTCGCTGCCCTGCAACTGAAATTCCGTCTGCAGCATCTCGAACGTTTTAAATCCTCCCCTCGTCCAGAGATCCCCCACTTTGCTAATGCCTATTATGTCCCACTTCTCAAAGCCCTTCGAGGTCCACAAGGAGCCCAACCGCTCAGACGCGTATAGTGGTGACGCCCGGGTCAAACGGTCCTTCCACCCCATAGCTGCATTGGCCGCATGCCACACTCGCACCATGACACGCGTGGGGCCCGTTAGGCGAGCGTCGGGCGCGCTAGAATAGAGCGCTCGATTATGATCACCACCTGGAAGGAGCATCTTATCCATTTCAAATGCCGGGTTTAAGGCGGGCCTATATAGGCCCTGATTAATCGCAGCTAGCTGGGAGGCCCAATAGTACCGTTTGATATCCGGAAGGCCCGTCATACCATGGGAGCGTCAGCTTCGCCAGGGCAATACGTGGCCTCCCGTCCCAGAACAGGCGGCGCTGCAAACTCTCCACTTCGCGGAAGTAGCGCGCTGGGACGAGGTCCATAGTGTTCTGCAACGCGTACAGGAAACGCGGCAGCGACATCATTTTAAACAATGCCGCCCGGCCGAGCGGCGAAAGCGGCAAACGCCGCCAGCGCGCGACATCCTCTTTCAGACGCTGGAGGGGGTGAAGCAAGTTCCGATCATACCGAGCCTCCGGGTCCAGAGTAATGAAGACACCCAGGTACCTAAATCCCTGCGGGGCGACCTGGATCGGACAGCCCCGCGGGAGGATAGGAGCCTCCCCGGAGAGAACATACACACACGATTTAGCCCAGTTGATGACAAGACCGGAGTTACGACCGAATGAATGCAAAACATCAACCAGTACTATGAGTGATTTACGTGGGGAAGCTAGGTACAAAAGGATGTCATCAGCGTATAGGGATACGCGGTCCTCATACTCGGGGGTCCAGCGGAGACCACGGATGGAAGGCTCCCACCGCAGCCACTCCGCCAGGGGCTCCATGGCAAGTGCAAAGAGGAGTGGCGATAAGGGGCAGCCCTGCCGCGTGCCCCGGCCCAGCTCGAACGGAGCCGATACTCTTCCGTTCACCACCACCTGCGCCAATGGGCCCGAATACAGCAATTTGACCCAACTGATGAACCCTGGGCCAAATCCAAATTTCGCAAGCATCGCCCAGATGTATGGCCACTCAAGCGTGTCAAACGCCATGGTGGCGTCTAAGGACGCCAAAATGGCCGGCTCCCGTATAAACGGGACACGTGCGAGCACACCGTGCAAGCGCCGCAGATTAAGGGCTGTGTTGCGATGAGGAATAAAGCCGGACTGGTCCTGATGAACCAAATCGCCCACCACGCCGACCAGCCGATTGGCCAGTACCTTGGCGAGAATCTTGGGCTCCGCATTCAGTAGTGAAATGGGCCGATAGGATGTAACCCGGTCCCGAGGTCTCCCCTCCTTGTGGATGACCACGATTGTAGCCAGACGCTGGTCCAGCGGGAGGGAGCCCACCGAGTGTGCCGCCAGGAACATAGCCCGGAGGTGGGGTGCCAGCGTATCCGGTCGCAGCTTGTACAACTCGATAGGGAGACCATTCGGACCCATGGCCTTGCCGGAAGCGACCGAGCGTATGGCGAGGGCGATTTCGTCGGAGGTGGGAGCGGCGTCCAGCAACACCCTGTCATCCCCGGAAAGGGACGGCAGCGCGATATCCCTGAGGAGGGCACGGGAATCCTCTTCCGAGCAGGGAGACACCGGGGAATACACCCCACGGAAATAATCCGCGAAACAGGAGACGATTTCTTCTGGCTCCGTTACACACACACCATCCGTTTTCTCAATCAGCGGGACCACACGATTCGCTCTCTCTTTTTTGTCCAACCACGCTATCAGTTTACCAGCCTTATCACCCACATCATACAGTCGCCCCTGTTGCTCTCTACTGAGGCCCCTGGCCTCCTCCGTGACGAGGGCCCTATAGGCCGCTTGCTTGAGTTGGAGGACATGTAATGCGGCATCCGTCACCCCACATTCTAAATTACCCTCCAACTCGGCTATTTCAGCCTCCATCCGGGTCACCTCCTCCCGCTCGCGCCTCCGGGCATGGGAAATAAGGGATAGGGCTTCCCCTCGGCGTACTGCCTTGAAGGCCTCCCACAGCGGTACAGCCGAAGGCACGGACCCCACATTCTCATCAAAATATCGCTGAAGGGATTTAATCAATTCAGCGCGAATGGTGGGGTCGCGCAGGTACCAAGGATTGATTGGGACAACCCTACCCTCACCCCTCGGAAAGATGTCAAAGTGCAGTAGGAGCGGGGAGTGGTCCGAAATACCCCGTGGCAAATGACGCACCTCTCCCACCCTCCCAACATAGGCCGCCGGGACAAGGACATAGTCTAGTCGTGAGAGACTACCATGGGCTCCCGAGTGGAAAGTGTACTGCAGCTGCGTGGGGTGTTTTAAACGCCAGCAGTCCACCAACCCAAATGTATCCAAGAGGCCGGGTAGCCACGCCTGTGCCCGGGGGAGGTCCCTAGGGGGGTGACGATCCACAGTCCCAGATACCACCGCATTGAAATCCCCCCCCACAACTAAAAGCCCCCCCGGAAGGCCAAGGAGAAGGCGCCCCAGGTCTGCAAAGGTGGTCGACTGCAGCCCCGGTGGGATGTATACTGACACAAAGACAACCACTTTGCCCTCCAGTCTTCCCACCAAGACCGTGTAACGTCCCCTGTCATCGTGGAGCACCTCATCAATCTCCAACGGGAGCGAGTTCCTCACCATGATGCCCACACCCCTTGAGCCAGACGTGAAGCCCGAGTGAGCCACTAGGCGATAGCCACGCCGATTCATGGCGCAGAAGGAGTTGCCAATGAGGTGTGTCTCCTGCAGAAAGACTACATCGGGCGAGATTCGCTTCAAAAACTGCAGGACCACACCTCGTTTGATCCTGTCCCCCAGTCCATTCATATTCCAAGACAACAAAGTTAATTCCCTACCCCCCATCATACACAGAAGCCATCATTCGTCCCCCGGAGAGCACTTTAGAACTAACACAAAAGTACGTTTGCCTTGTGATAAAAACGAACAACATCCCATCCCTACCCACCCACCCCAACAGAACTCCCCCCTCCCTGCACCCCTGCATGAGCCCGAACAGCCCCCCCAACATGCAGTGTGCCTGTCGCCCCATATATAGTTAAACTAACTAAACCCCCTAGAGGAGGAGGGAGAACCCCCAACAGACCCAACACAACCTCCATAGGAGGGGAACTTACAAAGACTGACGCAGAATCGAAAGTGGCATCATTTTCGTCCAGAGTGAGGCCCAATGTTAAACCCTCAGTCCTGATCCAGCGTGCCGTCTCCCCCCGCCGCCCCCCCCGCCCCCCCGATCACGATCCCCGGACAGAGTATCGAGCCAGTCCCCGGCCGCTTCGGGACGATCAAAGAAGTGCGTGCGACCATACACCTCCACTCGCAGCTTAGCTGGGAAGAGCATGGCGTATTTGAGGTTTAGGTCCCGAAGACGGCGTTTGACGCCTAGGAAGCTCAGTCTCTGCTTCTGGACCGCTGGGGTGAAATCAGGGTAAAAATTTACCTCCATATTGTCAAACTTGACCGGTCCATGCAGTCTGGATGTTTGCAGGATAGCGTCTCTGTCCCGAAAATTGAAAATCCGGGCAATGAGAGGTCTCGGAGGGGCTCCGACCTTCGGCCTTCCCCCGGGAACCCTGTGGGCCCTCTCCACAGCGAAGAATTTACTCAGCCCCCGTGGCTGGAGATGGGTAGCAATCAGGTCCTCCACAAAGAGATCCGCCGCCGCCTCCTCGCGTCCCTCAGGCACCCCGATGATGCGGATGTTGTTCCTCCGTGCCCGACTCTCAGAGTCCTCCAGGCGGCGATCCATAAGCGCACTCGCCTGACTAAGCCGGCGCACCTCTGTTTGTAAGGCCGCCACATCTGTCGTTAGGCCCGATGCGGTGTGGGCCAAGGAATCCACTCGGTCGTTGGTTTTGGAAAGATCGGCCCTCACCAGGCCAACATCCACGAGGACCGAGTCGATCTTCTGCGCCAGTGTATCAAACCGCTGGCCCACCGAGGCCTTCATCTCGGCAATGGCGCTCATGATATCTCGCAGAGTCAGATCTGCGGGCAGGTCTGGGGCATCAGGAGGGCTCTCAGGGGACTTGCGCGGTCCATCGGGAGATCCCTTCTGGAGGGTATAGCGGTCCATACTATTAGCCTGATGGACGGCGCCACGCCGGGTCGATTTGGTCTTTGCCCGGTCTCCATCTTGTTTCGTGGCCATGGCCTCCAATCTCTCAGTCACACCAGCCACGTCGTGTAAGGCAGGAAAGCAGGGCCACGAGCTCCGGGGGGGGCCACCTCAGAGCAGCGGGGTGGATCACAGCCTGCAGGCAGGCAGGGCCTCCCAGCAAGGCCACACCAACACCAAGGGCTCCGCAACCCAACCTCGCAGAGACGGCAAGGGGGTGCGAAAGCGAAAGTGCGGGGTACGCGAGTCGCCAGGCCCTGCCTGCCGCTGTTGTTCACTTTGTCACTGGATCACCCCACAGCGCAAATCCGGGGTCCGGCGAGGGGAAGGCCGCAAACCTCAATCGGTGCTCACTCCGGTGTCCGAGGTCCGATTCGGAAGCGGGAAACGGGTGCCACCTCAGCTCAGGTTCACCAACATAGTCCCCTCATCCAGGGCAGGATAATTTCAGGATAATCGTAGGAGGTTGCGGAGGTCCTCGGGAGCCTCGCACCTACGCGGCCATCTTGGTTGCGCGCTAGGCTCCTCCCCCCACTTTCTGTTTCTTTCTGGAATTCTTATCCATCATCTTCAGCTGGATGTAAACTTGATCCTTGATATTCTCCATCTCATAATCTTCTTCCCTTTTCACTTGAATGCTCTCTTCTCATTTCAATACCAACAATTTTTTATCAAACACCCAGTAAATTTTAACAAGAGAAACAAAAATATTGTATAAAGTAGTACAATTATTGCAGGGCTTAGTATTAAATGTGATGTTCCTTCCCTATCCCACTATCCCACTAACCCAGAAACCTACAGTCTCCCACACAGAATGCTCTTCTAACACTTGAAGTTCAGGAGCGATATTAGTTATGTTGTTTATATAGGAATAAAAAACAGGGTTATTAAAAGGTATGAAAGAACAGCACCTCCTAACTTGTAAACACTACTTTCCTTCACAAGGGGGTACCTAGTGCTAAACGGTTTTGCATTGCCATTGCTGTAACAGTAATTAATTCAGAATTAATTTGGGTTAAAGCACCAGCAGTACCTAAAGCATGCTTATGCACTCATGTAGACAAACTTCAAATTTTTATAATTTTCACAGCCACGCCTACGTGGGGGAATAATGCCACCTAATATAACTGATCCTATCTGTCCAAATCTATGTGTTACCTTTCCCAAACTCTGCATCATTGGTTTCACTCATAAGAAAGACTCTGGGAAACACCAAAGCAAGATCCAACCCAATGACACAGCAAATTGAAATAGGCAGCCTTACCACACCCATAATACATTCCTCTCAAAATTGGCTTCTCACCAATCAGAAAATCACCACCACAATATAACTTCTTTCGCACTCACTTTCACAAATTCAGCCTTGGCATCTCTCAAAGATTCCCAACACATCATAAACATCTCACCTTTCCTTTCCAGTTACATTCTCAATCTAGGATGTATATTCAACAATCTAATAGCTTCTTCTTTAATCTGTTTTTTTTATCTCTCTTACATTCTGTGCACTCTCTCACAATCTTTACTCTTTTCTCAGTATATTCGCTAATAAAGTCATCATGCTCCTCCTTACTAAATCCACACACATACCCCCATTTGGTGAATTTTTATCGGTGCTCAGTTTGTGCAATCATTTTCAGAAATTTGCCATATTTGAAACCCTTATTAAATTTCTCCTACTCTGAGATAGGCAGATCCTCCAATGAGACTTTGAAATCAGACAAATAAGACACACATTAATTATTATTAAATATACCAACAAACAAAGTGCAGGATAGACTATAAGCGATTGGAAGTTGCATGTAAGTAGAACCCTCACCAGCGGATGGGAGAAGCAAGGCACACACAATTATTACAAACTATTTATTGCATTGAAATTACAGTGTTTCATGGTTTATAGGGATTACCCTGTATATTGTTGCGCCCTGGTCTTTCCAGGGCTGTGTAGGGGACACAAAAATTCGACATGTAGTCAGTGGTGCAGGACTGGGTGGTGGAGTTTTGCAGGATCATTAGCTTTCTTCAGGAATGGTGATTCTGCAGCTTCAAGACCCAGATAATGCTCTTCAGTTGCTTCCTCCTTTTCTGGCCAGCTAGCTACAAGCATTGTGTGGCTCCTGAGAATAAACGGTCTGTTAAATGCAATATATGTAGATCAAGTCAGCTGCATGTTATGCAGGAATTGTTGAAATCTGTTACATTTTCCCTAGCAGAGACAGTTTAGTGCCTGGTGCAGGTTGCTCTCTGTCTCTTCACAGGTCAAGCTGTAAGGCTTTAAACCAGCTTCCATAAGCTAGGCTAAGTCTGGAAGCAGAGTAGAAACCCAGCAGAGGTCCTGGTTAGCTGTCTTCTTCCTACTCTGGTGTGCAGGCTTCCTCGGTGTTCAGACAATCTATAAATAGTACTGGGTGACAGGGCAAGTAGATGTACCCCCTAATGATGGCAAAGGAAGGAAGCCTGAGCTAGCCAGATGGTCTGCTTCATTCAAAGTTCAAACATTTTTGTATTGCTGGATCGATGCACCCTTTCTTTTGTGTCCAGTTTGTTCTCACAGTCTCTGTAGCTAAAAGTCTCAGATCAGAGTAATTTGTATGAGTGTATTCCACTCAGTGGGAGCCTGTGTTTCCTTTGCCTGTGAACCCAGCAACAACATAGAAAATGTGGAAGGGGTAGGTTTAACTTTTTTAGTAAGCTGCTTTTATTAACCACAGCTTTTTGTGAGGAGGATCTTGAGAAGCGGACAGACACTTGACCTGTACAAGGATATAGCCCGTCTTCCAAAGGTAAACAAACTTCTTTTGCAGTATCCATTCAAGATACAAATGGATCTTACCATTCTCCAAGTTATCCGTGAACCACACATGCACCACAATAGCACTTCATATATGAAGGTAGGAGACAACTGTTATGGAGAATTAACTGATCTTTAACAGCAGGCAGTTTCCCCACCAAGTTACAAAGTAGGAAGTTAAAGGAATGTGCCCCCCAAACTACAAATCAGATGAACCCAATGCCATTTTGTGCATGGTCTGAGTTGAGGGGAGAATAGATACATAGAAAGTAGATAATTATATGTTGCTGATGGGAATGTAGAGTGTGCAGACTATTTTGAGAGGAGATATAATCGTGCGAGCAGAAGGTATATAAAAGGTCATTAAGTTGGTGTTTGACATCATGGAGAGAGAACCACTCTGGGAAAATTTCAACAGAAAGAGTCGGACGTAGGTGCAATTAGAATTGCTTTTACTACTCATGACTTTTTTTCATTTCTCCCAAGAAAAATAGAGCAAATTCATCACCTTTAGCAATAGAAGGAGGTAGGAATGGAGGAAGAAGAGGTTTGAGGAAATGCTTTACAATTGCAAATATGTTTTTGTTGGTTTAGAGCCCAGCTGCTTTGGTCATAAGAGATGTTGGATTTAGAACTGATGATATTGTTTTGTAAGCTGTTTGTTTTGATTTGAGGGTGCTGATGAGGTCTGGGCTTCAGTGTTTCTTCCATTTGTTTACCAGGTGGTGAATAGCTATTCTTTTAATTTGGGATCTAGTAAGTAAAGGATTGAGCGGTACAACATATTGTACCTTTTGACTAACATGGACTGAGAGAGCTAATGATTATGATGGCATTGTTCTAATGAAGGTGATATCAGGAGAGCTATTATACATGGTCCCACCTTTGTCTTGCAAAGCTTAAATCTGTGGTGTCTTTCACATGCAATAGGTGTGGTTACAAATAGGCAGAATAAATGTGGAAACCGTAGTACAACATCTGAACTGGGATCTGAACCCTCTGCTCTTCAGTCTGGTATGAGAAAAATTGTGTGTTGGATGCAAAACAATTTACTCAGATTAAATGGAGACAAAAATGAAGTCATGATCCTAGGAAACAGCAAGATCTTTGGGGACCTCAACACTGGCCCTCTGAAATGGGTGCCTTACCACGGCCTGTGCAGCAGGTTCATAATGTGGGCTTTATCATCGAAAATCATCTGTCAATGAAACAACAAGTCACTGAGGTGGCTTCAACTTGTTTTACCGTTCTAAAGTGGTTAAAGAATATTCTGTGGATGATACCCCTCTCTGCTCAGAGAGCAGTAGTTCATGCCCTAGTTACGTCTAGATTGGACTACGATAATGTTCTCTATCTGTGCTCCAACAAAGCTATGATCCAAAGACTGCAAGTGGTGCAAAATGCGGCTGCCAGGCTGCTGTGCCATGTAGCTAAGACTGTTTCAGTCTCTGGCTTTCTTCGCGACCTTCATTGGCTAAAGCTGGAGAATCAAGTCAAATTCAAGGCCTTGAGCTATAGGTTCAAAATTAAAACTGGAATGGCTCCGCAATATTTGCAATAATTAGTTCAACTCTACATATCTTCATGCCCTCTGCGTTCAGCCTTACAGACTAAATTCACCATCCCCAAAATCAAACTTACTCGCATGCGCGGTCGGTCTTTTTCCTAACTGGGACCTTCCCTATGGAACTCTCTTCCTATCTCTCTGCGTGAGGAAACTGTTTATGGTAGATTCCGCAGAAGTTTGAAGACATGGCTGTTCAATCTTTAATTTCTTTTTTCTTTCCACTCTCACCTACCCGGTTGGCGCCGGGAAACCCCTCAGGGTAGCTGTGCGCCCTATAAATTCAAGTTTTAAGGAGAACAGTGGTCCTTGGTAAAAGGGTTCAGAAGGGAAATGAATATAGAGCAGAGTCAACTCTATATGGTTCCTATCCAGCCGGATAGTCCAATTTAATCAAAAGTAATAGTAAGTTTAAAGAACGTAAAAAATATACAGTGGGATACAATTCTGTATCCGGTGACATAAAGCAAGTAGTGACAAAGTGTACATATACAGTAAAACGGAAGACAATTTTCAGGCAAAACAACGAAATTGCTTGTTACGTAATCAGAGTGATAAAACAAGCGTGATAATTAACACAACCGTTACACATGGATTAGAAATAAATTGTGTGCACGGTGTTAAAGAAGTCGACGATGTTTCGATCCCATTCAAAACAATATCGGGATCATCATCAGGACAGAAATTGCTGTTTGCCTAAGCATCATGACAATTTTGACAACGGCCGATAATGTCGGCGGGGTTGAATGATGGGACTCGGGAGCCAGGATCGGTCCAGTGAAACTCAACCTTGGAGTTCGTGAGCGGGATAAAGCCCTCGTAACGAGGAAAAGGCACAATGGCGGCGGGGTCGGATTTGGTCAATTGGGCAGCAGTCGGGTAACCGTATGGTATCTGGTTGATGCGGTTCCGAGTGGCTGGGAATCTGGAAGCAGTGGAATGCCATCAAGAGAAACTCAATGGCTCGATGCGGGTTGCAGGGCGGTGGAAGACCATATGTGGAGCAGTACGATGGCTCGGTAAAGGTCCCGCCCCCTACCTTCACCACTGTGCAAACGCGCCCTGTGGCGTGTTTTAAGTTGGGGGATTAATTCCCCTTGAATCCTAGGGTCCCCTGGCGGCCAACTACCCCACCAGGTACCTCCAGTATGCGCCAGGGAGCTGCGTTGCAGAGAGGTTTAAAAAGGGGCGTGGCCTCATTACACCTCTCTGCAACACAGCCCACTGGCGCATACTGGAGGTTCCTGGTGGGCTAGTTGGCCCCCAGGGACCCCCAGTATTCAAGGGGAATTAGTTCCCCCACTGCAAACGCGCCGGGGCGCGTTTGCAGAGTGGTGCAAGGAAGGGGGGTGGCCTCCGGACCGATCTCGTTTTTTTATTTTTTTATTTTTTAAGAAGGGGGGCTGTGTAGCCCCCCTTCTTTTTCTAATTTATTGGCTCTGGGGACCCCATCCCCCAGGGCCGACCCCCAATTTTTGTAAAAAAATCTAAAAATCAGGAAGGGGGCTGCGAGGCCATAATTTGCCCCGGGGACCCAATCCCCCGGGGTATGGCCCTTTTTTTAAAAAGAAATTTGGGAGGGGGGCTGCCTTGCCCCCACCTGTGGCCACTTATGGCCCCGGGACCCCATCCCCCGGGCGGTTTCTTACTTTTTTTTTAGGAGGGGGGCTGCGTGCCCCCCCTCCCGGGCCACTACTAGCCCCGGGGACCCCTTCCCCCGGGGCTGGCCCTCTTCGTTGGTGGCCGTGGGGGGGTCCCCAATCCCCCCATGGTCCCAGACAGCTCCCGGCATCCTGTGGGAGCCAGCATTGCTTTTCCACATGGGGAGCAGCTAACATGCTGCTCCCCCTGTGGAAAAGCAATCTGCTTTCCTATTTGAAAGACAGAGCAGGTTTCCTGCTCTCTCTTCCAAATAGGAAAGCAGTTTGCAATGACAGGGTGGGTGGGAGCCGTGAGGCTCCCGCCCTGTCACTGCAAACTACAGTTTCCCGGGGGTGGGCACCCCGGGACACTGCAGGAGCCGGCCCTGGGGGTGGCGGTCCCCATGGCCTAGACAAGGCTCCAGGAGGGGGGCCACGTGCCCCCCCCATATTCTTAAGAAGCCCCGGGGGGTGGTGGTCCCTGGGGCTGGGGGGGCCTGAGAGCCCCCCACACAATTTTAATAAGCCTGGGGTGTGGCAGTCCCCTCAAGTTCAAAATGTTCGCAAGTATGGTACATTGGATCATGGAAGGCAGGAGGAATTGGGGTAGGGACATTGACTCAGATAACAGAGTGTAGGAGGGACATGGAAAGGTGCACCAAACTGACCCTACAGGGCAGGCATCAAGGTTTGCAGCAGCACAACACACCACACAGGGCATGCGGGACGGGAGTGCAGCACAACAATCCATAGGAAGCAATAGGGAGGGGACAGGACCATGCACATGGACAACAGAGAACAGAGGGGAAAGAGGCAATGGTAGCTAGCTGACCATAATGGACAGACAGGAGAGAAAGCTGCAGCATGACAGACCATAAAGGGCAATAGGGATGGATCAGGGGCATTACAATGGAACAGACAAGCCAGGAGGGAGAGAAAAGGGGTCTGCACACGGAAACAGAGGGCTGGGGGCAAGGGGGCAGATGACCATGGAGGTCAGGCAGCATGGGCACTAGAAGCAAGACACACCATGGAGAGCAACAGTGAGACTATGATAGCATACACACAGACCATGGAGGGAAGGTGGAAGGGGGTCAGGGGCAGCTAGCTGACCATACAGGAAAGGTGGGAGGGGCCGTAGCAGCACAGAAGACCATGCATAGCAAGCGGGAGGGTTAGTGGCAGCACAATGGTTATGACGGGCAAGAAGGAGGGTGCAGGGGCATGCACAAAGGACCATGGAGGATAGAAGGGAGGGTCAGGACCTGGGCACAGACAAGAGAGTTCAGGGGAAGGGGCCTCACAACAGACCATGCGGGGCAGGCAGGAGGAGCAGTTGCAGCACAACAGACCGGAGAGGGCAGAAGGGTGTGGCAGTAAAATAGACCATGGAGGACAGAAGGAATGGGATAGGGGCATGGAATATTGACAGGCAGGGTGGAGGTGGCAGGGACAGGTTACAGTCATCTGACAATGCTAGGCAGGTGGGAGGGAAGTGGCAGCTCAACAGAACACTCAGAGTAGATAGGAGTGGCAGGTCCATGGAACATGGTGGGCAAAAAGGATGGAGCAGGGGCATGCACAAAGACATCGGAGGGTAGGGGGAAGGAGAATAAGGGCAGCAAACTAAGCACAGAGGCTAAGCAGGAGCTCCATGATGGGGCATAGAATTGGGCAATGGAGGGCAGGAGGAATGGACTGGTACATCATGCTAAATGGAGGACAGTGGCAGCACATCAGACCATGCATGGCAGGAAGGAGGAGGCTAGCCCATGGATTCAGACAGAGGATAGGGAGGAGGTGGATGGGGCAGCAAGCTAACTGTTCAGAGAAGGCGGGAAGGCCAGTGGCAGAACAACAGCCGCACAGTGCTGTAATAAGGGAACAGGGACATGGACTTGGACAATGGATGGCTAGGAGGAGGGAAGGCAGGAGCAGCAAGCTTGGGTGGGGGCAGCACAATGTCAGGCCCTGCTTTCAACCCCCCACCATCCATTGTGATATGCGTCTTACTTAACGTTAAAAAAAACTAGAAATTTGCTGAAGAAAAACAAAGATTACAGGGACGGTATAGTTAGACTCAGATTTCACTCATTCACAACCAGTGAAATTCAGCAGTTATAGTTACCTGAGCTACCTATAAGTACGCCCCCGCAATGTAATGCTAATGACCTCAGACATTACATGGTCAGTTACATCACTCATGTCATCACTCATGACATCTCTAATGAGCTGTGAATGGAATGGAACTATAATCGCTAGAACTTTATTTAGGGATAGTGTGTGTATATTAACACCCCTTTTTTTCCTTTTCTTTCGTGTAAGAACCATTATAATACGCAACGTGCCCAGATTAATATGGCCGATAGCTTTTCACTTGAAAGTAATGTGTAGTCCATTGTATATGTTGATGTTTGCAATTCTAAGTATGTTTATTATGAATAAGTCACATTGACGAACATACAGGTATGGCGGTCACGGGGCAAGATATGCTGAAATGACATTGTGTGCATATTAACACTTGTTTTCCTTTCTTCATTGTATCAATTTCTGAATTTTCACATTGTGACCGGGCCAATATGGCCGCCAGCTTTTTGGATTAAAGTAATGCACTGCTGATGATGTCACATGTTACATCACTCATGACATGGTCAGTGACATCACTGATGACATCACTGATGACATCTCAAGTGACATCACTGATGACATCATCTACGTGATCATCTGATGCACCTCCTCACACCCTAAAATACAGACTACCATTCTCGAAACCATAGACACACCAATACTAGTACAGCTACAATATTCTGTGCACTATGCATGCAGACCTCTAATCAGCTACATAGCTTTGATACAGTCTTTTAAATACTCAGTGAGTACCTATGCAGTCTAGGAATCCTTCTGTCTGTCCCATGCACTTCTCCATTCAACCATCCAGCACTATCTACGTATCCTATCACTCTGCCAATACCTAAGCACTAATAAATATTGCATGCACTCTCTTTGCAGCACTGAAATTACTCCAGTTATTAGTCATATACTTAAGGAATGGCCTAGCCACTAACACAAGTGCAGGTACAATATTTTGTACACTATGCATGCAGACCTCTAACCAGCTACATACTATTGATACGCTCTTCTAAATACCCAGTTAGTACCTATGCAGTCTAGGAATCCATCTGTCTGTCCTATGCACTTCTCCATTCACCCATCCAGCACTATCTACGTGTCCTATCACTTCACCAATACCTAAGCACTTATAAATTCAGCACGCACTTTCTTTTCAAAACTGAAATTACTCCAGTTATTAGTCGTATACTTAAGGAATGGCGTAGTCAAAATCACAAGTGCAGGTACAATATTTTGTACACTATGCATGCACACCTCTAACCAGCTACAAACTATTGATACGCTCTTCTAAATACCCAGTTAGTACCTATGCAGTGTAGGAATCCTCCTGTCTGTCCCATGCATTTCTCCAATCACCCATCCAGCACTATCTACTTATCCTATTACTCCACCAATACCTAAGCACTTATAAATTCACTATACACTCTGTTTGTAATACTGTAATTATTCTAGTTACTAGTCATGAACTTATGGAATGGCCTAGCTACTAACACAAGTACATCTATAATATTTTGTGCACTATCCAAGCAGACCTCTATCTAGCTACATACGATTGATACACTCTTCTAAATACCCAGTTAGTACTCATGCAGTGTAGGAATCGTCTAGTCTGTCCCATGCACTTCTTTAATCACTTATCTACCACTATCTATTTATTCTATCACTCCACCAATACGTAAGCACTTATAAATTAAGTGTTCACTCTGTTTGCAGCACTGTCATCATTCCATTTACTAGTGGTATTCTTATAAAATGACCTAGGCACCAACACAAGTACACATAAAATATTCTGTGCATAATCCCTACAAATCTCTAAGCAGATACATACTATTGGTCCACTCCATTAAATACTGAAGTAGTACCCATGCAGCGTAGGATACCTCCTGTCAGTATCATGCAATTCATCAATCACCCATCCAGCACTATGTTCTTATTGTATCAGTCTGCCAGTACCTAAGCACTTATGGGGCAGATTTAAAAGCACCCTGCGCCACCAGTACGTCACTTTTTGTAACGTAGTGATGGTGCCAGGCACTCCTTCATATTTACAAGGAGAGGAAAAGCCACCTTGCGTGGTTTTTCCTTTCCTTGTAAATACGACCCCTTCATACACAGAACTTTGCGTTGAAGGGGCGTCCCATTGGTGTTTCTGTGGGTGTTCCCACGCAACACCCATAGAACAAGACACATCTCCAGATTTATGAGAAATCGTAGATCTGGAGATGTGTGTGAATGCTGCACCATCCTAGAGTTGGTGTAGCAAGGCGCAACGAGGAGAATTGTTTTCAATTCTCCTCATTTTTTCCTCTTTCAATGCATGCTTCATTCCACAGCATACATTGAAAGAGGAAAATGCCTTTACTGATTGTTTTTGTGCAGGAAGGTGTCCCTTCCTTCACAAAAAGAATCTCCACACAATACAAACATCCTTGCACCATGGTGCAATGGTGCCTGTGTCACCGCATGGCTGCAGTTTGTGCAGCAGTGCAGAGGGAAGCACAGAGTTGCAACATATTCATGTACATATGTCACATCCCTGTGCTTCGGAAGTGCCACAGTGCAGTGCAGCTAAAGAGCTTGCAGTGTCACGCTGCAGTACTTCCTCATAAATCTTCACCTATAAATTCACCCTACACTACTAATTCATTCTTTCAGTCAATCATGCTGTATACATATATTCAACCAAACTTTCACACATTACCTTGCAATTATAGTGCTTTCTTTAACCAGATAGGTAGTTCTGCGAATAACTTTTTTTTTTTCTTTTTTCTGTTGTATTTTTTTTTTTACAATTTTGTATTTTGGTTTTTTTTTTCAAAAAATGAACAAAAAAAAGAACGAATAAAACAGGAAACATTTGGAATTACTTATCATTCCAAAAAACAAAAAAATTAACAACGATGGTTGCGTTGCCAGCACAAACTGCATCCACCGACTGCTCACCGAAGCATATAAGTTTCTTACACTTCACGCAGTGTTGCTCGAGAAAGGTGAATTCTGGCCTAATGTCCATTGCAGGTGTTCCTGAGGACTCTCCAGATGTACTTGCCACAGCAGGTGAGGGGTTCAAAGTAGCTCGCCTCATTTCCTCCCGAGCAAGATTGAGAGGATGTGTGGTCCGGAGATGCTTGTACATAGAAGCAGTGCCACAAGAGTATTTTTTTCCACTGTCTCTTGACAGGACTCTGTCACAAATTTTGCACGTCACCTTTCTTCTCTCCAGGTGAAAAAGTGAAGAATTTCCACACAACAGATTCCGGCCTCAGTGGACGTGGTGCCTCCTACAAGAATTCTTCTTCAGAAGATACTTCCTCCTTAGCAGAACTAACTATAACGGAGGAATTTCTATGGTTTTGTACGAGTGAAATGTCCAGCTAACTATAACACCCCTGAAACCTATGTTTTTTTCTGTGAATTTCGAAGGTTTTTTAAATGCTAATTTCTAACTATAACGTCTCTGAAACCTATGGTTTTTTCAGTGAATTCAAAGCTTTTTGAAATGCTAATTTTTAAGTGTAATAGTAGTTATACCTTTTTTTGTACTGATTTTCTACAGCTTTTTAACTATTTATTTATAAATATTTTATTCATTAAATAACATTATATATTTTTCTGAAAATTGCAAAAAAAATTAAACTGAAATATTGTTTAATTTTTTTCTTTTAATATATTTATATTATTTTCTTTTGTAATTTTTTTTTTTCCAAGCATGTTAGCTGCTCCCCATGTGGAAAAGCAATGCCTGCTCACGCAGGACGCGGGGAGCCGGCTGGGACCATGGGGTGATTGGGGACCCCCCCACGGCCCCCAATGAAGAGGGCCAGCCCCGGGGATGGGGTCCCGGGGGGGGCCATGCGGCACCCCCCTCCTCAAAAAAAAGAAAAACAAACAAAAAAAAGAAACGGCCCGGGGGATGGGGTCCCTGGGGCCATAAGTGGCCACAGGAGGGGGGCAAGGCAGCACCCCTCCCCAAAACATTTTTAAAAAAGGGCCATGCCCCGGGGGATGGGGTTCCCGGGGCAAATTATGGCCTTGGGAGGGAGGCCACGCGGCCCCTTCCCGATTTTTAGATTTTTAAAAAAGAAATTGGGGGCAGGCCCTGGGGGATGGGGTCCCCAGGGCCAATAAATTAGAAAAAGAAGGCCCCTTCTTAAAAAATAAAAAAATAAAAAAACGAGATCGGGCCGGAGGCCACGCCCCCTCCTTGCACCACTCTGCAAACGTGCCCCCTGGCGCGTTTGCAGAGGGGGAACTATTTCCCCTTGAATACTGGGGTTCCTGGTGGCCAACTAGCCCACCAGGAACCTTCAGTATGCGCCAGGGGGCTGTGTTGCAGAGAGGTGTAATGAGGCCACGCCCCTTTTTACACCTCTCTGCAACGCAGCTCCGTGGTGCTTACTGGAGGTACCAGCTAGTTGACCCCAGGTGACCGCAGGATTGAAGAGGAATTAATTCCCCAACTTAAAACACGCCACAGTGCGTGTTTGCACACGTCACCTCAGGCCCCACCCCCTTCCTTCACCATTGTACAAATATTCCTCTAAAATCAGCCGGACTACGAATTCCGATTTACTCACCTGTTATCAGGAGAGAACCCAGTGCTGCATCTTTTAGCCCAGCACTGACCCTGAAAAGTAATTCTAAGCGTACTTACCAGTAACTTGTATTTCCTTCCATAGGAATCCATTGTGTGGTTTTCAGCAGAAAAGTTTCTAAGTGTCTATTTTCACTAACGAAAAATATTCCTAAAAAATCGTCTGTATGACTTAAACACATTCTTTCAACTGTTTACAGGAGATGCACCAGTGCTGGATCCAGGATCCATCACTGAGTAAGAAAAACTAATGATAACACCACTTCTAAGTGAATTTTCTGCCATAGGATAACATTGGAGATTCTATGTGAAAACATTTCTGTGTGTCAACTTTTAAAATACAATAATATTCCTTAAAATCACTACTGTAAACAAAACGCTTTTACTCATCTGTTTACAGGAGATGTCCAAGGACTGAATCTAGGATCCAGTCCTGTGGTTAGAAAAGTAATCCATAAAGTAACTAATTGCATTTGACTAGAAATTCACATTGAGCTCAATGTTGCATTGTGTTTAAAATTGTGTTGCCCATTGCAACAACTGTAACTACTGTACTTAAAATTCTATTGCCTATTTGCAAAGTATTTAAACTAAAGTAATTCATTCTGAGAAAGTATATTTTGTATTGTAATGTATAATGTAATTATAATGTAATTAAAAAAATAAAATATCTAAAAATAAATAGTTTAAAAAATGTAGTAAATCAGCATCAAAAAAATCAGTATAACAATTAATACGTTAAAAATTGTCATTTACAAAACCTTTGAAATTCACTGAAAAAACCATAGGTTTCGAGCCTGATATAGTTAGGAATTAGCATTTAAAAAACGTTTGAAATCACTGAAAAAACCATAGGTTTCAGGCTTGATATAGTTAGGAATTCGCATTTTAAAAACCTTTTTAATTCACTGAAAAAACCATAGATTTCAGGCCTGATATAGTTAGGAATTAGCATTTAAAAAACCTTAGAAATTCACTGAAAAAACCATAGGTTTTAGGGGTGTTATAGTTAGCTGGACATTTCACTCGTACAAAACCAATGAAATTCCTCCGATATAGTTAGTTCAGCTAACTTCATCTCGCGCGCCCGCAATCCACTGCTGATGATGTCACATATTACATCATTAAGGACATGGTCAGCGACATCACTGATGACATCTCAAATGACATCACTGATGACATCATCCACGTGACAATCAGATACACCTCATCATACACTAGTATAACCTTTCATCACTCACTGTAAAATACAGAGTGCCATATTTGAAACCATTGACACACCAATAAAAGTTTCTAAACACCCACTCAGTGATTCCTAGATCTATATACACATCTAATCACTTACCTATAGATTCACTCATACATGCTGTCAATGATCAATAGAACACTATCAAATATACTTATACACCTATATCGACATTACACACCAGCACACATCCTAATCACTTATGAAGTCATCCTACTCACTTATGCAAACAATGTAACATACTTACTTTTACTTAGCTACGCACTTATACAAACACCACTTCATCTATTCATATAGATAGTAACTCATACTTAGTGTGTTATAAAATCACTATTACAAGTATACAGTTATCCATTCAGTCACTCATACAATCGCTGAGTCTTATGTATACTTATTTAAATACAACAACTGACACATACACTGGCTTTTATTTTTCTAGTTTGTTGGATATGTACCATTGAGACATATATTTGCTCATCACCACACCCATAAAGATATTCACTCACCCAAACAACTGTTATAACATGTAGTTTTAACTTCATATATCTACTGAATCAACTATTCACACATCTTTGGGCTGTCACACACCCCCACCGAACCACACACACATTCACTCTCCCATACAAATACTCAGTTAACTAATCAATAACTAATATAGACTTTCACGTGGCTAGTAACCAACTGGTGCAGCAGTTTACGCAACAACTGACAAAGTGATACAGATATTCACACAGTTTAGTCACTATCCAATATATTTAGTGAGACACTATAAATTAGTCAAGTAAACAGTCAATCACACTGCTACTAAATCCTCCATCCAGATATTTATATTTATATATCCACTCATTAATCAATGCAAATTGCTATATATATATAATACATACTTAAATAACAAACCAAACCACATTCACTGGATGATGTCATCAGAGATGTCATTTGAGATGTCATCAGTGATGTCACTGACCATGTCATGAATGATGTAATATGTGACATCATCAGCAGTGGATTGCGGGCGTGGGAGATGTAGTTAGTACAACTAACTATATCGGAGGAATTTCATTGGTTTTGTATGAGTGAAATGTCCAGCTAACTATAACACCCCTAAAACCTATGGTTTATTCAGTGAATTTCTAAGGTTTTTTAAATGCTAATTCCTAACTATATCAGGCCTGAAACCTATGTTTTTTTCAGTGAATATACATATATATATATATATATTACCTACTGGCGGTCGCCAATAGGTAGTTATAGTTAGGACCCTGTTTCCATAGGAAAACCGCAACATTCTATTTTGAATAACTTTGGCGCCGGTCGACGAATCCTCACGAAATCAAAATAGGTGGGGCGCTGCGCTCTGCTCCTACCCTGAAAGTCTCGGGGGGATTCGTCAAGCGGGGGCTGAGATAAAAGGGGGGTCCCAAAACGCGTTTTTCCCATGCATTTTTCCATAGGACCTTTAGACACAGCTACAGCCCGAACGGCTGAACAGAGTTCCTTGGAATTTGGCAGAGAGGTAGTCTACAGGTCAAGGAAGTGCCTTTTGTAGGTTTGGTGTAAATCTGTTCAGTAGATTCTGAGAAAATAGCCTTTAAATCAATATATATATCTGAGCCAGCTTACGGTGCGCTTACGGTGCGCTTACCGTACGCGTACGGTGACGTGCGCGAGCGCGATTCTGATTGGCTGTTCGATCTAAGTAAACATTCGAATCGGTCGAAACCAGGAAGCGGCGGCCGCCATTTTCTCTCTCGCACTCTGAGGGGGGTAGCATAAACAAAGTCAAAAAACATCTAAAGGGGTAGTATATTTAGTTCTTAACCACCCAGCATCGATATAGGTGTCCCCCACAAACCCCCAAGGCCAAAAAAACAATTTTAATTTTTTTCAAAAAATCGCCGATTACGCTTACCGTACGCGTACGGTTAAAATTATTAAAAAAAAAAAATATCCACACTTTTCCCACCCCGTGTGCAAATGGTGCCCGAAAGCCACCATTTGTGCATGGCATATTTTTCATCAAGGAAACTAAAAATGAATACCTTTCACAACGAAGCACATAATATGTCCCCCATGTGCGCACGGTGCGCGAAGCGCATCGTGCGTACATGGCCCATCCCGCGTAACATGGGCACGCGGTGCGCGCAGCGCACCGCGTGACCACCGTGCGTGCACGGCACTAACTGCGTAAAGTGGGCGCGCGGTGCGCGAAGCGCACCGTGCGCGCACGGAACGAACTGCGTTAACTGGGCGCGCACGCCACGAATGGCGTAAAGTAACTTAGCATTTAAAAAAACGTACAAATTCACTGAAAAAACCATAGGTTTCACACACGTTATAGTTAGGAATTAGCATTTAAAAAACCTTGCAAATTCACTGAAAAAACCATAGGTTTCACACAAGTTATAGTTAGCTGTACATTTCACTCGTAAAAAAACAATGAAATTCCCCCGTTATAGTTAGTGCAGGCAACTATAACTCACGCGACCGCAATCCTCTGCTGATGACATATGTGTCTTTATGAAAAAAAAATATTTGTAATATATGTATAGCTAAAATTTAATGGAAGAAGACATGGGCAAATAAGTGTCTAAATACAGTATTAGCATCAGCAGAGGATTGCGGCTAACTATAACTTGTGTGAAACCTATGGTTTTTTCAGTGAATTTGCAAGGTTTTTTAAATGCTAATTCCTAACTATAACGTGTGTGAAACCTATGGTTTTTTCAGTGAATATATATATATATATATATATATATATATATATATATATATATATATATATATTCCAAACACGAAAAGGTTGCCCTTGTAGAGACGACAACACTGACGGTAAGTAATTCCATTGCTTTATTCATGGTTGCAGGCACATCGTACTCTCCCCCAAGAACTGCCATATGCATTTCGGGCTCCATGCCCTTGTTCACTGGCGTTTTCCACAACATTCACGGCAGCCATGTGGACTATAAGCCATACGCCCCGCCCACTTGGGGAGTACAGACTTTAATTTTTCAGGCACACTAGCAGCAATCACTGTGAAGTATGAACGGACTTCCATACCCAGAAATCAATGTTAAATACGAAGTCCTAAATGGGCGGGGCGTATGGTTTATAGTCCACATGGCTGCCGTGAATGTTGTGGAAAACGCCAGTGTTTGGAATCTTAATAGCGGCGCGCCTCGTCGCGGAGAGTAGACGCCCCGCTGCTTTAACAAAGCGGACCTCGGCACTCGGACTCTTGGGTGCCTGCAAGGTAATGGTAAATCCGGCATTTCTGGTGTGAAAGCAGCAGGTACTTTGGACAATTCTCCTCGTAACCCACTTGGGGAGTACAGACATTAATTTTTCAGGCACACTAGCAGCAATCACTGTAAAGTATGAACGGACTTCCATACCCAGAAATCAATGTTAAATACGAAGTCCTAAATGGGCGGGCGTATGGTTTATAGTCCACATGGCTGCCGTGAATGTTGTGGAAAATGCCAGTGAACAAGGGCATGGAGCCCGAAATGCATATGGCAGTTCTTGAGGGAGAGTACGATGTGCCTGCACCCATGAATAAAGCAATGGAGTTACTTACCATCAGTGTTCGCGTCTCTACAAGGGCAACCTTTTCGTGTTTGGAATATATATATATATATATATATATATATATATATATATATATATATATATATATATATATATATATATATATATATATATATATGTATTCACAGAAAAAAACATAGGTTTCAGGGGCGTTATAGTTAGCTGGACTTTTCACTCGTACAAAACCATTGAAATTCCCCCGTTATAGTTAGTTCAGCTAACTATAACTTGCGCGCCCGCAATGCACTGCTGATGACGTCACATATTACATCACTCATGGCATGGTCAGTGACATCACTCATGACGTCACTGATGACATCTCAAATGATATCACTGATGACATCACTGATGACATCATCCTTGTGATAGAGTGGCAGACCTCCTCTCCTGCATTGCCCCTCTCCTCAGGCCACTTATGGGCCCAGGGACCCCATCCCCCGGGGCCGGCCTTTGTTTTTTATTATTTTGAAAAAATATATATTTATAGAAACACCTAGGACATGCTGGACAAACCGTATGTATCTATCACCATGACGATTTGCGTGATATTCATTAAAAGCCGACTATACATACAATGAATGCACTTGGAATGTAATTACACCGCTAGTGAAGCTCTGACGTGTCTGACGCCCTACCGTGCCTAATCCCGGCGCCCCTGCCCATGGGTACTCTACAAGTGGACACCCTTGTTGTTTATTTATACAAACATGGGTAGTTATTGACGGGCACATTTAATACATACGCACACCAAGCCATTCAAAGGGGATTCGACAAAAATTCGACCAAACTATGCAAGAAACCCCCCTCACGGTTAATAAAACACACATCCACCACCGGATGTGTAATACTTTTTATTTTACTCTCTGGAAAGGAGATGAACCTCACTTGAGAGTCACAGCGTGCTCCTGGCTGAGCCCAATGCTGTGTTACACCCACCAGTGCCCGCCGAGTGCCACACACCTCTGTGTTGTATTCCACCAGCTAGCGCGTATGCTATGATACTCTCTAGCCCATGTGCACTGCAACACCACCCCTTGAATATGTCATGCCACACTTGCCTTCGCACGGGTTATATTGCCCCATCTAACGTGCCTTCCTCTATGCCTATGTCATAACGCACAGTGCTATGCCATACATATTACAATTTGGGATCCATATCTTTGTCACAGTGCATATGCAACGTTACACTCCCCAGCACAATGTATTGCATATTATATTTCACGCCCAGGTTCATCTTATATCACACTTTTTGGTGCATAGTTTATACCATATACTATATCTAGTTTTCGTTTTCAATCGTGCTCTCAAGACTATGTTCTATATAACACTGCGTCTACCTACCCTTTTCACAGGCATTACATTTTGCGATGGGGGGTGGAGGGTCAGGGGTTATTTCTGCCAAGTGAGCCTGGAGTAACAGTCACGAACGTCCTCTTCTTCCTGAATAAAAGTGAGATTATGCTGCATACTTGTTCATATTTTAAGTAGTTCGCACAGACACACATTTTAAAAACAATAAAGTTCCTAATACCCACCTTCTCTGAACAGTTAGCTTGCTGCCCCATCCACCTCCTCCCTATCCTCTGTTGTCTGAATCCATGAACTAGCCTCCTCCCTCCAGCCATGCATGGTCTGAGGTGCTGCCACTGCCCTCCATTTAGCATGATGTACCAGTCCACTCCTCCTGCCCTCCATTGCCCAATTCTATGTCCCATCATTGACCTCCTGCTTAGCCTCTGTGCTTAGCTTGCTGCACCTATTCTCCTACCCCCTGCTCTCCTATGTCTTTGTGCATGCCCCTGCTCCATCTTTTTTGTCCACCATGTTCCATGGACCTGACACTTCTATCTACTGTTCTGTTGAGCTGCCACTCCCCTCCCACCTGCCTAGCATTGTCAGATGACTGTAACCTGTCCCTGCCACCTCCACCCTGCCTGTCCACATGCCATGCCCCTATCCCCTTCCTCCTGTCCTCCATGGTCCATTTTACTGCCACACCCTTCTGACCTCCCTGGTCTGTTATGCTGCAACTGCTCCTCCTGCCTGCCCCGCGCGGTCTGTTGTGAGGCCCCTTCCCCTGAACTCTCTTGTCTGTGACCAGGTCCTGACCCTCCCTTCTATCCTCCATGGTCCTTTGTGCATGCCCCTGCACCCTCCTTCTTGCCCATCATAGCCATTGTGCCACTAACCCTCCCGCTTGCCATGCATGGTCTTCTGTACTGCCATGGCCCCTCCCACCTTCCCTGTGTGGTCAGCTAGCTGCCCCTGACCCACTCCCACCTTCCCTCCATGGTCTGTGTGTATGCCATCATAGTCTCACTGTTGCTCTCCATGGTGTGTCTTGTTTCTAGTGCCCATCCTGCCTGACCTCCATGGTCATCTTGCTGCTCCTGCCCTGCCCCCTTGCCCCCAGCCCTCTGTTTCCATGTGCAGACCCCTATTCTCTCCCTCCTGGCTTGTCTGTTCCATTGTAATGCCCCTGATCCGTCCCTCCTGCCCTGTATGGTCTGTCATGCTGCAGCTTTCTCTCCTGTCTGTCCATTATGGACAGCTAGCTACCATTGCCTCTTTCCCCTCTGTTCTCTATTGTCCATGTGCATGGTCCTGTCCCCTTCCTATTGCTTTCTATGGATTGTTGTGCTGCACTCCCGTCCCGCATTTCCTGTGTGGTGTATTGTGCTGCTGCAAACCCTGATGCCTGCCCTGTAGGGTCAGTTTGGTGCACCTCTCCATGTCCCTCCTGTCCTCTGTTATCCGAGTCCATGTCCCTACCCCAATTCCTCCTGCCTACCATGATTCAATGTACCATACTTGCGAACATTTTGAACTTGGTAAGAGGGAAATTCAGAAAAAACACTGGGGTATTGATTTTCCCACTTTGAGTTACATTGAAAAAGAGGAGATTGTAGACAGGAGACAGATCAAATAAAGCCCATTTGATCTTAAAAACATTGGACGTTTCCTGGCTGAAACGGGTCTGTTGGCATGTATGGTTGGGTTCAGGGACTTAATATCGAGAGACAAAATATCGACTACACAAAATATCGACGCCACAATATAGAAAGACAGAACATCGACTCCCTATCTACAAACAGGTAAGTACTAAAATATCGATTCCAAAATACAGAATGTTAAAATATAGTTAGCTAAAATATCGAATTTTTTAAATGTATTAAAAATAATATAAAAGTAATTAAATATTAAAAACAATTAAATAAAACATACATAATATAATATAAAAAAGCTTAAAATGTAAACATAATAAAAGTCATGTAAAAAAAGTAGAGATTTTGTTGGATAGTGAGAGCGTAAAAATTACTATTCCCACTCCAGTGAGTGCAAAAGTAGGGAAAGTGTTGGATAGCGTAGGGGTAAAAATTACTATTCCCACTCCAGTGAGTGCAACAGTAGGGAAAACTGAGGATAGTGTAGGGGTAAAAATTACTATTCCCACTCCAAAGAGTGCAACAGTAGGGAAAGCGTTGGATAGCGGGAGGATAAAATTTACTATTCCCACTCCAGAGAGTGCAACAGTAGGGAAAGCGTTGGATAGCGTAGGGGTACGAATTACTATTCCCACTCAATTGAGTGCCACAGTAGGGAAAGCGTTGAATAGCGTAGGGGTACAAATTACTATTCCCACTCCAGTGAATGCAACAGTAGGAAAAACGCTGGATAGTGTAGGGGTAAAAATTACTATTCCCACTCCAAAGAGTGTAACAGTAAGGAAAGCGTTGGATAGCAGGAGGGTAAAAATTACTATTCCCACTCCAGTGAGTGCAACAGTAGGGAAAGTGTTGGATAGTGTAGGGGTAAAAATTACTATTCCCACTCCAGTGAGTGCAACAGTAAGGAAAACGTTGGATAGCATAGGGGTAAAAATTACTATTCCCACTCCAAAGAGTGCAACAGTAGGGAAAGCGTTGGATAGCGGGAGGAAAAAAATTACTATTCCCACTCCAGAGAGTGCAACAGTAGGGAAAGCGTTGGATAGCAAGAAGGGAAAATTTACTATTCCCACTCCAGTGAGTGCAACAGTAGGGAAAGCGTTGGATAGCGTAGGGGTACAAATTACTATTCCCATTCCAGCGAATGCAACAGTAGGGAAAACGCTGGATAGTGTAGGGGTAAAAATTACTATTCCCACTCCAAAGAGTGTAACAGTAGGGAAAGCGTTGGATAGCAGGAGGGTAAAATGTACTATTCCCACTCCAGTGAGTGCAACAGTAGAGAAAGCGTTGGATAGCGTAGGGGTAAAAATTACTATTCCCACTCCAGTGAGTGCAACAGTAGGGAAAGTAAAGATTTATTTTTAAAATAAGATTACATTAATTATCAATACCAATCAAAAGTTAATTAAAAATAATTACCAATTTATAATAATTAATTACCATGGAAAAAAATAAATTAGCAATTAATAAAAATTAATTACCAATTAATACAAATTAATTACCAATTACTAATTAATCATCAATTATCAATACACACAGATAAAAAAAATATTATTTACTTTATTACAATTAATTTACTTCCCACCCAATTCCCCTATAAACCCACAACCCACTCCCAATAATAAAAAATACAATTAACATTATTATCAATTAATCAATTAATAAAAATAATTTTGCAATTAATAAAAATTAATTAGCAATTCATACAAATTATTTACCCATTATTACAAATTAATTACCAGTTAATAATTAATTATCAATTATCAATACACATAAATAAAAAAATAATTATTTACTTTATTACTATTAAATTACTTCCCACCCAATTCCCCTAGAAACCCACAACCCGCTCCTAATAATAAAAAATACAATTAACATAATTATCAATTAATCAATTAATATTAATTAATTACCAATTAATAAAAATTAATTACCAATTAATAATTAATTATCAATCAATTAATTATCAAAACATATAAATATAATTAATATTTAATTAAGCATAATTAAATTACTTCCCACCCTATTCCCCTATGAACCCACAACCCGCTACGGAATTAAATTACGCAAAAATTAAATTACATAACATTCATTAGTTTAAATAATGTAAACATACATTACAAAAATAATACATAATTTTAACACATATACTACCATACATAACACTAAAAAAAAATCGATATTATGGTAATCTATATTTTAAAATTCGATATTATGGAATTCTATATGTTTAAATTCTATATTATGGAAATCGATATTTTGTACCCCAATTTCGATATTCTGACCTATCTATATTTTGATAATTCGATAGTCTGTCCACTCTATATTTAAACTTCGATATTCTGGGCAGTCGATATTTTGGAATCGATATTTCGGGTGTTCACCGTATGGTTGTACTACCACTGCCTCTTCCTTCTGCCCACAATGGTCTATTATATTGCCACAGCCTCTCGTGCCAGTCTTGTATTTTTGGTTTGTTGCCCCTGCCCCCCTTTCCACTGCCCTCCATAGTCTGTTGTGCTGCCACTGCCCTTCCTGCCTGCCCAGTGTGGTCAAATTGTTGCCTCTGCACTGTCCTACCTGCCTTCAATTTTCAGCGTCCGTAAATGTTGCACTTAGGGGAGAGGATGTGGTGTTACTTCCATAGCTGAAGACTTTGCAACTGGGGAACCAGGTTGGAGTTTCTGCTTCAGCTCAACATTCTGTGATTCTGGTCAAATCACTTAGTCTCCCCATGTCTACAACCAAAATGAATTTGATCTTGTGTGACGTAACCAATGCTCATGTAAAGCACTCCAATACCTGACAAGTCTGCACTATATAAAACTGCAAATACACAAACAATAAGTGTTTTGCACACTTCTGTCATTGGGCTACATGTGGGCTACATCTGGGTGATATTTGTGCTGCATTTGGGCTCTTTTGTCTCTGGTGGTCATCTTGGGAGATTTATTTGTTTTGAAGTTTCCTAATTTCCTCATTTACTGCAGTCTCCTCAGTAGGAAATGCTTTCAGTTTTTTACTTTGATTCCATCAAGAAGGTATTCAGATATGTCACACATTTGCCATAAATTCTGAATGTTAGCACCCTAGTTGCTCATTAGATCACTGTAGTAAAGCTACTGCTCACCACGGAAGTCTGCAGCTGGTATTAAAAGTTCATGTTTCAGTCTGCATATCAGAATTTTTTCATGAAATAGAAGAGGATTTGAGAAGTCACTCAAAATGTGCCCTAATTTTTCTTTTTTCAGCACTAATCATAATTTCTATGGCAAAACGTACCCCCTCATTGTGTTCCTTTTTAAATTAAATGTTTTAAGTGTTACCAGTTTATTCCAATCAAGATGGCTTCAGGTGTGCCATACTTTTGTCATAAGTAAGACAGTAAGCGATCTAGTTGTTCTTAAGAACACTCTGGGACATTCTGTCATTGGGCTATACTTGGGCTACATCTCTGTGATATTTGGGCTACATTTGGGCTCTTTTGTCTCTGGTGGCCATATTGGGAGATTTATATGTTATGAAGTTTCCTAATTTCCTCATTTACTGCAGTCTCCTCAGTAGGAAATACTTTAGTTTTTTACTTTGGTTCCATCAAGAAGGCCTTCAGATGTGTCACACATTTGCCATAAATTCTGAATGTTAGCACTCTTGTTGCTCATTAGGGGCCTCATGTAGGTAGCGAAATACCGGTCGGTAACGGCCGATTTTCGGTAAATATGCCGTTACCGACCGGTATTCAGACAAGTGAGATGTAGGAGTCCAAAAACCACTTTTCGGTAAATATGAGGCGGTAAATACCGATTCATAGTTACCGAATTCTAAAATACCGATTCATATTTACCGAATACATTATTAACGAATCGGTAAATATGAAGTGGTAAATATGAAGTGGTAAAAATTTAAAATGACATGTAGGAGCAGTCGGTAATTAAGAAATCCAGGAAAATCGGTAAATAAGAGTCGGTAATTAACACGGATGGAAAGCAGGTGGTAACCATCAACAATGCACATAAGCAATCCCAAAATGCAACAGCGTGGACAACATGGCCGCCATGTACGTCATTGCAAGGCGCCTACGTCTACAGGCAGCAGGACTGAGGGTGTGGCGACGGGAGGAACAAATCTACAGACAGCGCATCACACTATTCCAGCTGACTGATGCAGAGATACATGAGAGGTACAGGCTACACCCCGAAACCATCATGGACCTGATAAGGGACCTGCACCCACTCCTGGACCAGCCAACAAGAAGGGCGCACGCCATACCACCACATGTGCAGGTGCTCTGCAGCCTACATCTACTGGCATCCGGCAGTTATCAGGTGGTGACAGCTGCGGTGGGTGGTGTATCCCAGAGTTGCCTGTCCCGTTTCTTCAGGAAGTTCCTGGATGCCATGATGCAGAGAATGCACCACTACATAAGCTTCCCAAACACACAGGCTGCACTGCAGAAAACAAAAACAGACTTTTATCACATGGCACAGTTCCCCCATGTCATCGGCTGTATTGATGGTACACACATCCCAATCTGTCCACCAGCTGATACAGAGCACATCTACAGGAACAGGAAGTCCACCCACTCCATCAATGTGCAGGTGATCTGTGATGCAGGGAACATCATCACAGATATTGTTGCAAAGTTTCCTGGGAGCACCCACGACTCTTACATCTTCCAGAATAGTGGGATCTACACACGACTGAGAGCCGGAGAATTCGGAGAGGGATACCTGCTGGGTAAGTAACAGTGACGCCCCTTGAAACCTGCAAATCAGAGTGTATAGAGGCATGTAACTGATGGTTCCCTTTTACTCATCCAGGCGACAGTGCATATGCATGCCGTTCATTCATCCTCACTCCCTACCTACACCCAGCAACCCAGAGTGAGAGACGATACAACGTGGCCCACAAATCTACACGCAATGTGGTGGAGCGCACGTTTGGACTACTGAAGAGCAGGTTCCGCTGCCTCCACAAGAGCGGAGGCGCACGCCAGTACAAACCCATCACCTGCTGCAAAATAATTGCCACTTGTGCAATGCTGCACAACCTTGCCACGAAAAAAGGTACAGATGTGGAACTAACATATTTTGAGGACAACGAGGATGAGTCAGGCCAGCCAGAGGGCAGCGCAGCTAGAGTGCCAACTGCAATCGATGGGAGAGAGAGACGGGCAGAGATCACATGCAACTATTTCTGAGTAAGTGAGGGGACACAGCGAGTTGTGAGAAGTCATGACGTAGTTTAATGTGGCACCACGCCATGAACACATGAACAGGCCAATCTGGCAATATGCCATCTATACAATGAGTATGTCCAGGGTTACGTCACCCAATGGCAAGTGGATAAGCAGGGCCACATCAATGTTTGCGCATACGCGCTGCAGTGGTGGATTGCACGGCCTGTGCATCCTCACTAGAGCCAACCCCAAGCCGCCTGCTGCTCCTGCGTGCTTCGGGGACGGGGGGTGTGATGCTGCTGCTGGTGTCGATGCTCTCCGCAGCATCCCCTGCAGCAGTTGTCGACGCCTGACTAGTCAATAGCACCCCTAGTGCACTTGTCACCTGCACCATCCCCCGAGACAGGTCGCTGCAGCACTGTGTTAGGCCCTCCTGCATCGTCACAGAGCGCCGGCAAAGTAGGGAAGTCGCAGTTGCCAGACGGTTGAGTGCCCTGCTGGTAGTGTCCCTTCTCTGGCGTTCCCGGCGCCGTGCTTCGATGTCAGCATCTAATTTGCTGCACAACTGCTGGATTGACTGGGACATGTCCCGAATGCCCGCAGCCATGCCGCCAATGTTTGTGTCCATGTTGACTAAGCTTGTCCTCATCACCCGCATGTGCCTCTGGACTGACATAACTGCCTTTGATTGCAGGCGCTGTTGCTTCAACATTTGGCCCTCGAGCCCCAAGAAGACACCATGGCCGTCAGTGGGTGCTGGTGGACTCTGGACACGCGACCTGCGGCGCCCTCTTGCTCCCGTCTGTGCTGCCTGTGAGGTGTGGGGCACAGTGGGATGGCTCCCTTCCTGGGGCCCGGTGCGGTCTTCTGGGCCCATGCTGTCGTCTGACGAGGTGTCTAAGGCTCGTAGCCTGGCTGCTGGACGCCTCCTCATTCTCACACCTGCAAGCGGAGATGTGGCCGGTGAATCGAACATGAGTGGCGATGCTGGCTCTGGTGGTGGTGATGCTGGCTCTCGGTGAGGTGATGCTGGCTCTGTGTGCGGCGAGGCTGGCTGCGTAGGTGGTGCGGCTGCAAGTGGGCCTGCTCCCTGGTCTGAACTCGTGCTGGCTAGAGGTGATTTTTGTGGCCGGTGTGCCGTCTCCCCTGCAGCATGCCCTGTACTGCATGATGTCACATCTGTGGACAGAAAAACAACATTGGCTCAGTGTCCCCGAAGGGCTGCATTGCAAGCGTCACAATAAATCATTTCACATTCCAATCTGTCCTCTGTCTCCTTGTGCCTCGAGTGCGTGACATGCCTTGTTGCCCTGTGACATTTACGTCATGGTTAGTGTTGCCCTGACTACATCTCCCGGAATGCATTGCCTGTCTGCACTGACACGTGTGGACTGCAGTGTGATTCTCGTTTCACAATGGGGGATGTGGGATAGGGGTAGGGGCGGCTACATTGCTGTGCTTTCGTCTTACCTTGCTGTGTTGCGGCTCTGGCAGAGCTGTCGGCGTCCCCAAGACCCACGACGCTCTCTTGCTCGAGTGTGGCCGCCACCAGCTCCTCCAGTTCGGTGAGGGCAGGTGCCCTGTTGGTTCCACCTCCGGTCTGGCTGGCCTCCTTCTGGATGTCGCCCATCTTCCTCTTGGTCACAATCCTCAGGTCATACCAGCGCTTTTTGAGGACCTCAATGTCCCTGTGGGTCACTCCCACAGCATTGACCTGCGCCTGGATGGCCAGCCATATGTTGCGCTTTTCGGCCTCAGGCACTTGCAGGGATTGCCTCCCAAACAGCTTCTGGTGCTGCTTCACCACCTCCTCCACCAGCACCTGGAGTTCCTTGGGGCTGAATTTGAGCTTCCTCCTCCTTTCCCCTCCGTCTTTCTGTGTTCTCTGGCTGGACATGCTGTTCGTTTCCCGCTCGCACATGCAACTGCTCCCTGCCTCTCCTCTGCACTCCGAGCCTCTCCAGGGTCGGCTAATTATGTACACCTGCCTGGGTGTGGCCACTTCGGCTAATTGTGTACACCTGCCTGGGTGTGGGCAGTTCCTGGTTGGGTGGGCTGTCGTTGCACAGGATTAGCTGTTTCGTCAAGTCATGTGATGTTATTTACCGAATCCGTACGTACCGATTCGGTATTTTCCGATTCGGTAGATACCACCTCGGTATTTTCCGATTCGGTAGATACCACCTCGGTATTTTCCGATTCGGTAGATACCACCTCGGTATTTTCCGATTCGGTAGATACCACCTCGGTATTTTCCGAATCGGTAATTATCACCTCGGTATTTACCGAATCGGTGAATTCCGATTCGTATTTACCGAATGTTACCGAATCGGTAACTGTTACCGAATTTTTACCTACATATAACTTACCGATTCTAATTTACCGATTCGGTACGGCTCGGTATTTAAGAACCGGTAAAATTTATTTACCTACATGAGGCCCTAGATCACTGTAGTAAAGCTACTGCTCACCAGGGTAGTCTGTTGCTGGTATTCAAAGTGCATGTTTCAGTCTGCATGTCAGAATGTTTTTATGAAATAGAAGAGGATTTGAGAAGTCAAAATGTACCCTCATTTTTCTTTCTGCGGCACTAATCATAATTTCTATGGCTAAATGAACCCCCTCATTTTGTTCCTTTGTAAATTAAATGTTTTAAGTGTTACCACTTTATTCCAATCAAGATGGCTTCAGGTGTCCCATACTTTTGTCATAAGTAAGACTGTTAGCGCTCTAGTTGTTCGTTAGAACACTCTGGGACATTCTGTCATTGGGCTATACTTGGGCTACATCTGGGTGATATTTGGGCTACATTTGGGCTCTTTTGTCTCTGGTGGCCATCTTGGGAGATTTATTTGTTATGAAGTTTCCTAATTTCCTCATTTACTGCAGTCTCCTCAGTAGGAAATACTTTCAGTTTTCTACTTTGGTTCCATCAAGAAGACATTCAGATGTGTCACACATTTGCCATAAATTCTGAATGTTAGCACTCTAGTTGTTCATTAGATCACTGTAGTAAAGCTACTGCTCACCAGGGAAGTCTGCTGCTGGTATTCAAAGTGCATGTTTCAGTCTGCATGTCAGAATATTTTTATGAAATAGAAGAGGATTTGAGAAGTCAAAATGTGCCCTAATTTTTCTTTCTGCAGCACTAATCATAATTTCTATGGCAAAATGAACCCCCTCATTTTGTTCCTTCGTAAATTAAATGTTTTACGCGTTACCACTTTATTCCAATCAAGATGGCTTCAGGTGTGCCATACTTTTGTTATAAGTAAGACTGTTAGCGCTCTAGTTGTTCGTCAGAACACTCTGGGACATTCTGTCATTGGGCTATACTTGGGCTACATCTGGGTGATATTTGTGCTACATGTGGGCTCTCTTGTATCTGGTGGCCATTTTGGGAGACTTAACTGTTATGAAGTTTCCTAATTTCCTCATTTACTACAGTCTCCTCAGTAGGAAATGCTTTCCGTTTTTTACTTTGATTCCATCAAGAAGGTATTTATATATGTCACACATTTGCCATAAATTCTGAATGTTAGCACTCTAGTTGCTCATTAGATCACTGTAGTAAAGCTACTGCTCACCACGGAAGTCTGCTGCTGGTATTAAAAGTGCATGTTTCAGTCTGCATATCAGAATTTTTTAATGAAATAGAAGAGGATTTGAGAAGTCACTCAAAATGTGCCCTAATTTTTCTTTCTGCAGCACTAATCATTCTTTCTATGGCAAAATTAACCCCCTCATTCTGTTCCTTTTTAAATTAAATGTTTTAAGAGTTACCACTTTATTCCAATCAAGATGGGTTCAGGTGTGCAATACGTTTGTCATAAGTAGGACTGTTAGCGCTCTAGTTGTTCTTTAGAACACTCTGGGAAGCTGCAGTAGAACACAAAGGAATCAACTGACAGTCTCTGCCCTTGTTGGATGTACATGTTTTACTGAGAATGTCAGACTGCATTCTCACATGACTGAGAAAGATAATGTGAATTTACAGAAAATATGCTCTCAGTTTAGCTTATAGATCACCTTCCAAACCTCTGTGGGAAAAGCATGAGAAAATAGTTTTCTCTCAAACATGATTCATGCTATCACAGCAGAAGGCTTTTTCAAATGGTAAAATCACCTTAGAACACACCACAATTTCTAAAATGAGTATGGTACCATCAACAAATGATTTATAATGTAACTAAAGTCTTAAAACCTTCTATTAACTGCAATGCTTTTTAATGGGGTGCTATCATGTATATTGGTCCCAAGATGGCTGCCAACACTTCTTGGATGAAGTACTGACAGCCAATCAGATCTCACGATGAGATGTGTGGTTAGGCTCCGCCCAGATATATCTATCTTTTTAACTCTAATTTTCTCAGGAACTACTGAACTGATTTACACCATTGAAGCAAACGGCACGATTCTGAACTGAGGACTACCTCTTTGCCAAATTTGGTGTAATTCCGTTCAGTAGTTCGGGCTAGAGCTGCGTCATTAGGTCCTATGGGAAAATGCATGGGGAAAATGTGTTTTGGTACCCCCCTTTTTTCTCGGCCCCCGCTTGACGAATCACCATGAAATTTTCAGGATAGAAGCGGACCGGAGCTGGCCAAAAGTTTGAAAAAGTTCGCGAAGATTCGTCAATCGGCGCCAACGTTATTCCAAATAGAATGTTGCGGATTTCCTATGGAAAATAGGTCCTAACTACAACTACCTACTGGCGACTGAGAAAATCCAAAAATAGAGGTCAAAAAATCAATTTCCCATAGGAAAGTTTCGACACGGTTATAGCAAAATCTGCTGAACGGAATTACACCAAATTTGGAAAAAAGGTACTGCTTGTCTCAGAAAGCGACCTGTTTAAAAATGATGTAAATCTGTGCAGTAGTTTTTGAGTAATTAAGAAATAAAGATAGTGATATCTATGGCCACGGTGGATCTGCGCACCCTCCCGATCACGATCTTAATGCTAATTGGCTGTCAACACTCCAAACCAGGAAGTGTTGGCAGCCATCTTATGCCTCGGTAGAACAGAGGCACAAGAAAACAGAAAAACAAATGCTCAAAACAGGAAAAGGGGGCATGGTAGAAACACCCTGACCCCCTAGGCCTGCTCAGGGGGTCCCACAATTTTTTTTTTAAATCACGGGATGTGTGGAGGATCTGCGGATCTGGCCAAAAAACATTTCAAACGAGCGCGGGCTCCTGGGCTTCGTTATCAATTAGCCCCCGGGTGGGTCAAGTCCAGGGAGCACTGCAAAAAAAAGAATTGCGGGGGCCCAGGGGGACCCCCGCAGCCCTGGGAACCGCCACCCCCCGGGGCTTTCTATAAATATTTGTGGGGGACACATAGCCCCCCCGCAGCCCCAGGGACCGCCACCCCGGGGCTTCTTTTTTTAATGTATGGAGGCCCCCGCAGCCCCGGGGACTGCCCCCCTCCTGGAGCAAACTGTGATGGCCCTGGGGACCGCCACACCCAGAGCCGGCACTGTGGCGCGTTTTAAGTTGGGGAGTTAATTCCCCTTCAATCCTGAGGGCCCCTGGGGGACAACTAGCCCACCAGGTGCTTTCCAGTAAGCGCCACTGTGCTGCGTTGCAGAGAGGTGGTCCAGGCCATGCCCCTTTTTACACCGCTCTACAACACAGCTCTGTGGCGCTTACTGGAGGTACCTGGTGGGCTAGTTGGACCCCAGAGACCCTCAGGATTCAAGGGGACTCTATCCCCCAACTTAAAACGGCCACAGGGCGTGTTTGCACACATGTCACCTCAGGCCCCCCCTCCCTTCACCAGTGTGCAAATGCACCCTGTGGCGCATTTTAAGAGGTCGTTTTAATCCCCCTGCCCTATTATGTACTAGGGTCTTACAGAGGAGGTCATGCTAATAACAGGGGTACCCCAACGCATAGTGTTCGCCAGTGTATGTAGGTGTTTTCACTGTATTGTAAGTGTCTTTTAGCATAGCACTGGCTCTAGGCCTGGTTAGTCAGAGTCAGTTACCACCAGTACCCGTCTGAAAAAGTCGTCGGCACAGGATGATTTTGCAACAAGGCCTCTTTCTGCTCCTCTGTTGGTTCTTTCTGCATGTCATAAGTAAGACAGTAAGCGATCTAGTTGTTCTTAAGAACACTCTGGGACATTCTGTAATTGGGCTATACTTGGGCTACATCTCTGTGATATTTGGGCTACATTTGGGCTCTTTTGTCTCTGGTGGCCATCTTGGGAGATTTATTTGTTATGAAGTTTCCTAATTTCCTCATTTACTGCAGTCTCCTCAGTAGGAAATACTTTCAGTTTTCTACTTTGGTTCCATCAAGAAGACATTCAGATGTGTCACACATTTGCCATACATTCTGAATGTTAGCACTCTAGTTGTTCATTAGATCACTGTAGTAAAGCTACTGCTCACCAGGGAAGTCTGCTACTGGTATTCAAAGTGCATGTTTCAGTCTGCATGTCAGAATATTTTTATGAAATAGAAGAGGATTTGAGAAGTCAAAATGTGCCCTAATTTTTCTTTCTGCAGCACTAATCATAATTTCTATGGCAAAATGAACCCCCTCATTTTGTTCCTTCGTAAATTAAATGTTTTACGCGTTAACACTTTATTCCAATCAAGATGGCTTCAGGTGTGCCATACTTTTGTTATAAGTAAGACTGTTAGCGCTCTAGTTGTTCGTCAGAACACTCTGGGACATTCTGTCATTGGGCTATACTTGGGCTACATCTGGGTGATATTTGTGCTACATGTGGGCTCTCTTGTCTCTGGTGGCCATTTTGGGAGACTTAACTGTTATGAAGTTTCCTAATTTCCTCATTTACTACAGTCTCCTCAGTAGGAAATGCTTTCCGTTTTTTACTTTGATTCCATCAAGAAGGTATTTATATATGTCACACATTTGCCATAAATTCTGAATGTTAGCACTCTAGTTGCTCATTAGATCACTGTAGTAAAGCTACTGCTCACCACGGAAGTCTGCTGCTGGTATTAAAAGTGCATGTTTCAGTCTGCATATCAGAATTTTTTAATGAAATAGAAGAGGATTTGAGAAGTCACTCAAAATGTGCCCTAATTTTTCTTTCTGCAGCACTAATCATTCTTTCTATGGCAAAATTAACCCCCTCATTTTGCTCCTTTTTAAATTAAATGTTTTAAGAGTTACCACTTTATTCCAATCAAGATGGGTTCAGGTGTGCAATACGTTTGTCATAAGTAGGACTGTTAGCGCTCTAGTTGTTCTTTAGAACACTCTGGGAAGCTGCAGTAGAACACAAATGAATCAACTGACAGTCTCTGCCCTTGTTGGATGTACATGTTTTACTGAGAATGTCAGACTGCATTCTCACATGACTGAGAAAGATAATGTGAATTTACAGAAAATATGCTCTCAGTTTAGCTTATAGATCACCTTCCAAACCTCTGTGGGAAAAGCATGAGAAAATAGTTTTCTCTCAAACATGATTCATGCTATCACAGCAGAAGGCTTTTTCAAATGGTAAAATCACCTTAGAACACACCACAATTTCTAAAATGAGTATGGTACCATCAACAAATGATTTATAATGTAACTAAAGTCTTAAAACCTTCTATTAACTGCAATGCTTTTTAATGGGGTGCTATCATGTATATTGGTCCCAAGATGGCTGCCAACACTTCTTGGATGAAGTACTGACAGCCAATCAGATCTCACGATGAGATGTGTGATTAGGCTCCGCCCAGATATATCTATCTTTTTAACTCTAATTTTCTCAGGAACTACTGAACTGATTTACACCAATGAAGCAAACGGCACGATTCTGAACTGAGGACTACCTCTTTGCCAAATTTGTTGTAATTCCGTTCAGTAGTTCGGGCTAGAGCTGCGTCATTAGGTCCTATGGGAAAATGCATGGGGAAAATGTGTTTTGGTACCCCCCTTTTTTCTCGGCCCCCGCTTGACGAATCACCATGAAATTTTCAGGATAGAAGCGGACCGGAGCTGGCCAAAAGTTTGAAAAAGTTCGCGAAGATTCGTCAATCGGCGCCAACGTTATTCCAAATAGAATGTTGCGGATTTCCTATGGAAAATAGGTCCTAACTACAACTACCTACTGGCGACTGAGAAAATCCAAAAATAGAGGTCAAAAAATCAATTTCCCATAGGAAAGTTTCGACACGGTTATAGCAAAATCTGCTGAACAGAATTACACCAAATTTGGCAAAAAGGTACTGCTTGTCTCAGAAAGCGACCTGTTTAAAAATGATGTAAATCTGTGCAGTAGTTTTTGAGTAATTAAGAAATAAAGATAGTGATATCTATGGCCACGGTGGATCTGCGCACCCTCCCGATCACAAGCTTAATGCTAATTGGCTGTCAACACTCCAAACCAGGAAGTGTTGGCAGCCATCTTATGCCTCGGTAGAACAGAGGCACAAGAAAACAGAAAAACAAATGCTCAAAACAGGAAAAGGGGGCATGGTAGAAACACCCTGACCCCCTAGGCCTGCTCAGGGGGTCCCACAATTTTTTTTTTTAAATCACGGGATGTGTGGAGGATCTGCGGATCTGGCCAAAAAAAATTTAAAACGAGCGCGGGCTCCTGGGCTTCGTTATCAATTAGCCCCCGGGTGGGTCAAGTCCAGGGAGCACTGCAAAAAAAAGAATTGCGGGGGCCCAGGGGGACCCCCGCAGCCCTGGGAACCGCCACCCCCCGGGGCTTTCTATAAATATTTGTGGGGGACACATAGCCCCCCCGCAGCCCCAGGGACCGCCATCCCGGGGCTTCTTTTTTTAATGTATGGAGGCCCCCGCAGCCCCGGGGACTGCCCCCCTCCTGGAGCAAACTGTGATGGCCCTGGGGACCGCCACCCCCAGAGCCGGCACTGTGGCGCGTTTTAAGTTGGGGAGTTAATTCCCCTTGAATCCTGAGGGCCCCTGGGGGACAACTAGCCCACCAGGTGCTTCCAGTAAGCGCCACTGTGCTGCGTTGCAGAGAGGTGGTCCAGGCCATGCCCCTTTTTACACCGCTCTACAACACAGCTCTGTGGCGCTTACTGGAGGTACCTGGTGGGCTAGTTGACCCCAGAGACCCTCAGGATTCAAGGGGACTCTATCCCCCAACTTAAAACGGCCACAGGGCGTGTTTGCACACATGTCACCTCAGCCCCCCCCCCTCCCTTCACCAGTGTGCAAATGCACCCTGTGGCGCATTTTAAGAGGTCGTTTTAATCCCCCTGCCCTATTATGTACTAGGGTCTTACAGAGGAGGTCATGCTAATCACAGGGGTACCCCAACGCATAGTGTTCGCCAGTGTATGTAGGTGTTTTCACTGTATTGTAAGTGTCTTTTAGCATAGCACTGGCTCTAGGCCTGGTTAGTCAGAGTCAGTTACCACCAGTACCCGTCTGAAAAAGTCGTCGGCACAGGATGATTTTGCAACAAGGCCTCTTTCTGCTCCTCTGTTGGTTCTTTCTGCACGTCTTGCTTCTTCCTGCAATTTTCTTCGTCTTTGTGGACTTCTGTTGCTTCTTTCTGCATTTCTTTTTTTCTTTCTGTGGGTTGTTTCTTCTTCCATCACATGTCCTACCTCTGTAGGCATAGTTAGAAACTAGCATTTAAAAAACATTAGAAATTCACTGAAAAAACCATAGGTTTTAGGGAAAGTTATAGTTAGTTGGACATTTCACTCGTACAAAAACATAGAAATTCCCCCGTTATAGTTAGTTCAGCTAACTATAACTCGCGCCCCCGCAATGCACTGCTGATGACGTCACACATTACATCACTCATGACATGGTCAGTGACAGCAGTGATGACATCACTGATGACAGCTCAAATGACAACACTGATGACATCATCCAGTGACTGTGTGTTTCTGTAAAGTTTAAATATGTTTAATATATATAGGGAAAGGCATATTGAAGAATGAGTGGGTTTATAAGTGTCTGAATGGTTGATTTAGTAGGTGCGTGACTGACTCTATAAGTGAGTGATTAAACGTATCCTAAGGTTTTTTAAATGTTAATTTCTAGCTATAACGTGCCTGAAACCTATGTTTTTTCCAGTGAATATATATATATATATGACTTCCTTGCTCTGCCTCCTAGATTACACCTTACATGCTCAATCTTGCTATACGTAGTGCATAAATTCCCAAATACGAGCATTTGGAACTTTTCCGCCATGCATTCTGGCACATCAGTGGTAAACAATTGTTACTCCCTTGAGAACTTTGCATTAACTTCTGACTACTCTGGGAACTGAAGAAAATGTACTGAAAGCACCACTCAGATTCCCTTCCAATCCCTGAGCCTATCACAAACAGAGACTGATTGTCACTGGTATCTCACTCACGTAAGGCCAATCACCCATTACAAGATGAAATTCAACAGAAAACTACACACAGCCCTCAAATGTTGTGATCATGTGGCTCATTTTTACTTCTGAAAATTGTTCATCTCATGGCTTCATACTCATATTTAATGCGGAACTCTTAGGGTTACCGGGATTTATTGAACTCTTTTCAGCTTCCGCTGTCACTTGAGCTTTTTTGTCACCATTTGCCTGTTACTCTGAGTTTGTGTCCTGTGCAGTAAAAGGCAGAACTGAATGACTAAGCAAAATATAAGCTTGGACACCACATTCAGGTTGATGGTGCTGACTACAAACACTTGGATGATATCCAATCTTCAGAAGTATATCAAATAGAAAATTACGGGAAAAGGTCCTCGGTCTCAGAGTACCTGCTTCCTTCTGCGGTGTGCCAGATCTGTCCCACCACAGCTATGCATGTTGAGACGCGCCAGTAAGCTTTCAATGAGAAATTGGCATTACTTGCACATTCAAAGCACTGGCTGTCAGCCACCTGGATCCAGTTCTTCACAACTAAGGCAGGCATTTCAACCTTTATGCTTGGCTAATAGCAACTGGCAGCAGCCGCAGCCCGTGCAGGTAAGAGCGGTGGGGCTTGCGGATTTCGACGGAGGGCGACAAGGGAATTTTCCCTCGTTGTCGTCTGTTGAAATCCCCCTCACCTGGCCCCTCTGCCCCACCGCTCTTATCTGCACGGGCTGTGGCTGACTGGCAGCAACTTGGTAGATAAATGTACCTTTTTCAGCTATGCTGTGCAGATAAAGCTTGGCAATATTACGTACAAACAAGCTGCTCATGATTGTCTCTGCGGTGAAAGTGTAACCAAAAGTAAATTTCAACTGAATGCTGTTTTTCCACCCTTTATCAATAGTACCACAGTTGTTGTGTATTACTCATATTCCAGAGAACACTTTCTGGTAGCATCTCTGTGCCCGAATCATCATGCTTCCTTTATCTCGAACTGCCCTTCTAGAAGGGACAAGGGGCATCGCGGGTACAATGAATTCCCTTTAGTCATGTAATGCCTGCCACAGAAGCATTGATCTGTTTGTTGTGTGCCCGGCAGGTCCCTGTGCTGCAAGGTATTCTTATATTTCCAATGTGACAGCCTGGCAGACCATGTATAGTCAGTCCATGCTTGACGTGAAATTAGGATTCCATGTTTGAAATTACATGCGTGCTCAGTTGCAGAACCACCTGCAAAAGTTACAAAATGCAGCAAGAAGGCCTGTGGTGAACACAAGCCAGAAGATCCATAGAGGTCTGATCCAGAACAAATCTCCTCTCCATTGCCATGTCGAAAGTCTTGTGTTAGAACTATGTGTGTATTGGAGCTTTTACCCCTGCCCCTACTTAGAACAGAGTTCTGCTTTCCAAACAAATTAATTCCACTACAGTGATGTTGGACCACAATATTGCAGGCAAAATATCGAATTGTAGGTAAATGGTGATCATTTACATCGGCTCTTGAAATGTTGCAATGATAGTAAATTTACACTTATCTTTACAATATTTTGGGAGTTATTATGGTAATAATGTATCTGTGGGTCAATATTTCGGGTTTGTTGATATTGTGACAATCAACCCGGTAAAGTTTGTACCTTGCCTGATTAAGGTTGTTTCCCGAGTTCAGAGATCCATTTCATGTTTGGTCGAAAATTTGCTTGGTCGGACAGTGTGTAACAGGCTGCTGGAAATCAAACAGCAACAGAAGGCTGTAGTGATTGAGTAAGCAGAGGTTTGCAACTCTCTAAGATTCACAGTGATAACATGCAAACTCCATTCTATTTATCATGAGCATCAACCTGTAATATCTTTAGAGGGTTCACATTCAGCATGGGGCATGTGCAACATCACGCAAATGAGGGTAGTGTTTGCAATAGGTGATATTAAACCTAACAATTCGTTGGTAAATGAAGGCACTGTGTGACGTAGGAGGCAACAGTAGAAAGCATAAGTGAGTGGAACTATGGGTCCATGCAAGTAGATCTGCTCAACTAGGGGTTTGAGATACATCAACCCCTCATGAGCAGCAAAAGCAGATTCCTCGTCACTTCAGTTAGTATTTTGCTCAAATTTGCCACTAAAAATGATTTGTCCTCAATGAAGCTTAAAACTATGTGCCTATTGTTTTTGTGAGTATGAAAGTCCTTAGAAAGCAGGCTGGGCCCGATTCCCAAAGTAATATGAGACAAAATCCTAACTTCACGACTTTTGGTATTCACAGAAGGCATTTAGGAGCACTAAAGTTAGTATTTTGTCTCAGTCAATCTTAAGTTTTGGTCTTAAGTTAAAATTTAAGACAAACTTAAGTTTAACTGAGGCAAAATCCTACCTTTACGACTAGGATTTTGTCTCAGTGAAATTTAAGTTTGTCTTAAGATTAACTTAATACCAAAACTTAAGTTTACCTGAGACAAAATCCTAACTTAGTACTGCTAAATGCCTTCTGTGAATACCGAAAGTCGTAAAGTTAGGATTTTGTCTCAGATTACTTTTGTGAATCTGGCACGCTGTCTAGAACGTTAGAGGTTATGCACTTTGAACGTCAATTATTATTTTATTTATTAGATGGCTACTGAGTTGGGTGCGCCATCACAACAAGAATGTGACATGTGAGCAGCTTTCCCATGCGCAGCACAGACGTTTGGGAATGTGACTGGAACAAAGTTCAGAGGATAACCCATGATTCACTAACCCAGGCTTTCCCTCAGAGAAATCATAAAAGGCGCCAGAATGGATCAGTTTCACAACATGTGATAACAGGACGCGTGTCAAGCTATAAAATATATCTGTAAACATGGGATACTTCATCAAATGTCTCTTCCACTGACATCCAAAATAAACCAAGACAGGAAGCGCAGTCCACAGCACTGCACTAGATGTTTTGAAAAGGCTGAGTAACACGATACAGGCATACACAGCAGAAATAACGGCTAGAAATATTTCTGAGTGTATCTAATAAGATGCTTCTGCCCATGCAGCCTCCACTCTAATTACACCCAATTCATTCACATCCATTTTTCTTTTATAAGCGGCTAGTGAAAATTGTGCACAGGCACACACGGTGGAAGGTGGTGCCCTCCATCTTGTTTTTGCACAAACTGAAAATCATGATTTCGATAACCTTGAGTTGGAGGAATTCTGTCAAGTCTGGTGGTTAGACAGAATATCAGAAACAGAAATATCGTGGGATAAAATATTGTGTCAAGAATATCGAGAGCAAAAATAGTGCGAAGTTAAGTTTCGATAGGTAATGCAAGGTTTTACTATTTATAACTCCACACATATGTACCTTGAAGATATATATCTTCAAAGTACGTAGATGTGGATTTAAGAATAGTACATTTATACTTACTTATTTGCACTCACCTTCTCGATATTTTGGTCCTTGATATTTTTGACACGGTATTCTGTACACACAATGTTTTAGTCTCCGATATTCTGTCAGTGATCCATCAAGTCATGCTTAAATGTGGCTGGACCAGGGTGCAGACAAAATACTCTCTGACTGTGGGAGCAGAGAAGAAGAATGAGGCCTTCTGCCCAAATCAATTTGCTCTCTACACCTGCTACACCTACACCTACTAGTATAGAAGATACTCAAGAATTCTGTAATAGTCTGGCGAGCTTTTTCCCACCCCAACATTTGAAATATATATAGGGAACTTGACTCCCGTAATACAGACTCCTGTTTCTCCTCTTATGAATACGGGCAGGGAAAATGTGACTTATTAGTGTCTAGAGAATCTGGTGACAATCAGATAATGGGACTCTCTAGTGTCTCTTGCATGAACTTTGAGCAAGTGGAGCTTTATCTTCTGAGGGGCCGATTCCGATCTTGCTTGGAAGGGCTCCGAACGCGATCCGGCAGTAAAAAAAAACTAGCCGTACGCATGTTTACTGACCGACTCGTACAGCTGTACGAGCGAGCAAGTACGATGGGAGAAACGCTAAATCGCTGACCGACTCGTTTATGGGTCCAAACCGCTCCGTACGCCTCGTCCGTAAGCAAGCCGTGCAATCGAAGTGAATTCAGACCGAGCCAATACGATGCACGCGTCGGACAGCCGGATCGAGCCAAAGTTTCCGGCTCGCAAAACGTCTGGGAAACTGCCTTTGGGGGTCCGCATCGGACCCCCTGTCACCCGCAGCCGTATGACTCGGACACAGGGGGAGACCCGAGTGTCTCCCCAACACAGGCATGTATGGTACAGATGGCACCGACGCGTACCCGCTGTAGGGGGCGCCCTTGTGTGAGACATACCCATTCAGTTAATGGGAGCCCACGTATGCGTCGTACGACCGGCTCCTATTGACTTCTATGGGTGTCCGACAGAACCGAGTCCGGCCGCATGCGGCCGCATCGTACTCGCTCGGTTGGACTGCAGGAGTCCGGCTCGGTCGGAAAACACTCTGGATCCGGCTCGGACAGAGATCTTTCCGACCCAGATCGGAATCGGCCCCTTAGTATGAAGTCAAACTCCTTCTGAAGCGTGGCCCCCTAGGGTCCTGCAGCCGGTAGCTTAGACAGTTGCTCCTCATCGTGCAACTACAACAATAAAACCATTCGCTCGGGAACTTACCCTCAACTGTGGAAAAGAGCTGCTGTTAAGCTACTCCTAGAAAAACATACCTTGGATCCCACAGATCTGAAAAACTATAGGCCTATCTCTCTACTGCAACTCCATCTACAATCTTGGAGAAGCACCTCAGCTTACAATTGGTGGCATATTTGGAGGAGCATTGTAGGACCTGGGGTCTCCAGGCCCTATGGGGCGGTAACGTGACACGAGCGGTCGGGCCACCAAAGGTCTGTGTGTAAAGCAACCATACAACACGCACCTCACATGCGACGAGGAACACACACAATAAGTGACGCCACACTGTAGGAATTATGTAAATACTCAAGTTTATCCAAGTAGATCACGTTAAATGCAGTTCATGAGGTAGCAGTACATTTCATATGCGGATAATACAATAGCTAGAGATGTACATATCAGTCAGGAGCTATAAAGTCTATTTCTACCACATATGCAATTCATGAAATTACACTACTGCCTGGGGCACAACTACCACTCACGTAGCTACACACGCGCGTTGGGCGCGCTGACCGGTGACGACCTCAGAACGGGGCACCTAGCATGGAGAGCTACTCGTGATCTCTGGCACATAGCACTGTAATAGGGAATATAAATAACAGAGCGCTACTCGTAATCAATAGCGTTTAACACATCAATATGGCACAGGAATAACAGCGCACTACTCGGACTTGATAGCACGTAACACTTCAACCTGGCACATGACTAACAGCACGCTACTCGGACTTGATAGCACGTAACACTTTAAAGCAGGGCATGTAAAAACAAAGCGCCACTCATAATCGATGACTCTCAGTACCTTGGAGCGGAGCGTATAACATAAAGCGCCATTCGTAATCAATGACTCTCAGTACTTTGGGACGGAGCATATAACATAAAGCGCCATTCGTAATCAATGAATCTCAGTACTTTGGAGCGGAGCATACACCATAAAGCGCCACTCGGAATCAATGACTCTCAGTACTTTGGAGCGGAGCATACAACATAAAGCGCCTCTCGGAATCAATGACTCTCAGTACTTTGGAGCGGAGCTTCCAGCGGGGAGCTCCGGTGCAGTTCGTTGGGCACCGCGCTTCAGTACCGCTCGAGGGGGCACACGGAAAGGATCCCTCGGCGGGGTCTCTTCCGTCGTGAAGACAGGGGGGGGGAATCCCACGGAGAGGAAACCCGGCTAAGGGTGCGGTGTGGCTCCCAACCCGCAGGGGGCGCACCGGGGGCGATCTCAGCCTCCGGGCTTACCTCGATCTCAGCGTCAGCAGGCGTCCGCTCCCACGATGATGGGGGAACTCGGCCCCGGCCTCGCACACCTCCTCACGCAGCTGCGACGGCAGCGGCGGGGCCCTGGGCTTCTCCGCGGGCCTCGTGACATGGCAGGGCACTTCTCCAGGCCTCCAGGCCACGGCGGTGAGCGCGCTGGCTTCGTCGTCACCAGGGGGGGCTCAAATTAAGGATGGGGTTCTGTGCTCAGCGGAGCACGCTGCCGGGGGTCCCAGACCAGGGCAGGGAGCGCAGGGGTCACAGCGCTAATACCTGGTCGATCCCCGGTGGTTCTCCAGTCAGCTTTGCATCAGGGCTCAGGGGTCAGTCTGGACACGCAGTCTCAGTGCTTGGTGAATAGTTTTTAGAGTTCAGTCTGGACACGCAGTCTCAGTGCTTGGTGAATAGTTTTTAGAGTTCAGTCTGGACACGCAGTCTCAGTGCTTGGCTTGTAAGTTTCTGTTCTTAGATGTCAGATAAGGTCTTGTTGGCGCAGATGTATCTGGCGCCCTTAAGGGGTTCTGTTACAGGGGGTTAGGAATTGAGAGGGCGACTAGATCCTTCCTAGTCAGGCTGGGCAGAGAGTCTCTGGGTCCTCCTACTGCTGGGCAAGATCAGTGGGTTTCACAGGGTCCCTCACTCACTTAAGAGGCAGCACCTAAATCCTGTCACTCTCAGAGGCATAAGTCCCTGGCTAGGCCCTACCGCCTACACTCCTGGTGGATTCTTCCAGCTCTGCTTCACCCCAATGGCCAACTCACCACAAAAGTTTCCCTCCCTCTCTTAAGTAGCCCTAGGTCAGGTGACCTCTAGCCAAGGCGACAAAAGAAAAACCACACCTCCCTTCTAGAAGGTTCCAGCACATTCCAGGAGCTTCCCCACTGTACCTATGGGACAAAAAGGCGGGCTGGAGTCGCAACATTGTTGTGGGGTTCCAGCCAGCTCCTGGCAGCTAGGGTGCTACTATGAAAGACCACTCTGCAGTAGCAGGGGCCTGTGGCAGCCATCTTGGGAGAAGGGAGCACCTGTACCTTAACACTGATTGGCAATGAAAAGGCGCCCGGAGACCTAGTCCAACATAAAAATGAGGGTGGAAAAAATGAGGCACGATACAAAAATGGAAGGGCAGACCACCCTAGGGCTGACAGGTCCAACATGCGTCCCCCCCAGCCGAAAGAGGGGAGAGCTACCCAACCTCTAGGGAGTTCTCATCACTAAGGCGGAAAAACTTGGAGATACCGTCAGCATTGGCGTGGTCAACTCCGGGCCGATGTTCCACCCAAAAATCCATCCCCTGTAGGGAAATGGACCACCTCAACAACTTGGGGTTTTCGCCTCTCATCTGCATGAGCCAGCGAAGGGGCCGGTGGTCGGTCTGAATAAGGAAGTGAGTGGCAAAGAGGTATGGCCTCAACTTCTTCAGTGCCCAGACCAAAACGAAGGCTTCTCTCTCAATGGTGCTCCATCGCCGTTCCCGAGGGAGGAGTCTTCTGGATATGAAGGCCACAGGTTGATCTTGGCCCTCGGTATTGAGTTGTGAGAGCACCGCACCTATGCCGTGCTCTGAGACATCTGTCTGTACAATAAATTCCTTGCTGAAATCTGGTGTTGCTAGTACTGGAGCGGTACACATCGCATGTTTCAGCGTGTCAAAGGCTTCTTGGCATGCAGCTGTCCATATGACCTTGCGAGGTTGCTTCTTTGAGGTCAATTCCGTCAAGGGGGCTACGATGGTACCATATCTCTTGACGAACCGGCGGTAATACCCAGTGAGGCCGAGGAAAGCTCGGACCTCTGTTTGGGTCTTGGGGGGCTCCCAAGACAAGATGGTTTCTATTTTGGCCTGGAGGGGTTGCACCTTACCTCCGCCCACCAGGTGTCCCAGGTACACGACAGATCCCTGTCCAATCTGGCACTTGCTGGCTTTGATGGTTAAGCCAGCGCGTTGCAGCGCCTGCAATACCTCCTGGAGGTGTTGCAGATGGTCCTCCCAGGTGCCACTGAAGACAGCTATGTCATCCAGGTAGGCCGCTGAGAAGGACTCCAGGCCAGATAGTACCTGATTCACTAACCGCTGGAATGTGGCCGGAGCATTTTAAAGCCCAAAGGGCATCACTCGAAACTGGTAGTGGCCCTCGGGGGTGGAGAACGCTGTCTTCTCCCTTGCTCCATCGGCCATGGCAATCTGCCAATATCCGGATGTCAGGTCAATGGTGCTGAGGTACCGGGCTGCTCCCAGCCGGTCCACCAGCTCGTCTGCACGTGGGATGGGGTGAGCATCTGTCTTCGTGACAGAGTTCAACCCCCGGTAGTCCACACAGAACCGAAGCTCCGGTGTCGTACCCGGTGGGGCCGCTTTCGGCACCAACACCACTGGACTAGCCCACGGGCTGCTGGAAGGTTCTATCACCCCCAGCTCCAGCATCTTTGCCACCTCACGCTGGATGCTATCCTTCACTCGGTCAGAGAGCCGGTAAGACTTGTTCTTCACCGGGGGACTGTCCCCTGTGTCCACATCATGGGTACACAAATGAGTGATTCCAGGCGTGAGGGAGAACAACGAAGCGAACTGTCCCAGGACATTGCGACAGTCCCTCTGTTGCTCTGGGGTCAAGGATGGGGAGAGGACTACACCTTCCACCGAACCATCCTTCTCTTGCACCGCTAGAAGGTCAGGAAGAGCCTCACTCTCTTCCTCTTCGCTCCCATCCGTCACCATAAGGAGAGCAAGCTCTGATCGCTCATGGTGCGGCTTCAGGCAGTTGACGTGGAGCACCCTGAGGGGCTGACGGGGGCTTTTCATATCGACTACGTACGTGGTCTGGCCTCGCCGCTCCAAAATGTCGAACGGGCCAGTCCACCGGTCCTGGAGGGCACAAAGCTCCCCAGGTTCCATAACCCACACCTTCTGTCCCACGTCTAACTCGACCGTCCGAGCGTTGCGGTCATACCACTCCTTCATCACGGTCTGGCTAGCCTCCAGGTTCTCTGTGGCTGCCTTCCACAGCTTGGCCATCTGGCTGCGGAACGCCAGCATGTAGCTGACAATGTCACGGGGAAGCTTCTGTGAAGTCTTCTCCCACCCCTCTTTCACTAAACTGAGGGGCCCCCTAACGGGATGGCCATAGAGCAATTCAAACGGGCTGAACCCGACTCCCTTCTGCGGTACCTCCCGATAGGAGAATAATAAGCAGGGGAGGAGGACGTCCCATTTACGCCTCAAGCCCTCTGGTAGGCTTCGGATCATCCCCTTCAATGTCTTAGCGCTCTACAAGTCCGTTAGTCTGGGGATGGTAAGGAGTGGAGAACCGGTAGGTCACCCCACACTCCTTCCACATGGCCTGCATGTAGGCCGACATGAAATTGGTGCCCCTGTCCGACACCACGACCTTGGGGAATCCCACTCGGGTAAAAATCCCCACCAGTGCCCGCGCCACCACCGGTGCAGTGATGGTCCTCAGAGGAATAGCCTCTGGGTACCTTGTGGCGTGGTCCACCAAAACCAAGATGAACCGGTGTCCCGCTGCGGTCGGAGGGTACAATGGCCCAACACTATCGATACCGACCCTCTCAAAAGGGGTCCCGACCACGGGGAGCGGTTCCAACGGGACCTTCAACTTAGTCCCCGTCTTGCCACTAGCCTGACAAGACTTGCAGGTCTTGCAAAAGGTATCTGATGCAATCCTCATCCTGGGCCAATAAAAATGGGGGACCAACCGTGCAAAGGTTTTGTCCTGACCCAGGTTTCCGGCTAAGGGTATCTCGTCCGCTAACTCCAGCAGAAAGGCCCGGTAACATTGGGGGACCACTATGGCCCTCGAAGATCCATGTACCGGCACCCTGGGCTCACTGTATAGGAGACCATCCTCTCAATACACGTGATAACCTCCCAGTTCCTGACTGGCCACTTGGGCTTCGGCCTGCCGCCGCATGCCTTCAAGAGTGGGGCACACCCTTTGTGCCTGACAAAATTCTTCCCGGGTAGGCCCTCCTTCCACATGCCAGTCAGCAAGGGTCGGCAAGTCCTCCACAGGAACGACATCTACCTCCGCGGACTCCGGGGGCACCTCTGCGGCCTCCCCATATATCTCACGGGGCATGTCCTCTACCACCTTCTTCTTTCCATGTTTGGCTTTGGGTTGGGCCATGATTCCAGGCTCCAACCCAGGGTGAGTTCCATGCCGGGCAGCCATGGACCGCGTGCTGACGCAAGTCCACCCTGGTAATCCCAGCATTTCGGTGTGAGCGTGAAACTCGACATCTTTCCACTTGGTGTGCTCCAGGTCGTTCCCTAGCAAACACCCCACAGGCAAGGCAGGGCTCACAGCAACTCTCAGTAGGCCTCTGACTCCTCCCCACTCAAATGGAACACGAGCCACTGGATAGTGACTCGTACTGCCGTCAGCCAATATGGCCGGATGGAACTCCTCGGGGACTACTTGGTCTGGGGACACCAGCCGCCGCACGACAGTGGTCATGCTGGCCCCTGTGTCCCTCAGAGCTTCCACCTCCTCCCCATTAATTCTCACCCTCTGCTGATATTTAGCAGTGTTCGGGGGCAGGGACACTACGGGGACCACCTCTCTATCCCCGAGTGAAACCAGCGTCAGGCCTGTCCACTCCCCTTCCCTATCTAAGGGCAGCTCCACCCCAAGCGCTATACTACTCACCCCGGGACTTCTCCCGCCCGTTGGGGCTGGTGGTCGCTTGCGGCACTTGGGATCTCCCCTGTAGTGTCCATTTTCCCCACACTCGTAGCACCGCACAATCCTAGGCTGCTGACTCCTGTCAGGGTAAGTGGGTCTTGTGGAATTGGACGGGGGTGGGGTTCCTACTCTCTTCCCAAACTTATTTTGGGGACCTTTCAAGAACTCCACCTTTTTATCTCCCCCCTCTTTCTTCTGGGGGAAACCCTGTCCGCCTTTCGAGCCATCTCCCCCGGGGCCCTTGTGAGACACCCGGGTGCTCACCCAAATATCTGCCTCCTCCGCAAGCTCACGGGGATCCATCAACTTGCGGTCCACCAGATGTTGGCACAGCTCCGGAAAGCTCTTATCCAAGAGGTGCTCCCTTAAAAAAAGATCGTACAACCCTTGGTAGTCCTGCACCTCGCTGCCACGCACCCAACCATCTAGTGCCTTCCTCGCATAATCAAAAAAATCTACCCATGTCTGGGTGGACAGCTTATGGCTGCCACGAAACTTTTGCCTGTACCTCTCGGGGTTGAGACCAAACTTTTTTAACAAGGCCTCTTTCATGCGGGCATACCTTACCTGATCCGCCTTGGCCAAATATAGCATGGTGTCCCTAACATTGGGAGGTATATACCGGTATAAACCACCTCCCCAATTACTCTCGGGTACCCCATGGGCCGTCAAGGCTACCTCGTATGCCTCCAACCATTTCATGATGTCGTCCCCCACTGTGTAGTTGGCAATTACCTCTTTAGGTAGGTAGAATTTTGATTCTTGAGGTTCCTTAGGTATGCTGCCACCATTGTCCTTATTGGACGCGTTCAATTGGAGGGCGCGTAACTCCAGCTCTTTTAGCTGAAGCTCGTGCGCAAGCTTCTTTTCCTCCATTGCCCATCTCCTGTTTTCCCTTTCTTGTTCCAATCGAGCCAATTCCCTTTCTTTCTCTTGTTCTAACTTGGCCAGCTCCCACCTTAACTGCCTCTCTTCCCTCCTGTCCTCGTACTCCTCTGGAGACGCGCTCCTCCTCGACCCTGTCCTACTACTGGCCCCAGAACGTCTCCCTGGGGGCACATTTTCAGATACATCTACATTTAGTATGTCGATCACTTCTTGGGCGCTCTCCTCCTGAGGTTCATCTGGCGCCTCCTGTCCCTCATCCCCTCTCCCGTCTGGGTGGGCTTCTACCCATGCCCTAATGGCGGTGCGGAGTTCCGGTCCATTGGCCCTCCGTACCCCAGGCACCCCCATCCCCTGCCCGAACTCCCTTAGTTGCTTCACTGAGTACCCCTCGAGGTCAGCTAACCGGAATTCCATTCTGGCAGGTGGGGACCTAGACACTAAGGAGAAAAATTCTTAGGGTATAGGTAACAGTTATCAGCTAACAAGGCTCCTTGCACTCTCAACCTGGACAGTGGTAATAATAATGCAGCAATCAATGGTTTTCAAGCTCTGGAACAAATAGGCGTTTAATTGTGGCGCCCTTCGCCTCACAGAAGGGTGCTGTATGGTCACAGGTCCTAAGGATCCCACCGCTCGCCAACAATGTAGGACCTGGGGTCTCCAGGCCCTATGGGGCGGTAACGTGACACGAGCGGTCGGGCCACCAAAGGTCTGTGTGTAAAGCAACCCTACAACATGCACCTCACATGCGACGAGGAACACACACAATAAGTGACGCCACACTGTAGGAATTATGTAAATTCTCAAGTTTATCCAAGTAGATCACGTTAAATGCAGTTCATGAGGTAGCAGTACATTTCATATGCGGATAATACAATAGCTAGCGATGTACATATCAGTCAGGAGCTATAAAGGCTGTTTCTACCACATATGCAATTCATGAAATGACAGTACTGCCTGGGGCACAACTACCACTCACGTAGCTGCACACGCGCGTTGGGCGCGCTAACCGGTGACGACCTCAGAACGGGGCACCTAGCATGGAGAGCTACTCGTGATCTCTGGCACATAGCACTGTAATAGGGAATATAAATAACAGAGCGCTACTCGTAATCAATAGCGTTTAACACATCAATATGGCACAGGAATAATAGCGCGCTACTCGGACTTGATAGCACGTAACACTTCAACCTGGCACATGAATAACAGCGCGCTACTCGGACTTGATAGCACGTAACACTTTAAAGCAGGGCATGTAAAAACAAAGCGCCACTCATAATCGATGACTCTCAGTACCTTGGAGCGGAGCGTATAACATAAAGCGCCACTCGTAATCAATGACTCTCAGTGCTTTGGGACGGAGCATATAACATAAAGCGCCATTCGTAATTAATGACTCTCAGTACTTTGGGACGGAGCATATAACTTAAAGCGCCATTCGTAATCAATGACTCTCAGTATTTTGGGACGGAGCATATAACATAAAGCGCCATTCGTAATCAATGACTCTCAGTACTTTGGAGCGGAGAATACAACATAAAGCGCCACTCGGAATCAATGACTCTCAGTACTTTGGAGCGGAGCATACAACATAAAGCGCCTCTCGGAATCAATGACTCTCAGTACTTTGGAGCGGAGCTTCCAGCGGGGAGCTCCGGTGCAGTTCGTTGGGCACAGCGCTTCAGTACCGCTTGAGGGGGCACACGGAAAGGATCCCTCGGCGGGGTCTCTTCCGTCGTGAAGACAGGGGGGGGGGGGAATCCCACGGAGAGGAAACCCGGCTAAGGGTGCGGTGTGGCTCCCAACCCGCAGGGGGCGCACCGGGGGCGATCTTAGCCTCCGGGCTTACCTCGATCTCGGCGTCAGCAGGCGTCCGCTCCCACGATGATGGGGGAACTCGGCTCCGGCCTCGCACACCTCCTCACGCAGCTGCGACGGCAGCGGCGGGGCCCCGGGCTTCTCCGCGGGCCTCGTGACACGGCAGGGCACTTCTCCAGGCCTCCAGGCCACGGCGGTGAGCGCGCTGGCTTCGTCGTCACCAGGGGGGGCTCAAATTAAGGATGGGGTTCTGTGCTCAGCGGAGCACGCTGCCGGGGGTCCCAGACCAGGGCAGGGAGCGCAGGGGTCACAGCGCTAATACCTGGTCGATCCCCGGTGGTTCTCCAGTCAGCTTTGCATCAGGGCTCAGGGGTCAGTCTGGACACGCAGTCTCACTGCTTGGTGAATAGTTTTTAGAGTTCAGTCTGGACACGCAGTCTCAGTGCTTGGCTTGTAAGTTTCTGTTCTTAGATGTCAGATAAGGTCTTGTTGGCGCAGATGTATCTGGCGCCCTTAAGGGTTTCTGTTACAGGGGGTTAGGAATGAAGAGGGCGACTAGATCCTTCCTAGTCAGGCTGGGCAGAGAGTCTCTGGGTCCTCCTACTGCTGGGCAAGATCAGTGGGTTTCACAGGGTCCCTCACTCACTTAAGAGGCAGCACCTAAATCCTGTCACTCTCAGAGGCATAAGTCCCTGGCTAGGCCCTACCGCCTACACTCCTGGTGGATTCTTCCAGCTCTGCTTCACCCCAATGGCCAACTCACCACAAAAGTTTCCCTCCCTCTCTTAAGTAGCCCTAGGTCAGGTGACCTCTAGCCAAGGCGGCAAAAGAAAAACCACACCTCCCTTCTAGAAGGTTCCAGCACATTCCAGGAGCTTCCCCACTCCACCTATGGGACAAAAAGGCGGGCTGGAGTCGCAACATTGTTGTGGGGTTCCAGCCAGCTCTTGGCAGCTAGGGTGCTGCTATGAAAGACCACTCTGCAGTAGCAGGGGCCTGTGGCAGCCATCTTGGGAGAAGGGAGCACCTGCACCTTAACACTGATTGGCAATGAAAAGGCGCCCGGAGACCTAGTCCAACATAAAAATGAGGGTGGAAAAAATGAGGCACGATACAAAAATGGAAGGGGAGACCACCCTAGGGCTGACAGGTCCAACAAGCATGAATTATTGGATACCTGCAAATTTGGGTTCCGAACCAATCATGGGACATAAACTGCTTTGGTTTGAGCTGATGATAACATCTGTTCTGTGGTTGATGCAGGGCAGTCTGCGGCATTGATCCTCTTGGATCTATCCAAAGCTTTCCATACCATTTCCCCTGCCCTTCGGACTGCTTAGCTGCGGAATCTGGCGCTTTTGTGGTCAACATTAGATCTTTTAACATCCTTTCTGAAGGATAGGTCACAGACAGTTGTTATGAACCAATTTAGTTCTGATCCCATCATTCTGCCATGTTGGGTACCTCAGGGCTCTTAGCTGAGCCCGACTCTTTTAAATCTCTATGTCTTCCCACTGGCTAAGCTGATACGCTCCTTTGGACTGCAGGCCCTTTCCTATGCGGATGACATGCAAATAATTGTGTCCCTTGCTAAAAATACAGAGGCCATTCCAGTCAATTTTAAGAAATGTATTCAGGTAGTAGCTACTTGGACGAGTAGCAACTACCTGAATGGGGACATGACTGAGGTCCTTATGTTTAGCAGGCAACCATCCATTTGAATTCAGTTCTGGTGTCCAGACATATTGGGGCATTGCCCATCTGGCAGACTCTGTCAAACTTCTGGGAGTACTAGTGGATAATAAGCTAATATTTGACCTTCAGGTCAATTGTACCGTATCCACTTGTTCTTGGATTATTAGGACATTGAAGGTCTTCCCTTATATTCCTCAGTTAGTTCTGGCCTTGATCTCTTCTAGGATAGACTAGTGCACTGCACTTTATTTAGGGATCAACAAAAGCTACACCGCAGCTGGTACAGAATGCTGCCGCGAGACTGATACTGGAAATTGCTAAACATCAGTCTCTGCATGGATCTCCAAATTGCATTGGCTACCTGTGAAGAAACATATTACCTTTAAGGCTTTATGCATTGTTCATAGGGTGGTGCAAAATACCTGGCCCACAGGACTGACAATGATGTTCTCGAGATATATCCCCTCTAGACAGCTTTAGTCTGCCAGTTACAATCTTGTAGTCGTTTCTAAATTCAGGAAAACCAGGTGAGGAGGTAGATCCTTTTTTGTCGCAGCAGCAAGTTTGTGGCGTTCGCTCCGAAGTGCTATCAGCGATTTGCAGGAACACAATAGCTTTCGGAAAGTGTTGAAGATCTGGCTTTCCACCCTTTAATTAATTGCAATCATTTCTCCTACCTAAAATGAGAGTTTTTATTTCTGTCTTTTCGTTCGGAGCTCTCCTTCTTATAGCGCTTTGACGCCTTGTGGTAGATGTGTGCCCAATAAATCTACGTAATTTTTTTTGTAGCATTAATTCTTGCCTCTAACGGAACTGCAACCTGGATAATTTAATATTGAGGATGACAAGCCCTAGATTGACTTCAAGTTTGATGCTTGTCAGGAAACGCCAGATCTTGTCATACTTTGGGGGTATTGGCAAATGCATTGTGGTTAGTTGTGTATTTAAAGAATGAATTGTTTATCAAAATGCTTAGTGCAACCGTGCTTATTTGCCAAAAAATTAATTAGTGCTGTGGCCCAAACTTTCTCTTCCAATCCCACCACAGGTGCTGGCAAATGCTTGGGTTGCTCAGTACCAGAGCTGCCAACTCTTCATTCTACGTCACGCCTCTTCCTTCAACCAGCCTACACTTCCAGGCTGTTTATCTAACTCTTGTGAGATTTTGCTCATTCCTGCCTTCTCCCTTTGTCACTGTTTTGAAATCTTTCTTTTCCTTCTTCTTTCTCCCTTTTCTCCCTTTTTTTCTCTTGCTATATGTCTGGCAAACTCATGGTCTCCAAACACGAGTGTTGGTGTCACTGCTCACCACCCCTTCACAATTTGAACATTGGTGCCAAATCTGTGGTGTGTGAGTTTACTCTACCAATGCTGTTGGGTAAATTCTGTCTTCACATTGTAGCTTCGGCGGATTATGAAAACTATGTATGTTATACATTTGTTTCTCTATGTTTTGCTTAGTGGATTCTCTATATGTTTCCTTCTTGTTTGCATGCAAACAATTTGTATTGGAATTCATGGCAGCGATTGTCACTAGGAATTTGTTGGTATGATTAACTGATTTAGCTTCATGCACCTAGAAACGTGTAATATCAGGAATCTAAATTGCATTTATCCTGTTTGCAACTGATGATTAAGTTATTCCGGTGTGATGCAACTTATTTATAAACACCTGGTCTCTTTAGTCTTTGGTGTGTTAACTGACAGGACTAATGGGCTGTGACCTTTATTTTATTAGTACAGTAATTGCCTTTAATGTACCATGTCACAAAACAGCAGGCGCTTGTGATTTTTGGCCTGATCATGCTTGTGGATTTGAGTGAAACTCTAGGTTAGCACAATGCAGGAAAAAGGGAACAAGTGATAAAGATAAATATAAAAGAAAAATAGAAGAAATACTATTACCATAAGCCAAGAAAAAATCTCGATATAGGCGGCCTGTGTTTCCTGGACTGAGACCATTGAAAAGCAGTTTCAAGCCACAAATAACCATCTCCTTTCTACTTTTTCTTCTTGGCAGTTCGGGCTGGACTGTTCCCATGAGGCACAGGGTCAAGACTGATTTACATATGGCTGGGTTCAAACTGGAATGGCATGGTGAGCAAAAAAACGATGGATTTAGGCCCAGATCTCTGTACTGGGGTGAATGTATGACATTGTTCTGCATTCTGTCCATCAACTGTTGTTTTTACTTTTTCTTCTTATTCAACATGTTTTCTCTTTTTCAGTCTTGAAACAGTCATGAGATACATAAGGCCATGTGTTCTGTGTAATTTCCCCCTGCAGAATCCATGGAGGGAAACAGCCTTTACAACATGGATCGAACCACGCTGTGCCTTTACAACACGGTGTGAACCACAAATGCATCTTTACAACGCATTCCTTTACCAAGCAAGTCGTTACAACAACTTACCTTATGGAAAGCGTTGTTGGACTGAGGTTGGACATTAAGTCCAACACTTTCCCTACCTACTGTTGTGCAGACTGGAGTTGGAATAGTAAATTATACTATTCCAAAGTCCAGCGCTTTCGCTAAGGTAAGAAGTTGTAACCGCGTGCGTGGTAAATGAATGCATTGTAAAGACACATTTGTGGTTTGGACCGCACTGTAAAGGCATGAGTGGTAAATGCATGCGTGGTTCGAACATACAACCTCCATGGACAGTCACAGAAGGTCACATGCTGCACGGTTTAGTTGCCTTTACTTGAAAGTGGAATTGAAATGTTTGATCTTTGAAGGTGATATTGGGGTAAGACAAACTTATGTTCGCAGCAGCCATGTTTAATGTAGCAAAGGAAATTGAAGGGCTTAGTTGTACATATTACCTATACTCAAACAGCACACATGTTGCCAATAATGCGGGGGGGGCACGAAAATACTACTCTCAAGAGTCAGACGTCTTTGGCTAAAACATCACTCTAGTCAAAGTAATGGCTAAAAATAGTGCATTTCCATAACTAGTCCCAGTATTACCATATTAGGTCCCGGAAATTCCCACAAATGTTTAAAATGCTCCACGATGGAAGATGTGTCCATCAGCATGATTTCCGGCCATTTTTAGGTCTCGCCTGACCCAGCGCCTGCGCTGGTCTGGCGAGACTTATTGAGAGGGCTCCAAAAAGTGCTACCAGGCCAGCCTAGAGCTACAGTGCATGTGCGCGGGCGCGCGCTCAGCGCTTTACCGCAATAACTTCCAGATTCGCGGCCGCAAGGCCGCTTTGATGTTTGATCGTGATCCCGATCACTTTTACGCTTTGCATAGCCAATAGGTCTCGCTTTTGGGACCTTATAAGTATTTAGTTATGCAACTGTTGCATGGCTAAACACTTATAAGGTCCCAAAGGTGAGACCTATTGGCTATGCCAATGCTTGTTTCCTTTTTCTGTTGTGTTTGAAACGTGGAGGTTCAGCCGAGATGTAGAACCTCTCTTTACATGTTGCAGAAATCGCTTATCGTGTTTTAGAATTACCGTCAGCGAAATCTCATTATTTAGAAGTTGTTCAATTTGGGAAACAAATAGTGGAAACTGGTTCAACCAGTCATTACTCCAAGTGCCATCTGGAAACAAAACATGGCCAGAGACATGTTGATTAATTTCTGGGAGTTGTAGGGTGTTGCCAGGACTTCTCTAAGTAGTACCAGAAGTTTTGAAAGGAGGAAACCAATGTCTGGTTACAGTTTCACCATACTTTTATTCTTGCAGTTCATAGGCCTAGGGGGAAACTTGACAAATCCATGTGCACATCAGGGGCTGGGCTCTAACTCTCATTTTCCTATTTTATTTCACAATATTTGTAGTATTTCAAGTTTTATATCTTTGGATTTTAGTTATAGCAAGGTGTGTTCTGATTTTCTGTGAGTTATGATTTTAATATTTGCATACAGCTTTTCAAAGAATTTGCGTCGGTTTGTGTCACTTTCTGCTGCAGACTCAACACAATCTATATTGGTAATTACAAGCAACACAAATGTCGATTTGTGTTGCACTGTAAATGAAAAAGAAATAAAAAGAGAAACCTTCCAAGGATAGTTTTTGCACAGGAAGTTACCCCATCCTATACAAAAACTAGGCTCACTATATAACGCAAGCAACCAGGCACTATCGAACAAGGGTGTCTGCATTGGTGTCAAGCAGCCCAAAGTGTGTCTGTGCAAGGAGAGAGGAGAACTGCACCATTTTTGTAAAAAATATGGCACAACTCTGCTCTCTCCCTTTCACACAATAATGCAGTAACTTCACTTGCTGTGCTGCATTGCTTGAAATGTTTGCTAATCTGAGCCTTGATAATATTAAATAATATTTTTCAGCAAATTCAATTTCCAAACTGTATGACAAAAAAGTAAATAAAATATCTGTGGCAAAAACATGAATATTAGATATAGCAGGGATTGTTATGACTTTCTGCGCTCTACAATTTTAATATTTGGGCGCAGATTTTCAAAGAATTTGTCGGGTTTGCGTCACATTTTGTCGAAGACCCAACACAAAATCTAGATTGGTACTTCCAAAGTAACGCAAATGTCGATTGGTGTTGCTTTTGTAAAAGAAAAAAACTCCAAGGATAGTTTTTGCAAAGGAAGGTACCCCTAGCAGTGCCATTAGGCAGGCACTATCGAGCAAAGATGCCTGCATTGGTACTAAGCTACCCAAAGTATGCCAGCCCAAGGAGAGAGCAGAAATGCACCATTTCTTTAAAAATATGACGCAACTCTGCTCACTCTCTCACACAGCACAGTAAATTCACTTGCTGCGCTGAATTGTGTGAAATGCTTGCAAATCTGATCCTTGATATTTAATATTTAATATCATATTTCTTGGCAAATTCATAATTTTAAAAGAGCATGACAAAAGTGCACGAATATGTGCTAATTAGCTGATGTTTATATAGACTTTGCTATAGTGTAAGGCAACAAATAAATATAGATTGAGATTCGTATTTGTTCTTGTCATGCACAAATACTCTTTCATCTCTGAGAGCTGCAGATGCAACACAAAATGACTTCGCTAAATCTCGCACAGTAGTAATTGGACTGAATGACACAGCCTTACTTACCACTGCGGGAAATATATTTCATTCGCGGCGAATACACTGGACTGCCAGGCTCTCATCAATCTAAAAAGCACATGGTGAAAAGCTAAAATATATTTTCTGTCTCCAAAAGCACACGTTTCCGTAGCAGTCCATAGCGCTTACGGTAACTACTTTGTGTGTGGGTCAGCTCCTTGTGAAAAGGCAGGATATCACCGCTGACAGTGAAATTAGCCAATGGCTGAAGTGGGCTGACCCATTGCTGCTTGCTATATGGTGTACCATGTGGCAGACAAAATGTGAATGATACATGATTGACCAATGGATGAAGAGGGCTGGCTGAAATCCTTGAGAAGAGAAACAAGCATACCAAGGGTCTGATTGCGATCTTGGCTGATGGTATACTCTGTCATAAACGTGACGGATATTCCGTCCGCCATATTACAAGTAGGGGTGGGCGGAATTTGCGGAATTAACCTTCGCAAATTATCGCGAGAATGTTTAAAATTATCGCAAACAAGCAGAAATATCGCGAAGATGCGGAAGTTTTTTTCCGGCATGTTCGCGAGATTTTCTGCATGGTTGCGGGTCGCCAACTTACCCATGTGGTTGCTTGCGGGCGCGGCCATCTTGTTTTGAGTTGTTCTCGCGGTGCATGATCGCGAGAAGAAAGACGTGATCGCGCGACGCATGACGTCACTGCGGGCGCGAACTGTCGCGAGACAGCGCAAATGGCTAAAAACAATACAACATCTCAAGGAGAACGCGACCGGATCAAGAAAACTTGTCGGCGAACGCAGGGATTCAGGTAAGGCGATCGCGCGCGCGCGAGAATGTATCATTTTACAGCGCGAGCAAGAAACAAATTATCGCCAAGCTGCGGAAACCGGAATTTTTGACATTTTCGCGCTCTCCGCGGAACGCAAAAATGTCAAATTATCGCAATTTCCGCGAACGGAACGAAATTTTTGCCCAGGCCTAATTACAAGTTCCATAGGATATAATGGAATTGTAATTTGGAGGACGGGATATCCGTCACGTTTGTGATGGTGTAACCCTGTCTGCCAAGATCGTAATCAGACTATAATAGTCTTCAACTAAACGATACACACAAAGGGAAGTATAGACCCTGAAGACCACATAGATTCCCAAACAAAACAAATTTTGAAGCTCCAGGTTGGCAAGCTTCAATTTTCATTTCAGATTTTGTTTACATTAACCTCTTCTGTGCTCAGGATGGCCCCCGGCCGGCTGATGTCACAGTGGGCGTGTGCTCCGGACAGCCGGGGGCAGTCCAAACCCCGCCCGCTCATTAATTCTCCCGCACAGCGGGAGAATTCGCACAGCGCCGAAGGGGTTAAAATACAATAAAAACTAAGGTATAAAAGCCATACATGATGAGCTCGCCAGTGCTAATTTCTATATCACAATTCAGTCCTGCACCCAACAGTCAGAATGATGCACTTTGGGAAAAAGTTTTTTTGTAATGACATTCTCATCACAGAAGTGACCATAACATTTAAACCGAATATTAAATGTATACATATATATTTGAAAAAATATATTTTTTATAAGTATTCATACAAATCTACATCATCAATCTCTTTGAAAACCCCATATCTTCCGACAAATTATTCACTAGTTGAGTTATTTTCTTTGAATGCTATTTTATAAATTTCTGTATAAGTCTTTAAGTCAAGCCTCAAACCGTTACCTATTGCTCTAAGGAAAAACATTCCACCCCTCCACACAAACTGAGATTCACAGTTGTACAAAGTATTAGCCCCATTACCTCTGGAGCTTACGTTCCAAGTATGTCTTCCTTGGATATGTCTGTCAAATAACTTAAGCGCCTTCCACCTTGGAGGGCATGTGGTTTCTCGATATTCCCTTCTCATACAATCTACATGAAATTCTCTTTTGCTGTGCAGACGTGTGATGACGTGTGATGACAGTTTTTCCACAACCATTATATCCCATATCCTCTAGCACCATGTGTGCCATGTTGGTATTGCAGTTTGCTTCCAGGATCTAGCTATTCTGGCTATTAGTAAAAGTTGAAATGTCAATTTCCAGCGCCCTTTTCCCACATCCTCCGAACCCAATCGGCACATGTCTAAATGTGTAACCGCAGGGTCTGTGGGTATAAGATATCCACCCACTTCTGTGATAGCAGATAGCACTTCCATCCAAAAATGTTTTATTTTTGTCCAGTCCCAACAAACAAGTAAAGGGGTCCCCACTTCCTTGCATCCCCTCCAATACTTATCAATTGTCCCAAGGAACATATTGTGTAGCTTCTCTGGGTTCATAGGTCACTCATTCTGGTAAAGATATTAGACAGAATGCCCACCCAGGCTACTGTAGAAACTTGTTCTCTTGCAGTTTGTTGCTGCTATCCCGCTTGGCCAGTTCTCTGTGTCATCAACGGCAATGTATTCCCAAGACGTTTCAAGGATGCTCCTTGTCCAATTTGAATGCTACGGCCTAAGGATACTGACAGTCTCTTAACTTCACATTGCCAAGCGGTTCCACCAGCAAATCAAAGGAAGCCGCCTCAAAAGGAGCATTGCCGTCTCAGAGAAGATAGAGGCTTAAAGCCTCGCTAGTGATGATCCTTTATATCTGACAAAATTGTTCTGATATCTGCTGTAACCTGCAAGTCATGAGGTTGAATCCTGCCAAGGTCACCTCAGCTCCCAGGGTCAGCAGAGTAAGCATCATTAGGTTGGGTAATAATAACACCAGTGATTTAAAATTCTGAAATGAGGCAAAACCACACTATAATGAATAACTGTTACAATTACAGATGACTAGTCACAGATTAAATTACCTACATAGACTGCACAAGTTCATACATGCTATGGAAGCCGTCGCCCAATGGATAAAAAACAGCTGCCAACAACTAAACACCAACAGAACAGAAGTACTCATCATGAGCCCAAACCCCGATGCCTGGAACGACACCTGGTGGCCCCCGCCCTCCGAAGCCCACCCACCCCCACAGACCACGCACGCAACCTGGGAATCATCCTGGACTCCGAGCTCAAAATGGACCACCAGATCAACTCCGTCTCGTCCTCCTGCTTCCTCACCATTCGCCTCCTACGCAAGACCTTCAAATGGATCCCCTTTGAACACAGAAAGACGGTCACACATGCCCTCGTTACCAGCAAACTCGACTACGGCAACGCACTCTATGCCTGAATAAACAAAATCCTCTCCCGCAAGCTACAGAACATCCAGAACGCTGCCACAAGACTGGTCCTCAACCTGCCAAGACACTGCCACATCTCCCAACATCTGCACACACTCCACTGGCTCCCAATTGAGGCTAGAGTCACCTTTAGGATGCTCACCCACGCACACAAAGACCTCCATGACACCGGACCAGCATACCTGAACAGCCGACTCAAATTCCACACACCCCAAAGGACCCAACGATTAGCCCAGCTCTCCTACATCGTGGTACCCCACACCAGAAAGACCAGATCGGGAGGACGCTCCTACTCCTTCCTCGCGGCCAGAGCCTGGAGCGACCTTCCACTCCACCTCAGACAGACATCGCTCCCCATCTTCGCAAGAAACCTCAAAACCTGGCTCTTCAACAGACCCCTCCTTGATGGACTGGAACCTGCACCCCCCTCGCCTTGAGACCCTTATGGGTGAGTAGTCACGCTTAACAAACTCCTGATTGATTGATTGATTGATTGATTGATAAACATGCCAACCCTCCCGATTCAGACCGAAGACTACCGATTTCAAGGGTAGTCTTCCGCCTCCCGGTTCCTGCATGCAGAAAAACGATTTGAGGTTTCGTAAAAGAGCCAAAAATTTTATGTTGATGCCTGTCAAGCACGCAAGCTCCAATCTCTCCCTTTAAGAATTACCTCTGACATCGAAGATAATAACATTTTGTCCTTAGTTCTTGGAGGGGGAGGTGAGAGCACATGTGAAAGGCTTCATCATTTTTTTTTTCTTTTTGTCAAACGTATTTTTATTGAAAATATTTTCCAGTACAGCACAAAAATATACCCAACACCTCACTCAACATAGTGAATTTCTGCTTTTAAAATTCTATAGAAGGGATCATTTTATTTTTGACATTTTTACATTGTGCAAACAAAAATAGACTTCAGAACTCATTTTTTGTTTCCGCTATGTTATCAAAATGCCAAAAATGAAATGCTGATTATCTGTCATCACCATACATACCAATATACCTGATAGGCAGATTGCCAATCCTTCAAAATAAGTTGGAAGGAAAATACATTCTCCTATGTTTTTTAAAATCTCCCACTTGACTTCTCTATGATGTTGGCATGCACGCGAGTTACACAATACAGATTGAGACTGGTCGCTTTTGGCGGCGAACTGGTGTTATTTTCGCCAGGACGAGCTTTCCAGCAGCAGCACCCGGTGTTTGTCTTTACCGATAGGGCAGTGTAGTGGCTGTCCCTAGCACATGCTCTTTTATGACATTTCATGGATCATTGACTTCAGCAAATGCCACAACTAGCAGACCACGCCCTCTTTTCAAGTTCAGTCTACGCAGACGTTTCACGTGGCGATTTCCAAGTGCGTCACGAGGGAAGCCCTTCCTGTCACGAGATGCCAACCTGCCGTGAGCCTTTGGCACTGCGACAGGCTGTCAGTGCAAACGATAAAAAAACGCCAGGGTTCCACCCCTAGGTGGTGTCTTTAATTAACGGGAAACCCTCTTGATGAGAAATGAAGCCTTTATTGTACTCAGTGCAAACAATGAGTGCACTGATGCCTGAACAATTAACAATGGGCTTTCATGCCACAACAATGCTAAATGCCTGTCTAATGAAAGGAAGAGAACTAAGAGGCTGGCACATGGGCGGAAAGGAGGATGACGATCTCTTGAACAGGTGCACCGATGTGAGCCAAAGCTGGCATTTTACGTAGTAAGTGGCGGGAGGGAGTGGTGGCAAATGTAGGCAGGGTTAGCATGCACTTGAAAATCAATCAGCCTCAGTCTGGTATTGCCGAATTTAGATAGGGTCAAGTGGATAAAATGATAAACGAGTTCCAATCCTCATTTCTATGCTTTACCAAATTGTGTGATCTTGGGCACATAACTTTATCTCCTTGCATCTCAGTTCCACTGTGTGCCAAAGCTGGTAGCTCGAAGAGGTCCTTTTTTTTCAACTAGACTATACAAAAAAATCCGCTGATTATGCTCCTATCTGATCAATGTTTTATGCTTGCGATTAAGGCGACTTTAAATTATCAATCCAAATAAATGAAGTTTTTACAATAAAAATAAAGTGAGATCTCTAACTCATTTTCGAGATGGGGCGAGAATTACAATGGCCGGCAAGGATCCGAGACAGAGAATAGTGTCATTGAATCATGAGACTTATTAGACCAGGAGCTAGAGAGAGAGAAAGGGAGAGAAAGGAGAAAGAAGGAGTGAAAGATAGAAAAACATTGGCAAAGGGAGAAAGCAAGGAAGAAAAAGAAGATACAAGAGTGAGATACAAAGACTAGGATCCACCATCTCACATTGTGCCAAGCGTTGTTGGCTTGCTTCTAAAGGTCTTGCTGAAAAGAGTGGATATCTACACAGTGTGCACCCAGTGAGATGGAAACCCTTGCAGAGCAGGGGTCTGTCTGTGAATAGTGCAGCTGGTGCAGTAGAACCTGGACCCAAGGGTTATTGAAGGCTGACTTCAGCTCAAGGAGTGTTTCATCTTTATTATAAAACCAGAGCACGAAAGACCCAATTCCTTACTTGCGGCTATGGCAGACTTGCTATGCCACTGTTGCAGAGTGGGTTTTCAGTTCATTGTGGGGTAACCGTGATAAGGACACACAACGCGGGGTGAATTCAAAACTTTTATTTCAATATAGACGAGAAGCTTAACATCCACACGCAGAAATCAATGAGCTTCTCCTGGGCGCCGCTCCATAGCTGCTAACGGCACAGAAGCTTATCTTGATGATAAGGTGAGTGCTCACCTTCTACTCATTCTTTGCCAATTTTTTTTAAGGACGCACCATGCGGGGTGGATTCAAAATGTTAATTCCAATATAGAAGAGCAGTTTACCTCTACCTAGCTGGCTCTTCTCCACACAGAATCTTATCCTCCTAACATTGGGTGATATTGGGCACAATCAGACCACTGACTTACTATATGTGTGGAAAAGGCTGCTTTATTGAAACATGTGTGTATCACATAAACATCCTCGGCCTAAGGCCTTACAGAACTATAACCTTACTATACATCAAATAACCTGCATCACATACCCCCTCCACTAAACCCGACCCCTGTACACAAACCCTTCAACTTTAACCTTCAGACCTATCAATTTCTTCATATGTCACATTTTAACCTTCCCCTTCTGCCTAGCAGTGAACTAAATAACCTGTGATCAACTTGGAGTCCCTATCATGGAACATTTTAACGCCAAGACTTCCGATGTGGGTTCTCTAAGACCCCCCCCCCCACACACACACTCTTTCTGGCTGCTTAGCTTATATTAAACAACCTAACTTTAAGTGAAGGCCTGCAAACTTGTGGGCAAACCGCCACCAGAAAAAGGCTCCACTGACTTTTTCTGCCTGCCCCCCCTCAAATGACAACTCATTCTTGCCTCCGCAAGGTCCGAACCAAGAAATCCCTTAGCTCCAACAAAATAGCTTCATACCATATTCAGAAAGATGCACATCATCCTCCTTGAAGCACTCAATGTCTTCATAACGAAAATCCACATGTTGCAACCGGCCTACCTCTGCATCCCTATAAAAATGCCTCATATCCATATTTACTTTGTGCAGGAAGCTGGGTTTCTGTTGTAGTAACCCCCCACTTTTTGCCAGACTACTGATGTACTTTGACTTTATGTGCTCTGTGGGTCCCTGCCATTCAGGTTCCCAGAGCCTGTGTTCTTTCCCCAAAGCTGTACTTTGTACCCCCAATTGGCACCTCTCTGGCCACATGTCACCCTTGTAAAAGGTACTATGGGTACCAAGGGCTCTGTGGCCAGGGAAGGCCTCTAAGGACTGCAGCACTTGTTGTGCCACCCTTGGAGGCCCTGTACCTTTTACACACACACACACACACACAAACTGCCATTGAAGGCTGTGTGTTTTGGTGTAGAACAAAGTGAAGAGTCGACATGGCACACATCCCTGTGTGCCATGCCTACAACCCACTACCCTACATAGGTCAGCCACCCCTCTAGCTGGGTGCACCATACCAGTGGTGAGGGTACAGGTGCATGAGCCCTGTACCCCTACAGTGTCTAGACCAATTCTTAGACATTGTAAGTGCAGCACTGCCATTAAGACTATATGGTACTGGGATTGTCATTACAAACTCCACAGCACCATAATGGCATTACTGAAAACTGGGAAGTTTGGTATCAAACTGCTCAGCACATTAAACCCACACTGATGCTAGTGTGGGATTTAATAAAAAAATACACTCAGAGGGCATCTTAGAGATGCCCCCTGAAAAATGACCAGCCTCTGGTGGCTTCCCTGACTGGTACCACCACGAGACATGTTTCTGGACCCCTGGGATGGGAGCCTTCGCTCCCTGAGACCAGAAACAAATCCTTTCCTGGGCAGAGGTGTTCTCACCTCCCCCAGACCAGGAGGAGCCATCTGTGGCAGGGAAGCTTCAAAGGCCTTGCTGCCTTTGTAATGCGACCCCCAGCCTCTCCTGCTATCAGGAGCAGGCCTCCTTCCTGTCTCCCCATCTTTTCGTCAGGAAGTCAGGCGGGAGAGTCAGGTGGGGCATGCGAGGTGAAGCCCACTCTTCAGTGCCCACCATATTGCAGATGGCAGCCACTCTCCAATCAGGATTAGGGATTGCGCCCACTCCCCCACGTGGGGTGAACACACCAAGGGTTTAGCCACCCTAAGGTCAGTAGCCCATCGGCTACTGACCTCGAGACCCCTAAAACGCCCCCTAAATACAATATTTAGGGGGCAGCCCTGAACCAAGAAGACAGATTCCTGCAACCAAAGAAGAGGAAGGATGAAAGTAGACGCCCAGCGGAGGAGACTGCAGAGAAGAACTGACTTGGCCCCAGCCCTACGGCCAGTCTGCAGTTTCCAGAGAATCCAGCGCCAAAAGTCGACCTGTCCTGCAGCCAGCAACCTCCAAGACCCCAGTGAGGACTGACTGCTTCAACAAAGACCGAGTCTCCTGTGAACAGCAGCTCTGTTCAACAGAAAACTCCCAAGACAGACTCTAACCTTGCTGAGGACAAAGAAACTAGACGCCTGGAACCACCACTGCACCCGTCACCTATGGCCCGAGTTCGAGTGGCCCACCTGCCCCAGCAAGTTCCCCCAGCACTCCAGATTCCGAGTCCACCATGGGTTGACCCCTCCAGGACTCCCCAATGTTGCCTGCAGCCTCTGCGCGGAGACCTACCCCACCGCGAGTGGCCCGATAAGGTGAAATCCGACCTCAAAATACACCCCTGCATCCAGCTGCCCTGCACCCTGGAGAAGAGAACCTGAGTTGCACCTACGTCCCCAAGCCCTCCAACTTACCTGCGCAGCTGTTGGTTCCTCCCAGAAGTCTTCCTTGACCGAGCCTGCAGCCAAAATCCAAAACCGGCAGCTCCAATTGAAAACAACAGGGTATCCGACGCCAAAACAGCACACTGCACCCAGCCACCCCTGTGCCTCTGCGGGTATACTTTGGGTACTAACTCGGATCCCCTTTTGCCTAACACCAGGAGCTTTGCTCCCACAACTCTGTGGCCTGCTTGTGAGCAGCCACCATCCAGAGGTCCCATATCCACCATTGGATAACATTCGGCCTCAGCACTCTGCACCCAGCTTCCTTAGTGCCACTGAGGGTGCTTTGAGCGTGCATCCTTGACCCTGAGGGAACCCCTGTTATAACCTCAGAAACTCAACCCCAAAGACCGAGTACTTACCTGTTAACCGATAACTTCATTTCTCTCAGTAGGAATACATGGAATTGTTTTAAGTGTGGAGTTGAATTGTTTGAAAACCTGAAAACCTACAACTGTACAAAACTGATTTTTCTTACCTTTTCTCTAGGAAATGTCCCAGTGTGATATCTAGGCATATCACACTGAGTAGAAAAAGTAACTTAAAAAGTACAGTAATTTTGAATCCTTGACTTACCTGTGTTTCAAACAACTGCATTTGAACTTGCATTCAATTGTAAACACTGCATAATATTTTGCAAAGCATTTATTTCACTTACCTGTGCCAGGCTTGACTTGGCTCTAGAAATAAAATAACTTCATATTATTTTCATACAAAACAAATTGGTCTGAGTTCAATCTTTGAGTATGTGCAATCATTTGCTTGATTGAGTGTGTACAACAAATGCTTAACACTACCGTCTGATAAAGCCTTACTGCTCGCCCACACTACCACAAATAGAGAGTATGGTGTTATCTACTTTTACCTCTGCCTACCTTTGGGGTTCCACTGGACTCTATGCACACTATACCTCACTTTGGTATAGTATATACAGAGCCAGCTTCCTACACTTTTCTCCTGACTTTATCGATAGCTGCCGGCTTCAAAGCATCCCTCCGAGACCTTCTGGGAATGAATTCTGTCCAGGCTACGAAGCACCCTCATCACTGTGCCCATACTGCTCTCAAGTCCGGCTTCATGGATCGCATTAACGCTAAAGCTTTCTCCACCACCCTGTCATTCTCTCCCAAATGGATGATACAAATATCTGGGCAAACATCCTCCCTCATCAAGGTATTTAGTTTGGAGAGCAACTCCCCCACTTCATGCCCCCTTTCCCGAACCACTTTACAGACAAAGTGCTGCAAAGAAAACCCAGGTTCATGCCCCACGTGTTTCTCACTGCTGCCCGATCTGCCCATTTTACAAAGGAATGCCTGACAATCCACACCGATAATGCAGCGGACATAGGGCCTGGAACCAAGCCTGCGAAAGAAAACAGTGTAAGCACATCATTACGATGAAACTTCACTCTCTTCCCTGATGTTACCTCTAACATACCTCTGGTAGCATTCTGATGAGCACCTGCCTAGCCCCATTATTTGTTCCTTAGATCACCCCTTCCCACCTGCCTCAGTCGCTGCCCAATCCTAAAGGAAGGAGTGCCAAACTGAGCTGCCACCAAGCCTAATGAAGTTACTGCTTTTCGCAGCACTGACAAAAGCGAGAAAGAAGTCACTCACTCCCTTTGTTGATGGACGAATACTAGCCCTGCCTGTCCCCCTGCCTGACTCCTGAGTTTTCTCCCTCATAGTACCGGGCAGACCTTTCCCTACTGCCTTTCAAGGAAAACCATTGCGCCCTCTCAACTTCTGGTCCATCTTAGACCTAAGCCATGTAATTTCCACCTTGCCCTGCCTAAAGGTGACTTCCTCCCACTTCCATTCTGTACCCCTCTTCCCCCAGCAACTCTGATAACAGAAAGGCCTCGAAGAACATTCACTACATAAGCCTGGAAAACAACACAGTTTCCAACTGTGACTGTCAGATCCCTGGCAAGCTATGAGTCAATCTACAAAAAACCTCCTAGGAAAGGGGCATCCTCTTCTGTTTGGACCGACCCTGCTACCTAGCCCATCCCTCTAAAATCCTCTTACCCAACTCCCCCACTGAAGGCACATACCCCCACAACAGTTTCCCCATGAAGGCAATGCTGTCAGCTTACCTGAAATTGTGACTCTGGATAAACCTTTCAGCTGCAGTATAAACTGTACAATGTCCTCGACTCTCTCCAAATCCCTCTGTCTGCAACCAGCTCCAGAGCTCACAAATTCAGGACAATCCTGGTAATATGTCTTACGCATACACTCTGCCAGAGACTCTACTACCATTTGACACATGCTCTGTCTCCCACTGTCCATAATTCCGATGGCATCCGAGTTCTGTCCCACAATGTCATTGTCCACACCCGGTATTTGTCTAGCTCTAAACAAAATATCCTGTCGCAAACATTCAAGCAAAAACACCCTCAACAACTTGAGGAACTGTGCATCTCTCACTGACTTTCGGTTAACCACTTGCACCACTGCCATGTTGTTCACCCTAAAAAGTACTCGCCTGTGTTCCAGCCAGGCCCCCCACATTGTCACAGCTACCACTAATGGGAACAATTCAAGAAATTCAATGCCACGCTCTCCATGTTTCCAGTCATATGGTCATTCCTCTGCACACCAGTGTCCTTGCCAATACAAACCAAAGTCTATGCCGCCTGTGAGCATTTTAAAAAATCTGAACGTCCCATTCCAATTCCTGTGGTGTGCCGATTGGAATGTCATTGAATGACTCCACATCCGTAGATTTGCCTTAACCCTGCAGACAACCTAACATGATGGCATGGTAGTGCCAGCCTAGTCTATGCTAAGTCAAGCCATCTGCAGAAAGTCCTCCCCACCGCACCACTCTGCATGCAAAATGTAGGTGTCCCAATAGCACTTGCACCTCCCTGACCATGACTTTTGGTTTTGCCAACATTGTATCCAAGAGAACCTGCATGCCCAGCCTTTTGTCCTGTGGAAGGCACGCTATCATTGCCAATGAATTCAATTTGATGCCTGTAAAAGAAATGGGGGTCACCGGACCCACAGTTTTTTCCGGGCACAGTGGGACCCCACGTCCTCCATGAGCTCCTGAAAACTAACCAGCAGCCACTGGCAGTCAGCAGAACCGGAGTCCTTCACCCTGAAAATGTCATCAAAATAGTATGTCGCCTTCTCGTGACCCGTTACCTTCACAAAGAGCCATTGCAGAAACGTACTGAAGTGCTCAAATGCTGTTATCAAGCATTCCATGGGGATGGCTTTATCCACATACCAGGCACTTTCTAATTAGATACCCAGCAATTGAAAATTGTCCGGGTGTACTGGTAGCAACTGAAATGCTGATTTTATGTCACATTTTGCCATGAAGTCTCGGGGTCCAGCTAGTTCCACCATAGCCATAGCCATGTTTACAGAGGAGTAAGACACTGAGGCCAAGTTGTCCCCAATAAAGTCATTGACTGATTGGCTTTCCAGCCATAACAAGTGATGCATGAGGTGAAATTGCCCCACCTCTTTCTTTGGCATTACCCCTATGGGGGAAACAATCAAATGTTCTAAAGGCCAGTAATCAAAGGGCCCGCCATCCTCCCTTCCAGCACTTCTTTAGCCACTGTAGGGTGTGATTTAACTGACCTCAGATTCTCTGTCCACCGCTGCGCTTTCGGTCCCATTTGCCCCAATTTGAAATCGTATGAAAACCCATCCAGGAAGGTACGAGCATCCTCACTGTTCGGGTATGAACCCAACCAAAACGTGAGCCTGTGCAGGTCAAACAGAGTACTAGCCTTTCTCCTGAGATCCCTATGCCTGTCATGCCCCCCGTAGCCTCCACCATTGGACCCCCTGCTCCCACAGCATTCTGTTGCCAGTGGGGGCCTTGGCTCCCTTGCTGTAATTCTGCCGCCCCCCAGAGTTGCTGTATCAGTTGACCAGAGAGTGTTTACCGGAGCACTTAAAACATTTGTGCTGGACTATGCAATACTCATGAGTGCACATGCCCTTTTTGAAATCCCAATAAGCTCCTTGTTGCCCTCCCTTATTGGAGTTACCCACCCTGCCCCCTGTGGGATGGGCCTGAAAGGGATGATAAACTATTGGCAAACCACTTGGATTGTATATTGTCTTCCTGAAATTCGCAGACTCCATCGTCTGTTGCCAAAGGTCTGAGTTCTATTTCCCCCATTGTGCCTCGGGGTCCCATGCCTCCGGAACTCCTCGTCATACTGCACCTAAGTTTTACCGTCAAAGGATATCTGTGCCTTGTGTATGTCATCCATATATTAGAAGAGGACAACGCTCCTCTCCAGATATCTTTTGCAATACACACTGGCATGAGGAGGAGGAGGAGTGCCGAAATTCAGTTCTCAATTCTCATTGGAAGGCTCGGCCGTTTGGCCAACTCACTCCTCCTCCTTTGAACCTTCTTTCACTCTCCGTTCTCTATGAAGGAGTTTAAACATTTCGACATACTTGCCATTCTAAATGCGCTCTTTTGTAGCCATCATTAAGTGTGCTCCCAATGGCTTCGTAACCTCCATATATGGGAGCTTACGAATCTTGAGTTCATTCTTTTCTCTGCCGGCTGTGTCCTCTGCTTTAAGTTTGTCTTCTTCCCCTACATTTGTGGGTGCTTCCTTGCCCTTTGTCGCATCTACTGCTGCCCCTGAAGCCGACTCCAGCCACGTGTCTACCCCTTCTTTTTTGTCCTCATCCGTACCGACTCCTTTGTCCTTCTTATACCTACCTTTACTCAATCACTCCTCCCTCTCCAATTCACACATGCATTCAACACTATTGATAACAACACTGGACCCTGTGCCTCGTCTGTGCTCTTACCTGGCCTTAAGGACGGTGCCTGCTCTGAAGCTTGTCGCCTTGCCAGAGGATGTGTCTGTCGCGTCTTTGAATTGCCCGACGGCATCCCTGACCCCGGAGAGGAACCTGAAATGCACTAAAGATGGGATTAGACTAACACCCCACCTGCTCCCTCTGTGTTTCCAGGACAGATTGTCCTTTGTTATCCACAATCTCTCCCTCTTTGAGCCTCTCATCTCCATAATCCAAAATTTCATCTTGCCATTCGTACCCCGCAGGCCCGCTTGCCCTTGCTGCCACACTTTGTGTCTCTTGTCTTCCACATCAGACCGAAAATCATTCAATCTCCGATGCAGAGAAGCTCCCTCCCTCTCCTGCGTGCATTGTGGCGAGGCCTCCCAGGGCCTTCGTGTTCCATTTGTCGCCTGGTCCCACGACGCAGTCCGGCTGACAGTTCTGGGCCAAACCTTCTCTTCCCCCAGGGTGTGCGAGTCGCACTGTGCTCTCAGGGTCTGGAACCTGCCTCCCGTCATGGACCTGGAAAGAAGGCCCAATGTGCAGCACCCAGAAAAAACTATTGACTGCTCCTGGCCCCCTCCTTTCCCTAGAAACTGCACTGACCGGTCACTCTGTCTACATATCTGACCCCCTGTCACCTAACTGCCATACACGCTGCGGGGTTTCGGGGAGGAATACCCCCCATACCTCACACCACTCGCTAGCGCTCCATTCGAGCATGGCTGCCACTATTGAAGAAGCCCTGCCGCTCTGAGCCAACTGCATGGAGGCCCTCCCTTCTGTGGGGCCCCACAGAGTACCCTGCCCAACTCAAACCTCCTGCTTGGACTTAGCCCCAGGCTGCACACGACTCCCTGGCTGGTAAATTGATGCCTGCTCCCCCCCCCACACACAGCTTCTGGTAAGCCCCCTGGCAGAGGACCTAGCACTGCCATCATCCCCTCTCATCCAATCCTCAAACAAGTCCTGGCTAACCCCACTCCACTACCCACTGACCCCTCCTGCCTCTGCCTCCAGTTCATTCCCAAAACCAGCAAGCTCTAACTCGCCGGATGGCAGCAAGAAATCCCCTCCCCTGATTTTCAGGTGGAAGCCAAAGAACAGTTTTTGCAAATGGACAAGGTCTTGACCCTGATCAGAGCCAAAAATTATGATGTAGAAGCAAGGTCCAGGCGTAACAATGACTGCATAGTGGGAATTCCTGAGACGACGGCCATTGCTAAAATGGAGACATATGTGGAGGAATTGTTACGTGACTTGTTCGGAGCCGACCTATCATCAGTTTTTATTGTGGAACGCGCACACCGTACCCTGGGCCCTAGACCACCTGTGGGTCCACTCCACGTCCGATACTGGACCGGTTGCTGAATTACCGGGACCGAGATGTTGTTCTCCACCTGGCCAGGGAGTGGGGTTCCGTTCAATATAAAGGCAACACGTCTCATTCTTTCCCGACTTCACCCCAACGGTCCAGGCGGCGAGGTGAGAATTTGTCCCAGTTAAGCGATTGCTCCAACAGGCGGAGATCCCATATGTGGTATTGTACCCTGCAAAACTGAAAGTCACGTACAACGGCACCCTCCATTTTTTCATTGACACTAAGTCAGCAATGAAGTTTGCAAAGCACGTGGAGGGGGGAAGAGGCGTAATACTGGTGCCAAAGGGCAGTAGAGTCCAGAGAAGAATCTCAGCGATAATTACTGCTGCTTGTTCTTGATGTACCTTTTTTCTGTTACTAACTTTCAAGACTTTGAGTGCGCATAGACACTGCGACACAGTTAACCCAGTTGTTTACTAGATCAGTATCGTTTAAACTAAACACGTCAGGGTCACAGAGCATTGATGGTAACTGTGCACCGCAGGTGCCCTGTATATCTCTCGGCCACCCCACCTTCAGGCAGGGCTGTATGCCGGTGATCCCACGCCTCCGGGGAGAGCTCCCAAGTTTGGCCACCAGGTCTTGTCCTGGGGCACATTGGTGTTTATGTTTTCTAAGGGGGGGGTTTAGTATACAACCTAATTGGGGGGTTGGTGTGGGTGGGTGGTGGGAAGGGGATGTTACAGTTGGTAAGTTGGACAGGAGAGCAATATACACTTCTACACACAATGCTACTATACATTACACACAGGATGGCCATTAGAGATCAACTGGGCGGGCCGGAGCTCCCATTGGGAGTACAAGCAACGCGACACGCACAAATACAGCATAGACCGCCAGGACTATTTGGCGGGTATGTGGATCTCAAGAAGACATGACCAATTTTAGATCTTTAAGTTGGAATATACGCGGGCTGAATGATTGTAGGAAGACTAGACTAGTTCATGCTTTTTTAAATAGACTACAGATAGATATATATATGATCCAGGATACTCACCTAAACAGTATGTCGCATGCAAAACGACATCACAAGCACTGGGGACACACCTTCTCCTCTATTTATTCTAACTATACAAGAGGCGTAGCAATACTGATTCGGCAAGGACTAATTTGGAAAACGTTGGATTCACAGCTAGACCCTGACGGCAGATTCATGATACTTTGTGGTCTGTTAGGGGGAGTGAAAATGACGCAAGTGGCTGTCTATGGTCCAAAAACAGACTGTCCTGAATTCTTTAGGAATGTATGGGCAAAAATTCAATTTCTGGGATGTGACACGATATGAGGTGGGGATTTTAATGCTGTGCTAAATGACACACTAGATAGGAAAGGCACATCTTGCAGCATGCACCTTAGCGCAAGCGAGGTCCTAAAACCGCTGATATATGATGGATAATTGATAGATATCTGGAGGATGAGACACCCAGAGTTAATGGAGGATACGTGTGTGTCGGCGTATCATGGGGCATGGTCCCGGTTAGACTTCTGGCTGGTGTTGCGGGAAATCGCTGCCTGGTCCTCTGATAGCACACATTACCCCAGGACATTATCTGATCACGCCCCTTGCCTGTTGCAAGTGACGATCCCAGATACCCCACCTCAGATGTATAGTTGGATATTGGCCCCGAATGCCCAACTTCACTCCTCTTTTAGAGAGGAGATACATAAGGACATCGAAGAATATTTTTAAATGAATACTGGTCCTGTGTCCACATATGCAACACTGTGGGAAGCATTTAAAGTGGTAGTGCGCGGTAAGTGCATATCACATCATGCATGGGTGCTCAAGGCCATCAGGGGCACGCTGGCCTCTCTAGAAAGTCGTAGCAGGGAACTAGAGACTAACTATTATAACGCAGAAGACCCTACAACATTGCCAATTATTAGGGAGCTGGTCTCTGAATTTGAAGAAGAGGCTCAACGTCAGGTAAACTTTCTGGGAAAGTACACACAAGCTAGGCGCTACGAGGAGGGTGACAGGCCTGGGAAAACCATAGCTAATATGCTGCGGATGCCACACACAGTTGAATATTTATCCGAAATTATTGGTGGCAAATCCACTGTCATAAGAGGTCCCTGTGAGGTTATAGAGGAATTTACAAAGTACTACACCAAGTTATACACAGCCACGCATCAAACGGAGCCAGAGGAGCTCCAACCGTTTTCTTAAGTCCATAGAGCTGCTCTGGCTGAGCAGGGCACATAGGGAATATCTGGACAAGCCCTTCACTACTAATGATATACTGCAGGTGATTAGCAGTCTGCCTGCAGAAAAAACCCCAGTGTTGGATGAGTTAGCTACTGAATTCTATAAAGCCTATGCGGATTTACTTGCACCTCATCTGCTGGCGGTATTTCAGGAAGCTCAGGATACTGGCGAGCTTCCCCCTTGAATGTGGGAGGCTATTATCCTAAAGCTGCTGAAACTAGGGAAACCAGGCCAGGAAATGGAATCTTATAGGCTGCTATTTTTATTCAATATAGACGCAAAAATGTATGCGAAATTACTGGCCAATAGGATGCAGCCCTTACTCCCCTTGATCGCGAGACCCGATCAATCTGGGTTTATTCCCGGCAGATCCACGGCCCATAACCTTTGCACCTTCTTCACAGTGCTGCATTACCTAAACCCTGAAGCCATGGCGCTTGTGGAGTTCCTGGATGCCACAAAAGCGTTTGATGCATTGGAATGGCCCTATTTGTTCACCATAATGGGGAGGATTGGATTCAGTCCCAACTTCATAGCACTAATCAAACTGTTGTACACAAAACTCTCAGAGAGTCTCTGGAGAAACACGTCCTCCACCACAAGTCTCATTCAACTTAGGAAAGTGAGAAGTACTTACAACAAACACATCCGCATGGCTAAAATAGACCACTTCAGGACTCAGCTGGATGGAGCTAAAAATAGACCTAAGAAACTCTGAAATCATCAAGCAACAAGCTAACCATTCTTCCAACCCTATCACTTCTCCTGTTTCCTTGCTTCCTAGTGGTGATGATTTCACTGTTCACTTCAATGAAACAACAAGGAAAATCGAACTGGAGCTATGTCCTGTCACTCCAACTCTGAGGCCTCTGAAACTATCCGCATTTCCAGTTGAGCTGGTAGAATCCTCAACAATATCCTCACCCTTAGGATGTTCTCTCAAGAATAACGCCTCTGGGAATTCCTTTCTCCTCCCTCATGTCAAGGAGCTTCTACACAACATGGCGTCTCTTAAACCTTCCAACCATTTTAGTGATCCTTTACCTGCCAAGCTTTTTAAAGAGCTCTATTCAGACATTCTCCCTCTTTGGTCGAGGATCATTCATAAATCCCTATTACAGGAAAAAATACCTGACTGCCTCAAGGTTGGGCAAGTTATTCCCATCCCTAAGAAACCCAACGTGGACCTGTCGGATCCTAACAACTTCAGTCCTATCACCTGCATTATGACACTAGCTAAGCTGCTCGAAAATTGCGTCTACTCGCAGCTATGCAACCACATTGAGAAATATCAACTCCTTGACCCCCATCAGTCAAGTTTCAGAACAGGCCACAGTACTGAAACGGCACTAACCCACATTGTAGATGACGCCTTGAGATCCCTTGACCAAAATGTCCCTTGTCCCCTGATCCTTCTGAACCTGTCTTCAGCCTTTGATACCATCAAACATGAGAACCTGATGGGTCTCTTGGGTCCGGTCCAAATTGGTTTGTCTCTTTCCTGCATAACCGCACAAAAAGGATAAAAATCAACCAGTCTCTTGCTTCCAGTACCCCTGTCACGATAGGAGTGCCTCAAGGATGGGGAACAACCTTTACAACGCAACTATTACAACGCACTACACTTACAACGCAATTTTTACAACGCAACATCCACTACAACGCATTCCATTACATCGCATGATACTACAACGCATTTTTAAAAACTACCTTTACAACGCATTCCATTACATCGCATACTACCTTTACAACGCATACCATTACAACGCATAATATTACATTGCATTTAAGGTAAGTATTGGATAGTATAGGGGTAAAACCCCTACACTATCCAACACTTACCCTACTGTTGCACCCCCTGGAGTTAGAATAGTAATTTTTACCCCTACACTATCCAACACTTACCCTACTGTTGCACCCCCTGGAGTTAGAATAGTAATTTTTACCCCTACACTATCCAACACTTACCCTACTGTTGCACCCCCTGGAGTTAGAATAGTAATTTTTACCCCTACACTATCCAACATTTACCCTACTGTTGCACCCCCTGGAGTTAGAATAGTAATTTTTACCACTACACTATCCAACACTTACCCTACTGTTGCACCCCCTGGAGTTAGAATAGTAATTTTTACCCCTATACTATCCAACACTTACCCTACTGTTGCACCCCCTGGAGTTAGAATAGTAATTTTTACCCCTATACTATCCAATACTTACCTTAAATGCAATGTAATATTATGCGTTGTAATGGTATGCGTTGTAAAGGTAGTATGCGATGTAATGGAATGCGTTGTAAAGGTAGTTTTTAAAAATGTGTTGTAGTGTAATGCGATGTAATGGAATGCGTTGTAGTGGATGTTGCGTTGTAAAAATTGCGTTCTAAGTGCATGCGTTGTAAAAGTATGCGTTGTAACGTCATACATCCCTCAAGGATCCGCGCTGTCGCCCACTCTCTCCAACCTTTTTATGGAACCATTTTCTGTCATTTTGAACCTTGCTAACATTCAGTATCACATGTATGTGGATGACACGTAACTGTACCCGAAGATCTCCACTCAAGAGGACATAAAAACGCTAAATGCTGCACTTACACAAACCCAACAATGGTTAGCTCAGAACCATCTGCTGTTAAATACTCTCAAAACTGAATTTCTTTTGATTTCCCCCCCAATCACTCAGCTCCTACCCTGGATTGGCTTAAACAACTCACTGCTCTGAACTGCACCCCTCTTGTCTCTCCCAAATCTCTAGGCATCCCCTTGGATAAACACTTAAACATGCAAGTGCACATCAGTGCAGCTAATTGGGGATCCTACTTTCAACTTAACACCCTTAAGAAAATCAAACCTTTCCTCCCCCCCCCCCCCGAAGACATCAGGCCGGCGGTTCAATCCTTGGTTATCTCTAGGTTGGAATATGGTATGGTGACCCTTGCTGGACTTCCCAAAGCTAGCTTGGCCCCGCTCAGAGCTATCCTGAACGCATCGGCTAGACTCATCACCGGCTCCAGAAAGCATGACCACATCTCCCCTGACCTTTTGCAACTAAATTGGCTATCTGTTGAAGCCAGAATCGGATTCAGGATAGCTTGCCTGACCCATAAACCCATACATTACAACACTCCAATCTACCTGGCAAATAAGCTTGAACTTTTTGGGCTCTGACCAGAACCTTAGAAGTACATCCACCCTACTCTTGAAACCACCAAGATTCAAAAAGAAAAGATCCTACAATCGTACTTTCTGCGGTCTGGCTCCAAGAATCTGGAACTCTCTGCCTCCAGAGATCAGATCCAATGCTTCCACAATATCTTTCAAGAAACTTCTCAAATGGCTACTCTTGAACGAACTTTAACAGCATCAACTTGCTCTCATGCTCTTGTTTTGTTAATATTCTGATTCTTATTGTAATACACGGGTGCACTTTATTGTATGCTGGTATGTTTAAACTGTTCTCGTGCTCTAGGACACCTCTGATATCCCCAATTCTTTACTGGCTCTGTTTCCCACTCTGTTGTAACATCACTTACTGTCCCATTGAGTTTGTTACCCTTGTTTTTGCCATTTCTGTACAGCGCTCTGATACCCGTATGGGTCTTGTTCGCGCTTTATACAACTTTCCAAATAATAAATAAATAAATAAAACCGTCGGCGAGACTGCGCATGAATGGCATGATCTCAGACCCCTTTGCTATATATCGCGGGACACGGCAAGTGTGCCCTTTTCCCCCCTCCTGTTTGCTATAGCAATGGAACCAATAGCGGCCAAGATTCGTCAACATAATGCAGATAGAGGGTTAGGGTTCAGCACTAGGGGGCTGCTAATTTCGCTATATGCAGATGATATGACACTGTATATAAATGACCCGGAGTTCAACCTTGCAACACTACTTAGAGAACTCACAAAATGTGGCGGCTTCTCAGGCATATTTATAAACTGGTACAAATCGACCTTGTTCCCTCTCAGAATGACGACTAAACCTTTTGACCAGGAATACCCGCTGAAATGGGCGGATGGCCCGGTCAAGTATTTAGGCATCTGGTTGAGCCGTGATGAGCAAGAGCTATGGAGTTTGAATTATGGCCGCGCTATCGCCTCGCTAGAAAGGAAAATAAAGGTGTGAGCCAAACTACCTATCTCTCTCGCTGGCAGAATAGCCATCGCGAAAATGATCGTGTTGCCCACATTTTTATATGTATTTATCAATATACCACTTCCACTGACCCAAGCATTCTTTAACACCCTTCGGTCTCCCATGATTTTATTGGTCTGGGCAGAGAAGCAAGCACACGTTACCTGGGAGACACTCACTCTTCCCCTTATGCAGGGTGGGCTAGGGGCTCCGGACATGCCGCTATACGCGTATTGTGCACAAGCGCAGTTTTTGCATTTCTGGTTACACCCCATCCCTTTTCAACCCCATGTGCCTGTCGAGGCGGACATAGCAGCCCTGTTCCCCTTCAGATGACCATCTACAAAAAATATAGCAGGCCCAGGGATGGGATAGATACAGTCGAAACTCTACGGTGGGCCTGGGGAAGGTAACACATCAGAGCTGGCCTGGAGATGCCCCATCCGCCCCTTTACCTCACAATCCACAGGTCCCAGCCATGGCTGATAATGGAAACATGGCATTGGCTAAATCAATGGGACGCGAAACATTCGTGGACCTGTACCCCGAAGACACGTTCTATACTGCACTGGAACCTTTTGCCGAGGGCTCAAAGAAATTTTCAGCGCTTTTTCTTTATTTTAAGATTAGAGCCACTTGTAGGCAAATACATACCACTTTTCCAAAACCCCCTGAACAGCTACCAGTGCTCGAGCAGTGAATAAGCACGTCAGGTTCCCGTAGACTAATAACAAGGATGTACTGCTCTATGCAAACCACAGCGCCCTTAGTCATACCTAAAGCCCAGCAGGACTAGAATGAAGAGCTTGATGGTCAGGTGACAGACGAACAATGGGTCTTCTGCTGCGGCCAACTCCAGTTACTTTCACCCAATTATAAATTGAGATTAATACACTTCAAATATTTACATAGGTTCTATAGAACCCCTAGCCAACTAAACCGCATGGGGTTGAGACCAGATTTGAGACGCTGCAGATGTGGATATGCCCCTGCCACCTTTTTACATATGTCCTGGCGCTGCCCCATTTTGGACTGCCATTTTTACTAAGATTCATGATATACTGGGGGCGCCCAGTGTACCGCAACCGATCATAGGGATTTTAGGTTATGTTAAAGACACTGAGGCCGAGCTCCGAAGTAAATTACATGCTTTACTACTCTTGATGACTAAACACAGTGGGGCAGATTTATGAGCCTCTTGCGCTACTTTTGCGTCACTTTTCCCATGTTAAAAGTGACGCAAAAGTGGCGCAAGGGGCTCATAAATCTGCCCCTGTGTGTCTATACATTGGGGGGACAAAAGGGCACCTGCGGTAAAGTCTTGAATTAAAGACGTCACTTTCAGTCATACTCAGCTGTCGATTTTCTGGGAAAAGATGCCTGCAGCCTCCAGGCCAAAAGATATATGGGGACCATTCCTGAACTGGCTAACAACACTGCAGGATGAAGGTTCAACCCCTATTGTTCAAGCTGCAGCTGACACTTCACAGACACTAGAAGCACATGTAGAAGCACCCTCAGATTAGTTAAACTCTCTTAGATAGCAGATTTGATAACATAAAGCTGAATGTGTACTGTCAAAAATGTCAATAAATAAATAAATAAAATAATCAAATACCCTCCCCCTCCTCAAGCTCCCAATTAATGCCCCCAGCCTGGCCCTGTGAATCTCCCACCTCAAGGGGGCACCTTGCCCCTTGAACAATAAACATAGAGGGATCCCACCCGGCCCCTAATCACATCCACTATGCCCGTTTGAATCCTCATGGCCCTACTCTAGCCAATCCCCCTTCCTTTTCTGAATCCTTGGAGGCTTGCCCACTGCTCACTGGCCTGTAATAAGCCGCTCAAGCCCTGCGGACCCTCCTTCACCCCACCCCTCCATCCCCTGGGCAATGAGGCTGCAACACGCACTTGCGTGCGGCCTCCAGAACTCACCTGGGACTTAGCTGAGCCCCGGGGCAGCAAGCATGCCAGAATGGCAGCTGCCACCCCGCTGGATGCCCAGCTGATGGGCCGTGATGCCTGCGCAGCCTCAGGAATTCCGACTAACAAATCTAAGGGTCCAGCCTGAGACATCAGCCGGAGCGCTTCTTTTACCCATGTGTCTTCCATTATACAATGACGTCTGCCACCAGTGTGGATAGGCAAAAACGCCCAAAGCAAGAGTACTAGCGCTAATTGGCAGAGCTTACTTACAGTGAAAAATCCATAATAACGCAGACACAATTGGAAAAGGCAAAACTTTTCCTGACTAGCCTGGGTTACTACCATGTACACCTACAAAAAGATGGTGTGTGGCAGCCCTAAAATGGCAGACTATGTAACCCTTGGGCTACATGTTTTACTAGATGTAGCCCAAAGCACACAGTCAACTAGACTGCACCCATCCTGCCCTCAATACCCCCGTGGACAGACCTCCCTTCGGTCTGCTGTCCCCCAAAACTCTGATCCTGCCTCCCAGCTTCCTAATATTGTACAAATAGCAAACACTACAGAAACTCTGCACAGCCAACCCCTATCGGGTTTTTACAACCTCACCGAGATGTCAACAGCAGTCCCAGAAGTCTTTGTAATTAGTTTTTTGGGGAGAGACGGAGGGTCCATTCTGCCAGTGCCAGGCTCTAAGCCTTGTCCCTCTATTTGGCTCCCCAACCCTCTCCATGGTTGGCTAGGTGGTAATGGGCTCAGAGCCTTGCCCTTACTCTTGACCCCGCCCCTTCGAAGCCACAGCTACTCATTTCACATGATGAAACAAACCTGTTTTTTTATCATAGTTCTTTATTAAATTTATGAACAATGGTTGTACAGCGTGGAAGAGAGCTCTGTCTCATAAACATATGTTGCACCATCATTGTAAATATTTCAAAAATGTTCACTTGGATCCAGGAAGTGAATCAACAAATTACTAAGAAATTTCAGATCTGACTTAACAAGCATAGGATCGAATATTACCCACAACCGCCCATGTTTGAATACGAAAGTAACTAAGAATGTTAGACCTGGCACCTTGGCGTGAGTCTCCCTTCCACTTTTTGTCGCTGTGCCTCATGTGTTTTGCTGGTGTTAGCTGCTCAGAGCACTGTGCCACTGCCAACCAGTGCCACAGTGCAAGTGCTCCCTATTTAAAATATATATGTTGGTTGGATTCCATGATTGGCTTATTTGGTTTACTGTCAGACCCCAGTAAAGTGCACCAGGTGTGCCCAGGGCTTGTAAATACAAATGCTGCTGGTGGGCTTGCAGCACTGGTTGTGCCACCCACAGAAGCGGCCTGGTAAAATGTGTCTAAGGTCTGCCATTGCGTGCAGTCTGGTACTGTCATGCTGAGTGGCAAGTGCACCCACGTGCCAGTCGCTAAACCTTCCCTTAACTTCATGTCCTATGGTAGGCCCAAGGGCAGGGTGCATTGTAAGCATAAGGTAGGACAAGCCCTGATGTGTGTGGCATGTCCTAATAGTGAATTACAGCCATTTTCGTTTTTTCACTATTGTAAGGCTACCTGTTCTCATAGGCCAGAATGGGCTGTTAGAATTGTTACATCCTATGATCCTAACAGACCCGGGTAACATGGTAGAAAATCGAGTTTAGTATGCCTAAACTCAGAATAATAAAATACATCTGTTAGCAAGGTTTATTTTAATGTTCTGTGTTTGCAAGCGCCACTTTTAGAAAGATGGCCTTTGCTTGCCTAACCATTTCAGCCCTCCTCTGCGCTGATGTGTATCTGCTGTCTGGCTTGTGTGAGTGACAGGGCTGAGGAATCCCAGAGGGGTAGGGCTAGGTAGCCTGGTGGTGAATAGGAAGATTGGCAGATAGATGGGTGGGAGGAGTACACCTGGACTCTGAATAGGAGTGTGCTCTGCCACCACAATGCCGGCTCCACCCCCTGTGGAGCGTCTGATGGCTCTGCCCTGCACCCTGAAAGAAACAGCCTGCATCGCAAAAACAAAGTGCTCAGAAACCGGACTGAACTAGGCAAAGGCCCCCCTGGCCTGGGAGAACAAAAGAAATGTAGTATAAATGTAGGAGCCTTGCTCCTAAGAAATCAGATCCTGTTTGTGCCAAGAAGAACCTCTGCCCGGCGAGAAGGACCTGGGAAAGCTGCATGGAGGACTACTGTCTCTGACCTGGGAGACTGGCCTGTGGTGTGTTTTTTCCCAACCTACACTTCCCAGGAGTCGACGCATATAGTGAATGAAATATGTGCATCACATTTAAACTTTCGAAAGTTCACTATTATCACCTAATGTCATTAAATTGTATTTCCACATCCCTGTCAAACGAAAACATTGCTACGCATGGAGCATGTGTAGTCTTACGCAAATCAGTGAAAATGGCAAAAAGATACTGCTTCCACAAGGTGTGAGTGACTGGTGCAAAGACATTTTTTTTACTCACATATGAAAAGTGACTGCCTGCAGACTCTCCTAGAAACCCAGGGAAGGGCGATTTGCACTGGTCCTGCAAGCAACTTGGAAGTTATGTTTATGGATCTTTATTTGGTATCTATGACACCTCGGGTTCTACTGAGGAACCCTGGAGCTCTCCTTGGGCAACATCTTCCTGTAGTCATTATTGCCTATATGCTAACCGAATTGTGTCTTTTATATACATTTTTATGTTTCTTCTGTTGCAAATGTTATGAACTACAGCACGAAGAAATAGGTTGCACTGCCAAACAAAGGTGGCAGTGCATTAACAGCGGCTAATTTAAGAAGCAGACAAAGGTAAACCAGGATGGGCAACAAATGATACACAAGTATGTTGTTGGCTAATTTTTTCGAATGAGGAATGCCTTGAGCTTTTTTTTTTTAACGAGGTGGAGGGATGGGGAGGCTTTTCCAGAGCCATGGCCTTCACGCCCATGTCCATGCTTCATCCTAGACGCCCATTTGCAGTATACATCTCGCTGGCATACATCGCTCTCTGAATGCCCGCTCAGCGGTCCTACAGGAGAACAAATACAGTTTGGTTATCCGTCCTTGCTGTAAAGCTAAGGCACCCAGATGGCAGCATGTCAAAAAGGGGCACCATGCTCTATCTAGTCTCAGGGTTTTGTTTTACAAACCATTGTTTTCAGTTTTGTCAGTCAAACTAGTTCAGCTAAAATGAAATCAGAGTACAACTCCCAGAATGCATTAGGTTGTTAAATGAAAAAAGACAAGGACTGTGAACATAGTATTCACGATGACGTCATCTGGTAACATTATGGAAATTGAAACATTGAAGCAGCATGGTGAGGTTGACATCAACTGAATGTGTAAAGTCAGGTATGATGATGATGTGACATCATTTGCTGTAAATACTATTTAAATATAGCAATGCAACATTAATTATATTGCTTACACATAGCAAGGTACACATTGATGGCTGTTGCATCTGGCAGAGTATCTCAGCAGGATGCGCACGCTGGGTGGAAATACTGTCATACACCATACTTCACCTTTGCTCGTGCCCAGCGGGCTCAGATTTAGAGGCACCACTTAAGACATCTGTATCTTCAGCTGGCTTCATAAAATATCATTAGAATTTTTAGCATCGCTATATCACCGACCTATATGCAAAAATATCACATAATGTTCTTTTCTGCCCGGTAAATAAATATGCCACCTCACATTTTTCTGCAAACAGTTGTTGACATTTTATTCTTGCCGATTTCATTGAATGAAGTTACAGTAAATTAAAACATTGAATTAACAATCTACATGCCCAGATTCATACTAGAACATAAGATTTGGGTTTATCACAGCATTATCTCCTGCTTTTCCACGTTATTAAAAGGTGCAAGTTTTACTGCATTTCAGAAAAGAACGTTTTGCTCTATAGAAATCAAACACTTTTACAAGAACTTACCTCCTTTGTCCATAATTTTGATGATTAGAAGGGACATGCAAGTTCTTTTTTTACTAAAATTCTCCAATGGCAAGTGTGTGTGGTTGCTAGAAGTGTGTTAGTGGTGGTGTCGTCAATGGACGCAGAGATTGTGACTGTGGCACCCTCACAGTCCCTTTCATTGCTACATTTAGGCGCTACATCTGTGGATGTTAGTGATCACACGAGGGGTGCTCGTATCTCACCCTCACAGACGTGTGAGGCTAATCGACGTCTGTAGCACACGTTAGTGTCTCACTTGCTGTGTCCATCAACTCCTGTGTGCTCCTTTCCTTAAACACAGCATCTCCACTGAAACACACCGTGTTTGCAACTATGTGTCCATTCAGTTCTAGACACACGGGGACACAGTTGATGAACATTACAGAACCACTTGTCTGACATGTCAGTAATAGAAAACTGACCACATGATGGGATCCAACATACATCAACAACAGTCACACATGGCAATCTGAAACCTTGGCAGCTATGCCCCCAGCAGCAGCCCCCGTTTTCCAGCCTCCAGGGGCCCCATCAGCGCTCTAGCACACACAGGCAGCACTACACTCTCTCGCCGGTGTTGGTTGCACCAGTGAGTTGCCTCATAACAGTCCTACCTCATAAATTAAATGGTGCGTGCCATGTGCGGTAGGTGCAGGTGACCTGAGTTTCCAGGCCCAGAAACAAGGGGGTTGAAGGCAACTGCCTCGAGGCCAGAGACCATTTGTATTTACATACCTTTGTAAACTGGTTACAGAGGCTTAGTTTTTTCTGGTTCCAGTACCCCCTGGGCCTATTCCTTACATTTGAAATTTACATTTACTGCTGTAGTGTGAAAAGGCATTTCATGAAATGGAATATAAAGTAGGGTTGCCAAAAGAAAAATACCAGCCATGTGTTGTTTAAAGACACTGAAAGACCTAGTCTTGACACTAATTAGGGTTATAAATAAACATGTATGTATTCATTTGTAATGTGACTTTTCTGTCTTAGTTCCCTTTAATTATCAGCCATGGATCATTCAGGCAGCCCTAAAACACAATTAAAAGTGTTTTCTATTTATATTTGCTGTTCGAAGTATGCACAGATAAGTGCTGAAAATACGGCTTTAGGTGACTGCTTATTTTTGTCCTGTATGGGGCATCAAAATAATGAGCTGGCAACCCTAATCATAAGACTGGAAGTTTGTTGCAGGATCAGCACATTATTTCCTACACCCTCGATCACTATTGATGCCAGAATAACAATAGTTTAACTTATACCTGAAACCCTACGCCGCCGTCCATAACATGCTGAGTTACTCCAAGTGTCCGGGAATGAACCCTGCATTCAGACAACTCACTCCTCATTTTCGCCCTTCACTTTTACGCTCACCCTGCACTCGCAGCAATCACAATACACTCACACTGACCACCATGCACTCACACCATTCACCCGCTCAACCTGCACTCACAGTCATCACTATGCACTCGCAATGCACTTGCGCTGTTCACCCTGTACCTCACCCTGAAGTCACACGAGCACATACTCACCCTGCACTCATGTCACACTTTACTCACCGTCCCCCTCACTGCTCAATCTGCACTTTCACTCAAATAAGCCCATCACTAACCATGCATTCTTTCGTTCAACTCTGCACTTAAACATATGGTCACCTCACTCACCCTGCAGTCGCTCCTCTTACCCTACTCACACTGTTGCATCACTCACTGTGCACTCTTTAATCTATGTCTACTCAAATAAAAATATACTAGATTTCTGGGTGGTAGGGCAAAGTGGTAGGTGGTGGGATGGGCCGCCGGGGGGTGGGGGGCCCTCCATGTGCTTTGCAGGGGGGCCCCCTCAAGTTTCGTTATGCCACTGCCCAGGGGTCCAAAACCGGCCCCCCGCCCTGGCGGTCCACCAGGGAAACGCCCGGTGCCCGCTACAGCCGGTCCGGCCCTGCCAAGCGATGTGACTTGCAGCCGTAGCATGAACAAATATGTTGCAACCCCTTTACAGAAATCGGGGACTCAGCCATTTGACACATTCAAACATTGTACCACTTTCCCAGTGCATAAATACAGCTAATGAGCAGCTTATGTCTGACAACTGAATGCATGTGGCTTATTGTAAAACAGGCTCTAAAACCAAATGTATGCCGGTCCCTTTTCCATTGTATACAGATTATCAACCCTATATCCAAAACGCACTTAGCAAACATGTTTTGTGAAAATGCTGAATGGAAAAAGGTTTCAAGCGGTGGCATGTCCAATTTGTGATCACTTGGCAGCGAGAGCGACTTTCTGTTTTTTGCTGATACAGTTGTAACATAACCAGAAAAGGCAAGTTTCAACATTTACAGCCTGGGAGCTGGCATTCCGGCCATGTCTGCCTGGAGGATTTTCCCAAAGAGACAATCTTTCAGGTAGCAACACATTCCGAGGGTGTTTACAGCACGCCAAGCCACTTTCCTGCAAAAGAATTGGCTTTACCATAAAGAACAAAAACAAAGTTATCCTACTGGAATTGGAACTGCCCCCTGTGCTGAAATAGGGCACCCCTTTTCAAATTCTAAGCTATAGGAATGCCACTGTGCTTTATCCTGTGTTTCCCACTCACTGTGTGTCTGAGTTGGTGTCTGGGATACAGAGAGTGAATGATGATGAAATAGAGTAGAATAGGTGAGTGTGAGCCAAGGAGAAGCCTTTACGTCTGGGGTGGGTGGGAGGGTCAAAGAAGAGACCCCTTCCACCTGCTTGCCCCCTGTCTCATTCTTGAAGCACTTTCCTCAAGACTTAACTAACTGTGCACGGTACCGCACTATAGCTTTGTAGGAGCTATGAACAGGGCTTTAAGTGGGCCGGGTCTCACCGGGTCTGAGCACCGGCAGTGTTTTAAAGGGGGCCTCGAAACGGGTCTCTATCAGGCTCTGACAGCCGGCACATCGATGTGCGCGTGCTCAAACTGCTCACTTCTCTCTAGTGGAGAAGTTACGGCATGACGTCATGCCAGGTGAGCGTTGTAAGGGAAGGGAAATCCTTTAAAGAGAGTCATTTTCTCTCTGGATTTCCCTTCTCTTTTTGAAACTCAGAAGCAGCAATTTTCGTAGTGTCGCCAGGGCTTCAAGTCAAAGTTTTTTCAATATTATATACAAGCCGTAGTTGCTGCTTATTTATCTTAACCAGCTAGCAACCGTTGACAAAGCCAATAGTCCTGACTTGTAGGTATGATGTTACTTGTTGTATCATATATCTGGATGCAATGACAGAAAGAGCAAAATACAAGGCGGGGGCGCACACTATGCTAATCACAGATTTTTAGTTTACATGTTTTTAAGCCATGCCCTTAGGTTCATTGGCCACGCCCATTTGAGAGACCCCCCCAGTTTTTTTTATCCCACTTAAAGCCCTGGCTATGAAGATGTACCTGAGAGAGAGAAGTGGGGCTGCTGTGAGATGGTAGAAGGCCTCAAGACCAGAAAGGTGTAGTTTGAGGATGTCCACACTCAAACTTGTCAGCAAGTATCATCAGCACTTGTGTTGCTGGGCAAGAGGAGCCCATTGAGGATGGAGAATAGAAGATAAAAGCCTTTGAGTGACTTACTAGATTTGGACACGTAGCAGGAAGTGCTACGGATCTGCCTCAGAGGAGCTGCAAGGAGAGGTGGCCAGTCGATGGGCAGAGGACAGATTAGAGGATCTGCAAAAGGTTGAACAGTGTATGACGACCGCAGTTCTTGATGGAAAGGAAGGCCCAGCATAGTGAGATGCTGGTAGTTTAAGGAGGCTTTGATATGGTGAATTACGTGGTGGAGATTCATGGTGCCTGGGCAACTGGAGCTAAAGGTACTGTGGCCTCATGGGGAAATATATGCATTTTTCATGAGCTCCCTGATTGTGTGCCAGTTCTCAGCTATAGTGAGTGTGGGGTTTCATTTGGGGAAAAATTCTGCTCTTGGCCTATACTCACTGGTCAACTCTACCTTCAAAACGTTAGGACACTCTGCAGTACAAGCAGCAGCCTCTTGCCTTTAGCTACTCTTGAATGCCCATCAGTCCACTGTGTTGAGGGTGGGGCACCCACATGCTCAGCAGATGGCCAACTTCGTAATCCTTAGACTTAGACTTAAATGTGTCTAAAAATACTTTTTCCTCACATTTCTCTGAAGGAAAGCTCCAGAATCTGAGGGGAGCCACAAACATCCCTTCTCGCAGCGTTCCCCCAAGTCTCCTGATTAAAATGGTACCTCACTTGTGTGGGTAGGCCTAGTTCCTGCGAAAGGAAACTGCCCAAAACAGAGCAGGGACACATCGAATTTTTCCACTGAAAACTGACCTTTTTAATGCAATGTGCCTAGCTGTGGATTTTTGGGCACTAGCACAGCAGGCACCTAGGGAAATCTAGCACACCTATACATTTTGGAAAACTAGGTACCCAGGAAAATCCAGGATGGGGTTACTTTTGTGTGCTCTCGCCAGGTTCTGTTACCCAGATTCCCTTGCAAACCTCAAACTTTGTCTACAAAAACACATTTTCCTCACATTTCTGTGATGGAATGTGCTGGAATCTTTGGGGAGGCCACAAAGTTCCACCCACACAGCATTACCCCAAGTCTCCCAATAAAAATGGTCCCTCATTTGTTTGGGTAGGCCTAGTGCCCGTGACAGGAAACGGCCCAAAACACAATATGGACAAATCACATTTTCCACTGAAAACTGACCCTTTTTTGCAATGTTCCTAGCTGTGGATTCTGGGCCCTAGCTCAGTCTGCATCTAGGGAAATCTAGCACACCTGTACATTTCTGAAAACTAGATACTCGGGGGAATCCAGGATGGGGTGACTTGTGTGGCTCTCACCAGGTTCTGTTACCCAGAATCCCTTGCAAACCTCACAATTTATCAAAAAACACATTTGCCTTACATTTCTGTGGTGGAAAGTTCTGGACTTGCAGAGAGCCACAAATTTCCACTCACCCAGCATTTCCCCAAGTCTCCTGATACAAATGATACCTGACTTGTGTGGGTAGGCCTAGTGCCCGCAACAGAAAACAGTCCAAAACGCAATGTGGACACATCAAATTGTTTCACAGAAAACTGACCTTTTTTTGCACTTTGCTTAGCTGTGGATTTTGGGCCCTAGCTCAGCCGGCACCTAGGGAAATCTAGCAAACTTGTACATTTTTTAAAACTAGACACCTAGGGGAATACAGGATGGTGTGAGTTGTGTGGCTCCCATCAGGTTCTGAACCCAGAATCCCTTGCAAACCTTAAACTTTGTAAAAATAAATAAAAAATCCTCACCAGCACCTAGGGAAATCTAGCAAACCTGTAGATTTTTGAAAGCTAGATACCTAGGGGAATCCAGGATGGGATGACTTGTGTGGATCCCAGCAGGTTCTGTACCCAGGATCCCTTGCAAACCTCAAACTTTGTAAACAAAAAACACATTTTCCTCACATTTCTTAGATAGAAAGATCTGGAATCTGAATGGAGCCACATATTTCCTTCCACCCAGAATTTCACCGAGTCTCCCAATAAAAATGGGACCTCACTTGTGCGGGTAGGCCTAGTGCCTGCGACAGGAAACAGCCCAAAACGCAACATGGCCACATCACATTTTTCCACTGAAAACTGACCATTTTTTTGCAATGTGTCTAGCTGTGCATTTTGGGCCCTAGCTCAGCTGGCACTAAGGAAAGCCTAGGAAATCTGTACATTTGTGAAAACTAGACACCCAGCGAAATCCAGGATGGGTTGACTTGTGTGGCTCCCACCAGGTTCTGTTACTCAGATTTCCCTGCAAATCTCAAAATGTGTCTAAAAACCCATTTTCCACACATTTCTGTGATAGAAAGTTATGTAATCCCCTGGGAGCCACAATCTTCCACCCACCCAGCATTTTCATACGTCTCCTGATAAAAATGGTACCTCAATTGTGTGGGTACGCCTAGTGCCCGCAACAGGAAATGGCCCAAAATGTACTATGGATACATCAAAATTATCGATCACAAAATACCCTGTTTTTGCTATGAAGTAACCTGCATTTTTGGTCCTGGGCTTGGCGGCTTTCTAAGGACACCTATCCAAATCAGATATTTCTGAACACAAGACACCCGGGGGAATCCAGGTATGTGTGGCTTGTGTGTATCTCCCAACAAATTATTTCCCAGAATTCCCTGTACACCTCAAAAGTAGCTAAAAAACATATTTTGTCACACTTCTGTGTGGGAAAGTTGTGGGATCACCGGGCCAACACAAATTTCCTACCACTTAGCCATTCCCCAGGTTTCCAGAGAAAAATGATACCTCACTTTTGTGGGTGAGCCAAATGCCTGTGATAGCGAGGGGCCCAAAACATATTGTGTAGAAATCAAAATTATCTATCACAAAACAGCCTGGTTTTGCAAGGGTGTCACCAGCGTTTTTGGTCCCGGGCTCGGTGGCCATCTAGGGAAACCTACCAAACCCAAACATTTCTGAAAACTATACACTCAGGGGAGTCCCAGAGATCTGGGCCTAAAACCATTGTTGTTTTTCTCACCATGCCATTCCAGTTTGACCCTGTGCCTAATGGGAACAGTCCAGCCCAAACTGCCAGGCCAGGTCCTCCCTGGACTGGAAACAAGCATCCTAGGACCGGTTTTGGGGTTTCACCCCTCATCAGCCAGGATAGCTTGACTCCAGTGGCATGGAAAGCATAGGACCCACATCTGGGCATACCCGTCCCACTCAAGGTGACAAATGCAAAAACAACAATTGAAAGACAGAATGCAGAACAATGTCCTACATTCACCCCAGTACAGAGATCTGGGCCTAAATCCATTGTTGTTTTGCTTACCATGCCATTCCAGTTTGAACCCATTATTGCACTATTGGCACATCACTGTCTTCCTCTAAAAGCGGCACTTCATCTGAACTGAGAGTGGGTTCAGCATCAGATGATTCCTCTCAGTCAGAAAATTCACTGCCAGAATCCTGCCTTCCTCCTCTGTCTCAGATGCAGAGTCAGACTCATAATCGTGGTCAGAAGAAGACTCAAAAAGCATACCAACAACCTGCTGAGTGGGGATCCTGCTGCTAGCCATAATCCTTACTAAGAAAAGTAACTTGACAAACAAGTCAGCAATACCAAACACTCAATAAAATAAGTAACAAACAAAGTGTGGCTTTATAGTACGGAGAGTAAAACTACTGAGATATAGAAACTTTTTGAAGGAAAAGTCAATCAATACAAAGCACACAAAGACCTATCTACTCTAAAACAATACCACTCACAAGCAAGAGAGCGCAACACTGAGGATCAATTGGACTTAATCTACACAGACATCCCACACTAAATAATTCCCACTGGAAAGAAAGGGGAAAAAACAACATTACACACAAGGCAGCAAAGAACATGCACAAATCAATATGTTACTTTGAAAGACAATCACACACAAAGCTATACAAACAGGCAATAGATACACCTTAGATGTAAAGTTTACAAAATGAGTAGCTTACCAACCACAACTCCGCAAACTGCAGATCTGCCAAAGCTGTACCCACAAACAGGATTCACCAACAAGACAAAGAAACGATTGGCTGTAGAATAAAAATAGAAAAGTAAATTAAAACACAAATAAAAATGATAACAAACTATCAAAAGACACTGATATTCCCTCAAACGGAGGCGTGTCACCACCAGATGGAAGTAAACCTTACCCTAGAAGCACCACATACATAACCTTAGTCCCAAGTGACTCAAGTGTTTCCACCCACCCTGAGGATCAATCCACTCACAAAAATCTCAACTGGGCAAAACCACAACCCAGAGGGCAGTTTGGCCTAAAACTTCTCAACTGCCCTCAGGGGAGGGCGACATAAAAATAAATAAAGGCCAAAAGGGGAAAAAGTCTTCCCCAACGGGTCGCTCCCCTTCAAACCATAACTTCCTGGTGTCTAGTGGGCTTCTGCCCCCCAAAGATCAGCCTATAAACGACCGATCTGCCATCTGAGGGGGTTGGAATAACTAAAAATATCCCTCCCTCAAAGGTCAGTTGTAGTAGTAGTTTATTACCACAAGAGCAGACAGGTACATAGCAGGTACATAACCAACAAGGTACTCCGTCTTCCTTTATTTCACCAACTGTCCTCCCAAGATCTTCTACATGGGCTAGCAAGTTCTATGTTCTATTCCGACATCATGCATTCTGCATTCTATTCATGCAGTCTACATTCTATATTTACTACGTAGCGTGTACATAACACATCTCCCTTTCTTAAACAAACTTATATTATCATAACAACAAAAACACAACATAAGCATAAAACAAACCTAAACAAAAACAATAACTAAAATCTATGGATATAATATACATATCATCATCACAAACAATTCTCTGAAATATAATCCTTCAACCGTACAGGTGGTATTCTTTCACTTTTAGATTCTTTGGGCAATACCATATTTTCATTGGTCACAGTATTTTTCTGTCAAATAGATTCTGTGTTAAAATTCTCATCATTTGGTTGCCTCTCTTCATTAGTACCAGTGAACTCTGGCAAAATATCTCCTACCTTGTTCCTGCAAGATTCACCTTAAGCCCTGCCAAGTAACACTCATCAAGCGTTAGACTATTGCATTTCAGTGTGGTGTTCCGCATCATCGCACCGAAATGCAAAGTCATACCATAAATAGGATAGCGCATCCTCGTCTGTCAAGCCGTAGTAGCGCTGATAATGCGGACTAAACTAATGGAGTGGCAGCGCGCCGTGTCATGCCCGCTGCTCCCGGCAGGCTTGGGGGCTGACTGAGGTAGTAGCTGCTAACTCACTTGGCTGCTACAATTTATGAATAAAAGGATAAGATTTCCTGCGGCGGTGCGGCATTCTTTGTGACTGAATAGGTGCGCACCAAAGGACATCACGTCCTGCTCCCGCTGGCTGCAGTTAAGCTTGTGAACGGCCAGCAAACCATGGCAGAGCTGGCGCTGCTCGGCAGTAAATTGAAATCAATGACCCCACAACTGCCGGATCCAACACCACGGACCCCGGCGGCAGCTGGAGCCCACACTGTGCAGCTCAGCTGTTCCTTCTGCTAAGTGAGTGAATCTGAAGGTCGGGCGGCTGGTGCACATTTTCTGAGGGAGTGACCAGTGACGGCTTCTCCACTAAGGCGGAGTAGCGTCACCCCACTGACCAGGTAAAAGAGGAAAAAATAAAATTATAATAACTCATTATTATCATTTATTTTTCTCCCTGCTCAGCTGGGTAGTGATGGGGCTGCTCTGCTCACAGAACAGGACAGAGGAGGAGTAGTTTGCCCACTCCAAGTGCACATGGCACTTTAGCCATCTTGAGCCGGCCAAACTGTCATGCACACTTTGTATGTTCTCCATGCAGGCTGCATTACATCCTGCATGGAGAACATGCCCAGCCTCCCAATCTCTGTCTGAGCACCGATCCATGGCGCTTAGACCAATCACAACGCTGCATTGCAGCATTGTGATTGGCTATTGGGAGGCTGGGAGCCGGGTGCTTCCTGCTTCCTGCCCTGGAAGTGGGCGAAGAGGACCGAGAGGAGGAGGTGGCAGCTGCGGCGGCAGCAAAAGACAGGTAAGTGTTCCTTTTTATTTTTTTTCATTCACTCAAACTCCCCCCCTGCTACCCCCAAAGCCTATGAATACCATTGGGAGTGACGGGCCAGGACTCCAAGGAGGTGGGCGGCTGGCCTGTAAACCAGAATTGCAGTCAGTGTCAGTGAGACAGTGCCAGACTCAGAGTTTAAATGTTAATCTAATTTGCTTTAAATTAAGTGCTTAGCGCGCGATCAGCTACCTGCTGGTCAGTGTAGTTGTGTCCTTGTCACTGACGCTAGTGTCGGCGGGTGGCTGTGACTTTTGAGGGTGAGTTTCAGCAGCCTGTCAGACTGTCTTTCCCAAATTCAATGCCCGGGTACGTGCTGTCTACCGCCTCTAACTTGCATCATGGACGATCAGGAGTTCGCACTGAGCATGTCCCTTTCAACACAAGGTAAACTGACTCCCACTCATGCCTACCTATCTTTTGCATTTTATTTCTACTAGCGGGATGTACCTAAAATGCATTTTTAATAAAGTGCAAAATATTGATTTGTGAACGATCTACCACAGATCTAACCTCTCACTAGAAACAGCCAAAAAAACTCTGTAATTTAACAGCCAGCCCTCTATAATTTATATTCCCCCACCCCATGCTGTCAGGGGTACAATAATCCAAGCTTCCCCATCACAACCACACTCTTTACTTCCCTCTGCATGCCATGAATGTTCTGCAGTGAGCTCGGGATTCTGCTAGCTCAGACTGATCATAGCGCTGTCATAATTCCTATAACTCTGCTCTCCCCCTCCCATAATCTGGTCTTTCTTTTGTGTTTGATTGTAGTGCTTGGAAGCAGGCACTTTAGGTAATGTGCACTGTCCATGCTGCTCAGTCTCCCCACCAGGGAGGTTGAATGCTTCTTTCCTACTCAGCATGCCCCTTGCCATCACTTTACTTCCTAAGTGCCCTTCCATTTCTGGTGCTTTGTAGCACTTTTAAGATCTTCTTACAGTTTCTTGTAGCTCAAATGGGTTTAATGTCTGATATTGATATGTTTCCCCTTATTTATTGCTTTATTTTGCTTGTGAGAAAGTGTCATTCACTCATAGTCGTTCAAATGTCACTCATAATTACACTGAGATTATGAAAATGTCCCACATAGCAATCTAAAACCCTGGCAGCTATGCACCTTCACTGTTCATCTCAGGATTCACAACATCACTGTTTTTAATATCCTCCAACATATCATCAACTGCCAAGTCATTGTTCACAAGATGATTATTAGTGGACGAAGGGGCAGAGCACTTTGCAATTCTTTTCAAATTCTATACCCTTCCATCTGTAAGTTGCATATCATTATTTAACACTTCGACAAGCTCCATAGGTTCACAGAACTGGCTACCCATTGATCCACAACAATCCCACATTTTCTCATTCCATGTTTATTATCATACCAGCTCTTTCTCTTTGATTGCAAAGATTCAAATCTATCCTTTTTCCATTTCTCAGACCAATGTACAATACTGGACTCGAACAACCACCCTGGAGTATACTTTCTTTTTGAGTTTCTACTACACAATAAAACAAAAGGAGAATATCATGTTGCCTCAGACACAGTCACCCTGTTTGCCCAAACCATTTTTCCAATTGAATCCCCCATTAATTCTGGCTAATAACAGCATATTGAATAGACTTCTTTATCACCCTATTCAAGCACTCAATCATTCTGTTAATGTTAGGGTTTTAACGTGACGAAGTTCTGTGCTTGATACCTAGTCTGTTGATGTACTCTTTAGTCTTTTGAGATATAAATTGTACCCCATTGTCACTTAACAAGTTAGTAGGATACCCTCTAAAAAAATATCCGATCCAGGAATTGCAACACCGTATCTGTGTCCACTTTTTACACAACTTTGATAACAGGCTATCTATCAAACATATCTATTAATACCAAAATAGACATATGCTCTATTCGGTCCTACAATGTCTATACCTACACATTCACACTGTGATTTTGGTGCTGAAAATACTCCCATGGGAGGTTTCAAGGTAAGCAATGATTTGTCAGCAGTCTTACATACCTTGCCATCACCCACATATCTTTCTATTTCCACATCCATGCCAGGCCGCCAGAACGATGTCTTAACTGTACTGACAATTCAAAAATGTCCTTCATAGCACAATCCAGCAATAGACTTGCGTAAACATTTTGGGGGAATTACTCTCTCACCTCTCCAGATATTATCTCCTTGCATACAAAGTTAAAATCTTGCTTCTCAAAAAGGTTTTAATGAGTTTAGTACCTCAACTTTGTTTGGCCATCCCATTTTGGGATACTTTCCAACATAACCAATTCTTCATCTTTCTTGAATTCAAGATCCCAATTATCCTTTTTGATGCAAGGGTTTCCATGGTCTTGCACATATGCAATTTGGTCTACATTCCACAATTCACCTTCATATATATCCAATTGTTTTGGCATTCTAGAAAGAAAATCAGCAATTACAATCTCTTTACTGGGTACAATTAAAATCCTGCAATGTTATGGATAACCTGGCAACTGTAGCAGAAGTAATAATAGTTCCTTCCGATGTGAGTACCTTCACTAAAGGTTTATTATCTAACCTCAGTGTAAAATATTTTCACCACAAAAATGCTCTAAAATGATCTGCAGCCCAAACACAAGTTAACATTTCTTTTTCTATTACAGAGTATCTCTCTTGCATAGGTGACAAAGATCTGGAAGCAAACACAATTTATTTATTTTATTTATATATTTATAAAGTTTTATAAAGCGCAAACAAGATCCAGAGGGATATCAGAGCGCTTTACAATATGATGGAAGGAGGACAAAAATGCAATATTCACATCAAGTATTAAAATAACAAAATGTCTTCGCAGATTACAGGACAATTGTTCCCAGGAAGGTAACACACTCAGCAGGTGTAGGCGGGCGACAAGTGGAAGTTAACAGTATGTAGTAAAGAAAAGTCGTAACAAGAGGTGGTACAATGAATAGTAGGAACGATTATAACAGGCAAGTGAAGCATATCCCTCTTAGGGTAAGAATTTGTTCATTAGGAACCTTTTGGCTTCCAATTTGAACACTGTCATTGAGGAAATTCTGCGTATTTCCGGTGGAATGGAGTTCCATATCTTCGGGGCAGTGCCTGAAAAAACTCTGTGACAAGTTCACTTTTTGTTAAAAATTAGTGTTTTCAAGAGGAAGGTATAGAGGCTCTTCTTGAGGCTCGTACCCCACAGGATAATTCATGTTTTTGACTCAGGTACAAGGGAGTATTGAAGTGATGAGCTTTGTGTGTCAGAACAGCAATCTTCAACAGAACTTGTGCTTCATAGGGCAGCCATTTGAGAGATTTTAGTACTGGGGATATATGCTTGTTTCGTTTGGTGTCTGTAACCAGTCTCGCCGCAGCATTTAGGGATGCCCTTAGTGGAGCCAGGGCATATTTGGGAAGGCCACAGAGGGTAGCACTGCCGTAGTCTAGCCTCGGCAAGATGAGCGCTTGGACCACATGCTTGAAATCATTTTGTGGAAGGAAAGGTTTGATGTTTCTGAGTGATCTCATCAAATGATTTCCTCCATTACATATATTGCTGATTTGATGTTCCCCACCACAGCCACACTCTTTACTTCCCTCTGCATGCCATGGATGTTCTGCAGTGAGCTCGGGGTACTGCTAGCTCAGATTGATCACAGCGCTGTCATAATTCCTATAACTCTGCTTTCCCCCTCCCATAATCTGGTCTTTCTTTTGTGTGTTGTATTTTCTTTTCCACCACTCCCAACCCGAATTAGAATAGTACCCAAGAACTATGTGCTTCAAGATCAAAACTTTTAAGCGAAGCCACATTTGTAATACATTCCTTCAAATTACGAAAATCTGATTCAGATTCATCTGACCATTCAAATTTGCTCTAGTTTTTCATTAATTGTCTAATGTTGCAAATTCTGGACACACAATTCAGAATAAATTCTGAGCAGGACTCAGCTATACCTATGAATTATTTCACTTCTTTTTGCAACATGGAGTTGGTGCATTTTGTATTGCATCTACCAATGATGGTTTGGGTTTAATACCATCACCATTTATTATATGTTGCTACGTCGTGCCACTACCAGGGGGTCAAACCCATGCAGATGCTTCTATTAGCTCTGTTAGATCAACAGTTACTAAATTGTGCAGTTCCCTTGCTACTTCCTCTCACCATGATGTAGGAATATTTGTGACTTGATGTATTTTTTGTACAGCTCTTTAAGTCTAATTCTATGCTCAAATCCACTTAGCGTTCCAATTGTTTCTTTAAAGATGGAGGAAACTTTTTCCAACATTCTTTCGCTCACTCTTACACCCTCATCCATCACCAGAACCTGTTCTTTGCTGTTAGGATCTGGAATAATGTGTATGTTTTTCTGATCCTTCCATCGAAGGACGTACAGACCTGTCTTTGAAACATAGTTTCCCATATGTGTGATGATTCTTAAATTCAAACTTGAACCAACGATATCCACTCATTTCAATCTTCTCCCCTTCATATCCTACTGGCTCTTTATCTGTAGGAAATAATTTAGTTTTCACTTTATTCACAAAGGTTTTCCTCCATACCTCTTCATTTATAATCGTGTAAGGAGAGCCCAACACTCAGGTTTGATCTCTATCAGCAAACATCCATCTTTTACATTTATAATGAGTTTCCTCCAGAATTCCGAAGTACACTCTCAATCTTCTTTATCTTTACCACTAGAATCACTCTCATTGGAACTACGGGAACACCATCCTTACAGGGACTCCAAAAGCTCACCTAGCCCCTCTAAGGGCAGTGTTGAACATGGCCGCTCGGCTCGTATCTGGAGTAAAAAGATTTGATCACATCACTCCAGCTCTCAACTCCCTCAACTGGCTTCCCATGGAAGGGAGGTGTATTTACAAACTGGCCTACATCACACACAAAACCCTTCACTCTCTGGCCCCTAACTACCTGAACAACAAACTGGTAAGAGCAGGTCAATCCAGATCGCTGAGAAGCTCCAACTCACTCCTTCTTATTCCTCAGAAACTGAAAAAGAAAACCACACAAAACCGATCCATCTCTGGTAACGCTCCCAGGTTGTGGAACGCTCTCCCTAGAGTCCTCAGATGCAACCCCTCCTTTTCCTGTTTCAAAAGGGACCTGAAACTCCATCTCCTTAACAAATACTTTCCTGACCAACGTCAACTAACCTAGACTTTAATATCTGAGTTTACTCCTCTCTCTTGTCATCCAAGGATAGTTGGTGACCGGACTATGTTTACCACCTTATCTTCCATGCTGTATTTTATTTATCCCTGGTTTGTGCTTCCTTACTGCCTGCCTACTATGTAATGCAATTTTCCATCTGTTTTCTATTTACAGTATGTATGTAAAGCGCTCTGATACCCACGGGTCAAGCTAGCGCTATATAAAACTTTTAAAATAAAATAAAAAATAAATAAAATAAATTGTCCTCATATTCCTTCACACATTTCCCTGATTTGTTTTTTCTTCATCATACTTTTGGATAATGACCAATAACGCTGCATATGCTACACTTAACTTTCTTAGCGACATGATTTTTCGAATGCCACATGATCCGTACTACCACACCTGTAACACTTGGGTGGTTCTTTATATAACTTAGGACATTTTGAGTAATTCCCTTCAAATCTCTGTTTTATGTTGCCTTTTATTCTTGCAATCGTGTCCGAATCCTTTAACTCCATCCTTAACTCACTCGCACATCTACTGAATGTTTCAGCCTTGAGTACAATTGCAAGTATATCATCTAAACACGTGTCCCCATTTATCCATAACCATTCCTGGATAGCAGGGTTTCAGGCATGCATCACCCCTTGATCTTGAATTAGGTCCTCTAATAATCTCCCAAACACACAATCTGTGGCTAATTTCCTTAACTCGCTAACATATTCATCCACAGATTCAGTTTTGAGTTGTTTCCGCCAAAAGAATTTGGATTGTGTGATGCCGATACAAACGTTTGGAGCAAAATACTTGTTCAAATTTGCTAACACAACATTTAAAGCATTACTATCCCCATGACCAGAAACAGGTTTGTTCATCTGATTATACGTTTTAACCCTTGCAGACCTAAGGAATGAAGTAAAATATATTTCCTATGTTCTGGGGACATTTTCAAATCCGAATCCACTATCTCAAAGTAGTTAAAAAAACTCCTTCCACTCTGTCCATCTGAAAGCTAGCACTGCTCCTGATGGCTAAAATGCTTGTGGAGTACAGAAGGAGAATGTCCGTTGACTCATTTTACTATTTAATAAGATGTGGAATTGTTCAGTGTTTTATCTCTGCCAAAATACAGCAGTTCAAAGCACTGTACTTTCTTTGCCACATTTATAAATGTTTAGCTCTTCAATTTTCTCAAAATATAGAAAGCCTTGTCAATTTCCTAAAAAGAAATATGTAAATCTTTTCACTGAGTGACTGGTACAATTTCAATTTCCCTCAAAGTAAGGGAAGCCATATCATTGATGCTCAAAACAAAGGAATCGATATCAGTGATGTAACTCTTTGTCAGTTTCCTCAAACGAGTTGAATGCCTTTTTATCCCAAGTAAATATGGCCGACACATCAGTGCGCATGTTAATACGTAGTGGGTGACACGTCCACAGCCCCTTCTCGGGCTAAATGCTAATGTGCCTTCAGGAGCACAGTGCAGCTTGAGCCATGCCTTGGCTTGATCTGATGAGCGAGCGATCATAACAGTATTTTCAAATTAAGACTCCTCACCTTCAAGTAAGTTACTAATGGTTCCTGTTAATTTTTCAAATTCACATGTGAAGTCTAATGTATATTAACAGTGATCTCTGACTCTGACAGTTGTCAGGTGTGACCCTCTGTCCGACAGCAGTTTGATATGATCCTCTGTCACTTGAATACTCTGCCTGCTCCTTACTTCGTTTATCCTTTATTTTCTTTTTCCTGCTCGTTTTCAATATTGTTGTGCACAAATCTTCCATGCAAGGTTAGTTGTAGTGGTAGTTTTTTACCACAAGAGCAGATAGGTATATAACCAACAAGGTACTCTGTCTTCCTTCATTTCCTCAACCGTCCTTCCAAGATCTTCCACATGACCTAGCACATTCTAGGTTGTATTCCTACTTCACGCAGTCTACATTCTATTAATGCATTCTACATTCTATACTTAATAATCACTCAAACAGTACTTGTAAAGAGTGGCTTATCACTAAGGGTGGGCGTAGTTCGCGAAGTAGCACTTCGCGAAGCTACGCAAAGTGAAGTTCGCACTACGCGAGCTACGCGTAGCACTTCGCGAACTGCGTAGTAACATGTTCGCACTGTGCAAGATGTTGTTTTCAATGATTGCACAGTGCGGACAAGCAACCAGCACTGTGCAATCATTGAAAATGGCATCTTGCACAGTGCGAGCTGTAGTTTTCTGCTGCTCGAGTAGATTTTTACTCGAGCGGCAGCTTTCTCAACGCGAACTGGAAGTTTCTCATCGCGAGCGGTCGCGAGCATACGCGACCCCTCGCAATGAGAAACCTGACCTCCTCACGTTGGGAATCTCGCCGGGAGGTTTATTTTCCATGCTCGCGATCGCGAACAAGGAAAAAGTCTCACCATGATGTCATTTTGCTTGCTCGCGGTCGCCAACTTGACGTTGAGGACCGCGAGCAAGCAAAAAATGACCGCAGCACTACGCAACACTACGCTACGCGTGTTCGCACTGTGCTACGTGCAGTTCGCGTAGTGCGAAGTAGCGCGAACTTCGCAAACTACGCGAGCGTAGCGTAGTGCTTCGCCCAGGCCTACTTATCACCAGTAAGGGGATCCAGGCGCTGTGCGGGGGGTTGCGTATACTTAACAAGGTAATCATGCACAAAGAGGCATTTCCTTATAGTCCCGGTTGTATAAATGTTGTATGGTAGTACTATTAGCGTGAAGACGAGTGGTAAGGCCTCATGCTGAAGGAGGGCACAAAACTTGCAGGTCTTGGGTTATTGAAAAGGTCACTCGCAACATAGTTGCCTCATTTGTTTTCTTTAAAGTGAGCTGGGAAGAGTCTCCTGTCTTAAGTAGCAGAGATGCATTTCTTGATCCATCACAGAGTTACTGTGACTATTATTTGTTGTCATTGTGTGCGTGCATCGGTGTTATAGAGTGAAATAGAGATTTAGTTGAGTGAGTGTGTCTCTTAGAAGTGCTTTAGATTTAGTTATTCTGAATAATTCTCCAAATACTCTATGTGTAAGGAAATGAATGTTCCTCGTTTTATTGTTTGTAACAAATGGAGGTGTGTAGTATCCTGTGTGTCCCAATTCTCTTTATGTCTGAATTGGTGTCGGGAATGATGAGTTTGAATGAAAAAGCATATAGTTAGAGCTGAAGGCCGGGGGGAATGGGGGGGGAATGTGAAGGCCTAACTAGAGTTAGAAGCCTGATGCAATACCTAATGATCTAACATATAAATAAAGAAAAAAACCCTACTCTACCTGAACGGCCCATGTGTCATCCTTTAAGAACCTTCTTTAAGATTTAACAAATAGGTTGCATTCCCTTTGAACCAGTCTATGCAACCAGACTTTGGGACTGGATATCCTTTCTGGAACAACCAATGCTTGTCCACTAGTGCTGCCACATAAGAACATTTTGTACAAGTCCCACCCTAGGTTTAAATAAAAGAATGACCAGTGGTGTACCCTAGCTATGTTGCAGGTATGTAGACATTAAAAACAGTAAATTATACTTATCCCATCATGTAGTTGTAGTAGTCATTGTGATATTTTTGCAAGTCAATATTGTCGGACTTGATATTGTGTCATTATACCGTTTTACCCTTCAATTGTGTGTTTGCATTGATCATGGACAGTGCAATTTAAAAAGAAAAATGATAAGCACAGAGGCTCAAAGGTTTTCTTAGAAGCCCACCGTCACTGCTGCCAAGTGGCATTTTGCCAAATACCAAATCTTAATTCAAATGTATTCCTACTATTTTCATTTGTCCTTGTTTTCCTAATTTTGACCTTGATTTTTTCCTTCCCGTATTGAGTTAGTTTAATGATAAACAAATAAGTTCAAGACCACATAAAAGAGTGCCGGTGCCCCCATGTACCCTGCACATATGACCACAATGTAATCACTGTCCATTGGGTTGATCCACAAGCAATTCAAAAAGTCTATACTTCTCATGATGAGAAATGTCAACTCACAGCTGAGCAAGCCAATCCCACAGACATCAGAGCAAGTGATAGGGTGCACATGAGAGTGTGATGAAAGGGAAAGGAGACATCCATAGTTACAGTAATGGGACAAATGCTCAAACAGTGATTGTAGGTACTCGGCTATTAGGAGCAACTGATACAAGTCCTTCACAAGTAATAAGGGGTCAATTACGATTTTGGCAGTGCTGTGCTGGCTCTGTGCCAGTTCAGCACCGCCAAAGCCATACAGGGACCACCCACTAGAATACGAGTTGAACTCATGTCTGGTGGACTTTTCCTGTCTTTTCTCTTGCTGTTCCCACAGCGGTACCCTAAAAACAGGTACCGCAATGAGAATGCAAAAGACGTTCCACAACAGAATGGACTGTGAAATCCATGCCGCCCTGAGACATGGGGTGCAAGTAAACAGGGGGGCACATGTTGTGCCCTCCTGAATGCATCCCCATGTTGAGGCAGGCATGGGGGCCCTGTAGGGTCCCCTTTTTTTCTCTCTGACAGCCTTTTCAAGGTGGTGAGCCCGCCATGAAATGGCTGGCGGAAGGGAAACTCCTAATATGTTTGGCAGGCTGTGACGGTCCAGTCTTGCATATTGTATAGGCCTCTGCTGCGCCACCACTAGGGAACGACAGTTCCCTGGCGCAGCCGGCGCAGCCAGCGCAGCTGCGGCATGACTTAAAATCTGCCTCATAATGCGGCAGACGCAGGACCACTGTTGTGAGTACGGCAGTCAAAGACCGCCACCGCGAGTGTGGTGGTCAAAGTCTGCCGTACTCGTAATCGAGCCCTAAGTCCATAACTTTCCCCATACTGGGAACCAAGTACCCCATTGTAGCACTTGACCCACTCAAGGAAGCAAAGCAGAGCAGCCCAAGCCCTACTCAAGTGAGGTGGTGTGGCCCAGTACCCTAACTCATTGGTACACAACAAACAACACTCAGTAAATCATTGTCCAGTCAGCCAGTCAGTATTTTTTCTTCTAAAAAGGAAAAGTACCTAATTAAACACACACTACTGAATATTATGCATTTATTTGAAAATATCTAAAGATATGCAGGTGGAAATACCTTTGGTGGAACCCGCAAAAAAGTTCACATTCTAACCAAGCCCTGAACCCTATAGTCGCATTACTCACACCTATACCAGACACAATATAACAGGATGTCATTATTAAAGAGGCAGGCTTACTGGCTTTGTCAGGTTGTCACAATATTAACAAAAACAAAGTTAGCATAATAAATCAATGTAACACAATTGAAACCAAGAGAGATGCCACCCCCTTTCAATGACATTCATTAAGACCCGTCTTAACTCACTCTTAACTTTTGGGTTGCCTTCTGTGAATACCAAAAGTAGTTAGTTTAGGATTTTGTCTCAGATTACTTCTGTGAATCGTGCCCAGTGTATCTACAGACCGCTTTTACCTTCAAATCAAGAAGCGCCTAAGCTTCCCATACACCGAAGTGAATATGCTAATTAAACAAATTTGTTTAATTAGCATATTCACTTCGGTGTATGGGAAGCTTAGGCGCTTCTTGATTTGAAGGTAAAAGCGGTCTGTAGATACACTGGGCACGATTCACAGAAGTAATCTGAGACAAAATCCTAAACTAACTACTTTTGGTATTCACAGAAGGCATTTAGTAGTAGTAAAGTTAGGATTTTGTCTTAAATCTGTCTTAAGTCTGTCTTAAGTCAAACAAGACAAAATCCTAACTTTACTACTACTAAATGCTTCGGTGAATACCAAAAGTAATAAGCTTAGGATTTTGTCTTAGATTAGTTCTGTGAATCGGCCTCACTGTGTTTCAACATGTTATGTTAATATCACTCTTTTGGTCTAGGGGTGTCACAGCACATTATGTTTTGAATTTTTGGGTGGTGTCGGGTGAGTGGATTTATCAATAGTTGACACTGGTGGCACTTTTTTCAATGCATGCAATGCTCGTCACTTTTAAAACTCACTATACGCATGATGGTGGTGGTTAGATGACATAAGAGGGATCTCTCCTTATCAATAACAGTATAGACGATTCTGCAATGAGTATTTACACGTGATTTGTTTCATCACAGTTACCCCTGAGGAAGGGCAAAGATTGCCCAAAAGGCATTGGGTTAAAACACCCACGTCCCGCTCTGTGGAACGGTGAATCTCCATGTACTTTGGGAAAAGCCTGGATGGACATTTGTTGAATCTTTTGGCAAAACGTTCTGTATGTAAAAGTTTGGATAAAATAAGGATTACGGATTGCACATGATGATGACGATGATGATGAAATTAAATGGATTACAGAGAGGAGAAATTGTTTGAATGTATTCAATGTATTCATTTGCGCATTTGGCTGTGCATCCTGCGCTGGGACCTGGCGAGGCTCCAGCTTACTTTCAACTATACTTGATGCGCATGGACGGAGCGCGCTTCAGGATAGCACGCTGTAACGGTCAAATAAGCCTTCGAGCATTAACCCCTTCGCTGCGGCGGGAATTCCGCCGCAGCGCTGGGGGGTGAGGGGGGGCAGCGCGGTGGCGCTGTGCTCATGACGGAGCCACTCCGTCATGAACCACGGTTGAGCTGTGCTCATGACGGAGTGGTTCCGTCATGACTCCGCCCAGTTGCATTGTCCCCCCGCACAGGCGGGGAAACAGTGCCGCGTGGGCGGAGCGGCCGCCAACGGTCGCGGCATGACGGAACTGCTCCGTCATGAGCACACGGCAACCGTGGCTCATGACGGAGCGGTTCCGTCATGAGCGGGGAAGGGGTTAACTAAACTTGATTAACTTGGAGTGCATTCTACAACTCTTGTTGAATGAACTAGAATTACATTCTGCCACTGATCAGGACTGCCACAATCCAGCTCTAAAGCAGGAAATAGCTGAAAACTGGACTTTAATGAAAAGCGAATCATGATGCAGAACCAGTCCACTTTTACTCTCCTATCCAGCTTGGCCTAGAATCACATATCGACTGTGTCTTCGCCTTTGGCACGCCACAGCACCATGTTGCCCATCAGCTGGATTTTGCTATTGAAAAATCACATACATACATACTTGATGCCATCTGTGTTTGTGCGCCTGCACCCTTCAACTACCATGTGACTTCACTTCAAACTCTAGAGAGTTGTTCCATAGCTCTGGAAGTCTGAATAATCGCTGATTCCTGTTCCCTTCAACATGACTTCTGGGTTGTTTGCTAGGTATGAGTTATAACTCCATGTTGGCAGAATTATAGGGTCATCGTTTCACGTAGACTGATGCAGACACATCTGCTTCGAAAATTGTATTTTCTTCACGGAAGAGGGCTCTTTCCCTTACACCCCACCAATTGTGGGTAGGGGGCTGCATCCTTGCCCTTCTCGCTCAGGGAATTAGCCTACTCATGCCCTTGACAATAGGACATTTGCAGATATTTCCAGGGTGGTAAAATGTCAGATAATGGTTGGAGAACAGCCATAAACATTTATTTGTGTTGCAAAAGTTGTTTTGGACTAATTAAAGATGTGATTTGTAGGTTGTAAGTTAGACTTACACACATAAACAATAGCTTTGTGGATCAGACCCAGAGGTGACCGAGAAGCTGTACAGAAATGTAATTGCATTCAGTGAAGACCCCGGTACAAAGTTACACTGGGGGAAAAGGAGAAAGGCTTAACTATGCTGAGAACAGAATGCACATACTCTGTCTTGCCAAAACGGCCAACCTTGACTGTGACCCTTTGGGCCTCACTTAGGGTCAGGCGTCCTGCAACAAATTCTCTGGGCCCTCCGTGTCATTGACTTCGTTATCTGCCCTCTTGGGCCACACACGAGTGTTGCTTGACACTCTGTGCTAGTGTGGAATTCCATTTCAGCCAAATTTAGAACACTCACTCCTGGGAAAGTTAAGAAAAGTCAAGTTTGTTTATAAATGGTTGTTAAATGCGCGGTAATATGTAATGCATTTTAGAAGACAAATGACATATTGTACCAGCACTTCTGAGGCGCTGATAAGGTAATCACATAATTAGGAAAACAGAGAAAGGTATTTTGTATTTTAACATTATATGCAATAGTATTAGCTCAAGTAATTTGTAGGCTCCTCTCTTTCCAATAAAGTGTAATTTAATATTTGCCTTTATCTTAATAAAATATGTGCCATCCTTGTAATGCACACAACAACCTCAATTTTAGCTTAAAATTTATCTGATAAAGGCCTCCATTATGACTGGATTAAAGTGGTGTCACTAGGAGTATACAGCACGGGTCATTATTAGTTTGTTTATTGTCTCAAATGCAGAAGTTATTGGCAGGGCCGGACTGGGAACCCAAACCAGCCCTGGCAATTTTCTCGGACCCGCCCCTAGGGAAGCACTGCCTGGCCCCGGAAGGCTGGAAACGCTTGTTTGCTGCTTTTGTTACTGGGGGCCGATATTGCAGCATTGGTGCAAAACTGTCCCCCTGTAAAAAAACGACCCCACTGCTGAAAACACATCCCCCACCCTTTCAGCCTCCCAGGGAAACGCCCGATGCCCAGTACGGCCAGTCCGGCCCTGGTTATTGGGTCCTCAAGCTCCAGACCTGATAATTCCCGGCCCAGAGACAACAGACACAGAGGCCCTTGTGAAGCTGCAAGGGTTGCAGGCCACAAAACTGTTTCTCATACTTGTTAACGTGAGCTACAGAAAAGTACAAAAATACTTGAAAATTAAGCATACAAAAGTAAAAAACTGAAGGGTCATGTTTTGCAAAGCCCATATTAATATTAAACAGGCCTGTCGCCTAGGCCTAAACTACTGTCAATAATTCCAATATACTCTATGCGCAAGCAATAGCCATTTTAACACCTAGCAAGGCCTGTATAACATTCAACATCACATTTACATTTGATAAACGTATTGTATTGTTTTGTAATTGCATTTATATAGCCCTTACTACCCCTGACGAGGCGTCGAAGCGATACGGCGAGTAGCACGCTACTCCGGAACCCATAAAGGATTAGTGTCGAATTTGTATAGTGAAATATGAAAGTAATTTCAGTGGTGGATAGGTTAGTCAGTCATTTGAATTCAGAAGGATAGGGGAGGGATAGAACAGGGAAAAAAGATTTGCATTTATATAGCGCTTGTTTCCACTGATGAGGTGTTGAAGCACTTTTTGGGCGACCCATAATGACCCATAATGAAAGCTATATCCCTGCTCGTCAGGGTAACAGGTTCCAAGACCTAAGTCCATTCCCAGTCAATCAGCAACAATCTTCCCCTTCCTACTATATCCATTCAATTACAGCTGTGTTCAGATTCCCTGGTGATTGGAACTTCCTGAAATAGCTTTTCCTTAAGAGTGGTGGCAATATCTAAGATGGCAGAATCCACTGGTGAAACTCTGCTAGGCCTCCTTGAAGACTATTAAAAAGAAGTAGCTCTCTCCCCACCAGCCAAAAACCTTCACGGTACCTGCCCAGGACACCACTTGTATGAAAGGCAGGTTTATACAAGAGTGCTGTTTTAGTATAAACATGCTACTCTCTAACACTCAGGTTGTGCTGTGTGTGGTATGTTGGTGATCTCTGTTCTCTATCTTCCCCTCACATTCCTAGATAACTATGGGTGGATGTTCCTGTAATTCAACTCCTGTATCCTGACTCCAGGATTCATACAGCAGGCTTCGGCCTCTGAATGGCCTTTTGCTTCCCTGATAGGTGCAATTTTCAGGTTTTATCTCAGGAAATCTAATTACAATAATTGCAGGAGGTGACAGCTTCACATGCACAGTTAAGGAAGCAGTCCAGGCTCATACAAAGTTGACCAATTTCCTTGGAAACATCATTGGGGCATTAATACCAAAAATGTAAGACTTCCAATTATTTAGAATGGCAGGAATCAGTATTAAGAAGAACTCTAAACGTCTTGTTTAATTTCTGCATTTTATTGAGATGTATTGAGGGGTTAAGATGAAACAAGGAACCCACTTTTTGATGACATTGTCAATCAAATATTATGCATTAGCACCTCCACTATTCATGACGTTTTTGTGTATCAACATCCATGACAGGCTTGGTCTGCTCCAGATGCACTCCATGAGGATATACTGTGCTGGAAAATAGGACAATGCACCAATAATCATGAACAATGAATAAAGCTATATACTGCACAGCTACTCGAGTGTCCCAGTGCTAAAAAGACAGGTAGAAACAGTCGTCAAAACACTTAAGGTAGAACAAACTGAAAAGTTTTCAGAGCTTTTGAAACTGACTTCATTCTGAATGTCCCGGAACTTGACAGGAAGTCGGTTCCAAGCTGTCGAAGCCAAAAGAGAAGGCGGAACCAGCCTTCCTTGAAGTTTAGAATGGGAAACTACCACAATAAGAGCCTTGGTGGAGCGAATCATTCTTTCAGGGCAGTAGAGGCGGAACTCCAATGTGAGGTAGCGGGGGCCAATCTCATAAAAAGCCCGATGGACCAGCATCATGACTTTAAGCAAAATTGTCTTGTTGATTGGCAGTCAATGAAGCTCTGGTAAGTGGCGGGATATAGAAATATGCCAAGGTAACTAGTTACATGATATGGCCCCAGATCTTCAAAAAATGAAGGGCCTAATAAAGCAAGAGTCAAATCACAAAAAAATGCAAAGATGTCGAAATCCTGGGAAAGTCCAATATGTTCCTGGCATTGTCAAAGGGAAGCAAAGCACACATCAAGAAAACAGGCCAGGAATAGATGATTGCATCATCCTAGCCAGAAACAAAGGGAGTCTGAGTCCTGTTTTTACCAACACACTTGCACAACCACAATCACACAGGAAAGTGGAAAATAAGCCAATCAATCAATAGAAGACACAAAAGGAATGCATGCATGAACTTCATCACACATTGACAGTGACAACTGCAAAATCCAAGATACACACAAGCATGTTTTCCAAACACACTCAGGAAAGCAGAAACATACACTGGGCAATTTACATTGAACTGTCGCATTCAACACAAGAAAATATTACAAAAGGGAGCCTTTCAAATAAGTAAAATAAACAAAAAAAGTTAAAACATTATACAACAATACACAAAGAAACAAACAAATTTAAAAAGGTGCACTTTTAATGGGAGACACCTACCACATCATCATCAGTGTGTCAGCAGGCAACAAAAAGTTTTGTACCCGATGATATCCGATTGCAACACACACAATACCATCGACTCCACCTCGAACCCCTCTAATCATAGGTCATGGGCTAAGCAGTTGAAGCTAACTTGCAAGAAGATCTCCATTTATAGAAATGCTACCTCTCTGGTACACACACTTTGTAAAAGCTTGGGGGAGAGGAGCTTACAGAAAATCTTGCAGACAAATCAAAATATTGCAGGACTACCCCAAGATTGAATACACGCAGAGGTTAATAATGAACAAGAGGTCGATGAATGACCTCCTACACTGAATCATTCCCCACTTCGCATCCAGGAAAAATATGCATCGGGTCATGACTGTGGAGACCATGGTCCTATTCGAAATATACTGAGTCCCTGAAAGAGTTGAAAGAGACACCATTGGAGCATCAGATCAATCTGTCTGCAAGTTATAGAGAAAATGACAGATACACCAAGTCCCCAAGTAACCCACACATTGTCACTTTAGCCTGGACACCCCAGCATACTCCTCAACCTCACAGGGAGCTCTCTGGCCCCCTCGACATCAATGGCTTCCCCCTTACCGAAGGGTACACAAATAGCCAGCAAGAGGACCAGTCACGAACATCAAAAGGTGCCCTTTAATTCCAATGAAAAGGATATCCGAGCCTCAACATCCCGTTGGTTACTGATTCCATCCTACCCATCATTGAATATCCTATATGGTTTGCTAGTTCTTGAAAAGATGCAGCCATGCTGGACATTTGGAGTGTCTCCACAAGAAAGCAAATATCGCTACTCTGTCCAACTTGGTGACTAGACCACAAATGCACACACCACAATGTGCCTCTATACACAGCTTCCACCAATCAAGACTTCTATTCCTCCCACATAATGACAGTGGGCTCCCACTAAAGACATGGATGAAGACACCCTACCTCAGCCTGGTCACTAAGGAGAGAAATCATTCAAAATGACAAGTGTCCAGACGCAAAACATGCATTAAATCCTGCTGGGTAACAGCAACTGCTACTGATGCACTGGGCAGTCAGGCAACCACAGAAAAACTTGGAAGAACAGCAGAGCATATTAGGACCACTCTAGTCCATAAAATAGCTTGCTGATAGATAGGAAAGATCTGTCCAGGCACCTCCAGGTTCTTATGATAAAGAAGACATCACTGAGAATGTACATGAGCATCTTTGCTACTGCCACCAGACGTGCACGCACATCCACACCTCCTGCCACCTCAGCAACTATGCTGGCTCCTTAGGTCCATCACTGCAGCCAGCAGAGTTATGGGTGGGTAGAAAATGGCAATGCAGCAGTGAATGGGCCTGTCTGATATATAAGAAGGGCTTGCGGAGTGTGTTGTTGCTACAGGTAAACACAGCTTCCATACATGCGGCATCCCAAGCAGCCTTCAGTGCACCAGAGGTGCTCAGTCATATGCATGCAAACGGAGACAGGAGTTTCTCACCTGTAGAATGACCACAAGTGTTATTTTTTACACCTGTTTCTAATGCATTCGATACATGCACCTTTCTCGAAATACCCTGTGCCCTCAGATAGCAGGACTGATTTCCACCAATACACATACACCTGATATTTTTCGTGTTTTTTTCTGCTTTCAATGTCGTGTCCATGACTCATGTATGTGTAGCCACTGCATGGAGCGTCTCTCTCTGATTATTCTCTCAATGGCACACTATAGCTCATACAAAGCTATCCACACCTGCTACATCCCCTCACTACCTCTTCCTGTTGGCTACTCACTCATACACTGCCTCTTCGTTACTGTAATCTTCAACCGGTCGATCTTCAACATCATACCGGAGCTGTGCCCTACACGTGTCATGGACATGGATTACAACTTAGCCTATTATCTATGCTATGTAAGTTTCAAACCGTATTCACTTCATTCCTCTCAGGCACTTAGCCGGTGCCACTGATGGCAAGTAGCGAACATGATTACCCAGTTGGTTGTCCTTGCGATCCCTGCCATTTATACCATTCTTGGGCATGTTGCCACATTGTTTTCTTATTCCATTATATCATCGCGGGTCTGAAGATCTAGCCATCGGTCATCCTATACACTTGTCTCTGAATGAGGTGATTCTTAACTGCCAATCTCACATGATGGTAGTTGACTGCAGCTGTGCCAACTGTGTTGATCTTGGACATACAATAGGTTGCAGATGTCTGTCCATGTTGTTTTGTGGTGCAATCTCTCTATATGGACAGAAGGGTAGAGGCTTGGCCAGGATTAACATTTCTTCTTCAGCAAAATCTGGAATCTTGCCAGCCTGCCTGCTGTTAATGCACATGGTGCTCACTGATAATGGAGCTCATCTCGAGGGAGTTGCCTTCTGTGAAAGTGTTGCCTTCTAGTTGCTTCACTGTATGCTTTTTGGTGGGCAACGCTTGATTATCACTACGTGGTGATCCCCTATATGCTGCTCTTCAGATGTTATGTTGAGTGGAGGCATTTTGCTGCTATTGATATTGAGTTCCAGAGGATTATTGGTGCCATGTCCTTGGTATGTCTGACCTTCTGCGCTTTCTACTAAGGCATGTCCATAGCAATAGTGCAATGGAAATCATTGGTGATAGCGTATCCTTACATGATGGGCTCTTATGGGTGGGGGTCTCAAGTGTCATTCCTGCCTTGGTGAGTGCAGGCTTCACAACTGGGTTCTGTTGGCTGTAGTTGTCAGAGGCAAAGCAGCGGCATATATATTCTTGAGAGGTGTCTGCAGCATCAGTGGCCACTAAGATGTCCTTCATACCAGTCTAGCTTTTCAAACGTATTACCTGGAGTGCAGTATGCGGAGGTCATGGCAATGCACATCATGAAGGCATGTGGATGTTAATGTTGGTATTTCATACAGATGTGTATTATGACGTCCAGATCATTCTTCAAGTCTTGGTGTGCTTCCCATAAACGGGCCAGGAGGTTTTCAGCGTATCTGTGTATGTTCACTGGGAAAGTTGTTGGGTTGTGTCCATTGACATGCCACATCATAATATTAAATGTGTTGTGATTGTTATGCCTCCGCTCTTGTATGGGAGTTGTTTTTGTCGGTGCCACCAGGATAGTCAGGAGTGACTTAGCTTTGGGCCTGGGGCCAACAGTTGTAATTCATAGATATAATGCACAGTTGCAGTAGTTTGCCCTGAATTCGTACATTGTTTTACAGTAAAAGAAAATTGGCACCACAATGAATGGTTTGTAACCATTGAAGGTCACTGTCTATTGTAGAAGCAAATGGTGGGTAGCTGTTCCTGTATGGACACTATTGTTGTCCACAGAGAAAGAAAAAAAGAAACAGAGGAGGCTAGGTCTAAACCTCACGGAGTGGAGACAAGTACAAATCTTGTCTCTTGTTTCCCTCACACATCCCGAGGGATGTCATGCTTCATCATTGGGCATTGCTCCTCGTCGGGCCGGCGCTGCCTCCTGTTTTGTTAGTCATTGTGTTCCTACATTATCGCTCCTCTGCGTTGCTTCTGCACCTAGAAGTTGTTTAGTTCACAATCTGTGTAATACAAACAAATAAGGATATTTAACACGCAAATTAGATCCAAGGAGTTTTCTAAAACACTGCTTTTAAAATATTAGTACTAGTAAAAAGTAATTTACAAGAAGGTCTAAATTTAAAGTTTGTGATTGCTCAGCAAGTCAATATCTGGTTTTGAAAATCAGCCACCTTTTTATGTAAATAAAAGTTTATGGAGAGTACATAGTGTGGTAATTGGTACATTGATGCTGATAAGCTTCCTGGGCAGGTGCCAGCATGTTTGCATAATTCATTTCTCTGGAATAATGTCTCACCTCTGGTGAAACTTACCTATTTACAAAACTTATTTTCAGCTCTGGAGCACCAACAATTACCTGCCGTTTCTCTCTTCAAATGGGACGGATGATTGTAATTTAGCTATAATAATAAAAGCTTAATAGATAACGAATGCAGAGAAGCTTCCTTGTGGATTTTGTTGCAAAAGAAATAGGAAATTTGGCGATCATGATTTCAAAGGGGCTGCCATGCCAGAAGAGTAGCTTGTAAGTAGCAGTATACATTGATTTTGGTCATCAACAAAAGCTCATCTTTTGAACTAATTGAAATTGTTAATTTCATTATATTTCTAATCTTCATTTCTTGGTAAGTACCCCCTTCCACCCTCCATCCAATTTTTTGGTTTTTGTTTTCAAATGTTTTTATTGAGATAAACAACAGCATGCGATACAGTAATATTGACATATGCGTCGATCTAGCTACATGAAATCAGAGACATAGCAATTGAAGATATGTGTCAAGCCCTTAAAGCAAAATAAGGAAGGGAGGGAAAAGTACGTGAGAAGTTGCCCTGGTATATGCTGTCCACTAGTTAAAGTGGGAACCTTGTACCAGTCCAAACAACACTTATTGATGATTAGGTTAAAGACAACCTTTATTGAAAGCTATCCTAGTGGTAGCTATGGAGAGCAGGCTTCAGGCTAAGTCTCGAAGGAATGATAAGCAGCTTGTTTTACCAGATTAGAACCTCCTGAATGACCAAATGAAAGGAGAACCACACAAGGAATATATAAAATATATGTATTTATTACTAAACACTCTCTACTAACCTCTTTATGAGATTAGAGAACAAAGCATACAATATTAAATCACTAGAACGACAGTAAATAGCACAATACACAGTGGGCTCCAGGGGGAGACCAAACCATATACTAAGAAAGTGGTATAACAACCACGACTTGATTAGACAGAGTGCCTAGAGAATTGCTGGGACCTCAAGGAACCACCCAAGGTAGTGACACAGGGGACCCACGGAGGACGGGTGCAGTGTGTGAACACAGGCGCGAGCTCGGTACAACTCTATGGGAAAGTTGCGGTTGGAATTTTAAAGATTAAGGACACTTTGGAAAGGACTTCAAGCAAGCCCAGTTAAACATAGAAGGTTCGAAGGCCAGCACCCTTGAGAGTACTGAGATACCCGTGTTACCTATCCCAGAGGAGCCGGGTGCATAGGGGTCAAGTGATGTCGGAAACATTTGTAGTTTTCAATGGTGTAATGCAGAAAAGTGCTGCTGCCGTGAAGATGAAAAGTGTCCGGTGTGATCCAAGCCTGGGTCCGAGATGAGAAGAACCTGAAAACAGAGGGAACAGTGTCTGGGTCACTTCACAGTGACCAGAGGCACGATAGACGAATGCCCACGATGTCGGGTGTTTCAGGTGAGAAGAGGTGAAGCTTGACTCTGCAGCCACGGGGACCAGGAGACGTTGACGATGACCAAAGTCTGGAGGTGAACTGTCCCACAAAGGATGTCGAGTGCTGGGGGTCAGTGTCTGGATTGAACACCAACAAGCCTTGGCAACTGCAACCCATGTGGGCAGAGGAAAGATGCTTCAGTGAGGACCAGCAAGGTCCTGGGGACTCTCCAAGCTATGGAGAGTCAGGGCATGTCTGGAGCAACCAGAAAAGCCCACGGAAATTCAAAGTTACCTTCACAGGGACCCACAGGCTAACGGACCAGGGATCGCGAAGGGACCTTAAACTGAATCACAAAATACCAGCCCATGAAACACTCGTGGAGTGTAGGCCGGAAATCTTCAGTGGAATTACTGCTCGGTGTCAGGACTACAAGTAGCCCAAAGCACAGCCTCAGGGATCGCCAAAAAGCATATGCTGCTGCAAATGTACGCGGTGCACAGGGGTTCAGGTTGCACGGTCCCCACAAGGGATACAGGCCTCAGAATTTCTGAGAGCACAGATCCACCTCAGAGACCTCGGGAACCCACCTCCTGTGTTGCAGAAATCTTCAGAGTCCTCAGGAGCTCGGGAGATGCAAACCGATCAGATGCGTTTCAGGTGCCTGCCTTGCAGGGCACTAACTCCTCTACTCCAAGGGAGATTCTTCAGTCATCCAGCGTCGTGCAGATCGTCGAAGTACTTGGTTTCTGTAGCAAAGTTTAGTCCAGGTAAAATCTAAAGTCCTGTAGTCAGGGGTTACTACTTTATACCCAAGGAAGGGGTGGGACAAACTCTGGGGACCCACCTATGGGAGGGTCAGGATAGAGGGGTGGCTACACCCATGTCCTTTGTCCAGTTTCGCACCAGAGCAGGAGCAAATGGCTCCTGCAACCGGTTTGAGCTAGACTATGCACAGGGACACCAAATGTGCCCCCAGTGCAGATATCAAAGCACGCTCAGAGTGCACCCACCCAGCCCCAATACACTAAATCCTGTCTGGAAGGTGGTCACACCTCCCTGTGACAGGACACCTATTGTCAAGCCTTCCCCTGCTCAAGCTTGGCTCAGCAGCAGAAGGGCAGACTCGTGTCTGTGGCTGGCAGCATCCATTTTGTGATTCCCAGGTCGAGAAAGCTGGTACTGGGTAGCCCGGTATGTCACATTTTCCCCTCTAGGAGGGTGGATTCATACCTCCCCGCCAGTTACTGGCAGGGAGGTATGATTCCAAGGTGTTTGACACCAAACACGACATGTTTCCATGCAACCGTTTTAAAGTTAGCATTTACCGCGAGGCTATAATGCACTTAAGTATATATGGTTGGCTGCATCACAAACAACCCCGGAAAATAGGTTCTGAAGGCTGCAGAGGGGCTCTGCTCATGCAGGTGCACCCTCTCACATAAAAACCCAGCGCCCTGCCTTCAGGATTGATAAGGCCTGCCATAGGGGTGACTGATAGGTTTGTATGTGCAGTGAGATGGGATAGATATAGTGAACCTATATCTAAGTAAGGGGTGCATGCACCACCTTACACAGGCTGCTGTAGCAGACCTGTGATGTCATTTTGAATCGTCTCTCAGGGGTGGCATAATACATGCTGCAGCCCCTGGGAGGCCTCTGGGGTACCTATGTCCTGGGTACATAGTATACCATATACTAGGAACTGATAAGGGTACCCCAGAATCCAATCTGGAGTGTACCTAAAGTACATGCAATCAATTTAGAGGAGAAAGCAGCTAGACTGGGGTCCTGGATAGCATGATCCCAGTCAATCTAAGTCGAAAACAGTGAAACATCAGCAAAAAGTGGGGGTAACTATAAGAAGCAGATCCTACTCTCCTACAAAGTATGAAAGAGAAAGTTAGAGTATCGAAAGTAATAGAAAAAGGAGGTTTATGGCGTTACGAGATAAGGAATTGTGAAAAGGCATACAAACAATCCATTCAAGAACAATCATAGCTCAAGAGGGGTTGATCTTTTGTTGATACAAGTCTAGTTTCGGCACAGTAAACGTGAGGATTTATTCTTGAAGTCACCATTGTGCAGGTTGTTATGCACGCTTCTAATAAAACCTACATAAGTCCACCATGTATGGTATGAGATGTTATTGTAGTTTTTCCAATTGGAGAGGATGGTCTTTATGCCTAAAGAGAACATAATATCAAGCAGGAATCAGTCCCAACTAGTTAGAGATTCTAACAAGCATCTGTCAGAGCTGGCTAGTATCCCTAGTTTAACTATTTAATGGTTTAGGGACATCACAATATTAAAAATGTTGTTCAGTGTCTCCTCAATTTCCTTCCATAGAGTTCATATATATTTACAATAGAATAATAAGTGGTCAAGGTCACCTGACGGGTGATCACAGTGTCAGCATACAGCTGATGATGTGATGATGATACCCCTTGTTTGTGCAGTCTCTCAGGAGTCCAGTGACACCTATAAGTTGTCCAGAACTTGCATTGTAGTATCAAGGGGGATACTTTGTTGCACAAAATGGAATCCTATATTTTATCCCAAGATGTTGAGGAGATGGGTTCGTAATTATATTTGGAACAAGAGTCCTCCCATACCTGTTGAATATGGGCAGTATCTGGTTTTGAATTTTTCTGTAAGGTTCTGTAGAGTTATGAAGTGGTGTAAGGCTTGAATAACAATTTCTCAAGAAAATGTAGGCAATCAGCTGTAAGGGGGTGTTTGAAGTCCAGTAAAATGACTGTTAATTTTAAAGAATAATAGAAATCATATGGCTGTTGAATGAGTTTTTCCATCAACATAGCAAATGACATAGGATTATCAGGCTTGACAAAATCTGTATATGCCAAGGGTTGCCCTCTCCCTCCAGAAAGATAAGATAGGCTCTGGTCTGATGGCACTGTTAAACCATAGAGAGGCCAATTCTGAACCCTTTATTTTATGTGTGAAACACCTGTCCATAGACTTTATAGCCATAATTGAGTCTAATAATCTGAAAGGAATGAGGAACTCTAATGTGCTTAACTGTCAGGGTATTGATAAGAGAAAGAGGCCTCACAAGATCAGATTCAATATTGACCTACGCTGGACCATTAGGAATTACAGATTAATCCACCATGTGGTTTGTCGGGCCAGAAATGCTGTTTGATCATTTTCAGAATTAGCGAGGTTCAGGCCACCACTAAAATTTGTTTGATGGGAGTTTCCGCATTGATGTCCTTGCTCTCTTATTATTCTATATAAAAGATGATAATATTACATTGATTGAATTATGGAAAGATGTGGCGAGGCTGACTAGTAACATGCTTAATGAAAGTTTTTTTGCAGAGCAAGCATCATCCTAACCGTTTCTACGTGGCCATTTCTTGCTTAATTTTTTGATTTTGGTCAATAAAGTTTCCTCTATATGAATCCTCGTGGCTGCTACTGAGTCTGAAAATTCAAGACCAAGCAAGGTATATCAACCTGAAATGGCTGCCATTTTAAATTAGCTTTGGTGGCTATGGATGGTAGACACTGCATACTCAAGGACAGAATTTCAGCGTATTCTTTGTTTAAGGAGTACCCCAAGACAGTTGCATATGTTGAGATGATGATCAGGAATTCCAGGACCGCTGTATCAATTTCAGTTGAGCAATTTAAGACGTTGTCAGCATAAGCCACCAATTTTTGAGGACCACTCTTCAAAGGGATGCCCTTTACCTTTTCGTTTATCCTAATGGAATATAGGAACAGTTCAGTTGAGAGCAGAAAAAGGAGGGAAGTTAAAGGGTAGTCTTGTTTGGTGCCCTCCGTCAGTACAAATGTATCTGATAATTTCCCATTGAACTTTATGCGCACTGATGATTTGTGGTAGAATGCCATGGCCATGTGAATAAAATGGATCCCCAGATTAAACTTCTCCAGTGCTGCCCTGAGGAAGGTCCAATCTAAGGCCATAACCATAGGGGGAGAAGGAATCTGTTTAGCTGTACCGATCATGTGGTAGAACGTTCTGATATTGCCTGCTGCCAGTCTCCCTTTCACAAAACCAGTCTGTGAGGGATGAATAAGAGAGGGGAGAAACCTTTCTAATCTCAGAGCTAGCATCCTATATATATTTTGTAATCGGTGTTGAGTAAGGATATGGGGCAGAAAAACTTCATCTCTAATGAGTCTTTACTCTCTTTTGGTGTCACGATTAAATGAGCCTCAAAGTTTAAACCTGATTTTTTGCCTCGTGTTTCAAAGATAGTGAACAGATCAGGTAAATGGGGTAGTTATATGTGTTGGATGCTTTGGTGAAAGGAGGCTGGGAAGCCATCCAGTCCCAGAGCCTTTTTCGTTTTAAGAGAGGTAATAGCTTTTGTAATCTTGTTCTGTGTAATTGGTTTGTTAAGAACATCTACTTCTTTATCTGCAAGTCTAGGAAGCTGGAGAGAATCCAGGAATGCTCTACATGCCTCCATAGTGTCCTTTTTCTCCATCTGGGGAGGGTTATATAAATCAGTATAAAAATTCTGGAGAACACCCACAGTTTTTGATTGATCTGTTTGTATCAAATCCTTACCTTTCTATTGGCTGGGATAGTAATGGATTTTTTTGCGTCTTTAAGGGTTACCACAAGACATCTACTTGCGTTATTACATTCCAAGAGAATTTTTGACTTTTGTTTAGGATGATCAAATGTGAGACCTTTTGCTTAAGATTTCATTATGTTCATATATAAGTTGTTTAATTTTGAATGAAATTAAGGGACCTAGAGTTAATTTCCTGTATTTTTTCAAGGTTTCTACCTGTTCTTTAAAAAATTCAGCCTTGCATTTAAACCTTTCTTTTCAGTTGCCACAATTCCAATCATCTCCCCCCTGATAGTCGCTTTCATAGCATCCCAGATCATTTCAGTGTCCATACCCACATTTTTATTTTCTCGAAAGAAATGGGAAAAGGTTAGGGCAATTCGGTCTTTAGAAACTTGATCACAAAGTATATCATCATTCATTGTCTATGAGCAGGATTTAGGGTGTTGGATGGATAGATGTATCGTTAGTGTAATACATGCATGGTCCGAGATGAGGATAGGCTCAATAAGCTGTGTGGACCAAGTTTTCACTAATGAAAAGGTAGTCAATTCTAGAGAGGGTGTTGTGAGTGAGGGAATAAAAAGTAAAATAGCTACCCTTCAGATTGTGCAGTCTCCAGATATCAACCAGTTCAGTGTCCTCAGTTAACGTATGAGAGCGATGGGGTCTGTAAGGACATGCTGAGAGTCTGTCTCGAATAGTGTCATATGGAAGAATATAATCTACACTCAGAACAATTCTACTCTCCTTAGGCAGCTCGTGTAGCTTGTTATTCAGAGAAGAAAAAAAATGGTCATCTGTCGTTGGAGCATAGATATTTACGATAAAGAAATAAAAGCCATCTTCAGTAATTTTAGTTAGGAGCCATCTGTACTGATCATCATGTGCTGATGTGTCAGCTGAGCACCTTGCCTGTTTAGAAATCAGGGTAAATACCCCATTTTTCTTGTTGAGTGCTGATGAGCATGCACTATTACTAACCCAGGTGTGTTGCATCCTATGAGTCTCCAGAGGAACAACCCAGGTCTCCTAGAGGAGGATAATATCACTCTTTAGTTTCCGTCAGTAATCTAGCACCTTCTTACATTTGATAGGATGATTGAGGCCTCTTGTATTAAGGGAAATGATTTTAAGCTACGAAGGAGCCAACACTCATTGAGGAATTTCGAATCACCATTGGCTGTCTAGAAAAGGGCCTTCCAGTAATGTACAGAATAAAGAGGGAGAAGAGAAAACAACAAAGAGGAAAAGCAAGACAGAATGAAAGACATGGAAGGGGTATAAATCACAATATCAATAAATATTTTAGTAAAGTTCTCCAAAAACCATACCCATACCTCATAGGTCTGAAGATAAGTGCTCTTGGGTTAGTAGATGAAGCAGGTGTCACCTTCATTGGGATTCTATTTCAAAGCTTCTCTCAAACGATATTTCCAGGACACGCAGAAGCCAAGATTCAAGAAATGCCACACATGTTATTTTGCTCTTTTCTGTGTATTCGGGAAGACCAAAAAATCTCAAATTCCCCCTTCTATTTCTGTCTTCTAAATAACAAATCTCCCTTTCCAACGAGACCATCTTGTGTGACATTATGTCTGATCTTTTGATCAGTGAGTTTGTGGTATCTTCTACCTGACTAATCCTAGATTCTGCCTCCTCCATCCAACTGGCTAAGGCTTTAACATCTTGCCTTAAGCTCACCATTTCGACCTGAAGGTTTTCTGTATTGTCTTTTGGTGATTGTGTCAGGTTGTGTAATTAATTGAGTCACAATAGTATGGTCTCCATACTATTGAAAAATTCCTGTTTCCCTTTTATTGGAGAGTCTGGTGAAGGAGGGTATTGTTTAGTACACTTTTGGCCAGTTTTCTTTTCTCTTTGTTCTTTGGTACCTCTGTACTTCCCCTTAGGTACTTATCTTTCGTGTCAGTCATGATAGGGAACACCTTAATCAGGGATGAGCTGGTGGTGACCAAAGAAAATTACAGAGCAACAATTTGAGTCACATAATGATGGAGAAGGTATACTCCAGAACCTAATGTAGACTGATGCTGTCAGGAAAAAGAAGGCAATAATGTCCCAGCTGCAGTAGTGTTATCTCAGAGAATGAAAATAAGAGGTCAGTGCAGAAATCAGAGTAGGACTATTCCTGACCTCATGGTAAGGCACCCCAGGACATGTCAGTGTTGTTGTCGCCTTGTGACCTCTCATTGGGTACTCTCATAGCCTCATTCCAGAAAAATATGATGGCTCAAAAGAGTTTCAGCGTGCCTCTTCTATATGGGCATCATGTGTACAAGTAGGCCCCAGATCAGATTTGATATGATTTGAGGTGAGGTGAGGGCCTCGTCACACATGTGTGATGGAGTAGCGAGGCAGGATCGGCGGGGAGCAGCAGGGTAAACAGCATCAGGCTGGTGCGATAGTATTAAACTCTCCTACCTCTGAGATAGCCAGCACCATCGTGTTCTCAGAGAATTTCCAGACCCTTGTCGTTTCAATTAGTGGGGCCTGGCATAGCGGTCAGGGTGCCATCTTGGGTTTAGGTTTGGCCTTCATTCTGGAAATCGCTTCGGTGAAGAAAAGGTGAGGCATACGGTAAAGTGGAGCCTTTATTTCACGACATTTGGGGTGCCAACAGGTCAGCAGGGCTTAGAGTGAAAGCGTTCCCCAAGGGTGTGGGTTTTGGGGTCAGGAGTCACTCAGATCCTGCGCTCCGATCTCACACGTTCATTCCAGTCGGGCATTAGCCACACCTCCTCCCAATTTTTTTTAAATAGCAATAATAGACATGAGATACTGAATGCAGTTTGCCAGAACATACTCGGCGAGTGGGAAAAAGTGTTATGCATAGTAGAGAACACCTCCAAACCCACCCGGCCACTTTGACCCGTAAACCACTACATTAATACAGACAGAACTGAGAAGATTAGCAGGGCTGGACTTGCCATTCTGCCCCTCTGGCTTTCCCGGCTGGACTGCGGGCTAAGGGGCTGCTCTCAGACTAGGAGAGGGTACGTTCACCTAACTATGCTCCTACGGTCCCATTGTAGATGAGGCATTCAGCAGTGTGGATGGTTTGGACAATTTTGCAAGGCTGATTTTGGTTTGTAATCCGGCCCTGCTGGTTTTCAGTAGGTGGTCCATGAGCCATCTGCTGTGGAAATGTCACCTTAAACACTGGAGTATTTCTGTGGCTCCAGCCACCAGTATTCCACTATAAATTGAGTTCATGTGAGTAGTGGTGAATTGAACATTCCAGAAAAGTCTGTCTGCAGAGAAATTTCACGCATGGAACAGATTAACCTTATTTTTCACAAATTTGTTCCACTGCTAGATTTTCAAAGATTTTGCCAGTTTTTGGAAAAAATGCAGTGTGAGCTGCAAACTGGGAAAAGTCAGTAACAAAATTGTGTTCCACTAGAAATTTCACTGGGGGTTTCGCATATGCGAAAACAGAAAAACAAACTAATCCACTGGTCATTTTCACTATCCACATAAAAAAATTCACTTAGTCGTACATGGGAGCTTAGATCCGGGAGGGTTTCATCCATAGGCTACAAGTGAGAGCAGTGCCTGTTTACATGCTAACAGTGTGTTGTTGTTATACCTGCTGCTCAGCCAGTATGAGTGTGCTATGTGGAATCTTGGTGCATGGTGATGCACTGAAATGTTGGGTGCCTGTGAGTTTCAGTCGGAGTATGGGCTGAGCAGCAGGGAGGCTGTTCCTGGTGGGGCTTAACATCTGGCTTATCCTAGAAGCTTTCTTCTTGAACTCATTACCTGGAACTAAGATAAATAAACCATCTCACATAATCTACACCTTGGAGTATAGACTTATTTCCTTTCATTTTCAACATTTATGTATAGCTAGTTAGTATGAGTACCAGATTCAAAATTTGGGTATGCATCAAGTTGTTTGCCACTGTTGTCACAACACAAAAACACTTGCTTTCCCTGCCTTTCCTGGATTCCCAGAGACCTGAGCATTGGATGACGGAATGTCCTCTTCTTAGCCTCTTTCGGATATGTCCATATCCGAGAGTGGTGGTGGAATGAGGGTGGAAAGATTTCAAGAATAATTATAAATATCAGAATAGGGGTGGCCAGGGTGCTTACAATAGATGGGGAGAGTGGACATCATGTATTTCTTTAAAAACAAAATGAACATGATGGAAGGGGTAATTCATGGGAAACAACCCAGTTATTGGTAGGTACTTATCTATAATTCTGTTCCACAGGACCCCAGCAAAATAAATATTTTGCTGCTGTTGGTGTAACATTCACTCTGAGGAGTGGTCTATGGTTAAGCAGTGTTTAATTGTTGCCGGTGGGGCCCAATGGTAGTCATTTTTGGGGACTGGCACTTCTTTTTCCTCATTAGACATTTGCCGAGAGCATGATAGGAAAAATCCACAATGGGGATTGGAGGAGGGAGAGAAAGACGATCACAATCATAAAGGGAGAAAGCAGGAACCTGCAAGATTAGAATAAAGGGGCAGGGAGTGTCTGGTGGTGGATTAAAGAGACATGAGGAGGATTCAAGATGACACAGCTTTGGGCTTCTACGCAGAGCTTTGAAAACTAACACATATTCTTTTAGAAATTAAGCACTGCGGTTAAGGTAGCTGAGAGTCCTCCACGGTGTCAACTATGCCCACATTCCAAGCTCTAAAGTAGGACAGACACAATATGGATGCTATAAGAATTGATCTTTCCACCCCGTTAGGATCAGCGGCTGAGTTAATAGTACAATTAACCTTCAGTGTCCTTACATGCATTAGAAACACTAATGTAGTTGCATAGAAAGCTAAAGTGATTTGCTGTAACCTAGAAAAGATTGAGGAAGTTTTTACTTCCAGGGCAGAGTGCACAAGTAGAAACCCATCTTCAAATACTTGAACATGACTCATGGTGGGCAGCTGCCCGATGATCAGCCACAGCACTTTCGGAATAGGAACAACATATTATGGAAAAGGGTTGATAAGAAGCTCTTTTATACTTAATATGCTTGGTATTCGCTTCTATAATTCAGCAGACAGTCCAAGCATTCATACCTCATATTGAAGGTGTTGTGTATACTGGGGGTATCTGAGTTTTTAGAATACGGGAGTAATTCCCCTTTTTGTGGCCACTTAACACCTGGGAATTTTTAGCTTTCAGCTAGTGAAATGATAGAGGCTGCTGAATCTGGATTCACTCTAGCCCTTGGCATAAGGGCCATGGAGGGTAGAAATATTAGGACACCCTTTAAAATTAGAGCGACACAAAATAATTTGCCACGAGAAATACTGCATTGGGCAGCTAATTGCTAGACTCCCATGCATTTCCTAATTTGTAAAAGAATGAGTGAGCAGCCAAAAGCTATGCTCATAAGGTTGCGGCCAGCACTATTAAATTGTAGTGCACCTAAGAGTAAGGCTATGTGGTCTTGATTCCACCTCATGCCTCTTTATTCCACTATCAGACACTCCCTGCACATTTATCTCACTCGTGTGGGTTCCAGCTTTTTTCCTTAGGACAGTTTTCCGTCTGTCTTTTTCTTTCCCCTTTGTATGTGTGTTTTTTTGTCTGCTTTGGGGAAGTGTCTCAAAAGGGAAAATTAGCCCCTCCTTGAGCCTTATTAGGCCCTGCAGACCCCGTCCTCCAGGGCCGTTTATATTTAATTAAAGGGGAAAGGGTCATGGCCCCCCTGCTGAGCCTGGGGGGATGGGGTCCCCAGGGCCTTGTTTAATAAAAGGGGAAGAGGGGCTGCACGGTTCTCCTCCGGGAGCCTTGTTGAATCACGGGGAAATTCATCCATCAGGGTCCCTACTATAATTAAAGGGAAGGGCACCACAAGGTTGGCCCTGCCGAGCCTTGTTAGGCCCTGTGCCCCCATCCCCCCAGGGCCACTACTAAAATTGAAGGGGGTGAGAGCCATGTGGCCCCTATGCGTACTAGGTCTAAAATAAACTCCCTTTGGGATAGTTTAGTCTCATACCATAACAATGTCACGCCACAAAGCACATTCAATTATCACCGAGTCAATGTCACAGTAGCCCAAAATTCCAATATGAAGATCTTTATTTATTTGATTTAAAAACGATTTCAATTTTTATAATGATCACTTAAAATATTAAAATACTATATCCACATAGATAAACATTATAAAATCACATATATATCAAATAAGTGCAGTTCAATAAGTAAAAAATCAAAAAACAATCCTAAACAATAGATCAACATATAATCTTGTTTGTTATCCTTTTCATATGTTGCACAAAAGATCCATATGATTCACAAAAAAACCTTTTTAGCAAGTAGACCAAGAAGCGACGCGTTTCGGAGGTATCTGCAGGTCCAGCCTCCTTCTTCAGGCTTTACTAATTATTTCTCCCAGCACTTTTGTCACAATTTAGACAGATTGGCTTTCTTCACAAGAAATACTCTTCTCCTGATGCTGTTTTTCAGAGGTATATAGCTACTGAAAATATATTGGGAACAAGTCTCCACTCTAGTACGATCAGGTGTAGTGACAATTTATTAATGTCACGATATGTTCATGGACTCCACTATTACACTTAGTTCATGTGTGGGAAGGCATCCATTGTTGACAAGTAAAAATCAATCTATCAACCACCCGACAGTGGTATTCTTGTAATATAATCACACACTATTTTTACTGTTAGGTCGAATCAGCTTAATAGTGCATATCAATGTATTTGAATGTTATTGATGCAGGAATCAATTTTTCCGCAGGGGTTCAATGTATTTGGTCCAAGTATCGGGATTTAGAGGTCGCCGTATGCACTCTGTTTTCTTCATCCCTATTCGTACGCCTGTTGTTCAGGAAGGAGTAAAATAGTCCTACTGGTCACCTAAAGTGTGCTCCCTGAGTATTAAATCAACAATATAGATGGGACAAAACATCAAGGACAGAATATCAAAAATGAAATATTGAAATTAAAGTAATGCTAGAATTTCTGTACCTAACTCCACATATATATATACCTATGTGGCATATATATCTTCATGGTGCGTAGATGTGGAGTTGGGAATAGTAAATCTATTCTTCCCTATATGCACTTACCTTTCCATATTTTGTCCCTCAATATTCTGTCCTCGATATTAGTATACTACAACATTGTCGGTGTCAATATTCAGTTGTACCATACCTAATAATACAGTATTGTTCCTGAGAAAAAGCCTTCCTAAGAGATTTACAACTTTGCATTCTTACTAAGGAGCCTTGGAAAAGAAATTGGCTAACTAGCTTGATGAAAACAGTTGTCAGATTGAACAATTTGACACCGCCCGCTTCTTTATAGCAAATACAAGGCTAGACATATGTTCACCACAATTGGAGTGTATATTCCATCATTTCAATTTTAGTTGGTTTACATGTTAGGGGGGAATATGTAACTCTGTGTTGCCAGAACACCCTTGCTTCAATCGAGGGCCTTCATTTAATAAACTAATGTTATATCTGAATTTTAGCCTGGGTTGTCTTGCATTCAAATCACTGAAGCACAAGTACCAAAGTACACTGGTTTGTAATGCACAAGTGTACTTTGCAGTTGCAAAACCTGAGATTCACAAAATTAAAGGGTTTGCAACCATCAACACTTTTTTTCAATTTACAAATTACTTTGGGCAAGTTAGAAAATTCTTACAGACTTGAAAGGTGTTTGTTTTTTAAAACCCTTTGCAAATTGCAAATAGAAGGGGACTTGCAGGTGGCTTTCCCTCCTCTTTGCAAGTCAAAAAAGTATGTATCAATGTTTTGAGACCCCAATTGCTCCTCTGGGACAGCTCTACCGTTGGGAATCTTTGAGTGGCCTCTGAGAGAGCAGACTGCGGTACTGGGGAACGCTTCATACTCTCCCCCCCACCCCCATATCTTCCCTGAATGCCAGTATTTTTACTTTAAAATCAGCACCTGTCCCTTTAAGGGAACAAGCTAATTTAAAAAACATGTTGACCTACAGGAAATGCAAAGTGAAGGGAGGAGGTCCTGCTGTCACTCACAGGCTCCTATTTCTGGATTTGAAAACATTCAGAGGGAGGAACGCAGATTAATATTAATAATATGACATAGGCGTGAGATTATGCAACCTCCGATGAAAACAGAATGTGTTGCCACCTCTAAATATAGGTCTCAATAGTCGGTGAGCAATTTGTACAATTTGTGCAATTCACATCCACTGATTGTAACAACCAGCCAATGATTGAGGCTCATAGTGCCACCATCAGAAGGAGCCAAACAGCATCCCTATACTTCAACCTTTGGTGCCCATTTGCCCTTAACAATTGTGGGAATCGTCTTGGAGTAGTGTGACGTTAGCGAAAACAGTGTAGATAGTTTGAAATGAATGCCAGCAAGCATGTAAGGTACGTGAAGGGAAGTTGTTTTCTACTAAATGCCTGTTCCCTTCCAACCCCAGGCGAGCAGAACAGACAAGATGGCGTCTGCGTGGAATGAAAAGAGAATTAACACACGAACTCTTTCCTGCTTTGCTGAAAGAAGGTTGCTAGGCTGGTGGATCATGTGACACGTGCGGAGGAATCAGTTGTTCAGGCAACTAAACCAGGCACTTTCTGGAAAGGAGTGAAACCAGTTCTTCTGCTCATGACAGATTACCATCAAGCATTTTTCAAAGAGTAAGGTGATAAGCCATGTTTCACATTCTTTCCTCTTCTAACATGCCCCTGCTCCAAAACACCTTTACTCTGCTGTACGTCTCGCCGTCCCACTCATCTGTGCCAGCACACCGTAGCAGAATTTTCTATTGTCAGCTCTTTTAATTATCATTTTTTTCATAATGTAATCATTTTCACCTCTGTAGCGTGGCCTTTGTAACAATAAACTTCCATCACATCTTGTCAAACACATTAACATGCTCAGCCTTCGATTGTTCCATAGGATATAATATTTAAGGTCCAACACAGAAATCATTTTACACATTTCATAAAAAGGTAAAATATTGAATATTTCCATAATGGATTAGAGGCTAAAATAACATGGCTTACAGCCTTTAACACACCATCAGAAAATTCCATCAGGGTGGCAGCTGCACAAATAAGAAAATAGGGCAAGCGCATCGAGGCTATTTGGTAACGACCGCAAAGATATGTGCCAATGACAGTGCTGCATATGGCCAGCTACGATACCCAAGCCTCGATCCCACTGGACAGTCTACCATTTTAGCTGGTTCCATTCATTACCATACAGGACACACATCCACCTTGGAAATGTAATATTTCTTACAAAGGCTACTTAGACATTCACACTGCCCAGCCTAAGCAGTGTTGTCATAGTATGGCCTGAGGTGGGTCTTGAGCTTGCTGTGCCATAGAGACACAAGCAGTGCCACTTTGACCAATGTTCCGCAGTAGAGCTTGAATTCAAATTTATAATCTCTTTACTTGAATTGAGAGATATAATTCACATGCAAAGTATAATTTGATGTTAGATAAATGTACAATATTTAATATGGTTTTTTTTATGTTTACTGTCTTAGCTTTTAGAACAATTAAGGTTATTTTGGCACTTTATAAACAAATGAGTTCAAAGCTAAAAATGCTTGACCAAAAATGTATTTCCATCTATCACTTTTGTGCAGCTAAGTGATTCACTGAGCGTACCCAGCTGCTCACTGCCTCATAAAGGTTCAAGTTGCGCTCCACCTCTCAGACCCAACATGGTTGGACTATGGTTGAGGTTGCTTGTGTTCGACTTCAGATGGGGAATGGTGACCTGGCCTTGGGTTTGAGCTGGATTTTCCAATGTGATCGTGCCGATTAATTTCCTTTTGGTTGGATCCTGTGTATAATGAGCAGCGATGAACCAAACACTTAGGGAATGGAATGAGGCGTGGTCAATTTACTCCTACTTAAGACTGAATAAAGCATCAAGGATCACTACTTTTCTTGCAGGATTCAAAATGTCAAACTCCCTGCATTTGCTGGGCCTACTCTGACATAAGGAAACTGGCGGAGCGTAACAAACCAACTCGGGAAACCTGGAGCTGGTAAAAGATGTCAACATTAACGTGGATATATGTACCTAGTCATAAAGACCCCAAAGAGTGTGTTGGACGTGTGACAGTCAGAGTAGTAACATTAGAAAGGACCACCTGAGGTTGGGAGGTAAACTGCAAACATCACTATTCCACCACAACACAAACTACACTTTAACTTGCCCAACCATTGACTGAATGCTAGAGATCCAACAGTGTTATTAGGAAATATCCTTTAATGAGTATATAGGGGTAGATTTACTCATATTTCACTCAAATGAATGCAGCAAGGCAACTTGTTGCATTGCATGCAAGGAAGAGAGCAGAAATGCAACATATGTACTAAAATATAGGGTGCTTTTGCTCTCTCCTAGTACTGGAGCACTGTGTGCTGCCTAGCGGTAATACAAACACACTTGTGCCATGCTGCAAGGCTGGCTGCGTTAAAGACAGGATTTGTTTTTGCAGGAAGGCATATCTTCCTGCACACTAACAATCCGAAGAGGCAATCTCCTCTATGTGTGATGCAGAAAGAAAAACATGAAAGTAACGAGCAGAAATAAATGTCTTTTTCCTTGTTATGCCTCTCTGTAGTAGGCGTACCATTTAGTAAATTTAGGATTGTGTCAAATTTCATAGGTGTATGCACAGGAATGCCCATGTTCCACCCATGGAATGCCTATCCGAGACAAAGTAACTCAAGGCAGAGCCATGCGCTGTGTCATTAAGTATTTAGTAAACCACACAAAACCACGCAAATCAACTTTGCTTGGCTTAGTAAATGCCAAAATGAATTTTGCATCAGTGCTGCGCCACAAAAGTGATGCAACTCCAGCGCAAAATCTTCGTAAACCTGGGCTATAATTCTCTCCTCCTGTGCCTTCCCTCCCCTTTACCTCTTCACGCCCTGAAGAGAGGTGTGTTTGATATGCGGTGCCACGGATATCACTGATACACTAATAAGTGAATAAGAAGTACTTCCACTGGCAGACTCTAGTAAATGTGAGTGTTTCTCCCATGCGGATGCTATTGAACGTGCTGATATTGGTCACACCACTGTGTCATCATGATTACTATGTCACAAAAACGTTTGGGATTGTCTCTTATCATTGTGTGGCTCCATCTACCTTGTTTTAGTCCAAAAGTCGGTGTCGTTTCTAAATCCACTGTTCCCCGTTAAGTTGATTGTTTAATTAATTACAATTTTATTCTCTACCCTAGGAATAGGTTTCTCAGCATAAGTTTTAATATTTCATTACCTTATGAGGGGGATGGTTTAAGTCCAGAGATTCTCTCTGATGCGCTACTTACAATAGCTTTGAACAAAGCTACAGGTAGTTCTTTGGATTTCTCCCAATTATCTCTCTCCAAAGAGTTTGTAACTAGAGTTTATACATGTAGGTCATACAGTCCTGGTATTTAGATCTAGCTTTAGCCAAGACCTTTTTTATTTTACTAAAAATATATGTACACTACAATTACTTATAGGTGCTTTCACCCACTCCTCAAAAGACACACAATTGATGGACGGAATGCAGAATAAATCAAAACATTTACCCCCAGTCAAGAGATCTGGGTTAAATCGATCATTATTTTGCTCACCATGCCACCCCAGTTTAGACCTGGCCATATGCAAATCAGTCTTGACCCTGTGCCTCATGGGAACAGTCCAGCCCGAACTGCCAAGCCAGGTCCTCCCTAGACCGGAAACAAGCATCCTAGGACCGGTTTCGGGGTTTCACCCCTCTTCAGCCAGGATAGTTTGATTCCAGTGGCATAGTGAGCCCAGGACCCACGTCTGGGCATACCTGGCGCACTTAGGGAGAGAAAGCAAAAGACACACAATTGATGGACGGAATGCAGAACAAATCAGTCTTGACCCTGTGCCTCATGGGAACAGTCCAGCACGAACTGCCAAGCCAGGTCCTCCCTAAACCGGTCCCAGGATGCTTGTTTCCGGTCCAGGGAAGACATGGCTTGGCAGTTCGGGCTGGACTGTTCCCATGAGGCACAGGGTCAGACTGATTTGCATATGGCCATGTCTGAACTGGGGTGGTGGAGTGAGCTAAAGAATGATGATGGATTAAACCCAGCTGAGTTGACTGGGGGGAGTGTTTGATTTGCTCAAACGCTCCGTCCATCATCCCCTTCGGTATCGCTTTGTTCGCCCTAAGTTGGCAGGGTATGCCCAGAAATGGGTCCCTTGCTCACTTTGCCACTGGATTCAAGATAGCCTGGCTGATGAGGGTTATGAACCTGAAACCGGTCCCAGGATGCTTGTTTCCGTGCCAGGGAAGACATGGCTTGGCAGTTCGGGCTGGACTGTTCCCATGAGGCACAGGGTCAGACTGATTTGCATATGGCCATGTCTGAACTGGGGTGGTGGAGTGAGCTAAAGAATGATGATGGATTAAACCCAGCTGAGTTGACTGGGGGTGAGTGTTTGATTTGGTCAAACGCTCCGTCCATCATCCCCTTTGGTATCGCTTCACCCACTCCCCGTCATCTTTTGGCCTGTTGTTGCATCATTCACATTTTTCTTCCATCCACTACAATGTACCGCATGGGGCAGTGGGTCAGCCTACTTCAACCATTTGCTAACTTCACTGTGGGTAATGCATTCTGCCTTTTCACAAAGACCACAGCCTTATAACCAATGTTGTTGTTTTAATATCAATGAGGGCCCATGGCATAGCAAGAAAAGTTTTGGGGGTGCGGCATCGCCCCCCGCTCTTACCTGCAGCCATCGCGGGACAGACGTCTCAGGAATCGCTAGCACCCCCCGCTTCTACATGCGGCCGCCACAGTCGGCAAACGCAGTGACTGCCCCGGGCAGCACAATATCTAGCAATGCCACTGCTCCAACTATAAAGTTTTGTAAAAATTATGACAAAACAAGCATTGATAAAGCCAAAAGGCTGACTGACGTTACTAGACCTATTGGCGTTGCCAATGCTTGTTCTGTTTGTATTCTGGTACTTGTGATCCTGCATTAGACTCACACAAGTAAAACACGACTTGGTGAGTGCGTCACAACTGAAAAAGTCGATTAACTCTTGCGGCTGATTAAAAAAGTTAGCCGTGCAAGAGTTGACTAATCAACAAAAGTCCAGTTCACAATATCATTTGTATCGTAGGACTAGGACTTAAAGCAGTCACCGTGTGAACGAGAACAAACATCTATTCATTTTACCAAACTCTACATGCCTACATTACAGATTCCTGAATGCCCTTTTATTTGAAGATTCCAGGTTTGGGTATGAGACCTATTGTGATCGTATTCCCTAGCTGGCCCTTCCAAGGGCCCGATCATGAGGGGGGTGGTAATTACGTACGACCCTAAAAGTTCAATTTTCCGCTGGAATGCAATAACAAGTTAGTAGGTTTTACCACCCTAAAATTACCGGGTGCGGTAGGGCATGAGTTCCACCTATCAAAGGTAAATGGAATGTGATCCAAGTAACTTGCACAGTAAAAATATGCAGAAGCACTTGCAGTTATTATTAAAAAAATCATAAATGCATAGTAATGGGGAAGTGATACCACACAGAAAATGTAATTTGGGTTACAGGATTACTACATCAACATTATGGTGCAACTCGTAATTAAGGCCCTATGTGCTTTTAATAAAAGATGCCCTCCTGGAGTTAGTGCATTGGACAGCTTGCAGCATGGCTATTTCGGTCCACACAGATGTTATCTAAGGCGCTAGAACTGGATTAACTGGACTGGTCCAGGAGTGTCACGTGATGCCAGTGGTTCAGTATCTCCAGGACAGCTTGCACCCTGGTGAATATCAGATAACGTACCTTGCTTTGCCTACCGTATGTTAACAGGGCTGACCTCTTTTGACATTCAGGTGAAAGTAAATGACAGCCCAGGTTAGCTGCAGGTACCAATTGTCTGAATTACTGTTTGAAGGCCCTGTGGACTACTAGTCGCTTGAATCTGGCCACGGCTTTTGTAAAAGTGTTTACCTCTTTGGCTGGTTTGAGTTGCCAGTTTTTATGTCGAGCCTGGGTAGTGCATGCGCTGCTCTGCGAGGCTTGCTGTATTGAGGTGGGGATTTGACGCTCCGCCTCCTCTCCATCTACGTTTTTAATTGCCTTACGTCATTATCCACTGTAAACCGTGGCTGTTTATTGGTCAAAAGGCTTAGTAGTCCTGCCTTGTCTAATTTTTGAACTTCCGATGGCGACACACCCTGTTACGTGTGCTGTTGCACTGTAGGCTCCAATTAGTCTCCGAGCACTATTTTCTCAAATAGCGTTGTCAGGACACGCTTTCTCCTAAAGCTTTTTTTTTGTTTTTATAGCACACATTTGCAAAGCAACAGTCTCACATTTGCGAAAGTTTAAGCTATTGGCGTTGTAAATGACAATGCCTTTTATTTATCTGTTTTAAAAACAACACATAAATGGAAGGTATTGTCATTTACAATGCCAATATCTCAAACTCTCATAAATGCGAGACTTATTGCATTGTAAATGCTTCTTTGTGTCCAGTGGCGTAACAAAGGCCCCCCGCAGTCCCCGCAGTGCAGGGGGGCCCCGAGCTCCAGGGGGCCCCCTCGGCACAGTACCCTGCTGCCTGAGAGCTCCTAAGTGCGGAAGGGGGCCCTCCATGCACTTTGCAGGAGGGGCCCTCAAGTTTCGGTCTGCTACTGGCTCTGTGCTGTGTACACATTCTGAGTTTGTACCATATTTCTTATGTAGTGTGAAAACAAATGTTATTTTAAGTTTCAGGAGACTGCATTTTCTATGTTTGCAAATTAAGATTCAGCCCCAGACAGCCGAGTGGAGGAACACACACAAAGCATGGTTTACCTGCGTGAGGACTTTGTGCTCAAGTTGCAACCTTGTGAGCCATTGTGTTACTTTGAAGTGGGCGTCTTCACAACAATGTAATATTTAAGTGTTTCTGTAGCCTGCACTAGTTTAATTCTCTCTTGTAAAATATTTGTGTAATAAGTGTAAAAACCTCATTAGTTATTGCTTCATCGGCCTCCTATGAAGCAAGGAAGAGCCCTCTAGGAACCCTGTTTCCTGCAGGTTTTTACAGAGATCTCTGCAGTGTGCGTTCAAACAGCTGAGTTATTCTACCAGCATGGGTTTGAATATTTTTCTCACAGGCTCTATAGGGGACCTTCTTCTTACATCTTGGTGTGGTGGGCATTAAATAAGGAGCAGCGCACCAAGGTTGTATGTCATTACAACGCATTCCGTTGCAACGCATGCCTTTACTACGCATGCGTTACAACGCGAATGCGTTACCACGAATAACATTTACCACGAAAATGCATTTACCACGCATATCGGTAAAGGCATTTTCGTGGTAAATGTTCTGTTTTTTTTTTTTTTTTATAATACCCCTGTCCGACCCCCCACCTCTTTCTTCTAATAAATTCCCCTCCCCTCAATTTTAAAAATGTTTCCCTGTGCGATTGCCCCACCCACAAACCCTTAAATGTATCCCTTCGCTACACCTCAATAATTCCTTAAACTAAATTTCCCCTTACCTCGCTACGTCCTCTCCACAGGAAGCTCTTCCGATCTGTGTCGCAGGTCGTAAAGAGGAAGCGGAAGTGTCTTTCCGTTTCCTCTTACGACGGTACGACGCCGATTGCCTCCACATCGATGGAATCAGGTTTAGGTTTTTTTTGTGGGGGGATACCTCCCCAACCCCCCTTTTTTTATATTACCTTTAGCACACATGCCTTTACTACGTATCTCGTAGTAAAGGTATGCGTGGTAAAGGCAATCGTGGTAACCACGCATGCGTTGTAATGCATGCGTGGTTACTGTTATGCGTGGAAAAGGTCGCGTTGTAGTGGCCGTTTCCCCTGGCGGTTTGATTTCCTCGGCGCCCATTGGCTTTATCAGCTAGGTAGATGCCACAAGATGAAACGGAACGAAAACTACAAAGTGCTGCCTCACCCAAAAATGGGAGCCCCGTCATACTAATTATAAAGCGCTTCAGGGGAGGATTGTGGTGTTAACATGTACAGGTGCACATTTATTTAAAATGTTCTTTCACGAGGCACTACAGCGCTGTAGCCCTACAGTTCTGAATCGTGAAGACCGGTTGCTGGAGATGTGTGAAGGGGTTGGTGAGAAATTGACCTGTTTTGTCGGGATACTTGGCATGCAACAGAGAGAATGTGCTGTTTTGCGGTTCAAGACCCTTTCACCTCGTGACAAGTCACGCGTCCAAGACACCACCTGTAAAGCCGTAGAGCACTTCAAAACAGTGGTGTAACAATAGCACCCGCAGCACCCTCGGTGCAGGGGGCCCTAGGCTCCTGGATGCCCCCTCTGGCATTGGGCACAGGTAAGCCGGAGAGTTCTTGACTGGGTCCGGAGCGTGTGGGCCCCCTCCATGCACTTTGCTGGAGGGCCCCCTTAAGTGTCGTTACGCCACTGTTTGTGTCTTTTACCATTCACCAATCTCAACACGCTGTAGTAAACATACACTAACTCACTGGACGTGGAGAGCAAATACTGTCTAGTTGCCTACCTGTGATGTCATCGCTGGGTTTAATGCTCAAGTGATGTCACTCACGCCGTCGCTATGATGTTGGCATGTGTAGAGCACTGACAGTCTGAAGGTCGGCTCTTTGATTTGGTTGTAATGGAGAGTGCTGCCCACAGTGGGGATATACCAGAATATAATTGTCTGAATACCGTCTGACGTAAATATTGTGGTCTAAACCTTGTCCTTGGCCCCGTTAATAATACTTACCAAATATGATGATATTTTTGTAAACGATACTTAGGACAGGCTAGTCAGTGAGAGATATTTCAAGTAATGAGTTCACAGTGTGCCTACAGAAATGATCCAATCAAAGGCTTGGGGGCGGGGCATCCAAAGGTTTCAAGGAACTACATTGTGTTTCTATTTTTTTAACCTCTCCCCCATTCAACCCAGAAGGACTTTCTTCAGCTGCCATGTTTCTGACTTCATGGAACAAGCTAAGGTTTCTCATGAACAGGGTCCCGAGGGACAGCACCTCAGTGTGCAGCGCTATGCTTGGAATCTAGGCGCATTCCTGTGTCTATACATTTCTATGTCACGTTAGCCAGATTTTGGACACTGAATGAATGAATGAATGAATGAATGAAAACAGATTTATAAAGTGCAACTCAGCCCAATGGGCATCAAGGCGCCTAACCAAAAGCTAGATAAGTAAAATAAACTTGCTTACTGGTAGGCCTTAATAAAACACCATGTTTTGAGCGTTTTTTTAAACTGGACTAGTGACGGTTGGGCCTTAATTTCTGCGGGAAGGGTATTCCATAAATGGGGAGCTAAGTTGGAGAAAGCTCTACCACCCCATCTGACTTTCTTTACCCGGGGAACTACCAAAAGATTCTTCTCAGAGGAACGCAAGCTCCTACTCGGAGTATAGAAGGTTAGCAAAGAACCTAGTGCATTAGAAGATCCGGAGAACAGGGCTCCAAACACTAAGCACAGGAGTTTAAAAGAAATCCTCTGCTGGATTGGAAGCCAGTGCAGACTTTTTCTGGCTAACGTAGCCGAGGACAGAAAGGGTGCAACGATAACAAATCTTGCTGCGACATTCTGTACCACCTGGAGGCGAGAGATGAGACCCTTGTTGATCTCAGCATACAAAGCATTACAATAGTCCAATCTTGAACCCACTAGAGCAACTACCGTCTGCTTACGAGCCTGAGGGGAGAGATAGTGAACAATTATCCTCAGAATCTTGATAACCCCCCAACAGGTGGCCACCGTTCTATTAACCTGTAGAGTCATATTCAGTGAGGTGCACCATGTGCATTGATTTCCACCCACAGCTCAGAGTCTCAAAGGGACGCCATTCTGAAGAAATTAGAACTAAATTGATTTTGGAAGGGTAATAATTGCAGGTTATTACAAATAATAAATAGTATATGTGCAGATGGGTGGGCAGGCAATGACTCATGAAGGGCAAAATCTCCAGAAGGTGATGCAATGATGCCTTTCTGCACCCTCAACAATGCTAATAAATAGAATATTATACTCTGCACATCTGCATATAAAGCTTACGCCATGGCATTTTGTCATGTGTACTTAATTTAACAATGGTATTTAACCAACATCAGGGCTCAATTGATCACATGTGTGCAGTAAAGTACAAATTACATTGAAGAGGCCCTGTGATTAATAGGAGTGCTGTTATCCCTGGTGCAAATAAGTGTTACATGTAGTAATATATGTGTGGATATGTGTTTGTTAGTACAGTGGCTATAAATGGCATGTGTTATTGGTCCACTTTATATTCGCTGCAAGTGCATAAATATGTTTATGCCATGCCAGTGAAGCTATATGCTTCTGTTTCTCTCTCTCTGTATATACAAGTTTGATTTCTGTGGAGCGCTCTAGTCCAGACACCTAGCTTCTCTCCATTTGAGATGTCTAAGCGAGGGAGTTGTGTTGGAGGTGTTGAAGTAAAAGGTTTTTTGGGGCTCGTTGGAAAGGTTCATAAGAAGAGATTGTCCTGATTTCAAGAGGAACCGAGTTCTATACTCTGCGGACACATCTGGAGAATGATTGCTTCAGTGGTTTTGCTTTCTGGAAGACAGGATTTTCCTGAAGAAGGCTTTCAGTATTTATAAGATTTCTCTGGCCTTCTTAGATATGAAGTTTCTTGCTGTGGTAGTTTGTGGGTCCTTTGCATATAGACATAGGTCTGCCACATACAAGTTTGAAATCAAGCCTCGCTTCTATTGGAAGCCAATTCAGGGTAGCTAGGATGGGGAGATATGATCAAATTGTTTACAGCCAGTGACCTGTCGGGCAAATGTGTGGCAGGCTCCTTTGTGGCAAGCCAGGTGAGTTTTAGGATTCCCGCTTATTAGGAGTTGCTATAGTCCACTCTAGACCAAACTACTGTGTGGACAACTAGTTAGAACCTGGAGTGATAGGAACCATATGGTGACCATCTTCTTCCAGGTCAATATGGGCACTGTCTCTAGTCATAAATGTTGTGTGATCACCGGTTGTGCATTCTGAGTATTGAAGCCCTGTTTTGCTTACATTGAACTAATTACACTAACTCACCTAAAAACAATGATATATAAGTGAAAGGTTCAGGGCTGGCGAGAGTGCCCTTAATGACCTGGAGTGGGGTGGTTACCTTACAAAGGGGTCAGACTGCACTCACCATCCTCTGGCCTGGGGATAGTAATGCATTTGCCTCAGGCCACTATTGCCCAGTTCCCTGGGCCAAGCAGCATCATCATGTCCCCTATTTCTCACCAGCGAGTGGCAGAGGGGCATTCACCTTGTGAAAGTCAGTGTAGTGTCTCTAACAAAATATTTGCAACTCATGTAACTGCTACTGTTTTAACTCTGTGAAGCGTTCTGATGCCTTCGAGTCAAGTTTGCGCTATACAAAATTTGATACATAAAAAAAATAAATAGAGGAAAGTTGGGTCGGGGGGCTCATTGATCAGGGGGTTTGCGCTGTATTCCTTGGCACCAAGGCAAGGCAATGTTGATGTAGACCTTACACCTCTGGACAAAGCAGAGGGGGTCGTATAGGGTAGCAGCTCGTGTGAGATTGGGCCTCCATAGCTCTTGACATAGCTGATAAACTATGGATTCTGGTAGAGCTCCAGTTTCATCTTGAGGCATGAAAAGACCTTCAGCTCAGTAGGCCTGGGTTGGAAAGCCATAGTGGACCTTGCTAAATAACTGCTGTCCCTGGCCCATGGCAACTTGTAGGTAGGGTAGGTTAAGGCAGGCAATAGCAAGGATACTGAAGAGGGAAACAGGAATGTGACTATGCCCCTCTTGGTTCTCTTGGTCACTAAATATATGTGAAATAATACACAATCTAGGCTGAGTGTGGATGTCACTTGGCACCTATTAGTGTGAATATCCGTGGGTATTTAGAGATTGCTTGCACCGGCCTTTCTGTGGAAGAAAGGGAGAGAAGCCGTCTGATAACCTTTTAGAGCTCATTCAGAGGGTATCTGAGAGGACCTTTTCGGGTCTACCACTACCAAAGAGGGTGACATGTGGGCGTCCAGGTATTTGGAAAGTCATTGAAGAGTGACACCACTTGGAAGGCTCGAATGTAGGGCATGGTGTGGCACATTGCAAAACTGGTAGAGGTTGCTTCTCTTTGGAAAGTTAGTCTATGCTTTTGGAGCAGAGTAATTTTGGCCCCACCCTTCCATGTCAGAAATACGCAGTATAAACGTGTACTTAGCACCTGCTTTCTTGGTGGCCTAATGATATTAATATGAAGAGTTTTACTTGACACACTAATAAAGGGCATTCACTGTACAATTAGAGAATTCATACATAAATAGTGTGGCTTTTTTGTTGAGTTTTATATAGCGTGAACTCGACCCGAAGGTATCAGAGCACTTTACATGAGCACCATTTGTGTTACAGATGGACATATATTTATTCTGTTAGGCATGGGGAGATTAAGTAATTTGGCCAGACTCACAGGATGATGAGCGTCCCTGCCGAGATCAGAACCTGGATCCCTAGCTTCGAGGTCAACCACTCTAGCCATTAGGCCACATCCCCTACCCACCTTAATTCACTAAATTACATTTACTGGTTAGGTAATTGAATAAACCATCCCTACATTATGAAAATGTATATACATTAGAAACAAAAATGATGTATGTAATGTGTGCACTAATGTTTCACCTTTGAATTTATAATGTAGTTGTTAGTTCCACTTAACCACATGTAACCTTAACATGAATCCAATGTACTGACTGTTTCATTCATGTGTGTTTGAATGAGCACAAGAATATTAAATGTGCACTATAGATTTAATACTTTAAGTTGTCCTAACTAGGCCTGTATTTCTTTCTACATGAAATGTGGTCTCCCATTTTCTGCTTGCATGTCTTTCCCTTGAAGGTGCGCCACACATAGTTTGTTAGTTTGAGAATAGCTCAAACACTGTACTAATGATAGCGAGAGAGCCTGAGAAGAAGACCTTGACAAGGAACATGGAGAGATAGAGCGTCAACTAAAACTAACCATGTATTAATACTGCAAAGGTTTACAGGTGACAAAGGACAATGCATTTCCTGCAGTACCGGTCCGTGGAGGGAGTTCCGTGGGACGGTGAGGCGGGGCGGGGGAGGGGCAGGGTGGGGAAATGTAAACACGGATATATGGATGAACGGAGGTAAGTACACATTTAAATAAATTAAACGAATTCCTTTGCGCGCGCTGCATCGCAAAATGCGATGCAGCGCGCGCAACGAAATTCGTTTTATTCTTTTAAATGTGTACTTACCTCCGTTCATCCATATTCCGGTGTTTACATTTCCCCCCCCTGCCCCTCCCCCGCCCCGCCTCACCGCCCCACGGAACTCCCTCCACGGACCGCTACTGATTTCCTGTGTTTGGCCTGGAAGAAAATGTCAATTTTTCAGCTTACAACATGAGAATGGAAAGGACAATGGAGCCCTTGATGATGCGACCAGAGGGGTGTTACTTTTGAGATTCCGGTGGAAATAACTGGAGTTCACACTGTCTGATGTTAAGCCACTTTTTGGGGGGACTTCGACTGGTTTAGACCTCTATGCTTAGTCCCTTTGGTTGTTGCCCGTTGTGGCTTAGGCTAACAATTATTACCCTTTCCCAAGAAGACTCTTGACCAAGCTTTTGAAATGCTGACACCTTGCCATACCTTTCCGCATTTCCTATTTTCTGCATTTCCTTGAGTCTTGACTCCCTTTCAGTCTCAAAACCATCCTGCTTAGTTTGGATGTTACTTAGATGAGTTTAGACTGCCCTCATCTATAGAAGAGAGAATCAGAAAATCTTCTCTGAGCACAAATTCTGTTATTAACGTTTTGTGACTGAGCTTCTTGTCTGCCTCCTTTTCCGGTTGTTTTTCTGTATCTTTAGAGCATGGCGCTAAGATTTGTCTCTCTCAACCTCACTGCTAATTTGTAATAAACCTTCTTAACTTTAATCACTGATTCCTGGCCAAATGGGTTACACTGTTAATTAAATGAATTGATGTAAATCTAACGCCCTTTACCTCTCAGTAGGCGACGAAAAGGTCCATCGGATCACCAATGGTGCGAGGGTTGGCCCAACGATGCATCATCTTCCTGGTATTACATCTGCTTAGCCTTGCGCATGCGCAGGCCTTCGTTGTGGCCACACATCGAAAATCTACCACTGTTCAAATTCCTGCAGTGTCAGCGAAAACCCAAGAAAACCTGTTACTATTAATAGAATGGGGCACAGCATCTTATGCTGATGACGGCCACTTGTGAGTGAACGATTTCTAAATTTAATTTAATGACACTGCTGATAATAGTGAATGACTCAATGATTAAAACGTTACAGATAAATAACAGAAATGCAAATGCATGTGATGTTACTCCCAGTGAGAGCCACGTTCAGATAAGAAAATGGGTAACAGGGAAGCAGCAAGCTCGGGTCCAGCCAGGGCTCTAATACTGAGACAGAAGCGAGGCTCTTATCACAGTCTGTCATACCAGGAGCAGATAAAAAGACGCAGACACAAGGAAAGGCGAGTGTTGTCCCAGAATAAATCATTTTGACGTAGTAGGCTAAGCCTCATCCGAGAAATTGTTAAGCTGCTTGCAAAATAAGGAAAGCACGTGAACAAATAAAGGTGCTGCTCCTAGATTTTGTCACAAAAGAGCCCTTATGGCTTACGGGTCATGAGAGAATGACCTCACAGTAGCCCTGACAGAAAATAGTAAGCCTTCCACGACAATGTTGCTGAATGTCTCAGGACAGAAGCCTCCTTCAGAATGTTCAAATATATGACAGCAAAGTAAAGAAGATGTGCGTTTCTAGCCTCAAACAATTGGAACAGACCTCTTCTACATGTACACAGTCTGTGAGAATTTAAACCATTTAGGAGAAAGTTGCAAACATTCCTCACCTCTTGTAACAGGTGCACTGCAAGGGGATGCACGCGGAGCTTGCTAACAGCAGCATCCGCCCACTTTCCTCCGGTGTCTTCTGGGGTTTTAAACGTCCTGAGGTGTTTAAAAAGAAAACGTGAGAAAGGCCAACGCTTTCGTGAAATTGTTTTCAGGGAACCCCACCCTGGCTTGGAATGTATGACGTGATTGCACCTGACTACCATAAGAAAACAAGGGGAACGCAGGGCCGTCAGAACGTAACAACAACAAGGTGCATAACGTGCAGTTCCCTGCGGTTAGAACAGCCAATCACAACAAGTAATCTAGCCAACTGGATTTTTGACTCTTGAAAGAGGAGGAATAGTTCTTATATTTGTTATGTACAGAGTATGAGCAAGACAGGCGACTATATGCAAGGATAACCTGTGTCCTCTGGGAAAGCAGCGTTTACAACGCAGACAGAACTACGCGGTGCCATTACAACGCATGCACCACAACAAATGTGTCGTTATAACGACTTGCTTTAGGGAACACATTGTTGGATTTTAAATCCAACACCTTCCCTACTGTTGTACAGACTGGAGTTGGACCAGGAAAATATACTATTCCAGAGTTCAGCGCTTCCCCTAAAGCAAGTCGGAATACGTCATACATCCGTCCTCGGTGATGCATGGATACCCCATCGCAGGAGTGCAGGATCTGGATTCGTTGGTGTGCTTGTGTTGAGGGCTTTTATGAAGTAAGGAGAGCTTCCTGAAATAGAAGATGCAGCACTTGAGGAGCAGCTGAGGGTGTAGGGGTATGGAATTAAGTCAGATTGGGGTACAAATTGATTATTAGACTTTGATCCATGTTGGTAAAGGATGTAGTATCTATTTCAACATGGCCTTGAGGGTGGACCTGCTGTGAACTGATGGAGAAACGATGTGCTTGAAAGAAGCAAAAATGGAGTGAATACTGTGATGGCTGGCTTTCTGGGTGAGCCACCCCTACAGGCCCGCCCTGGAAGGATTAGACTTGCTTGTTATCAACAGGAGGTGGAGCGGGGTCATTGATCAGCTCAAAGGTATGTGGCTTACAGGGGAGCAGTAGGTGGGGAACAAGCAGGTTCTGGGTCCTGATGACGAGGTGATGCAGGGTAGGTCACACTATTCCACCCAGAGCCATCTCCTCCATGTAACAGCTTCAGGTAATGATAATTAGGAGAATGCACATCTCACAGTGGAACTCCCATGTGCCTAGAAGGCCTGCATTAGCAGCTCAGGTTTTCCCTCGTTAGAAAACCAACAGAAGATGAAGAAAGGCATAGAGAGTGAAAGAGAGAGAGAGAGAGAGAGAGAGAGAGAGAGTGTGAGCAGACAGAAGATACTCTCACTGTGCAGTTTTGTCAGCAGGGGTGACTCAACACCATCCAGCTAAACTCCAGTGGAATGTGCCCAATGGGCCACTGTACACCACACTAGAGTTTACTCCCAGACTGTGGAAGTCTAACCTTCCAGAATCTCTCTTTGTGTCCTGGAAAGTCCTTAAGACCCTACCAGTCCACGTGAACCCTATATGTCGTAGTGGTACATACAGCCATTCCAATGTTTAAGGTCCTCCACGCTGAGCTTCTTTTTGAGGTCTATCTGCCCATAGACCTCCATGAAACCAGAAGCTAAAGTAGAATTCAAAGCTGCACTTGGACCAACTCTGAAGGTGAGGTGCTCTGGATGCAAAACCATGATCTGGAATAGCACTGAAAGGCGTGGCTTAATTTCTAGTCCTAGTACCCCCTCCCTAATACTCCTCTCAGCCTTGTAATGCTTGGAATCTGGAAATCCAAATGTCTAGTGGATGGCACCAGCCCCAGCCAAAGGCCTGTGGATCAACACTCTGGCAGATGCAAGTGAGACAGTCCCATACAAGCTTCTCTTCCAAAATAAAGCCACCCTTATGTAATTCGGTCACACTTCCATCATCACCAATGCCAGCTCATCACAGTGCCCAACTTTGCCTGCTCCATACTGCCTTCACATTGTTCACCAGTAACAGCTTTTCATATGATCCACGAAGAACATCCCTTTACACAGCCTAACTACTTTCTGTTTCTCACAATGTTCACCTGAATAAACTTCTCACGCTGCCCTCCAGTGCCACCTCTTCCCAGTTACCATCAGGGCCAAATCGTTGTAGTGTGAGATTATCACAGTGAACACAAGTGCCCCATCCCTGTAGTGCCCACCAGTCTCTGCTTATCACACTGCCAGCCTGTTAGACTGACAGCAAAATCAGCTTCTAAAACTGCTCACCATTGCCACATTTTAACAATGCTCACCAGCGCTGAATCCACACACTGCCAAAGCATGACAGCTTCCTACACTCTCACTAGTGGCATCACCTGATAAGGCCCATCAATGCCCACCACTGCCACTGTCAACGAGTAACAGTTCATCTCAGTGTCCACCAGTACATCTTTGCATGTTTCCTACCAGTGCCAGATTTTTACACTTCCCACGAGTGCCCTATGCACTGCTTTCTAATTCAGTTTTGCTCTGTGCCATCTATGCCTGCTCCCCGTTTCCCAGTACCTGCTACTCACACCGCACTTCAGACCCAACGTTTCATGCCGTTTATAAGAAATCTAACTTTTTTGTACCTAGTCATCCCAAATTTTTCGCCTTTTTACTGGACCCTATTTGTGCTGGTTTTAGAACTCTGTGTACTTTACTCCTGCTAACTAGTATGCCAACGCCCTCCTGGTTGGCAGCCCGGGTTTTCTTGTCAAGAAAATGCAAGTCGTCCAAAACTCGGTGGCCAGGCTTCTTTTGGGTCTGCAATCAAGGCTTAGTGTTTGCACACACCTGCGTTCCTTGCATTGGCTCCCAGTCGAATCTCGTCTGAAATTCAAAATGTTATCCATCGCCCATCGGTCCCTCTATGGCCTTGGCCTTATTTATTTGCAGAAGAGGTTTGCCTTTTACATACCAGGGAGACAGCTGCGCTCGTCTGCTCAGCTGCTGGTACAGACCCCTAGGTTTAATCGCCAAAGACTTGGGGGGAATTCCTTTGTGCGTAAAGCTGGCCTTGCCTGGAACTTGCTGCCCCTGGCTTTTTGGGGCACCCAGGACCCTCTGTTGTTTAAGAAAAAACTAAAAACGCTGTTTTTTTAGTTTTTGATTGGTGTGCATTTCTCTTTCTTTTCTGAAGCAAGCGCCGGGACACTTTCGAGTATCTGTGCGATGTACAAATTAAATATAACATAACATAACATAACATAGTAGTAAAGAACATTGGCTCCTCCTCTAAACATGGCTACAATTACTTATGAGTCACATTTAACTTCCCTGTAAGTTCCCAGTACATGGTATAAAAAGGCCACCCAGGGCTTAGAATGTAAATGCAATTTGTTGACTGCAGAACCTATTGTGTCATCCACTATACTAGCAGTGCAAACATGACTTAATTCCTACGATGTGTAGCCTGACCACTGCTTCGTAAAACCTGCAGTATGACTCATCAAAATAACATTTTTAGACATGATGAAGCCCTCTTAAATATGAATAAGTCACCCCTCTAGAGGCCTTACACCCCACAAGGCAGAGGGCATGGTATTTAAAAGTAGGACTTGTGGAAATGTTAACTTAACATGCCTTTGAAGTCTATACATACAAAGATCAGAGCTGCACCACATAAGAGCCAAAAAGAATATATTAACACATACATATTTCATAGCTTTCTATCAATAATTCCCGAACAATCCAGTAGTACTTCTTCATTTATTGTTGCATCACATGATTAGTCATAAAAATCAGCCAACGCATTTTGTCCAATAAACAAAGGACTTCTTCAGGGCTGTAGGTTAAATAAATACATGTACCATATAAACAAATCATACAGATCAACTGTACAATTATATACATGTAAATACAATACATCTACATACACTTAATGGACAACATAACACATAGTTTTAAAAAGACAAAGAGGCAAACCTGCGACACACTGTTTAAAAAAGACAATTTTTTAAGCCATGACAAATAATCACAAACAATACCAAAAATACGATATAGTCATGTTAATTTAGGCCATGGACACGAAGAGAAGAGGGGGGAAGAGAAGGACGTGCTGTGATATTATAAGGGCCGCTCGTATCTGACAAAATAACAAAATCACCCGTCCGTGATCGATGGAGAACCAAATAATAACCAAAAAGTATAACAGAGATATACCATCCCTAAGGAATGGAATGTCCGCGTTGAATGTTTGACCATAGTGCTGTTCATTCGCTGATGGTCTGGATTGACAATGAAATAGAAAGATCCAATGTGCAAGGCAAAAGAAACAGAAAACCGAAAGTAAAGCTGACGTGGGATGTTCTAATAAAACATACCCAAAAGAAATTACTGTCATCAATTGGTTCCAATCATTTCCTTGATTAGGTGAGATTCGTTCTTTGCTCATGAGCTATTTCAGTATGGCATCTGCAAAGAAACAGACATGTGCCTAGTAAGGGACAAAAAGTAACAAAGACAAAATATGCCGTTATTAGAATAAGCTGTCAAGTGGTGGCCTGACGTAGGGAGGAATGCATACCTGTACTTACAATGTTGCTAGAATGCGATTCGCATAAATGAGCTCGTCAAAAATCCATCCAGGTGGGCATATCCAATTGTCAGATGAGTACAGTCCTATAGGCAGCGGAGCATCCACCCTGTGCCTGGCACCTGTGGGTGAATAAAATATCTAAATACTGGTATAAATTCTGTACAGAAAGAATAAATAATGGCACTACAGCGACGGATTAAAGCAAATAGAAAAAAAAGAAAAGAAAGATGCCGGGTGTAATAAAAAACGAATGAGATTACAAACACATTTCCAACCTATGCCGATGAGCACAAGTTATGTGTGCGCATTGTGGGCCACCATAACGATATAGGAATACAATCTGTGTGGAAAAGAGGCATACGTCATCTTTCAAAAAGGATAGCAAACTGAAGACCCATACCAGTCATTGCAAGTTATATTTACATAACATGAATCGGCACTATCAGCCTACGGTCAACTCAGAAACGTTTAACTGAGAAATGCAGTACGTATAAATATAAAATTACGCAATATGTGTATTAGACAATTAATACTGAAGTCCCCAGCTGGGGACTATACCAAATCCTTGGAGGAATATGACCAGTGTAAAATTAAAAAGAACAAGCTAAAGTAAAACTACGTGGAAACCCAAAGAAGCAATCTTGGACTTAGGACCCTCCATTCCTGATCCTGCAGAGAGTAAGTTCCAGGATCGGATTTCACAAAGTAAATGTCTCTGCCATATTGGAGTGGAGTACAGTGCGGAGGTGTGTTAACCAAAAAGAGAGATCCGCACTAGTCTGCTTGTCTATGTGAGTGCCATTAATCTGTGAAGTTTGTATCGGACCATATGAAATTAAGAAAATGTATCAGAAGCCAAATTCACCTACAAATAAAGCAATTTCATTGAGAAGGAAAAGAATAGAAAACATTTTTAAAAAAGAAAATTGTTTTGAAAATGTTTTTATGAGTAAAAAATCCTCAGGCCAGAAATAATAATAGTAAGTTGTATGGGTCACAGTGACCTATGAAGATCACTAAATGAATGCCCGTTGAAGGGCCAGTGATATATGTTGAACAGGAACTAGTATTGGACTAGATCATCATGGTCAAATAAGTAACCATCCTTTAAAAGGACAAACGAGAACTACTATATTTCACACAGGATGTAATAAGTCAAAAATATGGAATGTCAATAATTGACCTGTAATGAGGAAAGGGGAATGGACATAATCTGTCGTGCCATCCAGTGATGTATTGCTGGGGAAAAGTGCCCTAAAAATAACATGACGAAGTAGCTAGATGCCTCTAGGTGTCATGAAAGTATGTTGATGGATGCCTAACAGTCAGGTCAAGAGTCGAAAATTACATTAAGAAGGGCAAATACTTAGAGCTGTTCTAGAAAACCACAAAAGTCATAAGAATCAGAGGAATTGTAGGCAGTACCATGAGAAAAGAAAGAGATAGCACAAAGCCAAAAACATATATAAACACATCATTGAAGACATTGTCTATAAGAAGTAATGTAATTCCTCATCTGTGTTGTGTCCTCTTTCAATACATCGCAAACTACATATCCATGTTGCCTCCTTATGCCTCAAAGCCAACTCACGATTACCACCCCTTGGGTTTAGAGGGATGTGGTCAATACCATGAAACCACATCTTACAGTCTCCTCCATGATGCTCTCCCATGTGAAAAGACATTGGATATCGTAGATCATTGTTCTTTATGGCATGGACATGCTCTTGTATACATAACTGGCCTCACTGTGCTCCCAACGTATATTTTGTCACAGTTGCAACCAATTACATAGACCACATATTTTGTTTTACAATTTATGTAGTGTTGGATCTCATAGTCTCTGTTCGAATTATGACAGAACTTCTTGATTTTATTCCTTCCCATGGGACATACGTTACACCCCTGACACGTGAAAAACCCCTGCACCGCTGGAGGTAGCCAAGTTTTGTTTGTTCCAGTTGTAATATAACTGGGTCAAAGCATGTTTCTGATAGGTGATCTTAGGGGCGATTGTGATGGTCTCTTTGAGACTTGGTACTTCACATAATAATAAGCTCCAATGTTTTAGAATTTTATAAATCTTGTCACTATTAGTGGTGTATTGTGTAATGAATACCAGATCTGTATTTGTTCTTTTCTGACTGATCATATTGGATCTTTTCACTAGTGTTTTTTCTCTAGTGACCTTCATGATTCTATTTTCAGCCTTGGTCAAAATGTTCTCATTGTACCCTCGTTTTTAAATCTGCTCTTCATAGTGCCGATATTATCTCTGAATGTGGTCCACGAGCTGCAATTATGTCTCACCCGTACCATTTCTCCAAACGGTATGTTCCTGATTAGTGACATGGGGGCGTGCAGTTGTGGCGTGCAGCAGTGGCGGCTGGTGGAATTTTAAACTGGTGGGCGTATTTCAAAAAGAATCAACGTACTGGAGCGAGCGAGCGTAGCAAGCGAGCGTAGCGAGCGAGCCCGACGGCAATAAGGGGGGTTCGGAGGGTTCTCCCCCGTGAAGAAATTAAAAAAAAAATGCATTTTTTGGTGCAATTTTCAGCACTATTTCTGTGATAAATGGACTGAAAAATCAGTTCTTCTAGGAATTCATAAAAGAAAACTCATACATTATTTCAGAGAATTTCTGTGTTGCCAAGCAAGTCTGACTTCTGAAGAGGGCTAGGGGTACTAAGCAAAACTGCTTTGTCTCTACCCATTCCAATAGAAAACACCTAACATAGGTGCATAAACATCCACAAAGAAACACACTTGTAATTTTGTTTCTACCGGAAATGAAGGCTGGCCACTTCCTTTTCTGCATCAGCTATTCAATGATGATTGCACAGTAATCATCATGACATTAAATAGCTACAAGTATAAGAAATATCCATTCGAAACAAACATTTAATTTTTAGGAAGTCAGCAAAAGCTTTGCCTTTTTGAGCGAGGCAATTTTGCAAAATGAAGTAAATATTGTACTTAAAATAGTTCATATAGCGCTCTGAGGCCCTTGGGTCCATCAGTATTTTAGAAAACCACTAAATAAAAATAAGTGAAATGAGTGTAATATGCATTGCTTAAAATATAAGAAATATCCATCAAAAATCTTTCATTTATTTTAGAAAGAAACAACACAAACTTTATATGTATAAGCAGGCTAGGTAAAAACGTTTTACTTTATTTTTAAATACTTTGCATGCAACTCTCAGTCCCTTGTGCCTGTCAGTACAGTAGAAAATGGCTACATAAAAATAAAATATGAAAATAAATAAATGTATATTTTAAGAAATATCCCTTCAACACCAATATGATATTTGTAAACACAAGCACAATTATTTTAAATAATACTATATAAATGTTTTGCATGCCACTCTCAGGTCCTTGTGCCCTTCAGCCAGCACAGCAGAAAACATTGAATTAAAAGAAATTATGAAAATAAATAAATGTACATTAAGAACTTTCAAAACCAATATGATATTTTTAAACAATTAAAAAAAAATAATAATATTTAAATACTTTGCATGTCAATCACAGGTAGAAGTGTTCTTGTCCCTGTTAGTACAGTAGAAAACGGTTAAATAAAAATAAATTAGTAACATAACTAAATGTTGTACATATAAAGACATATACCCTCAAAACCAACATATTTTTAAACTCTAACAACAAAAATATTTTAGAAAATAATAAAATATGAAAACAAATATATATAAATTCACAGATACATAAACACACATATATAAATACATATCAACTATACAGGAGTTGTATGAATATTAAATGGAATGAGTACATGTCCAACAGTACTTCCTAATGTTATCAAACAAAACAAACCGAGCTATAAACACCTGAAACTATGATTACACATCAGATTAATATTTTCTATTTATATAGAAAGTTTGCTATCTTTAATATGAACAAACTTTTCAATTGTTCTTTTGTTGAATTCTGGTATTTCCTTTATTAGCTGGTTTTCCATTGACAGCATAGCCCATGCATTAAGTCTATCTTGAGTCATAGTGTTTCGCAAAAACGTTTTTACCCTCTTTAGTGTGGAAAAACATCTCTCAGACTCTGCTGTTGTCATGGGTGTAGTAATGACAACTCTTAAAAGCTTTATGGTCTCAGAAAAAGATTTCTCTAAGTTGTTTTCACACAAAAAGCTAAATAAAGCCATGGCACCACCAGTAGTTTGACGGAAGTCACGTCTTCCATACAGGACTGCAAGTTCTGTACGCAATCTAGCCTTGTCTAACATAGGATAGGCTTCTATCGTTTCTGCGAGTGCATCAGCTGGCAAAGATTTGTCATGTCTTTCAAAAAGGTCACTTCGCAATAGTGTTGCACTTACAAGATGCTTTGTGAATGCAAAGCGCTCTCTGGCATGGACCACAATAATGTCACAGACTTCTTTTGCTTCTTGGGTCAAAGTATTTATTTGCAGTCTTCGGTTTACAAATGTACATTCTTGTGGCAGTGTAGAATCCAAACTGTCACTGGATTCCCGTACTTTGGTGATGCTTGTCACAAAGTCTGTAGTAGCTTTCTGGACATATACATTGTCAATGTCTCGCTTTTGCAATTGATTATATAAAATGTCTACCTGGGGCATTATACGGTGAAAAAGAAACAGAAAGAATATAAACTCTCTATCATCTAATGTTCTACTAAATCCCTTAGCTTCACATATAGTATTTGACTCAAAATCACCACTGTTTGCAATTGTTGACATGCATTCAAGAAGATCGTGTCAAGGGTTCAAGAGTATTCTTTCAGTAATCTTGCACAGGAACAGAGACGCTGATTCCCAACTCCCCTTCAAGGATATTTCTGCGGTCCAGTTTAATTTCTAGACCCACAAATCTACCCCCAAGGGGGAAGGGGGAGTGGATAAAATAATAAACAAGAAGAGACTGGTCCTGAAACTTGTCTTCTCTCTTTCGTCTACTTCTTCGTTCAATCTGCAGACTGCGTGTCAACTGAGAGAATCTAAAAATCAAGCATTAAGTTATAATCTCTTACACTTAACTGAATTCTATATTCTATTCCGCTCCCTTGTTCTTTACCTACCCTTAGCTCCAAGCACTGTGCCTCTCTTCTATTATTCTAGTTACTATCTCTCTTTCTTTTCTTTCTTTTTCTTGAAAAGGCACCTCTGGAATTTACCTGTCAACAAGATATCACTTAATGTATTTATTTCCTATTTACCCCTTGAACTCTCTTGCTCTTTATGTAATCTAATTCACTTACTTGAGTGTGTATGCCTTTATCTCTGTAGGGACTCTTCTTAATAGTATCTATTTTCTAACATGTATTTTAACGTCTTTTCTTAACTGTCCAGGAATTCCTTTTTGAGAGTTTTTAACAACCTTTTCCTTCCTTGCAGGGTATTGCCGTTAATCTATTATTTTTTGGTAAGTACTGTCTAGTCTCTAACTATATACAACATTATTTACATTTTATTCAGACTAATTCTATCATTTTCTTTTGTCACTTAGCTTATGTCTTCTTTCTTCCTTCAGGTTCTGGCAGCGCTAGGTATCCATCGACGAGTTGCTTTCACCAGCTGAAGCCGAAAAATAGGGAAGAGGCGCCACCAACTGTTACTTCAGCAAACTTCTCCTTCTCAAACTTGCTGCGAACTTAGACTGCTTCTGACTACTTCCGACGGAGGTAGCGGACGAGAAACCGGGCGAAACCCGACGAGGTAACACTCTGACTAATTCTGAGGAGCCTAAGAATTAACCTGCGTGCTCTGTAACTTCCTCAGTGAAGTGCGCGTTGGTCCTCAAACAAGTCCTGGCTAACCCCACTCCACTACCCACTGACCCCTCCTGCCTCTGCTTCCAGTTCATACCCAAAACCAGCAAGCTCTAACTCGCCGGATGACAGCAAGAAATCCCCTCCCCTGATTTTCAGGTGGAAGCCAAAGAACAGTTTTTGCAAATGGACAAGGCGCATTTGTCTTGTTATATGTTTATCCACTTGCTATAGTACCTTACCTAAATAACAATTGAAGGTATGACAATAGTATGTTCATTGAGTAGGAGATTTTCCAAAGATCTCTCAGATGTGCCCAAATTTATCATTAAAGAATATCTGTTAAAATAACAACTAAAATGGTAACTAAAAACTGACTCTCTAAACGAGCCATTAAGAAACCAACATAGCTGTCACTCATTCAAGAAAACGAAAAGCAGATGGGAAGTAGGCCTCCTTTTAAATTATTTATGAAATATTCTGCCCAACTCATTTTAGAAACAGAAATTCTGGATCAACCTGGGATCGTTCCCAGTTTTTTATGAGTACAGGGATATCAAATAAGGTAAGGAAGACAGAGAGCTGGAAACTACCATCCAGTTTCACCAATTAATTTGGCCCAGACAGACTGTGCTCTTGAGGCGGAAAGCCGAGAGCTTTTTTAACTTGTTCTACAACTTATTTTTAAAAAACTTTATTGTCATTTTACCTGTGTGCACTTGCTTCTTGGCTTCTTTGATTTCCTGCGCAGCCGAGTTTCGCTGCGGCAGCCCCCACAAGCTTTTCCCGCCGCCAGCTCGGCGAGGACCGAGGCCACGCCCCCTTGCGAGGCCACGCCCCCCTGCGAAGCCACGCCCCCCACACCACCCTTCAAAAGCGCTGATTGCTAGCGCTCGCAGCCCAGACAGACTGTGCTCTTGAGGCGGAAAGCCGAGAGCTTTTTTAACTTGTTCTACAACTTATTTTTAAAAAACTTTATTGTCACTTTACCTGTGTGCACTTGCTTCTTGGCTTCTTTGATTTCCTGCGCAGCCGAGTTTCGCTGCCGCAGCCCCCACAAGCTTTTCCCGCCGCCAGCTCGGCGAGGACCGAGGCCACACCCCCTTGTGAGGCCACGCCCCCCTGCGAAGCCACGCCCCCCACGCCACCCTTCAAAAGCGCTGATTGCTAGCGCTCGCAGCCCAGACAGACTGTGCTCTTAAGGCGGAAAGCCGAGAGCTTTTTTAACTTGTTCTACAACTTATTTTTAAAAAACTTTATTGTCATTTTACCTGTGTGCACTTGCTTCTTGGCTTCTTTGATTTCCTGCGCAGCCGAGTTTCGCTGCCACAGCCCCCACAAGCTTTTCCCGCCGCCAGCTCGGCGAGGACCGAGGCCACGCCCCCCACGCCATCCTTTCTCTCCCAATAAATAATGTGCATTTCTCGGACGCGCAGCGGACGAGCGCAGCGGGCGCGCCGTCTGCGCGCCGAAGGCGCGCCTAAGGCAAGCCCGTCTGCGCCCGTCCGCGCCAGACCGAGCCATGGGGCATGGCACTCTGTTCCGCCCAATACTTATTCAGCCCAATCCCTTAGGGATCTTCAATATCCCGCAATTACGGCTCCCCCTACCGCCATCCGACGTACAACTGCCCTTGGCATCTCGCGCCATAACCAACTCTGCTTAGATGGACATCTACCCCCAGGTACGCCTAGCAGGAGCTCCACTTCAATCAGGGTACTCTACCTAAACACCCGCTCGCTAGTGAAACACTCCGAGGACATTTTTGTTCTCCTGTGTAACTCCAACCCCGACCTGCTCTTGCTTACGGAGACCTGGCTAACCTCCGAGGCTCTCCCTGATATCCTGGCAGCCCTCCCCCTGATTACTACATTCTCCATACCGACCGCCCTGACGACTGGCCAGGGGGAGGGGTGGCAGCCATTATATCTAAACGTCTTACCTCTATCTCCTCTAATTCCCTTGTCTTACCGGGGGTTGAGAATTTACTTTTTAGTGTACAAACCGACACTGGCACCCTCACCTTTCTCCTATTATACCGACCTCCCCACTCTATGCCCTCCTTCCCCTTCATCCTGAGTGAACAACTATCCGCGTTATTAACAGTGCACTCTGACTTCGCCATTTTCGGTGACCTAAATTATTGGTTCAACAACCCCAATGCTGGCCCTCACGCCACTGAGCTCTTTGAGACTCTTGCGAACCTGAACCTCACTCAGCATGTTTCTCATCCTACCCATATCAAGGGCCATATTTTAGACCAGATTTGGTCCTGTAATCTGGCCCTGTCTTCACCAGCTATTCTCCCCTGTACCTGGTCTGACCACCACTTGGTGGATACTACCATCACAGTCACCGGCCAGACTTTCACTCCCCTAATGGCCGGGGGACAGTCACGAAAATGGAACACCTATGATGCCCAGGGCTTTCTTTCCGCCCTTATCGAAACTTGTCCCGATCCTCACCCTTCCAGCGACATCGATCATCTGGAACAGGAAATAGGTTCCTGGCTGGAGTCTGCCAGCGACCAGTTCGCCCCCCTGGTCACTTTCCCTTGTACCAGGCATCGGTACTCTCACAGGTGGTTCTCCGACGACCTTAAGACTCTGAAATTAAAAACTCGCCAGTCAGAACGCACTTGGAGGCGCGACTATTCTGACTCAGCCAGACAGGCCTACCTGGCTACACGTAATAACTATAAATCTGCTATTAGGTCAGCAAAAATGGAACACTTCTCCAATCGGATTGCTTCAGCTACAAATAAATCCAAGGAAGTGTTCAGAGTTCTAAACGAGCTAACCACTGATGAAAGATCTCTTCCAGCTCAGACCCCTACTCAGGCCACCTGTGATACTTTGAACTCCTTTTTTTTGGAAAAAGTCATCAAAATTAAAAAATCTATCCCTCCCCCCGCCCAGCTTCCTCCTCTGGACCCTTCCCTCAATAACACCTTGACCTTCACTTCCTTTCCTGTCTTAGACACGACCTCCTTAGCGGAACTTGCCACCCGCGTGAAATCGGGCTCCCCTAATGATTGCTGCCCTCCCTATGTTCTGTGTAGCATCTGCCTTAATCTGCCAGATAGCATCTTACACTTACTCAATAGATCACTCACCAGTGGCAGTGTCCCCACCTCTTTTAAGGAGGCCATCTTAGTGCCCCTTCTTAAGAAGCCGGGTGCTGACCCTGCCGAGCCATCGAACTATCGTCCCATCTCCCTCCTTCCCTATTTCTCTAAAATCTTGGAGGCCCATGTCACCCGCTGCTTATCAAACTTTGTTGAATCTTCCCAGTACCTCGAGCCTAACCAGGCGGGCTTCCGACCTGCCCACTCGACCGAGGCGGTCATTCTGGCAGTTCTTGATACTCTCAGGAGCAACGCTGACGTCGGGAATCCCCAAGCCCTCGTCCTTCTGGATCTGTCCGCCGCGTTCGACACGGTGGACCATAACATCCTTCTCCACCGTGTCGGGCAGGCTGGCATCCGAGGCCCTGCTCTCGAATGGGTCAGATCCTTCCTTACTGGAAGAACACAGGCAGTTCGCCTGGGCCCTTATACGGACAAAAAATCTTCTACGCCCTGTGGAGTCCCCCAGGGCTCCTCCCTCTCTCCGCTTCTATTTAATTTGGATCTCCGGCCACTGATTCATTCCCTCCTCAAATGGGACATCACAATCTTCAATTATGCTGATGATTTGCAGCTCGTTTTCTCACTTAATTCCCCACTAGCTATCAATACGTTCCACGCAGTAATGATCCACATACAACTATGGATGGACCAGAATCAATTAAAATTGAACCCAGGAAAAACTGAGCTCCTTCTCCCCGGCCTAAGCCACACCCATTGGGGCCCTCAGTTCTGGCCGCCGGAGCTTGGTTCCCCTCCTACCCCAGCTAAAACAATAAAAAGTCTGGGTGTAATTATCGACGTTGAACTTTCCCTCAAAGCCCAAGTTGGAGCGGTAATTTCATCATGCATGTTCCAACTTCGGAGGATTCGTAAAGTCCGTCACCTTCTCCCCTCTGCGGCACTCACTCAATCTGCCACCTCACTTGTACTCTCTCGTCTTGATTTTTCCAACTCTATTTACCACGGTCTCCCACTCTATCTGCTTAACCGCCTTCAGGTCGTACAAAATCAGGCAGCCCGCTTGATCCACGGATTACCTAGATGGCAATCCGCTAAACCCCTGCTTCACAGCCTCCATTGGCTCCCAATGAATCAAAGGGTCGCCTTTAAGGTGGCATGTCTCACCTTTAAATGTCTTCACTGCCCCAGTCCAGGGTTTCTCAAATCCCTCATCCGACCCTACTGCCCTACACGCAATCTTCGTTCTGCCCGCAATGACTTACTAATTATCCCTAAAAACAAAACCAAGAAATTTGGTGGTCGCCGCTTCTCTCATTTGGCCCCCACTTTTTGGAACTCCCTCCCTCTGTCTATCAAATCTTCCCTCTCTCTTCTTTCATTCAGAAAACTCTTAAAGACCCATCTCTTCCCACCCCTATGTTAGGTTGCTCTGTATTCCGTTTTCTCCTTCCCTGTCTAGCAGCGCCAGGAAGCTTCGGCGTTAGTGCGCTTTACAAATGGCACCTAACATAACATAACATAACATAACATAACATAACATAACATAACATAACATAACATGCAAGCTAAATGCATAGATGAAACACCCATAAATCTACAGCACTAAACAAGTGGTAAAATGATCGCTTATTTGTTTTCTACAGATTTTTTCCTAATTCGTTAACAAGATTTTATACAACATATAATGAAAGGTTCTAATATATATCAAGCAGACTGCCTTGATGAACAATGAGATATAGGAAATGCGTGCGATAGAACGGTCTACGGTGAAATATTAGTGCTTTTAGTATGTGGTTTACTTAAGAGTCCCCAGGCCTTAAAACGTGTAAAACTAAATTATTAAGAGCAACGTATAAGTAGAAAGGACTGGTCAGGCCTCTGTGTCACGCTGTTTATTTTGAGTGTTGTAAGTGACGGCATAGACAATAGACGAAAGGACATTGTCACAAACACCAGCAGTCCGTCTGAGAAGAGAGGCACACGTGCACACCTTGCTCCCTACCTCAGTATTATATGAATGGGATTAAAAAAACAATCCACATAAGAGGTGTTCTGGTTTTGTATGAAGATTTTACCCATGAACAGAAAGCTCATAACTGAACTGCAGAGACAGAGGTGAATCAGGAATGCTGAAGCCTAGACCCATTGCTCATTAATGAGCAAAGAAAAATCAGCACATCCGGACACTTCGACAGAGGCAAGAAGCTGTTTCAGCTAGCGGCTATAAAGTGTTTTACTAGCTGGTGGGCCAAGCAAACCATCCAAAATTACTCGTCGGCTTGAAATTCGAGTCACTACCACACTGTACATCGGAACACATTCTAGATTTTATTATTTCCCCCTAATGCACTGGTGTTAAACTGGCTACACTTTTAAAAGCACATATTGTTTTCTCAGAAGAAAAAAGCAAAAATAAATTAGTAACATGCTGAGGAAAAACGGAACTACCAATAAGACTCTACTCCCTTACATCAATGGCTGAATGTTATTGGTACGCCAATTACACGCTACTGTTGGCACAGTGACAAAGCCGAAGTAACATTTCAGACAACAACTGAAAATCACACGAAAGGGGTTTGTTTCCTTCAACTGAATGAACCTCGAGGGATTGTTTTATTAATAATTCATTAGCTGTATATTTTATGAAGGTGGCTGGGTCTTAGGAAACTCTATTGAGTGCCATATACGATTACAGGCTCTATACTATATGCAAGTTATGATCTTCATGGTTTTATTTTTACACTATTAGACTACTCTGAACGTGCGACTACCTCTGCTTGTACCATTTAGTCCCTAGCGGTGTTAAGGTGGAGTAGAGGCATGTTTGTAAGTCACATTTATTTCCGATGATGAATGTTAGTATCTCTGTTATGCGACTTTGAAAAGTTTATGCAGAGAACCAGGGTCTACAAGAATTAACATGCAGGGCTAAATCTATGCTTATGAGGTGACAAAGGGGTTAAATTCCAATGGAAATTACTTTGTCCTAAAACATACATTCAGCCTGCAGAAGGTTTTGATCTTCAATCTCCTGAAATCAGCTCCATTCAAATAACTAGTAGCACAAGTCCTTTACAAAAAACAAGAAATTACAATTTTTTAAGAACACTGTACTTGTTTGTGCATGTATTACGCACGTGCGCGCAATCTTCAGAATTGCCCGTTGTAGGTGGCCCACTACTTCATCCCAGGCCTCGCCACCCTTCCTCTTTTTAACAAGCATCGCGGCACCGACGCTTTACTTTTAATGTTAAAAGTAAAACGTGGGTGCCGTGATTATACCAAAAGTAAAGAAATAGATTTTTTTTTCTATTTCTTCACTTTTGGTATAATCGCGGCACCCGCGCTTTACTTATAACATTATGGGGTCGGTTCCGATTCCGGCCACAAAACGATCCGACCGACACGGACCCGGACCGAATACTGACCGACACAGACCAGCGCCGTACTACCCGTGCAGTATGATGCAAAGCGAGGGAATTACAACCGACACGTACGGAATACAAGCCATATGACCAAGCCGTAGGGAAAATAGTGATCCGGCCAGAAAACCGACACGATTTTCACCGACCGACACAAACCCGGAATCAACCCGACCGAACCGTACCCACGATGTACGATTAGCGCAGTACGATTCAATGCGTTTAAAACCAAAACGACTCGCACGGAGACCAAGCCACACGGCCATTACGCACAGACAACCCGGTACACAAGCAATCGAGACTGCCGCGACCACCCCGTACCAAACACAGAAGCTAGGCAGCGTGAACGAGGCGGAGAAGCCCGCACGAGAAAACAGCAACGTCTGTTTCCGTCACATGAACGTCTCCTTCATGCCTACAAAACCCAAAGGAAAAAAGACAAAAAAAGGACCAAACAAGCAATGACAAAGCCAATAAATACCAAATAAAAAAACATGGGACAAAGACACACCCACAACTCCAACTATATAAAGGACTACAATCACTACCATCATTCCTTGTAAACAGGAGACACAGCTAGCAGCAAACACCAGTACACAGCAACCACAGACACACTCACAACTCACCCATCATACAACTCACACACCATCAGCACCTCATACAAAAGCACACACACATACACCCAGCAAAACCAACACCAAACCGCCCACACTTGCACCCTCACACACACATCCATCACCACCACCACCCATCACCATGCCCCCAAAGAAGAATCCGAAGTTCACAGATAGTGAGTTAGAAGTGCTGGTAGACGAGATCATTAGAGTAGAGCCACATTTGTTTGGTACATTGGTCCAAAGGACCCCCATCTCACAGAAAACCAAGATGTGGGCGAGGATTGTGGAGAAGGTGAATGCTCAAGCACCAGCTAGGCGCACAAAGAACGATATCCAGAACAGGTGGTATGACGTGTGCAGGAAGGTCAAGAAACTCATTGAAAAAGATCACGCCCTGAGTCAGTGCACCGGCGGTGGCCCTCCTGACAAACCAGTCTACTTCAGGACCTGGGAGGAGAAGGTGCGGGACATCCTACCACCAGAGAGCGTCCATTGCCTAACAGACATCCCAGAGCCTGGTGAGTACACAAACAACATACCCAAGATTGTGTGGCAAGGGGACAGTGAAACCATGCACCGCAAGCAAAGCTACACTAACCAATAGATAATCATACCACGATGTGTATGCCAGTCAGACAAACACAATACCTGCCATCTCATAGTGACTTGGAACTGTGTCATGACATGCACCAAGCTACAAACAAATAGAGCAAGCCAGTGGCACAAAGCCAAATAGACCCTGCCAGACAGTTTGCCACCACAAACACACCACCTCACAGTGCAGCTGACTGTCAGGAAGGAATAATGGGGATGCAGGTGAAGTGAGTGTAACCAAAAGCATGATGGGGCCTGTAGTCACAGATAATGCTCCCCCTCCTGATTGGCCCATCAAGACCTCTCTGAAACATGCCCACATCACAGGGAGGGGAAAATGACTGACAAGATGGCTGACACTGGGTCCTGCTGTGGGGAGCACAAGGCCCTGCTAGGGGTTGTGTGCAAATCAGAAGCAGGACACCACTGACTGACATCCTGAAAGACAACTTGCACGCCCTACAATGGAAGCACGTTTCATGATGGGAAGGAGGACTGACAGCCCTGACCATACTTACCAGCATGTGGAGACACCCCCCCCCCCTCAACACAAACTCCACACAACTCACCAGGTACAATGCATTGACACACACCTCATTGAAAAATCAGCAAAAGATACCCCGTACTGGGTGCTGCTGTGTGAAGCACAGGGGCTCACTTTGGACTTGCAGCCAAACAAACACCAGCCATCTTGTCACTGCTGTCACATCCCCTCATAGGGAAGCAGAGTCAAGAGGGAGGAAGTATGGGCATGCTGGGAAGGGGGTGTAGCCAAGAGTATGATGGGAGTCGCAGTCACAGACAATCTACACCCACCCACATGGCCCAGCAAGCTCACACTGAACCATACTCGCCTCACAGGGAGTGGGAAGGGACTGACAAGGTGTCTGACACTGGGCTCTGTCGTGGGGAGCACAAGGCCATGCTGGGAAATGGCCAACAACAAACACCAGGACTACACAGTTAGCCATCTTGCCATTGCTGTCACACCCCCTCACATGGAAGCAGAGTCAAGAGGGAGGAAGTATGGGCATGCTGGGAAGGGGATGTAGCCAAGAGTATGATGGGAGTCACAGTCACAGACAATCTACACCCACCCACATGGCCCAGCAAGCTCACACTGAACCATACTCGCCTCACTGGGAGTGGGAAGGGACTGACAAGATGTCTGACACTGGGCTCTGTCGTGGGGAACACAAGGCCATGCTGGGAAATGGCCAACAAAAAACACCAGGACTACACAGTCAGCAATCTTGCCATTGCTGTCACACCCCCTCACAGTGAAGCAGAGTCCAGAGGGAGGAAGTATGGGCATGCTGGGAACGGGATGTAGCCAAGAGTATGATGGGAGTCGCAGTCACAGACAATCTACACCCACCCACATGGCCCAGCAAGCACACACCGAACCATACTCGCCTCACAAGGAGTGGGAAGGGACTGACACGATGTCTGACACTGGGTTCTGTCGTGGGGAGTACGAGGCCATGCTGGGAAATGGCCAACAACAATATCAAACTCTGTCCGTGACAAGCAGGGAAAAAGCAGTGTATATGCAGGCATCTGTTCAAAAAGTATAAAATGTCATGTTTGTGAACCATCGATGCATGTAAAAACATAACTCACATTGTGTGTTTCTTCCAAACACAGGTGGTGCTGGGCACCCAGCACCAAATGATGAGGATACCCAGTCCCAGACTCTGGCAGACACTGAGCTCTCTGGTCTGACTCTCTCTCTGTCCTCTTCGGATGACGACGACCAACCTGGCCCCTCCGGTGTGAGCCATCATGCAGCACCAGCAGCATCAACATCTGCACCCCCTGTGCCCACGCCTTCAGCATCTGGACACCGACAGGGCACCCCCGCCGCCACGGACAGACCAAGGCCAATCAACACCCACAGCACAGGGACACATGACCCCCGGAAGCTATAGCAAACACCACCAGCAACACCACCCAAGGGGTCCCAGTGTCACCTGTGCATCCCGCCGCTGGTCCTGCCCGTGTGGAGAGGGGTGCTGGGAGGGGTGGGAGGCACAGGGCCCGCCTTGCAGAGGGGTCTGGACTGCATAATGACCCCCACCTGGCACGTATCTTAGATGCGTACCAGGATAGCACCAGAGGATTTGGCCAGGTAGTGGGGATCCTCAAGGACATGCAACACAAGCAGGTTGCCCACCATGCCCGCATGGAGGCCAAGTGGGATGACATTACTGCGGTGCATCGGGACATACTCCAATGCCTCCGCCAAATCAACACCAACCTGTCCACACCCCCCTGTGTGGCCACAACATCTGTCGCAACACCATCTGCCAGCACCACCGGGAGGGAGGAGGACTCTGGTGGACAGTCCCCTGCAACGCAGAGGCCTGCACATGAGGATCCCCCCCCCCGGAAGAAGAGGGGTCGTCCGAAGAAGGACATGTGAGAGGCAGATGAACCAGCACATCCCCCTGGGCCTCTAAACCTGTTCTGGACAATGTCCTTTGTGCGCAACCCGTTCACCTTGTCCAATCGCACACAACTCGCCCACATGACATGGAGGGTTCATGTTGGGCCAATGTAGCAGATGACTGTGGACTTTACTCTGGACATTTCATCTACCAGCACTTCCAACTCCAATGTGAACTTTGGATTCCCAAACCAATGTACAGCACCCACCATCCTGTGCACTTCCCTCACACATGTTTGTAAATAAACTCACCAGTACACCATACTTGCCTCTGTTGTGATTCCAACTTGTCATGTTCAGGGAGATGTCGATCTGCTACACAACATAGTGCATGCCAAATTCTGCAACAATGTGACCAACGTAAGGTGAGTCATGGTGATGTGACACATGTGAGGGAGACACACCACTATGGCAACACAAAACATACTCACCATGGCCATGTTACTCATCACACACAATGATGTTGAGCTGAAACGCATTGGCATGCACAGATACAACACCAACCCCAGTCAGTGGTAACAAGTCCATAGGTGAGGTAAGCAGATGTCACTCAGATGTGGGAAGATAGACAACACACATGATAAAGCATAGTACAGGTTCATTACACATCAGCAACACGTTTATTCCACAATAGTTACACGGTAATTCTACGTAACAGTGGATACACGCTCTCAATGTGTTGGAGAATGGAAGTCCAGGGTTGTGTGGTACATCAGTTGATGGGAATTGTCAACTTCCACACTGGTGTTGGCTTCTGTGTGTTGGGGGTCAGTGTTGACCACACAACAGGCAAAGTACCCTGGGAAGGACAGACACAAGACACAGTCAAAAGCACAGAAGAACAGGAGAGAAATGCAATACACATGCCCAAAACATGTTGCAAGACACCTACACAAACACTAGTTAGCAGTACTACCCTATTGTGGAGTACACACCACCTGAATGGACACATCACAGCACGCATCCAGTCAAGTGGCACACAGACACACTCAGACAGCAACAGAGCTGGTACAACACATTCCAGGCTACCTCCATACATTCACATAACAACTCTGGAAACTCACATTCAGGTGAAGAAGTTGTTGATGAGCTGTGAGCGGACGTAACCCTCATCCTCATCATCACTGGCATCTTGGCCAAGGCCGGGATCCTCCACAGGTGCCGGAGGTTGGTCATCGTCATCCTGGATGAGAGGCACCTCCTTCCGCACTGCCATGTTGTGTAGCATGCAGCAGACAAGGATTATTTTGCACACCTTTGCAGGCTCATATGGGAGGGCCTCTCCGGTCTTGTCCAGGCAGCAAAAGCGGCTTTTCAGGAGGCCAAATGTCCGCTCAATCACCCTCCTGCTCCGACCATGTGACTCATTGTAGCGCAGCTCGGGGTGTCAGCAACCACGGCATGTTGGGGTATCCGGAGTCACCTACACACACAAAAATGGACAAGTAGCTGAGTTTTGTAGGAGTGCGGAATACAACATTGACAAACACACACAATGAGAAACAGTCAGTACACACCGACAAGCCAGGCATGCTGAGCTGGCATCTGTGACATCAGCGTTGCAATGCGACTACTCATAATGTAGGCATCGTGCGCAGAACCAGGGACCGTGCACACACATGTGTGATCGACATGTCAGCAAGACAGACCACCAGAGCATTGATCGAATGGTAGTGCTTCCTGTTACGGTATGCCTGCTCATGTGCTTGTGGTGGTATCAGGGCAACATGTGTCCCATCAATAGATCCAATGACGTTCGGCATCCTCCCCAGTGTATAAAAGGCATCCTTTATTTCAGGGAGTTCAGCTGGGCTCGGGAACTTGATATACAGGTCTAGGAAATGCAACATCCCCTCCAAGACACCGTGTAGCACCCGACTAACATCGTTTACGACAGACCACCAGCAGTAGCCACAGTGTACTGGAAGGTACCAGTAGCAAGAAGTGCAGGGCTGCCATCACCTTCACCTCTGGGGTCATTGCTGTAGGGTATGTCCGGCCAGGTAGCAGATGTGGCGCCAACTGCTCCGCCAACTCCGCAATCAGTGGCCTGGTGAAGCGGGTACCGCCTGATACAGTCGCGTTCCTTCATGGTTGCAAGGTCTGGGAACGGCCGAT